>NC_143443.1:2500000-3125000 GCF_987193195.1 Phasianus colchicus
TCAGCTTTCTCTTCATCTGTTGAAGCCATTTCTCCTTTTAAATTTACCAAAGTAGGTACGCCCGTTTTGGCCTGTCTCTTCTGGCCAATGTACCTGTAGAAGGTTTTCTTATTGTTTTTCACGTCCCTGGCCAAGTTCAGTTCTGCCTGCGCCTTGGCTTTCCTGATCCCACGTCTGCAAGTCCGGACGGCATCCCTGTATTCTTCCCAGGTGACACAGCCTTGTTTCCAGAGCTTGTACACCCCTTTCTTCACCCTCAGTTCTCTTAGCAGGTCCTTGCTGAGCCATGCCGGTTTTCTACCTCTCCTGCCCACTTTCTTAATCAGGGGAATGGAGACCTCTTGTGCTGCCAGGAGGGCATCCTTGAAGAGCAGCCAGCTCTCCTCAACGTCCTTATCTTTGAGGGCAGCGCGCCAGGGGATCTTGGCCAGCATTCCATTGAGTAGCTTGAAGTCTGCTCTTCTAAAGTTCAGCGTCCTGGTCCTGCTCTTTACCAGGCCCACATCGCTTGAGATCACAAACTCAACCAGGGCATGATCGCTGGAGCCTAGGCATCCTCCAACCTTGACGCCTTTGATGATCTCCTCAGCGTTGGTGAGCAGCAGGTCCAGCAACGCTTGACCTCTGGTCGGTCTGTCCAATACCTGAACCAGAAAGCTATCATCAATGGATTCCAAGAGCCTTCTGGAGCTCTTGCAGCTCGCCGTGTGGTTTTTCCAACAAATGTCCGGATGGTTGAAGTCCCCCACCAGGACAAGAGCCCGTGAGGCAGACGCCTCACGCATCTGGAGCAAGAAAGCCTCATCAGCAGCCTCCCCTTGGTCAGGTGGCCTGTAGTATACCCCTAATACCAGCTGACCTTTATTAGTCCCATCTCTAATCCTAACCCACAGGCTCTCAACCTGTTCTTGACTGTTTCTCATGGGGAGCTCCTCACAGTTTATCCAATCTCTGACATAGAGAGCAACTCCCCCACCCTTCCTACCTCTCCTATCTCTCCTAAAGAGTCTATAGCCGTCGATGGCAGTATCCCAATTGTGGGAGTCATCCCACCATGTTTCTGTGATAGCAACAATGTCATAACTTTCAGAATGCATCACAGTTTCCAGTTCCTCCTTCTTGTTACTCAGGCTTCGTGCATTAGTATAAAGGCACTTCAGCCGGGCTGTCCGTCTCACCACCTTCATAAGCGATCCAGGATCCGCTAGAACAGCAGCATCCCCAGCATCCCCCTGCCCTACTCCCTCCTTTTGCACCCTGCCATCATTGCCCACATAGTTTGGTACAATCCCTCGAATGAACCGTTCAACCCCAGTAGCCTTTATTTTGCCCCCTTCCCCCTTCATTCCTAGTTTAAAGACCTGTCAATGAGTCCCGCTAATTCTTCAGCTAATACCCTCTTACCCCTCAGGGACAGGCTGCTTGCATCAGCAGCCATCATGCCAGGTGCAGTGTAGATTGCCCCATGGTCAAAAAAGCCGAAATTCTTGTGTCTGCACCAGCTCTTAAGCCATCTATTTAAGAGTTGGGTTTTTCGGATCCACCCTGTACCTTTTCCCGACACCACTGGCTCAAACCCCAGAAAGGAGAAGCAACGAAGTGTTCCATTATTCAATACAATGGAGTATGCACTTGCATCTCCTAAGCCTTTGTGAATACCAAAGGAAGAAGAGGTAAAACATCTTACAAATGCTGACATGTAAGAAAAGGAATCATCCCATGAGTTGTATTAGAACTTCTCAGTTTGAATGAGACAAGACAGTACACCAGCACACTGAGGACACTAATATAAACCTAACACCACTAATGACTGAGAAAACCTGGGTTTCCCAAGTGAAAGCCTGCTACTTAGGCTGGTAGGTGAGAGGCTCCACAAGACTTTATGATCAGCAACTTGTATTTACAAGCTTCTCTGCCAACTTTTAATTTATTGACACTGAAAACAATTGCACAGGACTCTACACAAAATAAAAGTCTCACTCAATACCTGCCCTGGATGCGTATGATTCAGGTTGACCTCCAGAGTCAGACAAAATGCTGATAGCTGCAATAATAAAAAGTTACTTTGGGCACAATGCCTCATCTCCTGAGCGCAGCAAGTGGAGTGTACACTTACACTCCATGAATGGGAGTGTAATAGCTCTGAAATGCCCAGAGCTAGCCACCTACCCTAAACCTTAATTTAAACAACTCTGACAAACCTCCCTAACCTGTCCCTCCTACCTTATCCAAAAACCCCAACAGAATCATAAGGATAATCCATGTAGTAAACAGGACTGCAAGTCTTAGAGTAAGTAAAAAGGAAAAAACAATAGTCTTGAAGGTAAATATTGTATGATACCATTTCATTGGTTTTAAACCACCAATATTGAAGTAGGCAAATAATTTCTGTTAAAATAAGACATCAGAGCACAACGCTCCACATGCCTTCTGAGAACACCTGGGAAGCCATGGAATGGCAAGTCTTGGAAGGGACCTCTGAAGAGCATCTTGCCCAGCCTCCTGCTAAAGCAGGCACCCTACAACAAAAGCAGGCACCCTACAACAAAAGCAGGCACCCTACAACAAAAGCAGGCACCCTACAACAAAAGCAGGCACCCTACAACAAAAGCAGGCACCCTACAACAAAAGCAGGCACCCTACAACAAAAGCAGGCACCCTACAACAAAAGCAGGCACCCTACAACAGGTCACACAGGTAGGCATCCAGATGGGTCTTGATTATCATCATACAGGAGACTCCACCACCTCTCTGGGCAGCTGTTCCAGTGCTGCATCACGCTCAAGAAATACTACTCTTCCTATAAAAACTGCAGTTTTATTCCTAAATGTAGTCGGCCACTTAAAAGCTTACTCAAAGTGGTGTCTTTTATACGTTTATTTTATAAAATATTGGTCACTGAGTACATGTAAGTAATAATTTTTACATTCCCAAAATATCTTTATTTCTAAATATTACATAAATATACAAAATCATTTTAAAAAAAGCAGTGTGTTTTATTTCTAGGAGTTCATAGATATTCAATGACACGTCAGAGTTATAACTGAACAAACGGGAAGTATTTATTTATTTTAAGAAATAGCAGGAATTGCTCCAAAATCCTTTTATGGAGAGTGCCTGACACTGTGCTACTTATTGTAATGCAACATTTTGCAAGCAGTTGTTCTGCTGTAATTGTAGAGCTTATTACTACCTTATTACTGCAAGAGGTGGAACGTAAGTCTCACTTTTCTCCATCCTATATGAGTAAATATGAAAAAACGTGACAGAAGCCCAGTACTGACAATCAAGTTTTCTCTCCCCTTTACACAGACAGAAAAAAAAAAAAAAAACACTCCAGCTCCCAAATTCTTCAGAAACATGACAGTAGGAGAAGAGAACAAAGATCACAGTTGGAACAGTTGGAAACAAAAACCCCGAACAGTTAAAAAGCAGCGACACACAGAATTGCACGGCCAATAAAAGAACCAACAGTGGGTTATAAGCTATTCTTTGTTTATGGTATGAACGAAACACACATTTTGTGCAGCTTCTTATTTCAGCCAGGTTATCCATAAAGGAAAACGTATTTATGCGTAGCCATGACTTTCAGAGTACTTGTCATTTCTGAAAAGTTATATATCTGATATTTTAACTGTAACAGCCTAATACCCAGAAGTCAGTATTCTAATTGAGCTCATCTATGTCACAGAGTTGATATAAAAAAACAACCCTCTTTCAGCTACCCACAGACAGGAGTAAATACAGAGCATGCATTATACATATTACACACTAAGCGCTCAATTTCCTTCCCAGTCTGATATTAACACAGTGAAAGCATTCAAAGAAATTGCATTGCAAGGAGAACGCGTCGCTCTGGAACACTGTGAACTGCAGGCTTTGCTGTTACGGTCAAAAGAAACCGTGCAATAAATGACACAAACTAAGGGCATCTTCCACCCAGCTTCCAGCAGGTAAGAGCCACGCAGCTCTCCTCACAACATTGCTGCAGAGGAATAAAGCTCAGCAATCTGGCTCAGCTTGCTTCTGGGTTTATTCACATGTTTTCCTTCTTTCTCTCACTTATCATCCTCTGCATCCCGAATATGATTGGGCTTTATATATTCTTCCCATTCCTACTGCCTTCCCTTTCACCTTCCCCTTCTCTTAGCCAAATCCTCTCATAATTCTCTCTCAGAAAACAAGAAATAAAGTATCAGATCCTTTTCTCAAATTAAAGCTCATGACCAGGATTTGAGGTCACAGCTCATAGAAACTAATGACCTTGTGGAAAGCAATTACACCAAGTCCACAGAAAAAGCAGAATGTATGGTCGGTACCCACAGCATCACCTATAGCCCCAAGTCATCTCCCATCAACCCACTGTTTCATATCCAACCTGATCAAACTGATGGGAAACCACTGCTTTAAAATGGCATAACTGCTCCATGATCTCACCCGAGATACTGAGGAGCTGAGCACAGAGCTGTTCCAGGAGCTCTGACTTAAGAGAAGCCAGGACCCAAAGGAGTTTCTGCATCCAAGATGTTCAAGGCCTCATCATTTTTTCCAATACTGTATTTCAAGATATTGCTAATTCTTGCCAGCTATTCAGGAAGAATTCATGAGGTAGTTCCAGTAGGTCTTTCCTAAAAGATGCAGTTTATGTGGATACTCATCCTTCAAAGCTTGTTTTCAGAGACGGATCTGCCATCATTAATCCTCCTTTACTATTCTAGAAGCGCGCAGGGAGAAACCACAGGCTGAGATGCCAACATGATGATGGCAACTCCGTATATCCCTGCTGTAGATCTAACAAGATTATCTGTGTTCCCCCATTCCTGGATGAAAAGCATGACATTCCTTAGGGATAT
Source organism: Phasianus colchicus (assembly GCF_987193195.1). NCBI lineage: Eukaryota > Metazoa > Chordata > Aves > Galliformes > Phasianidae > Phasianus > Phasianus colchicus. Next base: position 2,504,854 of record NC_143443.1, read on the forward strand.
TCTAGGAAGTGGTAACGACTGCCTTACTACAGGAGTCCACCAGGCTTTGGGCAGAGCAATATTTAACATGCAAGTCTTAACCAGCTGGTTGCAACCTATAGTTCAGAATCTCTTCTTCCTGTACAAATGAATGCTTACAAATAACATTACTGAAGTTGGTACTGTAGTGCTTTGAAAAAAATCTTTGTTGATGTTCCGCAGAATTAATAGAAAAAAAAAAAAACAACACAGTGAAGACTTCTTTTTTTTCAGCTGATGGCATCTCAGGGGACATACCTTTGAATACAAGGCTATTCTAAGTCTCACAGAAATCTGACTGCAGAGGTACTACAGCAACCTTCCTTCCAAATATTAACACAAAGGAAAGCTTTTCTCAGGCAAATAATTTGCGCTTCCATACGGATTCGGCGATCCAGAATCAGAAAAATGCCACTCGGTCACCTCTCTAAAATAACAGGAAAGCATTCATGAGCTGGATTTACTATTAGCATGATGTGGTTCATTAAGTATGCTACTGTCTTCATTGGTACAGGAAACTGTTTATAATTCTGCTGGACGTGTTCAAGCTTCCCTTTCACTAGGGCTGGAAATGAAAGAAACTTCCAGATAATGCAAGCCAAACATCTGGCACATTCAGAGAACACTTGCATGCTAATGATAGTGGGAGAAGTAATCTCTCTCATCAGCTCATTTCATAACAATCATGTAGGTTGTGTGGCAAGATAGGAAGCACAGAAACCTTTTTCTTTCCCCTCCCCATTGGGCACTTAGATTTGTCTCATTTGCTGCACATATCTGCCAGCATCCCAGATGTCTGCGAGCTACAAACCAAAGACTACATCAGCACTGCCACTACTTAGTGATTTTACGTTCCTGCAGGTCTGCTACATTTAGGTCACGTTTCTCAGGGGTTGCACGCATAAATGTTTGCTCTTACCAACTGCAATCCCAGAGCCACCTCCAGCTGAGCCCTCGCAGAGATCCTGCATGAGGAGCAAAGAACCACGGGGTTTAGCCCTGAGGGTTAAGGCCGTTCCCCTCAGCAAGGATGATGAGAGACAGGGCTAAAGGCAGTGATGCTGCTCGCAGGGGTGCATGTGGAGACATCTGGGACACAGTGCCCACCAGGACTGGAACTGGAGGGGCTCACCTGACAGCGTACCCACAGGGCCTCGGCTCAAATGCTGATCAGACAGATCTGAAAAGAGGCATAACTGAGGTGTATACCACGTGGAAACCTCCTTCACTGAGCTAAGTCACCGTGAGCAGGGAAAAACAAGTTACATCATAATACAAGCAGCAAGTCCACCCTCCCGCAGGATGGTTCGTGTTGCATTCTCAAGTCCCTGATGTTGATGTAAGGCCACAACAGCACGAGGCCTTGGATCCATCAATCACCTTTCCTTGGGAGAGCTCTGTAAACACCAGCACCAGCCTTGAGCTATGTCTAGTGCGGAACTCATCAGCTGAAACAAGTGTAGTAATATCCATGGTCTACCACGGCTCATAAATTCCTGTGTGGTCTCCACTTCCAGCTGACGCTGGGAAATCCTGGCAAGTCTAAGCTATTACATTTTAAATTACAGGACCATAAGTTCTTACCCTGCTCCCTGCCTCTAAGGAAAACCTCACCTATGGTGCGTTCAGTGTTCAGTACGTTGGAATCACACCGGAACAAAGAACAGCAGGCAAGATTCGCTTGCAGAGGAAAAACCAGAAGCTCCTCAAGAAAATAAATAGGGCACTGAACAGGTCTGATGTGATTTCAACTGTACAAATTAGAAAGTCTCCAAAAGTACAGAAGCAGACCGAGGCATTTACATCCCACAAAATCCCCCAGGCCATTTTGTATCAAAGCGGCCCAAGCTCCAAGAGGGCTGCCAACCTAAGCCATCACATCACTTGGCCTGTTTCTCACATCCCCTCACACCATACTTAGGAGATTGCAAAAGGTGCAGCACTAGATTCTCTGACTGAGAAGCTCCAAAGCACGCAGGAAGCAGAACTTGAGACACAGCGGTGAATACAGAGCTCTTCTCAATACGCAGTATTACTAAAGCAGCTGCTCAGTGGGCTGATCAGGGAACTTCTCAAATTCAGTCACCCAAGTATCAAGTGTGCTGGAAACTCGTTACAAAACTGTTAAAGGAAGGGTACAGCGTGAAAGCGCATCACCAAATTAAAATTAAATGTCATTTATTTATGAAACAACTGCGTAGATTTATGGATCAACAGCTGCTCTGTATCCCACCCTCACCTTCAGACCTGCTGTGTCACACAGCAGCTGTGTTACTCGGCAGTTCCAGATCTGAGTGCTGTGATTATGACCGTGCTCAAGGTGGGACTCCTCAAATTTTTACCATCTGCTAACTTGTAATCAACACCTTCTTTCCCAAGACCAGCCGTGTAGCAGGGCCAGCACGTGCTGTCACTGCTTGAAACCATGGAAGCACTTTGCAATGACACTACAAGAGCAATAAAAACAACAGCAACAATCTCCCTGCAGCGTTCTAAGGCTTTTCTGGCTGCTGGTGGAAAAGAAAGCCCATGGCTGGGATTGGGCAGGTGCATACAGTTCACAGACTGCATGTAGATCTGGAACTTGCAGTTGAGGAACCTAAATTTTCCTTCAGATACCTAAAAGCACCCTGGCCTTCAGAAGCAAGCTGCAACAAACCTTATCTGTCTGAGTGAATCATCAAAAGTTGCATCTCCAAATCTTCACATATCCTTTGTCACAATCCTACTCTCTTCTTCACTCACCCATCTAACACAGCATAAATTGTTAAAAACAAACATTTTTCTTATTTATAATATAACGTGTGTTGCTATGCTGGGAAGGAAGCAATGGTAACTTCCTGTAAACGTGGAAGCACAAAAGGTGTTTTAGCATCTCCAATGTCACACGGAAAGTAGAACCCGCTTACACATCAATCCATCGCAGTTCCAAAGGCAAAGCACCAGCAGTATTCAAAAGAGAGAACTATTTAAGGGAAAAAAAAAAAAGGCAAGCTGAATTTCACTTCAAAAAAAGGTATATTAAAAAGATAAAAGGATATTAAACTGCTATAAAACTTTAGGAAACATTTAGCGCTTTAATAGAGCTTGCAATTCTTTCTGTACATTGTGATACGAAAGCCTTATTCCTGAAAGCCTGCATTTTGTTCTGGATTTTTGCACTGAAACCTTACTGATATTTCTCTGTCAAACCAACAGTTGATATCTATCCGTGCATGAACTTGCTGGCAATTTAGCTGACGGTCTACTCGGTTAAGTGGAACTTGCATTAAAGCAAGTGGGGCACCACCAAAACAAGGACTGGAGCTCAGAAGTACAGGCTGCTGAAGCACTGAATCAGCTGAAGACTGCACTGTAGTTACCATATACTTTTGCACACGTGTCAAATATACATGTAAGTATACTCACAGATGTGAAAGCATACACTCACGTACAAGCACAGCAGTAGTGCTGCTGTACAACTACACCATCTGAGAGAACTAAAAGAAACGTAAGCCTAAGAAATACTGTTTTCAGTGGAATTTGGATCAGGCTGCGCATTATTGCGAGCAACAATCTCCAAGTTCAATTGCACCTTCTAGCTTTCCAGCATCAACTCAGCACAACTGGAAAACTGTATGATGAAGGCCAGCATGTGATCATCCTCTGCTGGGGAAAAAGGAAAATAAAACGTTCCATAAAAACCTCTATACAGGTAGTACAGCAAAAGGCATTGATCAGATTTGAAGGAAAGCCTTTTGTGAAACACTTCAGCTCCATCAGGGCAGATAACTTTGAAGCTCTGCGGGTACAACAGCTGCTCCTTGGTGAGGAGCTCACTACAACAAAAGGAGAGCACAGCAGCCACAGCTAAGGACAGGGTGCCACTGCGTTTGGCTCATTTTCAGTAGAGCTCTTCCACCTAACCTAATCTTATTATTTCTCCAGGCATGTGAAGAAAAGATACTCGCTATAGGATTTTCAATTTCAGTAAAGAGATATAAAGCCAGAAGAGCACCATATGTTAGACTTCAATATTGGTTTTGATCACAATTACTCTGGGAAGGGATGATCCAGCCAAATTGCATTTGACTGCAGTAATGCCATAAACCCTGAAGGACCACGTAGATCACTGTAGTGTTCCTAGAGAAATAAGAACTATTAGAAACTGAGCTACCATTGGAGAATTGAATTTTCCAGATACAAAGAGCAAATAACGCAAACGACAGTGTAATTTGTGTACTCTCATACACGATTGATTCAGTGGATAACCTTTCTATCTGTAAGAAATAAGGTTAATTCATACTTGATTTTCAGAGAATTCACTCACGGAAAGTAAACTGGATTTGAATGGTAATAAGCCGATTAAACAAAATGGAAGAACAAAAGAAAATAGATTTGTAATTGAGGGTTATCAGCATTTGTTTAGAAATTAGGGGAACTTACTAGAAAAGCCAACTGAATTGAGGAGCTCAGCTGTATGAAATGAAAGCAGCACGGATATCTTCAAATCCAAGGTACTCAAGCCTTCAGTGCCGCAAGGAAGAAAGAGGGAAAGACTTCCACGCAGACTTTTGGCTGGTATGGGAGCGGTCAGACAGCTGGAGTTAATCTTTTTGGCCCCTTCCAACTAAGCCAACTGCTCTCTTCTACTCTAGGATGGTATTTTTTTTTTCCCCCATGAATGAATGCACACCCAATAACATGCCTACATTAGAAGGCTTTCAGTGAAAGCAAACAAAAAAACAAGACAAAAACATACACAATGAAGAGGCCAAGAAAATAGGATACAGTAGGAGTTGATGTAAAAGAATCACAGGAAGATTTCTAAGTCCAAACACAGTGATTCCTGTTTTTGATAGCTATACAAAATTTTTTTGGTGTTGCAAGTAGGAAGGATCAGGAGAGGAACGCTCTGATGACACGCAGAGCAAACAGGATTGGGGAATGATAATCTAGATACCAAAGGCCATTTTGGACCTTAATATAGTATGAAAGGGGGGTATCAGTGGTGAAATAAATAATGTGAGGAACACAAGGGCACAAAAGAGGAAATCAAAGTTTTCAACTCCACGTTAAGGGCCATTAAAGAGTTAGATCCCGAGTTTTGAACTAAGCGGCACACAAAATGGAATGTTGCTAAGACGTATCTTTTAACCAGGATACTGCATACAATTAAAGAGCAAAAAATAAATTATTCATGTTTTCAATAAAAGAATTTTCTGCCAGCCTATAGAACTTACTTCAGGGGCTCAGAGACAAAGTTCCTCCCATTGAATTTCCTTCCAAACGCATGAAAGCAGTGGAGAATGTGACCAAATTTAATATGGGTTTAACAAAAGGTAGCTTGTGACAAACTAGCCTAAGAGATTACTTCATCAGATAACATTCTCCAAATGCTGTAGATCTCATTAATCGGGATTAAAGCAGAGCATTCAGCAGCATCACATGGGAACCTGTTAGCTAAGCTGCAACCAGCACAGCAATTTTGAGATGGGTGAGCATCTGGTTCCAGGGGAGACAACAGCAGAAGTCCTGAAAACTTAAGTGATTATTGTAGGGTCTTAAGAATGTTCTTGGAACTGATCTTATTAAACATTTCCCCTAATAACTCTGTCGCCAGTATTAGGAATAGGCCAATAAGATACAATGGGGATAGAGATACTGGAAGAAGAGACAGACATTGCACATAAGTAATTAGATGCTCTGAAGAAATGAAGTAGCAGAAAGAGGAGAAAAATTCTTGGAAGCATAGCACAAAGTCACGTAACTGGGGACTACAAGAGGTTCCACACCATCCTGTGCACCTGCCAGTGAAAACTCCAAAGGAGAACCAGAGAGTTACAGTTAACTGCAACATCATCATAGTGAATAATGAACAGCATCTAGGTGAAAAACAGCAAAATAGACCCTTGAATCTAGAGTGTACCTCCAATAGAAATGAGAAAGCAATATTATTACCTAAGTGAATGCTGATCACGTGCACAAATGAATGCAATGCATAATCTTCTTCAGCACACTGAGGAAAAAGGAATTTGACACAAAAGTACACAAAAAGACAGACAAGATATCAGCAGAAATGATTTTCGGTGCAAAAAACACTCATGCCTGCATCTACCCAGGAAAAAGGAGAAAGTTTGAGTGGCAGAAGCTCCACGTTTCCAAGAGCACCAAGGACAAAAGACCACCCCTTGGTTTAAGAAGGGCTCAATATGTACTCCAATGATGCTGGGGCTGAGGAACGAGAACCACAGCTGGAGACATGGGTGCCCCTTTGCAATCATAAGCTCTGAATATGTATTTGAAATTGTGAATGTGAATCTGATTTGCATCCAAAGCTGTAAGTCACATCTCAGCCTCCAAATTTCCATCTCGGTATTAAACTCCACAAATAACCTTTACAAGCTCACTTTGTGAAAGCTTTTCTCTTCAATTTTTCTATGATTATTTATTCTCTTTAATTTTTTAATGATTATTTATTTTTGTTTAAGAAACTGCTTGAGGATAATTGACTTTTGAAGAAGTAGTTACAAAAATCACACAACCTCAGCAAGCAGAAATCAAGTTTAGCGCTGAACATCTCCAACCAATGCCTGCAGCGCATGAGGAACCAATTCTCACTTAACATCTTTAACCCTTACAATAGAATAAGCAAAGACCAGAACCCAGCATGGCCCGTTCATATTACTGTTAGGCCTAACAGCTTAAACTGTTTTCATATTGTTATTTTCACATATCTAAGAGCAAATAAATGGTTTTTCACCGTAAAGATCCGTCTCCTATTCCCAACAAAGACGTTGAAAATCCCAGTAAATCAGTAACCTCATCTAATAAAAATCTTGAAAAAGACAAAAATGAACCAACAGCCTTGAGCAACACTCCCCATCTTTGGGAAGAATATTAAAAACTTTGCATCACAATTTTACAGGCGACTGCCTTGCTGGCAAAGCTATTACACCTGAGCAAATATGACACAAGGTGACAATCCAATTATTCCAGTGATTTAGCACGAGTAGGTAACTATAAAGAAGCCACAGAGCCCCAAACTTCTTTACAGTCTGCCTATTCACTGTCCAAAGTAAGGCATGAAACACAGCAATTGGAACCAACTTTCTCACCTCTGCAGCTCATTACAACAGCTGAGAGAGGAGCAGTTCATCATTAAGCAGAATAGCACTCATTAGATCGCACTCTTATTTCATAGGGTTGTAACTGCAAAGCCACGTGGATTCCGTTCCTTTAACCCGAGCACTAACGCCATCGATAAAAATGCATCAAATAACCCCAGCTAACCAAAGCCCTCAGGGCAAGGAAACCTAAAGCAGTAGCTGCAGTCAGGTGTGAGGAACTGGGAATTTACGCACAAAGTCTCAAGCTCCCTAAAGAGCAACTCAGACCTGCCAAAGTCCACAGCACATTAATATTAACATCATGAATTATTTACTCTGTCCCCCACACTATTAGCTTACCAGCTCCACCAATTAAACGACTTCATAGGAAGGAACAAAATACGGACCTAGAGTTAACCTTACACAGGAGGGTGTTATCCTCGTGTAACTATGGGGCTTTCTTCTTCTGTATGAAAAATGCACGCACATACACACGTCTATTTTCCCATCCAATGACACCTAGGATACAACACAACTCTTCTCCATACTAAATGGGATGTGATCATCAATAAAATTTTATTATTATTAAACTACGGTTTGACTTTGGATCGATGGCAGCGTTGCAATGAGCGCTGTGCAAGGAAACTGCAGGAGTCTAAGAAAAACATTTAGTCAAATAAGATCAGCAGCCCAAGTAGCACGCCAAGAATTGGGAAAAGAATTGTTATGCAGCAGAAAAAAAAAGTTAATGCAGAGTGTTTTCAAGTTAAGATCAAGTAATACCATTGTGAAATAGACATTTAGAAGATTGCCTGCGCTATGAGAAAGAAGGGATTAGGAGGATAGAGGGTAACAGAAAGTATTAGCGGAGCAGTTACTGCATATCAACAAATGAGCCATGAATAAGGCTGTGAGCTTATGAAGCCCTGACTCAAACCTGCAGAAACGAGCTAAAAAGCAACCCGGCACGTCAGGCTGTTAGACAAGGGCTTCCCCAAAACAAACCCCTCTCAGGGCACAGAAAAGAGCCGCGACAGCTCCGTTTTGCAACAAGCACCGAATACGAGCATAAATAATTGACAAACAAACGCCAAGACCTTTTCTCCATCGCTGCAGGGAACCAGGCTGATCTGAAAGTGGCACGGAGGAAGCCCTGCTAAGCCACCACGCCACTTTCTGTGCCGGTTCCCCTCGCTCCAACACAACCAGCAGTTTGTGGCAGCGAATTCCCTGACCAAAACTGAAGAATAAGAAAGATGCTGCCTCGAGGCAATCCTGCAGCTGACACAACCCTGAGGGAAAAGCAAAACGCAAGAAATCCCACCGTCTCTGACTCCGCGGCACAAAGTTTGCCCGGCAGGGCTCTGCAGCAAGTTTTCCTGCCTGCTCTATGCGCACAGCTCGCCACGACCCCCGCTACTCTACTCAACCTCCAGCCCAAACCCGAGCCAACGCAGCACGGCAGCGATCCCAGCCCGAGGAGGAGAGGGGAAGAAATACCTTGGCACATGAGGCGGAGAGGCGCAGCGCTGCTCAGCATCCCCGCGGCCCGGCTGCGCCCGCACACAGCTGCGCCTGATGGCAGCGAGCCGCTCTATGAGAGCCGTGGGAGAGCACTAAGCTCCTTACTGCTCAGTGCTGTGCGCTGCCTGGAAGGAGGGTGCCCGGTGCGAGATGGGAGCTCGCTTCACTTATCCTCATTAAATTTGAAAAGCGTGCGCTGAAACGCCTGCTTGCCAAAGCCTGCACAGGCTCGCAACGTGAATGGTGAAAGACTGCATGGGAATATCATCAAGTTTATTAAAAGTTGGGCGGTCCGTAAGAACACCCCCTCTGCAGCGAGCCCTGCCTGAGTTTGGGCTCAGCTTTAAAAGGTCTGTTCAGCAGGAGAAGAGCAACCAGAGACTCAGCTGCAAAACACAGAAATACCTGAGGGCAGCTGGGGGGGTACCTGACCCACGGGACTGATCTGGGAGCAAGAGCTGGTGGCTGTCTCCTGAAGGGCATCGTTGGCCGAAGGGGAGTCACGGCTGAGGCTGTGTGCCTAATGATTATTAATATTGTTAGAGTTGGAAGGGACCCTTTAAAGGCCATCTGGTCCAACTCCCCTGCAATAAACAGGGACACCTGCAGCTCCATCAGGAACTCAGAGCCCCCTCCTGACCTCGTGTGATTCCAAGGACAGGCATCTACCACTTCTCTGGGCAACCTGTCACATTGTTATTCTAAAAAACATTTTCCTCATATCCAATCTATACCTCTCCTCTTTTAGTCTAAAACCATTTCCCCTTGTCCCATCAGACAGACCCTGCTAAAGAGCCTGTCCCCTTCCTTCTTACAGTCCCCCTTTAGATACTGACAGGCTGCCTCCATAGCATCATCCCTATCACAAAGCCATGCTCTCTCTTTCTAAAATAGGAAAAAATACCGCAGCACATCGGTTATTTGAGACCTTGTGCTGAGACTAAAATCACTCTTTTTAAAAATATATATACAGAATGATCTTTCACAACTGTCTCAAAGTTCTGATCCTCATACACAAACCCTGCTCAAAAGGGTTACTCAGTAGGACGTGCAGTTCTTAATTTCCTTCAAAAGGATCTAACTAAACTAGATAAATGAGACAAATTGGAAAAAAAAATATATTTATCCTTAATGACCAAGACTATTATTGATATCAAAACACAACTGAAAAATTCTACAATTAAGACATAATTAGCTTCAGCTTTCTCTATGAAAGGCACCTGCCCTAGCAGCACTGTGTGTCCGTGTTCCCCAAGCACCAAGCCCAACTCCTGCTGAACCACAGCCTGCTTTCTGCCTGCCCAGCATCAAAGGAATTCCTACAGGGAGAAAGGACGATACAGGAGAAACTGCTGCAGAGAGAAAAAAAACTTAGCTTAGTGCGGATGAGTACATTAAATATTTAATATGGTACAAACGTGTTATTGTTGTTAGTTTTGTATTTTCTTGGAACGTTGTCAGAAGGAACTAATTCACCTGCCAATCTGGGATAATTAAGATCTTCACATATACAAGTTAGTTTAGAAGTGCGAAAAGCTGACAAATAACGACGGTTAATGTAAAAACTATTTATTCATTAATTTCTTTACCTTTTGTAAGGGTCCTATGTACCCCACCAATGTTGTTGGTATTCAAACGCTCTCCACTGACCTCATCCCTCTCATCAAGAGATGCCGCACGGCTCTGATCCTACTCAAGTCACACATGGGTACAGAAAGGGAAGGTCTTTAGTACAGTCTCTTAAAATATATGCTCATACAAAGTTACTTTCCATCTTCCAGCTATTTTAAACACCTTATGTGACACAAAGATCATTGGAAATAATGGAGCGAGTCCTTGCAAACCACAGACCTGGACATATGAAGGAGAAGCAGGCAAACGGGATCAGTCAGCCCCTATTTACCCAAGCTCGGTCATGCCTACCAAAGTTGACTGATTCCTGTGATGAAATGTCTGGGATGAGAGGACAGCAGCTGTCATTTTCCCTGACTTTTACCAGGTTTGCAGCACTGTCCTCCTCTGTGCTCTTGTATTCACATCAGGATGGCACCGTCAGAACGCAGAAAGGGAACAAACTGAACATTTGCTTGAATGGTGGGGCTCTGACCTGGCGGGAGGAGAGACAACAGGCACACATGAGGGAAGGCAGGGGATAGGGAGGTGGGGATGCCTCCTTCCCACGAGGACAGGAAACCTGTGCAGCCCTGGTCCTCACACCTGATGAGACAAAGCCTAGGGCAGTCTGCTCTGAGTGAGAAGATAGGCCAGAAAGCCTTTGAGGCACCTCCCAGTGTAAGAATTCTTGTCACCTTTGGTATTATCTACAAATTACACACTCACATAAGCAGGCAGTGATTTCTTTCATCACTGAGGAGCTGCTAAATATGACTGGGAGACAACAGCTACTACTTAGGAAAGAAAGCTGCATCGTTAGATCAAGTCCTCAAGTTACCAACATACACTTTGCTAGTTAAAAACAAGACCACAGCCGGACAGAACAGCTGAAAATACTCGTGCTTTTAAGATTTTGACTAGTTTAATTGAGACAAAGGCAAATCCTTGCAGCTGTATGGGTGTCAATCAGTTTCAAGAGACAAACTCGACCAGAGAGGTTGTGGATGCCCCATCCCTGCAGGCATTCAAGGCCAGGCTGGATGTGGCTCTGGGCAGCCTGGTCTGCTGGTTGGCGACCCTGCACATGGCAGGGGGTTGGAACCAGATGATCTTTACGGTCCTTTTCAACTCAAGCCATTCTATGATGATTCTATGTTGTATAATTACATCAGACAAAATACAGATGTACACGCACAACCATCCCAACTAATGCTCCTGCCCTTTGCAGGGGTTTTGGCACCAAGAGGCAGGGCGTAAGGCACAGCGCAGGGCAGAAGGAGCTGAAAACACAAGGTGCAAAGAAAGACCTGCAGCCTGCCCACCTGCTCACAGGGAGGGATTACAGCAGCCCCACGGAGCCGTCATATCCACAAATCCAGGAGGAACAGTAATTGGTTTACTCAAGTTTGTTAGCGACATAATTCCATCACAAACGCCTCTCAAGGAGAGTTCATTCACAGCGCTAATTTCGGTCTCTTTTCAACAGCCCGTTTGTTCTGTAGCACTATAAATATTACGTGAATGAAAATCATGGGAAATGGCTATTCTGCACTCCAGCATTTTATTATTAGATACGTTTCTCAAAAAAGCCCACAAAGCTAATTGTATCCACATTTACATAGCTCCTTTCACCAAGTGTACTGAGGACTCTTCGTAGAGCATCAAATCACAAACCCGCAGCACTGACTACATGCAAACAATCCAACGTATTCCATATGCAGCTGTGAGGACTGCCATAAACATTTATATTCATGCCGGTTCATCTGTGCTGGGATTAACTGAGTGAGAAAAGCTGGCCAAGGACACCTATTTAAAGATCCAGCGGGTTTAAGTAGATGGAACCGGCGCACTAACTTCTCATCTAAAGTACGGCACAGCTAATGACTGCATAACCTGTACTTCTTTCTGCAAAGGTAACATTTTGTGCAAAATCCCTCCCTGTCGTACCAAGGAAATTGTGTTTGATGGGCAAGGAGGCCTTTTGGTGGAGGAGCCCTGCACCCTTTTGCAGAGCTAGCGGGGAAAGGAGCCCGCTGCAACACGTGGCCCTTGGCAGAGGAAAACGTGGCCATGCTTACAGCCTGGCAGGGACCCAGTAAGGTCTGCATCTCTGTGCAGGCTTAGAACTCAGTCCAAGGCTGAGAAAGTCAGCGCTCCCTACCTTAAGCCAAGTGAATCCCAGTGACTAAGGCCCAGAGCAGCCTGCTTTCTTCCAATCGCCTCCCACGTCCTTCACAACAAGAAAACTGCCAGATCAGGAATGGAGATGGCTCTCATTCCCCTCTTAGGAAAAGAAACAATTCAGGGTTGGAAGACAAAGAGAACACACCACTTTGATATGCATGAAAATGCTTTGAGAACCGGGATATTCACAATTCTTGCAGACATCCCTCACCTCTGCTACTGAATCCCTGACAGCAAAGCAGGCTTTACCCGGCTGCAAAGACAGATTAAGAGATAACTGCTCGGTAGCCTGGTAATCAGGCTCTTTAAAATACCACACAGAGAAAGTCCCAGGACTCAAACTCCTTCTGTTGGCATGGTTCTCAAAGAAAAAGGGAGCTCTCCTTAGCCAGTGGAAGAAAGAGGATACAAATCCTTCTGTATCCTTTTGTTTATTTTAAGCCAACGCAAGTTCAGAACACCAGTATACGTCCAAGCAATTAAAGCACAAAAAAGAACCAAACTACCCAAGTCACAGTCCCACAGTTAGTGAGAATTGTGACTGCAATTCTCTCTCTTCGCCCTCGGAATGGCTGAGAAAGGTGTCCCAGAAGGGCCCTTTCAGGTAACACAGTAGTGACAACATCTGGCAACACCCTCATGCCGTGGTCATGCCCCAGGAACCGCCTGGCAGTTTAGATACTTGGTCAACAAGGCACAAACACCAGCTGCGAAGGCAGTTTTCTGCTGTGAACACTAAAGCACGAAACCAACAAATCCACAACCACATGCCATGGGCCTGGCTTCCCTCACTACCATACCAGAGGTGCGAGCAGCTGAGATGCAGATATTTATACATCACTCACCCAGCTAAGTTCTTTGAAAGGTGAAAGACTCTCTTGAAGAGATCCCTCTTTTGCCCTGTCTGAACATCAGAAAACACTACAACATTGTGTACTAAGCAATACAGCATTATACAGTAAAATACCCAGCAAATTTACATTTTCTGAACTATTACATAGTATTTCACCATTATATTCTGATTCTCACAGCTCATCACACGCACGCAGCCCTGAGTGCTACATACTGAAGACTAAAACTAGAAATGTATGCTTTTGCTATCTGACCTGGATTATCTTTCCCCTGGGAAATAATGGCAGCCTCAGTTCAGACACTGACACTTCTGCGTGGATCCTCATACGAATTCCCCTTCCAGACAGAACCACTTCATTTCAGCAGTCTCATACACCATATGCATGGAAGCTAATGGAGGGCTCCAAAACAACTGCAAGCTAGCTCCTTGTCAGGCAAGGCTAATCCTGCAGATTAGAGACGTAAATCCTTCAGGTTCCCCTGGGTCCTAAACCCCTGCCACTGCAGAAAGAAACGTAGATCGTTTTAATATTCTTTTGGGAGAATTAAAAAAAAAAACTGATTTGCCCATTCATTATTACTATCTACATCAAAAACATGAGAGGAGATGATCTAAGAGCACCAATCTATGTGCCAATAGCTCCTAGACTCCAACCATGAACACCTTGTATGTTAGCTCCTTGAATTCCAGGATCACACATTTCCTTGCTGCCTGCATGGGACCGGCAACCTCAGCCCTATACTCTGTCCCCCTGGTCTCACTATGCAGCTGCTCACAGTAACTGGCATTGCTGGAGCTCCTAAGGGGAGTTTTGAAACTCTGTGTACAGACAGAAGATCCAGACCATTCCTTGTTCTTCCCCAGAAAATGAAGTTTTTTTCCCTAAATTTAGAGAAGTATTCAAGACTATCCCCAAAGCCTGTAGACACCACTTGGCAGGGTTATCTGTTCCTTTTCTTGAATACAAACCTGAGCTCGCCTCTTTGCTCACCCTGTTCATAGCTTCTCCAATTTTAGCTCATCTTCTTCAACTTCTTCCTTTGGCCCCGGTTGTTTTTCCCTCTCAAGAGGGAGAAGCATTAACCTATGAGCTTCAAACAAAAAGATGCCACAAACAAGCACCCTCAGATGCATCTAAACTGCAAATAGCTCATAAAACACACCTGACAGAAAGGAAAGAATGATTCACTGTTCTCCAAACCTTTTTCTCAACTCTGGATCAAGGCTGATTTCCAGCACACTTTCAGCCGCTTTTCCAGAAGCATAAATTGTGGTATGACTGCAAGGTTGCTCTTTTGCTTCCACCTTTGGATCACTGCTTGGAGTTATTTTTTTCTTTTTTTTTTTCTTTCTTTTTTCCTCTCTGAATAATTCATAGCATTGTATAATGGCTTGGGTTGGGAGGGACCTTAAACATCATCCAGTTCCACTCCACCCTGCCATGGGCTGGTTGCTCCCCACCAGGTCAGGCTGCCCAGAGCCTTATCCAATCTGGCCTTCAGCACCTCCAGGGACGGGGCACCCACTGCTTCTCTGGGCAAGTAAACATCAATCTTAAAGATGGGGATCCGGAAACATTTCATTTCCAGCTAGAGTTCTAGAGCTCTGAATATATTTTATTGTAACAAACAAAAGCCACTAAAAAGGAGACCTTGTCACTAGAACACCATAATGGCAGAACTGCCATTTTTGGATTTGCAGTACACAAGGACACACAGTAAGCGAGCAGAAAGCAAATAATTACCTTTCCAGCGCCAAGGAGCTTATTGCACACGTGGCTGGAGTGGATTGACTTGAGCTAGGATGAGCGGAAAGGATGCTGGCGTTCTGGCTCATCCACATTGCCCATGGCAAATCACTGCGCGCTCAATTTCCAAGTTCTTTTTATTCTTCCCTAGCATTGGCAGTATGTGCTGCTTCAAATTCTCTACAGAGCTGGCATTTATTTGCTGTTGAAAACTCTTGATTGTTTGGATGCATTTCATGCAGCAGAAAAAAACATGCAAGTGCCTATAAAACACTTCTCGCTTCGCTTTCCAGTTGAGGGCAGAAGATTGTAACCAACTACTGCCTTCAACTTCACCTCTCGGAATCATTTCAATGTTACTGCATTATTATGTGATAGACTTTGAGCAAGGGTCAAGTAGCTCTCAGAAGAAGTAGTATTGTGAAAGTTAATGGAAACATCTTCAAATTGTATTGAAAAGAACAAAGAGTGGATTAAGAACACCTTCAAGTATTCCCCAAATTCATTTTTATGTTCTTTCAGGTCTTATAGGAAATGAGATAAAAGATTTCAGATGGCACTGAGATTTTTCTTAAATGTATTATAAAGAAAAGACAGAGGTAATTGCCATTCTAGTTTAAAATCCTCCCCAGATAACCCCCTCAACCCCTTTTCATCTCCATGTGCTGCTCTCCATCCCACTCCTAATTTTCATGCTTAAGCACCGCAGAGCTGGATGGACCAGCCCCAGAGACAAGCACAGCAGTAAGCACCATCGGTGTTAAACCAGAATGAATAATTTAGGAACAACCACTTCTATGTAGTTATGATTTTTTTTTTTCCTCTTTTTCTTCCCCCCCACAATGAGCCCAGTGAAGGAAAAAGAGGAAGGTGGGTTGTTACGCCAACCCCCCCCCGATAACTACAAAGATCATGGAGGTTGTTCTAACAGACAGTAACTTTTCAGAAGCCTCTTTGATAGGTCTTCACCCACGAGACAACACAAGGCAGGATCCTGCCACAGCACTCTGCCACTAGTACAAGTTTCCAGCATCCAAGTCCCACGCTCGTGCTGTCTCTCACGGCACTGAATGTATGAAGGTACTTCACAGATTTACTTGGAGACAAACCAAAACAGATTAAAAAGAAATGAACAAAGAACAAAAATAAATAAATGAAAGCTAGACAAAGACAGGAAAACCCAGCAGTGAAAAAGACTGGGTGTATCTTTTAGTAGCTGGTGCTGTCCCAGCTCTTCTCTGCCTGAGATCTGACCTTGAAAGCACAACAAAGGAGCCACTTGATGCTGGAAGCCAGGTTTAAACACATGGCTGACTCGGGACACCTCCTGTCCCACCTTCTTTCTCTCCAAATAGTGTAGGAAGTAAGGAACAACCCATAACAGGCCACGCGCTGAGCTCAACGTGACTCCAGGCTGAAAGCAGGCTGCAGAAATGAAGATTTGGATGTGCTAGGGATATGAATGTGCCCAGGACAATGGGTGCTGGGAAGCCTTACGGTCCCTAGTATTGCTCACCCAATCATGCTGAGTTAAGCCATAACAGGAGCAGTAAAAGTCTCAGAACCAATTTACCCAATGATAACTCACTTATAATAGCTATAATGCCCTCAATATGCTATTCAAAACACAAGAATTGATCTAAATAACCTACTTGCTAGGCTTGGTTATATCTGCAATGTCTACGACATCAGCAAGTCAACACAAACCACTGAATAGCAAAGCCAGCCCGGTTACAACCACAATACAGATGATCTTGCAAAATCCTCTGCTGCTCTTCTCATCTATTCTGTTGTGTCTGATAACAGATTAAGAATAATGACAAATCATATTAAATAAATTCAAAGCATGAAACACTTGAACTAGCTTGCATGATTGCTGATTATTGTAACTGATCTTCAATATCACATTGCTACCAGTCTTCAGAGAACAAGGGAGCAGCTCACTGACGAAAAAACCAAACAAACAGATTTTGTTTGCATTGTAACAAGTTATAGTTACCTAAAAATAAGCACTTCCTCGTTGGTCATTCAGACCCAAACTTAATTTCAATGCAAAGTCACAATCTTCAACTCCATTTCTTACTTCTCACCCTTCAGGCTGAATTATCACGTCTGCCTTTTTGACTCACAGAAGTACATGTCATCGACCAATAGGAGCACCAGCACCCCAGAGAGTTCTCTCATTTTAAAGCACTCTTGATTATTATTTTCAAGCGAGACCAGCACTTACGATTTATACAAGTTGGATGCCCAACATGGACATTCCAGATGAGAGAGCATTAACATTTCAAAAGCATAATGCTATCAAAAATTGAAGACCTCACTGAGTATAAATAGATACAAACAAGCAGTCATAACCACTGAAGTACAAATAGAGATCTATTCGCGACAGTAGCCCTTATTCCTAAATATCCACAGGCTTTTTCTCAAGGGAAGAATTTCTCATTGCTTTAAAAACTACATAAAACCTCTTACAACAGTGATACATGAGCCTGTCTTTGCAAAAGAGTAACACACTAGATTTCAGCTGCTTTTGCCTAAGGACATGTGGTCACAGTGGAGAGATGAACTATTTTGGTAATTCAGCATTAAAAAAAAAAAAGTAAGAGTCTCAACCTGAAAATGAATTTGAGTGTAAAGACAAGGGGTAAGTGAATTTTAAGGACAGGATAGGAAATCTCAATGATTAACTTGCATCTGTAGCTCAATCAGTACACTGCACTAGTCGGTAATTTTAACAATGGCAGAACTGTATTACATCATGTTACTTCGAGCTTATATACCTGATTACAGCCATCACTCAAGTGCCACGTTCCCACAGTAGAATGGGACAAGACAAAGGGCAGCTCTACCCTCCTATTCCTCCCTATGGGAGCCATCACATGGCAGTGGCACCCATGAAGACGCTTCCATCTTACAAACCCCAGCACATCCATGACATTTGCTGTCCATACAGGTAGCTAACTTATTCAGCATAAAAAAAAAAAAGAAGCATTTTCATTACCCTGCAGGAGCACTCGAGCTTGCTTACTGATATGCTGCCTTACTGGCTCAGCCAAAAAGTTGGTCTGTTCTGACTGCACGATTTCTATTATCTAAGCAAGATAACTCTGTCATAGCTTTGCTGTTCATTACCTGGAACCCATCATACTGTCTTCCACTGCACTGCTTTACGGACCACTCAGTTTCACAGATCAAAACCAGTCATAGCGAGGAATGAAAGTTGACTTTTTCCCTCTTAGATAATAACAAGTTTTCTTCGGGAGGATTCAAAGGTTTCCTTCAGAATATAAAGTAACGGTGATAAAATCAGACAGAAACATCATCCAATAAAAAGATAAAAACCAGGAAACAAAAGGGATTGCCACGGATGGAATGAGTAATTCAAAGCATGTGTGCACAGCTGTATCCCCTCAGACTTGACCCAGACTCTCACACTGACTTTACCTGCAGGACCAGGTGGAAGCCTGCAGAGATACGTTGTCCCTTATTTGCCAATGCCATGTTTACTGTTTTTTAGGTCTTAACATTCAATGGAATTTTGGACGAGATCTGAATTACTCACTGCCCTGCAAAGAAAAAACACTAACCCGAGGAAATCCTTTCGTTTGCAAATTAACGTGGTACTCCAGCATAATGATCTTGAAACAGCTCTTTTCATTAATTTCAATCTGTATCTTTGGGTTTGGATCAACAACAGCACTTCAAAATCACCATGTCATAATAACAGAACTAGTAACAAGGATGGAGTTCCTTTAAACCAAAATCAACTTGTGAAGAATGACAGTATTTTGTATTACTTGTAGTAATATATCACTCACTGTTTAGAGAATTATTTATAAGAGGAAAGAGCAAGTCACCACGTTGTCTTGGGATGAGCCTTTGGGTATGGTTACAGGCACAGGCTGGACCAACCGAAGGGCAGGTGCTTTGTGGGAAACAATGACAGCAGACCCGAGTAGAATCTTCCAACCCAAGCCATTCTATGAGGAAGCAACATGCTCAAGAACAGGAAAGGCAGAGGCAGCCTCGCTAAGGAAATACCTCTCTGTGAGAACACCACCTTCATAACCCTTGCCAGAGCTTGAGAAAGGACTGCAGGCACTGCTGAAGGTATGCGTAAACAGCATTTGAACTTGGGGGTGTTATTTCTCTGCAGCCACTGAAAGCTCACACTCCTGGGCCTGGTGGATACTAATGCCAGGGGTTGAGTATT
Organism: Phasianus colchicus; assembly: GCF_987193195.1. Taxonomy (NCBI): domain Eukaryota; kingdom Metazoa; phylum Chordata; class Aves; order Galliformes; family Phasianidae; genus Phasianus; species Phasianus colchicus. Next base: position 2,524,098 of record NC_143443.1, read on the forward strand.
TCCCAGAACAAGCCTTCATTTCAGAGCTCCATTAGCGCTATATCCTACGAGATGGTGAGATATGAAAGCGTGTGCTCAAGGATGGATTCCACAGAGTTATTCAGGAAAGCTTTAAAAAGGGATAGATCTTGGAGAAAAAACACATTTGTGCAAATGCAGGGCAAAAAAACCAAACTGCTGCAAACATTAAAACAGAGACCATATTCCAAGACAGTTTTTGCCATGAAGCATTAAGAGAAAAGCACTGATTTACAATTACGGCCCCTTTCTTGAAAAGTTGCAGTTATGGAGACCTTGCAAAGAGCACAGAAAAGCACAAACTCTTCTAGGTGCAGTGCCTCATTCTTCATCCCTGTGGCCAAAAACACCAGCGCTGCCACAGGAGCCTCCATTGCTTCCGAGCTCAGAGCATCCCTCCCCACACAGGCACTGCCCCCACCTGATGCGGCCTTAGGGCTGCTTAAAATTAACGACAGCACTGAAGCTGTACCAGGCATTTCTGGGGACAGTTTGTACTAACACAGCCACGTCTTCCTAAAATCTGAACAGTGTTTTTGGAAGAAGGGGGGCATTTAGTATACTCTGTGTTTTCAGAAGCCTGTTAAAAAGGATCCCTTGAATGGATTATACTCGCTGAAGCTCAGGATGCACATTCTCTCATTTCTCACACGCACAGCAGCAATGCCCTACACAGACTTGGGGATTACGGACACCAGCAGTGCAGTTTTCTTCTTCTGCTGTTACGCTCAGAATAAAAGACTTAAGCAGCTTCCGCGCTGCTTCAAAACCACGCTGCAAGGGAATCATGTGCATGGTGCAGATTACTGAAGGGTTCCTTGTACAAAGCAGCTTTATCTGCCTGTCAGGGCATCTCCCTGCAATACACAACCCTGAAGTTGCTGCAGAACACCAGAGCCACAAGAAGGTTTTGCAGGGGTTCTGCACCAACTCATTTGCTAATGTTCCCTGATGCCTGATCTGAGCCTGGCCTCAATCTTCTTTTAATGAAAGAGGAAGGCTGGGATACTTTATCAGCTATTATTAGCTCTTAGCACCTGCTGGTGGAAAACAAAACAAACCAAAGCAGAGCCTTCTATTTCTCAGTCATTCCCACAGGCCTATAGGATATTTTTCAAGAAATCAACATATGTAAAAAATGATGATAAAATATCAAACAGAACTCAGCAACTGCCTAGCAATGCCTACAGAACTACACGGGACAGGTACCATCGCTCTGCAACCAGCAGTTGGGATGAGCTTTAAATGAACATTAAAAGAAAAAAAAAATGTTTGATTACTAATGTTTGCTCTTAGATAACTCAATTTTAGCTTCTCTACCTTTGGCTAGGGCTCTTGAGGTGATTCTATCACCAACCTTGGTGATTCTATGATGGAAGTGGCCACCTGCTTTTCTGCCACTGTAGGTACCAGCACTGGCTTGCAGATCTGTATGTGACACAAGCACTTTTTTTTACTCCCCTTCTCCCCCCCCCACAGGCTCCACTGGACTCAATTAACACTGCTACCTCCCTCCAGGTTATGAAACCTCCACCCTCCGTGCCAGCAGTCTTTGCAGGATTGCACCCCAGGCAGGGCAGGTCCAGGGGCACAGAGTGCGTTGCCCACAGCTGATGAAGGAGAAACAGAGAGGCAGCCTGAGGATCACCCAGGCACTGAGTAAATAAACTCACAGCAGGAGCAGGGGCCAGCAGGGCAAAGCTGCCAATGGTGAGGAATGAAGAGGCTTAGCTTCCACTTCTAAAAATGAACACCCATTTCCTCAGGTCCATTTTAGTCAACAGGCAAAGAATCGGATTTCTTTAGTTTGGGGAAAAAAAGCTTTTGCATGAAGTATTTACTAAAGGGTGGGCTAAAACATGGGATGACTGAAAACCAAAGAAAACAAACCCTCAGTGATGTGTGACTGCTTGCTGAGCTCCATAACCTGACAACTACCAGCTCTAGGCTAAGCAGTACATGTGTAAGGGCATTACGTACTGCAAGTTCAGATTGTGTTGGCTAGATAAAGCAGTTACATGCACTGCAAGTACAGCACAGATTGTGCTTTCAGCTTCATTCTACTCACATTATGCAGCCTGAATAATTTAGAGAACGAGTGATTCACAGCAAAATTCACAAAGAATTCTGAACTATGTTGGAACGCGTGTATTTTAAGATTGAGAGAAGTTGCAGCAGCTTTGTGCAATGCTTGTTTTCATTTACTTTTCCCTGCTTTGTTTGTGATCAGCTGCAGGAACCCGACTTTTCCACTTGCCCACTTACATAAAGCTGAACAGAAAAAATAACAAACTTCCCCCCAAGAAATCCTTCTGTCTCAGCAGAGAGGTGTTATTTTTACACAGAAATATTCCTGTCAGAAAAACAAGTTTTCTAAATATATTAGTCCCTGCTGTTTATAATTTGCACTGTAAATTATCATCATCAACAATTTTCACCTGGCTGTCTCTTGGTAAAACACTAATTAAAATCAGAGTCTGAAATAGGGCTGGGTGAACCTCACTGCCCGAGTTGTCAGTGCTTTTTACATTCACTGTCTGTCACCTGATTCACCGAAAGCCTTGAGTAGAGGATTGCCACCATTTCCCATGAAACGCTCTCTACAGGAACCCTCAGTCCCTAACCCCAGTTAGGGTTTAGGTAAGAACAAGAATTACAACCACACTGTATCCAAGTCATCTGAATGCTTCTCAATTCCATACCCAAATTCATATAGGCAGTAGGGCACGCACACAAACAAAAGCACTAAGATTTTAGTGTCATAAGGTTGGAAAAGACCCCTCAGGTCACCCAGCAGAACCCTATCCCAGCCCCGTGTCCCTCAGTGCCACATCTCCACGGCTTTGGAACACCTCCACGGTCGGTGACTCCCCCACCTCCTTGGCAGCCCATTCCAGCACCTGACCACTCTTTTGGAGAAGCAATATTTCCTGACATCCAACCTGAACTTGCCCTGGCACAGCCTGAGACCATCACCTCCCATCCTAGTGCTGTTACCTGAGGGCAGAGGCCGACCCCCACCTCATCACCACCATTTTCCCCAGTGAGGTTTCCCCTGTGCCCCTCCTCACCTCCAGACTGATGCATCCCAGCTCCCTCAGCTGCTCCCTATAGGACTTGTGCTCCAGACCCCTCACAGCTCCATTGCCCTTCTCTGGACACGCTCCAGCCATATCCTCTGAACCCCTCTCCTGATACAGCACTGTAGGCACATCCATATTTCTCTATTCCCAGTACAAAAAAGACAGGGAACTGTTGGAGAGGGTCCAGAGGAGGGCCACAAAGATGATCAGGGGACTGGAGCACCTCCCCTATGAGGACAGGCTGAAAGAGCTGGGCTTGTTCAGCCTGGAGAAAAGAAGGCTGCGGGGTGACCTCATTGCAGCCTTTCAGTACCTAAAGGGAGCCTACAAACAGGAGGGGAATCAACTCTTTGAAAGGGTAGATAACTGCAGGATGAGGGGAAATGGTTTGAAGTTGAGGGAGGGGAGATTTAGGTTGGACGTCAGGGTGAAATTCTTGACAGAGAGAGTGGTGAGGTGCTGGAACAGCTGCCCAGAGAGGCTGTGGATGCCCCGTCAATCCCTGGAGGTGTTCAAGGCCAGGCTGGATGGGGCCCTGGGCTGCCTGGGCTAGCATTAGGTGGGAAGGTTGGTGGCCCTGCATGTGGCAGGGGGTTGGAGATTCACGATCCTTGAGATCCCTTCCAACCCTGGCAATTCTGTGATAACACATTTTAAATGCTTAAGATTTGTCACTATCTATTACCACCCATAAATGTATCACAATAAACCTGCCACTTTTTACTAAAGAGTCACTTCTGTCACAAAGCTTTCGGAAATAACACAGTGTTTTGAACAAGAACTGAATATGTTTTGAATATGACTGCTGAAAGTAGCACCAACATTTGTTTGTGCTTGCTGCCAGTCAGACTATTTTTGTAGCTGGAGTTGCTTGATAAATTAGTCAAACTGCAGAAAACTTGGAACAATTCAAGGCAAACTCCCAAAACGTGCCTGGTTCACACATTTCCCTACAACACAAAGTTCATTTCTGTAATAAGACTCCACCTGTCAACTCTGACTCGCGAGGAACTTCTCCCTCTGCTGTCTGTGAAAAATGATGAGAATCAAAGGAAATTAATACGTCAGAGCCAGCTGGAAAAAGAAACACTTCTGTGATTTAACAACTATCACAAAATACCACTTCCACAGCCCCTTCTCATTTATGTTTTATGAACTTTTCCTTGTATACCTCAATGCTCAATCAGCAGTTCATGTGTTGCTGCTGTAACCCATTTGTCTCACCCCATGGCAAACCGAAGCCTGGAACGCCCGTGCAGCTATAACCATCGTGCTTGCAGTCCAACTCAAGCTCAGCATCTGAACAAGCTCAGGAAAGCAGCCCTGTAACCAGGAGCGCTACAGCAGCTGAGCGCACAGAGGCAGTGAAGGAAACACCTCCAGAGAACCAGCTGGAGATGCAGGTAAATAAATAAGCAGGGGAAGAAAAGAAGCGCGGCACAGAGCTGAGCTTCTGGCAGGCAGCTGTCCAAACCCCCTCACCAGAAAGCTGCTTCACAAATAATCTCATTTCCTCCTCTAAAACACCACTGTGGTTCTTCAAGCAGCCACGAGGAGAATCCCAGCCTTTCTGGGATGTCTTCATTCCCACCACGTGCTTCACCACCAGCAGCTTCCTCCTCTTTCACTACCCAGAATAACTACCAGATTGAGATACTGTATGCTTTAGACAAAAAGCAAAATTACAAAAGAACACATTATTTGCTTCTGTCGTTACCTCCCTAGCAAGCTTGCTGACACTCTACCAGTTGCATTTTCAGTACCTGAGAGAAAATAAAAGACAAAAAAAACCTAAAAAAATACATATTTTTTTAATAGTGGAGAATTAATGCTAAGGGTCAAATTTCTGAATAGTGGTAAGAAAAACAAGTGCGTAAGTATCATAGACACATCAAGGTTGGAAAAGACCTCCAAGATCATCCAGTCCAACCGCCCACCTACTACCAACACTTCCCACTAACCCATGTCCCTCAGCACAACATCTACATGTTTCTTGAACACTCCCTGGGGATGGCAACTAATGAAAAGCAAATTGCTTCTCACGGAAGCAAGGTTTCCGTAGAACCGCATCAAGCAAGTGCTAAGATGTGAGCATGAGGATGACTGACCTCTTTGTAAAAGAAGCAGCTTTCAGATCCATTTACTCAACCAGCACCAGCTGCCCTCCAATGCAGTGCATTTATCTAATACATTAACTGCTATTTAGGAAAACAAGTACGCTTGCAAATCCACACAGCACATACTGGTCAAAAAGAACATGACAGCTTTTGTAACAAACTGAGGTGAACAGAGCACTTCTACGACGTGTATTAATTGTTTATGGGAAACTCTGTCTGCTGCAGTGGTTCAACTGCAGCAGTGTTTGTCACATGCATCTTTAGCTGCCTGCAAAATGCAAAGAGGTGACAAGTAACAGCTGTAAGAAAGCAAAGAGGAGAAAACAAACATATGAAGCAAATGGTGTTAACTTAGGAATGCATTAAACCTGAAATAACAGCCAACAAACTGAGCTGATGCTTATTTGTTTCATCCCACACAAGGTTTCCTCTTGCTACTTAAACATATTGCCCATACGACATGTTAATTCATTAAGTATTTGCATTTGGGTACACTTAAATATTAAAAAACATCCTTCCCTGTTTGTACATCACCCAGTTTCACATACACCGTTCCCAGTGCAATCTCAGTTCTGGAGGGAATTGCTAAGCAATGGGCTCCTTACCATAATGTGCATTTGGTGTGGTTTACAGCATGCATGAGAAAGGCTGACTCTTGATGCTGGCTTTTATGTGCTTTAGTCCTTGAGCTGACAAATATTTTCAAGTCACACAAAAGGACTGAGGATGGGGCAGAACTCTGTCCTCACATGTGCGTGCACACAAAAAAAGCTACCCAAAATTTAGCACAGACTCAATTCAAAAGGATACCCCAAATTGCCCTAATGCAAATGCTACAGCATAGCTGAATAAAAAACTGCCATGAAGCAGTTAGACAATTTTTCTTATGTTTTGCAATATTTAATAAACAGTGGCAGCTGAAATACAAAGGATAAGCAAGTGGGGGTGTAGTGCTACCTTATCAAGAGATTCACGAGCACTAGAAACACCCAAACCTCCTGAATTTTCTAACATTCTGACTGGTCTACAAACCCAAAAGAGGAGAGAATGGAGGAGCAGCATTCCTTAAAACACAAAGGGCTGTTCAGCTCAAAGGCAGTTCAGAGATGAAAACTCAGCTACCTGTAGCGCCCTTCACTTCTTCCAAGCAGGGGCACCAACTAGTACCTGGAGTAGGACACTGGGCTGAATTTACAAGTCACGTTTTTGACAGCAGCCAAACTCCTTAATTTATCAATCGTCTCCCCATTTGAAAACCTTCCCTTTTATTTCACAGCAGATCAGCTTCTGTGAAGAGCCTTTGTTAGGAATCATGCCAAACGCTTTCTGAAATTCAGCCACTTTTCTTCGTCTGTAGACTCAAGGGCAGCCCTAAGGAACTGCAGTATAATTGCAAGGAAATAATTACCTGCCAAAAATTAGTAGCTATTGCTCAGACATCTCCGTGGTGCTACAGATGCAAGGTATTCACCGAGGTTTCCTATCCTAATCTTATTTTCTCTGATCATTTCTTTCATGCTTCTGTAACAATGCGTTTCCCCCTTTTGACCTGTCCATTACACCCGGGTGAAGAGCGTCAAGTCAGGCATCACTCAGAATACAAGCTTGACCTCTCCCAGCCCATCTGATATCTGGGGACAAACGGGAAAACAAGCGATTTTACTTTCTGCCAAACTTTTGCCTTTCTCAAGGACAGCTACCGGTCACACACATTGTGCGGCTAGCATCTTCCATCTGGCAAATTTACAGAAAAACTCACTGCCTCTCACACTATCTTCAAATTGCTCTTCCAGAGCTTTCTTGGCATGCTTCAGCGTTTAAACCGTGAGGTTTAGATCTCTATTTTCTTCACCTGGACATGATCTTGATTTTCTAAACAACTTTTGTACTTCTACAGCAACTATCCACTCTCTGCTTCTGGCCAGGAAAGCTATCTTTTGAATTTTCTCCACTCTCTTTTGAAGGCTATCATGTTTTTACTATCTAATCATCTCATCTTTCTACGCTATCCACAAGAACTTCAATTCAGGATTGATTGTAACAACAAGCTTCTATGAGAAGTTATTCCTTTTCATTAAATAAAGCATAAGAGGTGCATAAATGTGTTTTTAGGCTTCAGTTATTTCTGTAGGCAACTTCTCAAGTTTCATCTTTGGATGCACGCTTGGCATTTCTACACATACTTAAGTGTATTTCTGAAAAGTAATAAGAACCCCAGAACCTAGCTTGTATTGCTCATAAACAAACAACTGATAGAAAGAAAAAATGGCATCCAGATTTCATAGAATATTGTTAGCGAAGGATACTGGCACTACTGAAAGAAATCTCAAACTCCAGAGTCTTCAGTCATGCACTATGGAACATTATGGAGAAATAAATAAAAATAGAGATCTACTGGGCTCGACGCATTAAGTTAGAGATCATAAGAAACCCCTGCACTACGCTTTCTCTCAGAAGTGAATTCATGCCTTTTGACCTTGGTTCTTTTGATAGGCTACGCGTGAGGACAAATTAGACATAACTAGAGGCTATAAGCTTCTTCCCAGCTAGCTGACGAGAGCTGAAGCATAAATAACCAAATTTAAAAACTCTCCACCCATAGGTTTTACAGCGAACATGCTTTCATTCTTGGGATTCTCATTACTAATTTAGTCCTGATTCGTAAGGCGCTTCCATTTCTATTTATCTAGAAGTACCACATTAAACAGTTCGAGACATCTGTTAACTCGTGACAGTTCACAATACATTACAGTTGCTGTCGAGTACAAATTCACAGAGGAAAGTGAAGTGTTTAATTTCCAAATGCATCACCATTTGCACCATCAATATGCCGACTCGCTCCGACACAATCACCCAACGTCATCTTGAAAACCATCACGAGGGTCCATATGGCATCAAAATGATGTCGCAGGGCAGAGAAGCTAATGGAATCTGCAATTCTGTGACTTCACAACTAAGTCAGAACGGAGGCCCCTTTATGTTCACTACATGAAAACGGCAAGAGATATTTCAAGGGTCTTCAGGCCTCACTGCATGAAAACCAACACAATGGGAGTGCGTAAGAGAGTAAGTTGATTTCTCTTAGTCAAATGCTCTCCAATTTCAGTAAAAAAAAAAAAAAAAAAAAAAAAACTAGTCTTTATATAGGTAAGACATATATCTTACATATAGAATAGAATCATAGAATTGCTCAGGTTGGGAAAGACCCTAAAAATCATCGAGTCCAATCACAACCGAAGCATGCTACCCAACTCTAACAACCCTCTGATAAATCACGTCCTTGAGCAACACATCCAAACTGTTTTTAAATACATACAGGGATGGTGACTCACCCACCTCCCTGGGGAGCCTATTCCAGGCTTAACAACCCTTTCTGTAAAGAAGTGTTTCCTGATATCCAACCTAAACTTCCCCTCGTCCTGTCCACCTGGAGTCCACTTGGAACAACAGAAAAGCACAGCTCAAGCTCTCTGTGCAGTGCTCTTTACTCTAGCAGTTGATACAATGAATAGAACGTTAGGTGTGCGTACTGTGAGAGAAGGCAACAAATAATGGAGCATCATCCTGGCAGCACGTAAAGAAAAAAACAGCCTCCATAACAGCACAGCAAATGAAGGAAGGAAAGAATAGACTTGCGAGGCAAAAGTTTAGTACTGAATAATCTTCAAGCATGAAACCGAAGACCGTGGTAGAAGATGGAGATTAATGTGCTGTGCGGTAGGTGATTTGTATTGCTTGATGGTTTAAGGACACGTCTTTACTAACTTTATGAAATGTTCTGAGCTGCTTGTTTCTAACGTGCCTGTATCACACTTTTGATCTTTGGGCTTTTCAGCTGTTTCTGAAACTAAGAAGTAACCTTTGTTAGCTGTAGGGGAGCTCAATGAGTGTACAGTGAGTACATTAACTGGGACAATGCAGCATTCATAGCTACCTCAGTGGGATTACTTGGCAATAGACCTACCAAATTTGAGTTAAGAGCTGGACTGATGATGGGGAGTGTGATGAACCCAAGCACTGAAATAACCTTCCTCCACCTGCTCTGCATTTCATTACAGCTCATCACTTGCAGTGGTAGAGGGTTAGTCTGGTTTTATAAGCTTTCATAGGAAAGTACAGAAAAAGAAGATAACTTTTCTATTTTCTTATAGCAGTCTGTATGTTTACAATATAACTCAATCCTATTTTCAGAGTAAACCTAAACTATTTAAGCACAGAAGAACTTTCTGAATAGAAACAAAAACCTCTGAATATAAACCAGAGAAGGATGCAAATGCTATATGTCCTTAGAGGAGAAGTTGTGCTGTGAAGTTGTGAGCTTGAGTTCTCAGAGCTGTGTTTAAATAAGAGACCTCTACTATGCTGCCCTTCTCGCTCACCTAGCCAGGGCTCTCCTCTCATAGTACTGTGGTGCCCTGCAAGTAGTATCTAAGGAGATGGAAATAAAAGCCATCCTCTTGGCAAGGGTGTTAAACAGGATTAACAGAGAACAAGGCATTGCATCAGTCAATGAAAGTGGTGGGGAAATAAAGGATTTGGGGTGGAGATCAGATCTATTCATGTGCTGTTTCAATAGCACGCAGAATATCTATTCTGTGGAAGCACAAGCAGAATAGCTTAGAGAAATATCTATATCAGTAGCTACAAAACTGTAACTCATCTCTTGCTCCCAGTCTTTTCCTAAGTTCAGTGATATTGCGAAGACAATTATTTGCCTTTGCAGATTACAAATATTTTAATTAATTTCTAAGTAATTGCTTAATCACAATGAGGTTTGGCTCCAATGGGCAATTCTGATCATTCTGAATAAGATACAAGATGATTCTTAACATCAGCTTTGAATACCATTTTTTGAATTCTCAGTCAATATCTTATGTTATTCTAGCCATTTCCCTTCCTTGCCTTTGTGTTGCATTTTGACTTGAATGAAAGTTATAAAATGAAAAAAATAGATATTTCTTCATGAAACTATTTCTGTATGTGCAAAGTTTTGTACCACTGATTTTACTTTATGAAAGCAATTGTATATGGAGTTTCTAGATTACTGCTTTCACTCCTTTATACTGGTGAAAACTGGTTGGTCTCTTCTCACTGGTGACAGGAGGGGAAATGGCCTCAAGTTGTACCAGGATAAGTTTAGGTTGGAATCAGGAAACACTTATTTACAGAAAGGGTTGTTAAGTACTGAATAGGCTCCCCAGGGAGGTGGTTGAGTCACCATCCCCGGATGTGTTTAAGAACTGTTTGGATGTGGTGCTCAGGGACATGATTTAGCAGAGGGCTGTTAGAGTTAGGGTAGTATGCTTAGGTTGTGGTTGGACTCTATGACCTCGAAGGTCTTTTCCAACCTGAGTGATTCTGTGTTTCTATGACCCTGCTTTTTCACACCATTCTCTAGCATATTTTTGACAATTAAGTCTCCCAACACAGACCAGCAATAGTTTGGTCTAAAATCAGATTATCTGATTTTAACTTAACCACGTTCTCATTGTTACTTTCTATTTATACTTCTGTCAATTACATATCAACATTAAGTCGTTGGAAATCAGACATGATAGGAAGTCATTGAACCAGAGGCAAACAGCAGCATCCCTAGTGAGATGGTATGCTACCACGGCAAGCCGTGTCCCAGTTTAATCAAAAGAAGCCCTTCATCATCTCATTGCTCTATCTTTCATCCTGCACTACTGCACAATGTTCAGACCTTGGTGCTTTGCCAAATGGATTTCTAATCACTCTAACTGCTTTCCCACCTATCACACTACACCGTCATCAAGCTTTGAGTTACTGTATTGAATCTTTCTTGCTTTAATCCCAATCCTGCGTTGAATAAATCCTCACATTTCAATTACAACTACCTTATAAATTCTACTGCTAACAACATGCTCATAGCCCTGTGCGACAAAAGATAAATTTAAGCCCTAGGCTGAAGATGCCCAGCAAAGATTTGCAACTTGTGCGTACCCTAGTTTATGTACATCAGTTGCTTTACTAAAAGCAAAGCATAGGACAGAGGAGAACTCTGCCATGCCGCGCTGCCTCTGCCTGGTGCTTGCAAGACAAGCCCAGGGAAGAGAGCAACAACAGAAAGCTTGAGCGATTCCTGCTCACAGTAATCTCCAGCCACCTGCTGCTCAGACTTGCTGAAGCCAAGGTTGTGTCCCCACAGAGAATGGCCTTCAATGGATTTTCCCTTCACAGCACCTTCCACGAGCTCCTAGAAGAACAGCTTCCCTAGTTTACTTGGACCCTGCTGTCTTATAGATGCACTGCCTGCTCCATGGGAATCCTGGAAGCAGGATTTTGTGCTACTCTACTACCTGGGTCACTCAGTTTTCACTTACCCTCTGTTGCAACTCCTTGTAATTATTTCCCCTCCTTTTTAATAGATCTTCAGTTAAAAACTGGTCCTTTTGAGTGACCAAAATGGCACCACAGACAGCTCATTACCATAATGCTTGCTATTCTTTTGTTGTTGTTGTTGTTTTTTCAGTAAGTCCAGCATTAGATTTTTCCTTCATGGCTGCTACAGGACACTCGGTCAACACACCAGTCTAAAAATGACTTCAGAGCACCAGCAATTTACTTTTTCAGCCACACGGGATTCTGTGGCAATCGTTTTCCTCATCCAGGTGCTCAGGACCCAAGTACTCCTGCATCTCCTACTGTCAATGGCTTAGCATCAACTTCAACATCTGCCTGTTCCTTGCCACACACTTAGATCATTTTTCAACAGACATGCTATCTTTTTCAGAACACAGGCAGGCTTTTCATGTAAAAGTGTACGTATGTCAGCTAATAGTCACTGGGCTGTCCCAGACACTTGTGATGTTCACACATCATCCATCACAGTGCTCAGGGGAAATTCAAGTTAGATATCAGGAGGAAGTTTTTCACCCAGAGGGTGGTGAGGCACTGGAACAGGTTGCCCAAGGAGGCTGTGGATGCCCCATCCCTGGAGGCATTCAAGGCCAGGCTGGATGTGGCTCTGGGCAGCCTGGGCTGCTGGTTGGCGACCCTGCACACAGCAGGGGATTGGAACTGGATGAGCATTGTGGGCCTTTTCAACCCAAGGTATTCTATGTCCACAGCTTTTTAAATAGGTGCTTAAAGCAAAGATTTTGAATGCCACCAAGGAAGAATGCATCTATTTACTCCGCATTTGGAAGAGTAGGTGTAGGTATTGCAGTGGCAGTTTCATAATATTCACTAATGCTCAATTCTGCAAAGTTCGGCTTCCTCAGACTCTGTATGCTTGTTAAGAACTGGTAAATACATTACCTAACTGCTGCCTTCAGTACTAACTTAAAAACAAAAATATACTAAACAAATGCAATCTTCACACAAAAAGACCTCCTCATACTTAACAATGCAACAATCTCATTTTAACTTCAAAACAAGAAGTGTCTTATCTACATACAGACCTGCATTCCAAGGACTGTGCTTCAACCAATGCTTTTACAAGATGACAAAGAAAGCAGGCAAGCTGCTTTCCACCACCATTCCTGCAAAATAACTTCAGACATTCCAGAAGGCCAGCACAAAACTACCAGCCCTCAAGCAGAAGAATGAATGATTTTCCTCATGTTCTTTTCTCTGGTGCATGGGGAAAAGTTTCTAGATTGATTGAGCAGTTTCCAAAGTATTTTCTAAGTCCAATCATTTCCTTTCTCCCCCTTCTTTGTGTGTTAATTACAATTTATTACAGACCTCACCCATACATGATCTACTTCAATTTCCTCTGCATGATGAAGAAATTTACTAGCTGACAACCCTGGCTGGCTAGACTGAATAATGCTGGCCTACATCAGATGACAATCACAACAAATGGAAACAGAAGTATCTACAAAGAGTTTGCATCTGTTAATGCCAAATCTCAGATTTTACTTCCATGCAGGATACTTGTTGGTCCTGTTGCTGAAATCAATTGCGGAGCTTTGATTACAACTTCAAAGAGAAATTTGGTAGGAAGAAAAACTCGGTACCAGGCATCTTTGATGTTTGTTACGTAAGTCAATAACCCCAAATTTCTGGGGTAAAATTAAAAGCTGTTATCAGCACCAATCTCCTTTACCAAAAGAAAGAAAGTCATTATTAGAGAGAAGCATTTGAGTTGCACTGATTACAGAAGTGGGCAGATCCTGGTTTACACGTACATCAAAGGATGCAGTTCAGGTGTATTTTTTCTGAGAAAGAGTTAAGTAGAAATGCCTGTCTTGCAGTTTTATTCAACTATACTGAATTTTCCAACATGAATCTTATTCAGTGGCGGCCCAAATGTTATCTCAGTATGACAGATGGCTACTCTAGGTACTGAAAAAGACTGATGGAAGAGTCAGACATGAGTAAAATCAAGCAGTGCCCCAGTGCGTGGTTTTGGCATGGAAGAATATCAAATAAATACTCAACAGTGAGCCCTTCTGATGCATTGCCTACGTTGTAAAATTAAGTGACCGCAGCTTATGCCTAGTCAAATCTCTCAAAACATTGCAACCAAGGTCAATGGAGGTACAAAAAATTAAGCTCATAATAAAACAAACTGAGAAATTTTGGCTTTTTCCTCAACTGCAACCAAGAGAATTCAATCTAGCAGTTTTCTGAGAAGATGACTTGTGACATGAGCAGATCGCATGCCACGTGCTGTCCCACGCATCTGAAAGGTTCATGCTTGAACTCATACTTGCAGGTAGTATCCATGATTCCTGGGCACCGACATAAGTTATAAAACTTTAAGCAACGATTAGGAAAGTAACGCCCCTATTTGCACCTAAATAAGTACGAATACTAAACAGTATTTGAAAAGTTAAGAAGAAATAAGCTTATCCTTAGGCAGAAAGGAGAACCTTTCATGAATGCTTTCCACCAATTGGACTCAGGCTGCCACTCTGAGCAGTGTTCTGGAAAGCTTAGGGTGCAAGTTGGCAAAAGAGGATCCTTACAATCTTAAACCGTAGTGAGAACTGAATTTTGATAAAACCTAACCTGCCATCAGAAAGTGTTCTGGCTTTTTTTTTTTTTTTTACCCTTTGAAATAGGGAGAGATATAAAGAAAAAGCTGTGCATGAATGCTGTTAATGATCGCTACTGGACCAAGAATTAAATACATCATTGTTATCTGCACTGCAAGAGGCCTGGAATATACCCCTACTTTTGGGAGGACAGCAAAGGTAGATGCACCACACTTAGGAACAGAGGAGGCCTCCAACAGCAGCCATCCCGTTCCCTGCAACTCCCATGCACAACTGCAGTGTGGCATCACCCTATGCCAACGGTAAGGCAGATTCAGCCAGAAGCAAAGGAGAACACGACAAGAGGCAGAACAGCACAGCTTTCTGACTTAATCCCAATTCCGACATGTTCTCAGATGTTCAACGTGAAAAATGGAAATAAAATGCTCGCTAACAGTAATAAATTAGAGAAGTTAACACTAGGCTACAGGAAAGCGTTCCCTGTAATGTTCTCTGAAGAATTACTAAGCACACAAAGTGCTGACATCAAGAAACAATTTACTTGATTTACTCAAACTAAAAAGTTGGTTACAGGTAGCTCAAGAAGGTGGTGTTCTTTCCCCCCTCTCCCCCCCTTAACCTACACAAAGTTAATGTCATTAGTAGGACTTGGTGGGTTACACCAAAACCTTTTATAAATCAAAATTCAGATTCCTGTTTGAGGCTTAAAACTTCTATTTCATCTTGGAGTTGCTAGATAGGTTGATACACAGTAAATCTGGAAAATATTACGGCAACAGAAGTAGAGCAGCCTTCACCTAGATACTTTAAAAGCCTGAAACATCAGGATCACAGCGAGATGTCAAAACACAAATAGCTATTTGTATTTGCTCAGAATTATGGTTCGTAATTCTTTGGTATTTAACAGGGATAGCTTCCCAAAATAACCCACTCTGCTGCCACTTCGTGGGCTGAAAAGCAAGAGTCGTGCAATTCAAGAAGCAACTCGATGAGACAGATTTTGGCCAACTTAAAAAATAGAGATTCCACTTCAAGAAAAACTTCTAAACAGTACAGCACCTGAGCTGCATTCTGTGCTACGGTTAAAGAAACACGTTTTGAGAAAAACACCATATGCAGAACTTCTTTTTACACCTCCAAAAACCGTTTGCGCGATATTCAGCTACTTCATCATCATTTCATGAAACAAAACAATGGAAAAAGAAATCCTCCGCATTGACTCTGCCCTCTAAAAATGACACGTCCTTGTTGCCTGCCTCACAGCGATTGTCAGAAGCAACGTTCTGCTGCAGAGAAATACAGACGTTCTTTCATATCTATCACAAATAACACGCTTGGTGGCTCACAGGTGCAGAAATGAATAGACAGAACATTAAATTCTAACGTCAATGAGTTGTGCAGTAACCAATTACAGTCACAGGTTTTTGAGTTATTAAACTGAAGAAACAAGAAGCTTCACTCGAAGGACTACACCAAAATATTTGTGTTTGTCAGTTGACAGAACAACCACACGACCTTATTTCCCCTCTCTACTTTTCTTTGGCCTAGGCATTAACATCCATGCACAAAACCTCTTGAACTTATTTAGCTGTTTTCAACCAACTTAAAACCCTTATTCTGCTTAAACAGCTGGGATCACCTTGGGGTTGAAAGTTAAGTTTCTTTTCTTTCTTCATTGGCATGAAGCAAGACCAGAGCAACAAAATGCTCCAGAAGGATGCAGTGGGCTGCACCCACAACCAGCTCCAGGGGGTTGTAAGGTTTCACACTACGCTCAGTAATAACCAGACTCACCATGCAAGTTCTCTTCAAATGCTTAGCAGGCTACTTGCAACATCAGCGTCTCATTCCATTAACAGATCTGACACAGACTGCTCCTTACTCAGCATCTAAGGATGCTATCGCTACCCTACGACTTTGATTATACCAGTAATTAAGCCAGCTAAAAATATTCGACACACTAAAATCTCGAAGAACGCATGGAACCAATATACAAAATAACCTGCTCATACTTTCATCTCTCTTGCAGGCATCCTGGCTCCCAGCAATAGCTTTTTCATCTTTTTTCTTTAAACAAGAACACTTTCAAGGCTTTGATTTGGTGAAGTTCAGTACAGAAACCGAACTGACAGAACTTGAGCTTCTTTGAGACACTTCTGCTTGCAAAATCAGAACGCTTAGGACCTCTCAGAGTCACTCTAGCACGTGTTTCAATTCTTTTTGACGTTACAGGAGAAATCCAGGGTGGGATGGTTTTAACAGGTTATGCCTAGGCACAAAAACAGATCCGTAAAACAAGAGCTGGCAAATGATACAAGGAAAAGCAAGCTATTTCAGCCTACTTGTTTCAGCACAACACATGATTCCTCCTTAGGTCATTTGCCTGTATACTGTCTCTCCTGTTCATACGCGCATGCTGACATGAAGCTCTAAATAGAGCAAGGAAATAAAATGGAGAGGAGTGACAGCTTCATAATGCTCTCAACATACCCACCTCGTTCTGTTGTTTGATTTATTTTACAGTTCTGCTTGAAAAACAACTGTTGATATATCTCTGTTTATACTAGAGACTGAGCAAGGGACACAAACAAGTGCATCACAGCTCAGCACTAGTCTCTCCCCATCCTTACCCCTGCATTTGAGAGCATTTGCAGACAGCCCTGCAGAGTTCAGCTGAGCACTACTTACACCTGGAGGTATGCCTGTACCATGCAGCAAAAGCCTCTGGCCAGTCTAGAACTCCATATCTCACAGCTTCCCAGTAACATGAGGTCTTTCTGCACTTATCCTTCCAGGCTCTGAAAGAAACTCAAACATACTGAAAGGTGGAGAGAAGAAATGTATTTATTAAGTCATGAACAGTTCTTTACAGAACCAAGCCTTGAACTATTGCTGTACCACCAGGCACGACGATGAGCTCACAGAAGACACCATGACATCTCTCCATTTCAATTTAATACTGAATGCTTTTAAGTAACGGCTCTTCAGCACTGCATATATTTTTCATGTCATCAAAGTAGACAATGACATGCTTTATATAGCAAAACAACATGCATTTATGAATTCCTGAATACTCCATGCTGTTTCTATAACACGCTTGCTAACATTAATGAAGAAACCCCAACCAACTTCCATCAATGCTAGTGCAAAATAGATGATGTAGTTATCATGTGCTTTCTACTCCTGACTCTGAGTTGCCACTAGTGGACAACCTGGACTTGCTGCTGTTTACTGCAGGTCACTGTCTTGGTGCACACGAACCTAACGCTTCTAAGACGAGGAACAAAAGCAGCAGCTGATGACCACAGCCTTTCTGAGCTACCTTCTTCACCCAGCAGGCCTTAAGGGTGAGAAAAAACAGGGAGGAGTTACACACATACCCAGCCCATAACCACCAGAGCAGGAAAATAAATCCATCCGCTGTTATCCTGTACACTAAAGATAAAAACACGTACACTGAAGAGATCAGCTAATAGGCTTCGTAAAGCACTGAGCATCCACAGCTCTGTGAAGTCTGATATCTCTACGCACTGTCAGGTTTGCAGCATGCCTGAACACCTGCAGGCGTTTGCAGCACTTGCTGGAAAAGCTGCAGAAATAAATATCTGACTAAACAATGTAAATCTGTATTTTCATCCTAGAGCTATTAACCAAGTCTGCTTTAATCAGAATCTAAGGCAACCTGCTGAATTCCTACAGTGTTAAAAATAAAGCCCTTCCAAAAGCACCCAGAGCAAACCAAGCTGCTGCTGGGGTTGCTGAGAGCAGGCAGAGGACACCTCTGGGCTGCCAGCCCTGGAGCAAGGGCTGGTTCAGGTTCACCAAAATACAGGAAGTACCTAACTCCAGTTCAGCAATCTCTGCCAAAGTTGTTAATGGCCATAGAAGTCATTGGTTGTTGCAAGTACAAAGTGGCAGTTTTATCGGCAATTCTAGTCAAGATATTGAATGCAGGAAGAACAAACAGGGAGAGAAATCAGTGAATGCAGTATTAAGAATACACTGGACCTATACACGAGAGGGAAATCAGCAAGCAGAAAAGCTAACTTGCAAGAAAACCAACCTCACTAGAATTCTGCTCCCATTTAGTTCAAAGAAAAAAAAAAACACAAAAAACACCAAAACCCCTTTCTGATTCCAGACAAATCAATTCAGCCAATACTCTGCTCTGAGAAATGGCTCCAAACGCTCAAGTCTCCTGCAATTCACCAAATCCCTTATTAACTGGAAAATTAGGAGGAATAATGCAAAGCTGCAGATCAATGTACGTTAATTTTCAACGTTCAACTATCAAAACTGTTTCCCCCCCCCCCCAAAAAAAAAAAAAAAAAACAAAGCTGATTCTGGGTGCCCACCAGATCAGCAAGCACTGATGAATAAAGCCAACCCAGTTATCTCCTTGGCTTTCCTTGTGCTACTGTACACTTGCAATAACTGATAAGATACTCTCCACTTCAGATTAAAATGTAGGAATAAATTCACACTGGGGAAGAATTGCCCAGCACCGAAATTGAAATTTGAACTCGAGTTGAATTCTGAGTCCATAAAACTACCCATAACCGAGTCTTGAACAGGGAAAATAAATTTATGGATGTACACAGGAGAGACAAATCATGGAGATAAGTATCATATATAAATCCACAGTGGCTATATAATTACAGCGTCAGAGATCCATGATTAATCTTAAAGACAGAGATACGGATGAATCAGGATGCCTCCACAGGAGGGTGGCAGTTCTGGCCAGCCAAGTGCTTCTGAGGTGACCACCATCATCATCCCCACAGATAGCACGAGGGTGTGCACTGCAGTGAGCTATGGAAGCTCAACAACCGGACTCCAAGGATGCACAAGACAGCTTCCAGGGTACAAAGGGTGAAAGAGTTAAATATGCATCTATATTCATCTCTTAGGCTGCTACCAAGCACCGATGCGTGCAGCAAAGCTTGCATTGAAACCCTCACTTACTTTAGAGATAGCATTTATATCTTCAGATAAGTTTCTTCAAGAAGTGAGGCTTACTTGTCACACCATGCTGCTGCCCACCTGCCCTTCCCTTCCCCTTCCCAGAAGATCCTTGATGGCCATATCCAAGCTACCAAAACAACTAATTCCTGAAAACAAGCAGAGGAGAGCCCATACATAACCTCTCCCCCAAAATGTGTTTTTAATGCAAAAAAGTTATAAGGAATAAGTGGACAAACCTGTGATGCACTGGTAACTTAAAGCCATCTTACTGCTGTAATAAAGCAGGCACCTGAAACTCCATGTAGCTGCTTTTATACATGTCAAAACTGGTACTGCCAGTCGCTGTGTTAAAATCGGGATTTCTCCCGTTGTAAATATATTTTCCTTCCTTCCTAGCGAAGGTGGGAAACTTCATTTAACTCTAGGAGCACCTATGCTATTACCTTCAAGGGTCGTACAAGCCACTGCATAGCTGCACCAGCCAGAGACAGTCACTGCTGTAACCTTGTTTTCTCTTTTTCTAATTTCATTTGCAAGACCTCTAGAGGGCAGTGAATAAAAGAAAATAAAGTACCAGAAATAGCCAGGAACATTAAATATAATTTTAGAAATTGGAATCTCCTCTAATTATTCCCTCCCACCGAAAGCCTTCCAGGTAATTATATGGATTTATAGATGAATCCAACAGAATTTTGCCAGCCCCCAATGCTATGCTCTGTTGCATTTTGCACTGACAGACTCCAGCCATTGACATTCTTTTGGAAGCTGAACATCTTTCTTGGACTTCAATTAAAATATGCAGCAGGCCATCTTACGCCCATTGTGCTCACAAACATTGCATTTTCGTTCCTACAAAAAGCCACACTAAGCCAAAATAAAATGAAGTCAAGCTGACTTGCTTAGTCAGTCTACAACAGTATGATGCTAACATTCAGGTTCATGTCAGAATATCCAGGAACTACAACAGAAGGTAGTCTCATAATTCCACTTGGGTTTTTGTGCACATATTGGACATTGATTAAGACGTGCTGTTAATAGCTTCATTATTCTTTTCACTATGGCTTATACAATGAAGCTATTACCAATAGAAATATGCAAAATTAACTTAAATTGGCTACATCAGACTGAAACAACAGGGTAGGTGCTGTATATTCGGCCTTATCTTGAACAGTAAAAATGGCCATCAATACAGCGCCAGCCTACCATTATACCATTTCAGCTACGCTTTAGTAACTTCCTATGGCTTTACATATCTGAAATCAGCAATGCAATTATCACAAGTAGATCTGTCCTCACCATGCATCAATATTCTGCTTATTTTTGGAATGCAGAACAGATGTTCTGCATCTAAATGCATCTAAGAACGTTAAGGACCAAGAGCTCAAAGTGTGTGTTAACACTTGACTGCTTGACGTTAGGGCCCTGAGGGCACCCACAGACCTTGCAGGCCTCCTGGCCTGCCCTAACCAGGGCTGTGGGAAAGCAGGCTCCATCCCTGCAGTACCTAAAGCCCCTCCAAACACCTCCAAAGATACCACAGAATGCAGTCAGCAACGTGCTATCACCCCATCTAAACTCCTCAATGCTCTCAAAACGTCAAAAACACACTTGCATTTGTAACACACAGACTTACGTGAACTTCTGAGCCCTCTTCATACTCCATCAAAGTATGCTGCACTGTCACAGAGAGATGTCCTACAGGGATGAAAAATTGGGAAGATGTTACCCATGCTCGTTTCACGGAACGCAACTAATTTTGCTAACATTAATCCCTAACTGCTCCATCCTAAAAGCAAGACTAAGGTGCACAGGGGGGCAGCAGGGAGGGACATACCAATAAGCCATTTGCCATTGACTTCCTAGCACAACAACTCTGCACCCCAGACCGTACCAACTTTATAAGGTCCATTTGTTTCCTCCAAATCTTTTTCTGAAAGCGTCAGACAAAGCTCAACAGTAACATCGGCTGTTTTCTATCACCACAAACCTTTGTGCATTTACTAAGATCCACTTAGATAATTCAGACACTTCCACAGAAACAGCATGAGCTTAGCGAAATGGAACAGACAGCAAAAGAGGAGGTCTGTGCTGGGTCAGAAGGAGCATTCTGGGCTGCTACGTGAACTTACAAATCTTCCAACACTTGCTACAAAGCCAAAAAGGAAAACAGTTTTGACTCAATTTGTTACAAAGCCCACTAAACAGCAGTTTCCTCATACAGCCCACAAACCTGCACGCATTCACAAAAACAGATGGATATATGCAAACCCTGTTAGCAAACACCTGGAAAAAAAACGTAATCAGGCCCAAAGCTAAGTTTCTGCTTTAAGCAATTGAATAAATGGTGAAAAAAAAAATAAAAATTAGGCAATTCAACAGCCAAAGTTACCTTAATTCTAACTGAAAAAATAAAATGGATATCTCTTGGACTTCTAAAATCAAGCACTTACAGGTACATCCTCAATGATGATTTTCACTAATGCTTCCCTGAAGTCTGCAAAATTCTACCTATATCAGTCTAACATCACTGTGATGGGAAGCAGCGCTGCTGACGGAGCCTGGAAGAACCCCTTTTCTCTTGGAGAAAGCCTCTCCTGGTGGCAGCACTCTGCCTACAGACTTCTTTCCATAGAAATAAACAGGTATGGCAGTGCACAAAAGCAAGAAGTCAAAAGTGAAAATAAAAGACAGAAGCAAATACAAAAGGCGAGAAAGAACCTATTGTGATTAAAAAAAGATATCTCAGAAAGGGGGAAAGAAGAAACAGGTTGTGTCAAGACCTTGTAGCAGTAGCTTTGGGTCAAGGCAGCCCTGGGCAGGCTGTAAATGTTGTTAGACTTCCAACAGCGAGCACAGATACCTCCAGCTGTGTGTACCAACAGTACATATACTCAGGGTGTATACTTCATTATTTCTGAGGATGGAAGCGCTGCTAGTTCAGGATCTTCTGGGATCAGAGTTCGTATTCTTTAAAGCTAAAAAAGGTTACATGGCATTTGTCACGAGATCCTCCATTCAGAAGGCTGCTTCTATTTTACTAAGCAGCTTTACACTGATTTCTCAGTTGCCTGTAAGTACTCTTCAAAAAGATTAAATCAAAGGCTGAATGGCTTACAAAACTCTCCCCTACCAACCACAAAGAACGAAGAGGGATGAGAGGCTGAATCCCCGATTTAAGCAGGAAGGCTGGTGCTGTCCCAACTAATGAATGCCAATCAGAGTCTCTCATTACCCAGCACATCTCAGATGTAATCTGAATCACACAGAAGTTGTGTTCTTGATACAAGTGGCTGCGCTGCTTCTGAGATCAAAGACCACATCTTGCTCTGGGGACCGTGGAGAGGTGCTGGGCTTCACCTTCCCCATGGCAGCAGTAGCACGTCTGCAGGTGATGAACAGACAAGAGGGCTGCCTGGGAGGCACAATTAGTAATTCCTCTACTGCTCTGTAACCTCATTAACACTCTTGCTTACAGAAATCTTTTGCTTGACTGCAAGCCAGTCACTGCCTCCCCCAGGCACGCAGGCTTCCTCATGCTGAACAAACTGCCCAGGCACACTGAATTAGAGCACCTCCAAAAGCTGATCACAGAACAGCATGCAGGCAGAGGACACAGCTTGCTCTCTCATGCACTGGAAAACAGCCATGTAATTGTACACAAACTAAGTTCCTTTAAAGGATCCAGCTTCTCTATCTGTTTACAACTTGCTCCTTTGGGAGTAATCCCAGAGCTGTGCTGCATTCCAGCAGTAACAAAGCAGATTTTCACTCAAACCAAACGCGCAAATATAAATGTTCATGTTTCAAATATGCAGTTTTGCACACAAATTTCAGCTTGGTACGTAAGAACCACCTGCACCAGGAGGTCACAGGCTTGGCTTTCTCTGCATCGTCCCTCCCAGTCATTCAGACTACACACATCACCTCATGATGCAGAACCTGGGGGAAAGAGGCCCCGCTAGCAAGAATAAACTTGTGGAAATTCATACTGAAAGACTGAAGCTGAGTACAGCAGTGAAGACTCCCGTCCTGCCAGACAGGAAGTTGAAACCTACCACAGGTGAGATCACAAAATCCTGATCCTTCAGAATCCGAAGGCAGCACTTTTCAGATTGCATCCACAGGAATAAAGCCCAACACTGCCTTCTTACATCAGCTCGGCCCTCTCTCAGCCCGCCAGGCCTCCTTCCAGCTGCTGCCCTGCGACTCCTTGCAGAGAACAGCAGCGGCAGCTGGGAGAATTCAGAGAGATTTGCTCTATTTCATGGTCTTTTACCACAGAAATCTTGCACATTTGGTTATGCAGAAAATTAAGTGAAAAAAAAACAACAATAGCAATAAAGCTGCATTGCAGCAGAAAACAATTTGGCTACGCAGGCCGCTGCTAAATCAGAAAGGCTCCTGTGAATCTACTGCTAGCATAATGAGGAGGAGGTAAGTCATTAGCAAATGGAAACATTTAATCCAAAAAATTTGAAACAGTGCCAAATCTATTTTCTGCCTCTCAGTAGCAAATCACCTGAGAAGCTCCTAGTAAGCACAGTCACTGTGGTCATTAGAAATAAATAAATAAAGAGTGAGAGGTGAGGTAACTGAAAGGGATCAGGTAAGGCTTCACAAACCCTCTTCCACCATCAGCATTAACGTCCCACATGTTTCATCAGAGCAAAATGAACTTCTGTCTTCACACACTATGATTTACAACTGAAACTATAATCCCTGCATCATAGAACAGCTTACATTAGAAAAGACCTTAAGGGTCATCTAGTTCCAACCCCCCTACTACAGGCTGGTTGCCAGCCATTAGACCAGGCTGTCCAGCACCCCATCCAACCTGGCCTTCAATGCCTCTAGAGAGAGGGCATACACAGCTTCTCCCAGCCTAGGCCTGGGATTCACCATCCCCTGAGTCAAGAATTAACTCCTAACATCTAACCTCAATCTCATCTCTTAGTTTTAAACCATTCAGTCTTGTCCTATCACTATCAGGCTAAGTAAAAAGTTTGTCTCCTTCCCGATAAACACTCTTTAACTACTGGAAAGCCACAGTGAGATTTCTCGAGAGCCTTCTCTTCTCTTAGCTACACAAGCCCAGCTCCCTCAGCCTTTCCTTCATAATACTACAGCTCTCTGAGCATCTTCATGGCTCTCCTCAGGATCTGCTTCAACTCCTCCATGTCTTCCTCGTCTGGCACGAGGCAGGGGCCCTGGTGAGCAGCTGGTCCAGTAACATCTCAGCTGTTTCTGGTCTGTCCAATACCTGGACCACAAAGTTATCCTCAGTTCAATCCAGCAGATTGTTTTCAGCTCACTATTTTGTTTTCTCAGCATATGTCTGGGTGGTTGAAATCATTCTCACAGGCTCTCATCCTGACAGGTGATGCCTCTCGTAGTTCAAGTAAGATCTAACCAACATGCTCTCCGTGACCAGGAGGCCTGTGGTAGACACTGAACGCCAGAAGTCTTTCTTGGGCTGGTCTCTTCTTTTAACCCACAAGCTCTCAATCTGGTAATGGCTGTTTCTCAGAGGCAGCTCTTCACAACCTATCCATTTCTCCACATGTATGCAAGAACTACCTGCACCTTGTTATTGTGTGACTGGATGGGAACCCCTGCCATCAGTACTAGGACAAAGCACCAACACAACCTCATCACTCTTAGCAGTGTATTGCCTGCCCAAATCCCCTCCAGCTGCTCTGCAGGCACCAGCACCTGCCTGCCTCTCAGCCATCCCATAGAACACTACCTCTCAGCACCCAGGCCTGGTTGGGGTACAGACAGCAAACTCAGGTTCACTGCCTCCAGAGTAATCATCTCCAAACAGAGAAATTGCCAGCACTTCGAGGCCACTCCCTGAGCGCACACAGCTTTAAAAAAGCTGATCTCTTGATGTCCATGCAAACAATTTTTGCAAGATCCACCCATGGCGATGCCAAAACAGCAAGGTAAGGGATCACTGCCTGCCTCTGGGCTCAACCCAGGGTTTTATTCCCTGGTGCCAGGCATGAATTCCCCTCCCCGCCCCCCCCATAGCAGTACGCAGAATGACCCAGTGCCTTGAGGAAGCTGATGGCACTGGCAACAAGCTCCTAATCATGTTGCAGTGTATAATAGGAGCTCTAATAGTGTTGCAATGTATTTCAAGCCATTTGCTCAAAGAGGTTTGTTTTGTTTTTTTATGATTAGAGTAAGAACGAGAGCTCATTCTATAAACATTTTACTTCAACTAGGAAATACAGAATAGTTAAAATATTACTGTAAATAAACAGAAAGAAAAAATAACAAATCTGGCATCCAAATGAAGGCGTTTCACATTTTCAGTGGACAAGTACTTTGCTCCTTTCCACTCAGATTTCTTACTTTGACCCACTCTGTTCACCAGACAGCCTGTGAGATGGATGAGCATCAGGTCCTGTGCCTAATAAGGAGCAATGCCCCACAGTGCACAGGAATGTGGCTGCTCAGTACAGAGATGCTGGGAAGATACAGAGTATAGAAGATGATGACTGTACACTGCAATGAAACATCTGAGTCAAGTTGGAGCAGCACAAACCAAGCAGAGGCGCAACTTCAGGCCCTGCTCAGGAGAAGCACTTTTGTGAGACAACGTGGCCAGCCCTGGACATAGCACCAATGTGGACAGGGGAGAATGGTCCAACAATATCCCACCAATAAGGAACACTAAGATGTGAAGAACTCAGCTTGTGAGTAAAGACAAATAGTTTTCCAAAGGCAAGCATTATGAACAGCAGATAAAAAAACAAACCAGAGTTAACCTGAAAACAGCCAACCCTATAAGAGAAAAGTAAGCAAACAGAGATGGCTTTACCTGTCAGAGCTACCCAAAAACCCAGCCTGCCCACAGCCCAATATAAAACTGCAGTCATGTAGGAAGGGAGAACAACTGCTCTGTCTTCCCAAACTGGGGTTATTTCTCAATAACTTGATTTTAGCCCCTACTTAGATTCAGCTTTTTTCCCCTCTCTAGAGGGGTTTGCAAAGCTGAGCTGTCCCTCCCCCTCCAGCAGCTGCAGCTCCTACAGTCCCACCTGTGCACACAGCTTGAACATACACTGGCTTTCAGGCCTCTGAGAAAAAGCAGAACATCCACTCAAAGCAAACTGGCCAATGGAAAGAAGGCACAACCTTGCTGTTACAGCTGAATAAATAAGATACCAGCACCTTACCACATCCTGCCTGTACAAGGATGAAAAGAGGCGACCAAGCATACCACAGAAAGTCAGAATGTGGTTTTCATAAGTCCTTCCATAGAATCATAAAAACAAGGTTGGAAAGGACCTACAAGATCATCTCACCCAACCATCCTCCTATCCCTATTGCTCCCACAAACTATTAAACCATATCTCACAGCACCTCATCCAGACATTTCTTGAACACACCTGCCAAAGCTTACTGCTACATGTGCAAAGGAGACAAGGAAACGCACTCTGCACTCACACTGCAGTTATGATTAATGTAGATCTGTTACGTAGATTTCACTCAATACATATGATACCCCTCGATCTATGTGAACCTGAGAAAATGTCAGAACAAGAAGTTGGTAATATTTTAATGCTTCTCCCTTTCAAAGACCAGCACCCAAAGCACCTACCCCTATCAATCTCCTGCTATAGCTAATAACAAACAAGGAAGGGACAAAAAGGAATAGAGCAACAAGGTAAGAAGACAGCAAAATGGTTACAATGATAGCAGTGGAGCTACTGGCCTCACAAAGTAGGTTACAAACAAACAAAATACTTCCAAGAGAGCATAATGTATAAGATAACTTCTAAGCATGAGGCTGTATTCTGCCATCTTGATTTCTTACTAAAGAAAAAGCAAAATTGCTTCTGACAGGCTGCTGACAATACCAGGCAAAGTATTCACAGGTAGATAAATAGTCACATACAGAAAAAAGAACTGAACTCACCCAATTGGTGATGCAGCTCTCCAGCCACACAGCACTCCTCAGCAAGCAGCCCAAGCAATGCTCTCCTTTCAGTGGCTGACCCTCATATGAGCCCTGGAGGGCCCTACTGTGACTCATAGAATAGAATCATAGAGTCATAGAGTCCAGCCCTTTTGGTCACCTGGGGAGCACAGGTGCAAGCAATCTGCCTGCATTCCTTGGGTCAGCCTCACCCCTTCACCAGGTGCCTCAATCACCAGTTTAAGCCACCACCTGACAGTTCCCCTACACCTGATAAGTCACAACTGTACCTTTCTTCATCCCAAATGTGCAAGAAACATGAACTTTGCAGTTGTTGTAGAACAATTTCACAATTCTGTTCCAACACCACCACGGTTTGTCCTAAAATCAGTGCTATACATCACAGCAGAGCCTTCCTGTAGGGCTACCAGAAGCATGGAAAATATTGTCTAAATTGTTCTTAATCACCTTCAATGTCAAAGACACCTTTACCAGTTTTATTTTTCAAGTGTTTTCTGCTTGTGTTTTACTTTGGTGCATTTTGCCTTTTAACATTTCAAAAGAGAAAGCTGAAAGGAAAAAAAGGACAACAGAACATGCTGAATGAGATGTTGAATTAAGTACATTCCTATTCAAGGCAGGATAATCTCCTGCTTTGTGAGCTGCCCTCAGCTCCAGCCATTCGTAGCCTTGCCTTTGAGCAACCAGCTCCTCCGCACACCTGGCTGCATTTTTTTGGTAAAGTAAGAAAGGAAACAAATAAATCTGTCAATCTAATGGAAATAATCATCAGAAAAGGCAGTTCCTGATGGTCTCTCTTACGCAGCTGAGCTCTGCACTTCCTAATTCATCTCTGGCTGTTGTTTGGAACGTATTAAAAACGCGCTTTTGAAACTGCTGTCATTAGGAAGCCTGATGCCATAACCTGATGTTAAAGGCTGATCTGAGTTTCAAATTCAAAGGCAACATAGTGCCAGGTTTGATAGTTTCTGCTTGCAAAGTTGGATATCAGTAGAGCAGAAGTACCTGTACGCAGAAGGGAGCAACAACATCAGGGGGTTTGATGCAGCTTACACATCAAACACACAAGTAAGATAGATCTTACTGCAGCCCACATAGTTCAGTAGCTGAAGCCAGTCCTGATCTCAATGAACTGTCTGAGCAATGCTTGCTTTCAAAGCACAGCACGGGGGGAGATGGTAACTCTTCATCCACAGCATTTCCTTGTGAAAAGGAGGAAGGTTTCACGAGCAGGGGCAAGGGCAGGTCGTGCCGAAGCAGAAATGCTTAGGGCAACTCACAAAGCCACAACGAAGAAGTAAATAAGATTTCTTCAAGACTAACTTTCTCACTTAAAAAATAAAAGGCAAAAAAAACACAAAAAACCAAAGCTACCCAAACTATCAGTGATGAAAGAACTTTTAAAACCAGTTTTCTCTCTCTGCTTTGAAGGCGGCTCATCACAACAATAACCGTATGTGCATGTGAGGCTGTGGGGCTAGCATAGATGGGGACTCTCATTTTCTCTCCAGTTCCTAAGCCATACTGCTGAAAACTATGGAAACAGAGAGAGGTGGTGGTGAGGGTCCGGACCCCTGAACAACCAGCGACCTCCAAGGAAACACCTTTCATTTTAAGGCGCAGCAAGACAGATTCTCTGACGAGGTCACGTTTCTCTGGAGGACAGGGATGACACATTTGGTACATTACTCAATCAAGAGCTGAATTACTGCTCTCCCAAACTTGGCATTTGATTTAGCTGTCATGCCCAGTGCATTGCAGCTAATAAAAGGCAGTGGGCTGTTTCACTCTGCTGACTTGCAGGTCACGGAGAATGAAGGAGACGGTGCTGGCTATGCCTTGATGTTTAGGATAGAGACTTGCCAATGATTAATATATATGTGTATAGGCTCTTTTTCTAGACACTTAATTATATGTTCCAGTGATGGGACAGGGGGACAGCCTGGATTTATACAAGTGTCGGAATGTTCCAGGAGAACCTATCACCTATTTAGCAAATATACTAAGTTGCTGCTTTTCCATTCTTAGTAATATTTCAAGAGAAGGGCAAGTAAGGTAAGGCTCAGACCCGGTAAAAGTTCAGGGCTACCTCTGGAACTACTTTTGGGTATGAATTCCTCCACACCTGCCTATGAATGGCACACAGAATGGCCTTGTCATAGCCTGGCAGAGAGGACAAAGCCCACATCACATACCATCATGCTGCAGAAAGCAACTTGAGCAAGGTCTTAAGGATGATCCGAAAGAGTCTGAGAAAAAATCAGACAGAAGGAAGCTGAGTCTGTGAATCGTCCATAAGAAGTTTCAGTGCTGCAGTTATTGCTAACTTGTACAGATGGACAGGCAGCAACATCTCAAGTCAATGACAGCACTACAAGAGACAATCAAAGGCAGTATTCTCAAACATGCCGAGCATGGGGAAAGGGATACCTATCTTAATATCATATCTGCCTTCCTGAAGCACCAATGTGCATAGCCAGGAAAGATGAAGGCTAGCATTCCTATCTTTCCATATGTAGTATACCAGAAATACCACACTGAAGGTCTTCTGGGATGCAGGAGGAATGGCCTGCTCTGTCTGAGCTTTAGCTTGATTTGGAACAACTTCTAGTACAGACAGGGCTATATATGCTCAGAACTATCTAACAGCAAAACACTAGGAATATATTTTCTGAGGTCTAACCATGTGAAAATTACAAGATTGTTAGGTCAATGGAAGCCAACTTTGGTTGTGATGACAATGTTTGCGGTGACTGTAAATAATTCAGAAGAAGTAGGTCTTTCAAAGTCAGTATGTTATAAGCAGTCACATTTAATAAAACACCCATGCTGAATTAGACACTGGGTCTTGAGAGTCAGAAGCACAGGATAAGCAGGGAAGCCTCTAAATGAAGCTTTTAATTTGTCTAGAACAGCAATGATGGCTTTAACAATATGTCCACATAGAATCATATCATAGAAACACAGAATGGCCTGGGTTGAAAAGGACCATAGTGATCATCTGGTTCCAACCCCCTGCTATGTGCAGGTCGCCAACCTGCAGACCAGGCTGCCCAGAGCCACATCCAGCCTGGCCTTGAATGCCTCCAGGGATGGGGCATCCACAACCTCCTTGGGCAACCTGTTCCAGTGCCTCACCACCCTCTGGGTGAAAAACTTCCTCCTAATATCTAACCTAAGCCTCCCCTGTCTCAGTTTAAAACCATTCCCCCTTGTCCTATCACCATCTGCCCCTGTAAACAGCCGTTCCCCCTCCTCTTTATACACTCCCTTCAAGTACTGGAAGGCCACAATGAGGTCTCCCCAGAGTCTTCTCTAAAAGAAGCACATCTCCAAAAAGTTCAGAACGATGGAGAATAAGAGAGTATGAGATTGTTCAGTGGGGCCACGCTGTCATAAAACATGAACGCTGTGAGCTGAACCCAAGCCAGCTTTGTCATTTTCCTAAGGGAATTTGTATGCCTTGCTGCTGAAGGCTCTCCAGTGTCTGGAAGGGTTTAAGTGCTGCTCTGAAGCACTGATATTTACAGAAGCAAAGCCTATGCTAGCACTGTTGAGCGTCTCAAAACAAATGACAGATCCATTCAAACCCTGGGAAAGCATTAGAGTGTCAGAAAGATCACGATCTTGTGTTCTTCTTCTCAACTCAATGTTATACAAGACTGTGCACCTTTATTCTAGGGTTACTGCTATGCCTCTGTGCAATAAAGGATACAGACCTTCCTGCAAACTTCTTCAGAGCCTCAGCAGACTTGTTCTCAGGTTAAAACTACCGTGCATGCCAGTGATCCTGCTTATGTCAGGAATAAATTTCTATGGATTTGAAAGACGCTTAGGCCATGCTAAGAACAGGGAGTGCAGGCAGGATGCTTGCTGCTATGGCTGGTGGGAGGGAACTGCTGACCCCTGCGGTTATCAGAAAAGCGTAGGAAAAGATGTAGGTTCTTCAAAGGGCAGTGCTAATAAAGAAAAAAAAAATCTCTATCAGATGCTAGCACATCCTGATTAGAATTCATGATGACTCACACTGGAAGGCCTGTTTCTAATCCCTATATATGATACTGACTTATCAAGACAGACAGCTGGTTGCAAAGATGCTTTAAAGCATAACCAGCAAACCCAATGATTGGCATTTTTTTTTCTTCCTTGTGAAATATATCAAATCTTTCAGTATTTTCACTGTCTCCTTTTTCACACCTCTATGCTGGTACATGGTAGTAGCCATCATTTAAATTATGCATTGATGGTGAATTTATGTGATACATTATCTAGCAGCTAGAGGAAAAGTGGACTCTGCTATCATAACCATTGAGGTTGTTTTTCCTTCCCTGTTGATTTACATCCAAATAACCCAACTTATCAACTTTGCAAATGTCAATCTGCACCAAAGCAGGCAGCTGAACAGCTCTTAAGCAGGCACTCTCCTTGGGACTGAAAGGTCACTGTGTTACTGAATCTTATTGTGGAAATATACTCAGGTTTGGGAGGACTTTCTCACCGACCATGAAAATAATCATTGAAGGATTCAACAAAGAAACATCAAGGCCTCAGACTAAATTAAATAAAAACAGTTAAAGTAATCGATTTAAAGTGCGGACAGAAACACACACTTCTAATAGACTCAATAATGCAACAGCACCATACCCAAAGGAGGAGCACCCACTGATTGAGGAACCACTGTCTCAGCAGATTTGGCTGCCAGCTCTCTTCTGGGAAGTCAAAACTGCAAAATCTGCTGGGGCTGACTATAGTTTCCATGTAGGAATTCCCTTCTTGGCACCTGCTTTCTAACAGTTCATAATTCCCTTTCAAACGTGCTTTTCTTCCCTTTCCTTTGTCTCGCGTTTCTTTTGGGAAACACAGATTACTACACTTCCTCCAGGGATGCAATCTAAAAGGTGACATTACAGAGCAGGAAACCATCACAAAGAACCTGGGGCTCTCTGTTCTAAAAATACACAGCAGAATCAGGAGGAACAACCTGGGTTATTGGAGGTGCCTTGCAATAGCTCAGGAAGCAGTACGGTTGAACATGCTAATGAGAGCTGAGGTGCCAGTCTGACCATTCAAATTAGAGCTGCAGCTACTTAACTGAGAATATCTGTAAACCAGATTACCTTCAAATAATGATCCTATTTATGTGCAAAAGCATGTGCTAGAAGCCTAACTGTTGGGGTGCGTGAATGTGCAATGCATAAGTAAAATATGGGGCCTATCAGCAAACTTGTAATAGCGTGTGTAAGAATACAAACTGCTTCAAAAGAGATGTCCAATGATCTTAAGCTACTAGTGCTGCTGGCTGGCTAGCTTGCACTGTGATGCTATGTTAGCAGCAAAGCACCAGTATCTTATTCTTCACAGTTTT
Source organism: Phasianus colchicus (assembly GCF_987193195.1). Lineage (NCBI taxonomy): Eukaryota > Metazoa > Chordata > Aves > Galliformes > Phasianidae > Phasianus > Phasianus colchicus. The sequence continues at coordinate 2,556,566 of NC_143443.1, forward strand.
AAAGGAGAAAATGTAGAAGATGGACATAGGGTAAATATATGGCTCAAGAAGTTGAGCCCTAAGGTCAAGTGGAGAGCCAGACTCAAGTGCATGCATCACCCATAAGAAACAGCACTGCAAGAACACATTCTCATGTGCAAGAACTACTTTGAGTGAAGAAACTGTAGTGATCCAGATGTTACTGCAGAACTAATCAAAATATTCTCAACTCTGTAAGAACAAAGCCATTTTTGTCACAAACAAGGATACTCTCGCCCATAAGCAAGCTTCTGTAGGGCAAGACTTGCCCTCAAGAATGGTGAAATCTTGTGACAGCACTGTCAAAACACCCTGACAGTTCCACACTACTCATACTCTGCTTCTTGCTACCTCAAAAGAGAACAGGAATGGGTTTGAGAGCACCCAGTAGCATCGGACAGGGTGGCAAAACTGATTCCCAGACAAATCAAACTGCCAGACAGCAGGAAAAAAAATATATATATATCCTTTCCTTTAAGTCAGGTCAGCTCAATTATGCACTACAGTTATTTACACAGTAATAGGAAAACCTTGCAAAAAAAACAAATCAGATAAATTCACCAGACAAGAGATTTCACAACTGAGCTATGTGTTTAAAAATTTCATTTCACAATGGCTTTTCGCATGGGGAAGATCAATGTCTGCTCCTTTATCTGTTAATGTCAGTTCTTTGGTTTACGACACACTTTTTCCAGCAACTTCACTCCCACATCAAAACCATCAGAATGTTTATCAATAACCATTAATAACGGGGGTTTCTAAGTCAATTTCTCTAATTTCAGCACAATATCCCATAGTACAAGAGAGCTGAAAATTAACACACACACACACATATATATATCTTCTTGATAATGCCTAACTGCACAGCAGTGATGCAAAGAACAAATCAAGTAGGAAGGGAATGGAGAATAGTACAAAAATACCATAATTATTTTACACTGATCATTTTAATGCCTTCCTACAGTAAATGTTTATAGAATAGGGAAAGTCCTTGATAAAGAAAGGAATCTCCTACAAAGTCAGCTTGACTACATGGAGAGGGAGAGGTGAAAAAAGTCACCAAGTTAAACAGGGATTAGAGTTGAAGTGCAGTTAGGGCTATCATTGCCTGCCTATGCTGTAAGAATGAAAGAGCGAGGCAGCAACGAAGGAGCATGGCCATGAAAGAGCACAGTCACTGGGACTGCAGAGGCCACCAGCGCTGCCGTAGGGTTACTGCTTCACAGCTTGGCAGCTGGAGACAAGCACCAGGGCTCAGGAACTGAGCCCCCACAACGAAAGCTGATTACACGCAGCACTGAACCCACAAGGTGCTCCTGGGTTAGGGCTTAAGCTGATTAAGCCTGAGGATGCCAGGCTTTGCCGATGGGAAATGTTGCTGGTTCAGGAATAAGCTGAGGAGTTCATGTGGAAGGAGCTACAGGACTCAGTTTACAGCTAATAGAGGCAAGAGGACTGGCTATTCTAAAGCTAAAGAGATTGCAGGTAACGTGATTAGAGACCGTTATTGGGATAATGAAATACTTTATGATCTCACGATGAAAACCAGTTGTAAATCACCTTTTTAGGGAAAAGTACTACTCGCAAAAGGGGAAATACCATTTCTTTTCAAAAACTGGGACATCATACTTATCACTCTTATTTTTCTGTCCTCACAGGAGGTTTCTGGTCCTTGGTGTCCAAGTGCTAAATTATTTTTCTTCACAGAGTAGAACAGCAGGCAGTTTTGACACTAAGCTTCGACTAATGAGTTTAGTTTTCTACTTCATAATTAGCAGAATTGAATCAACTCCAGCGTTGTTTTCTTTCCCACACAAAACTATCAGTTGTTGCTTTGACATCAATATTCTCCAGGGTTTTGCTGTTTGTTTCTTAAAAAGACCAATCCTCCTCCACCGGAGGATGGATGTGTCCACACATCCACTGGATGTGTGACTTGTCTCAGCAAAGCAGTGATGCTGTTCTCTGCTGCATGAGACTCAGCATTCTGTTGGAGGGCTGGTCTTGAAGGAAACACGTCTTGACTAGCATTACTCAGTGAAAATTCCTTTGATAAGAAACCATCTCCTTTGGTTGAAAGTAAGGAACCTCCAGCTTGCTGCTTGATGTGTCCCACATCATCATCATGCTGCTATTGAAACAGAAAACATTCGTTGGCAGGATAAGTCTGTCGAAAGCCTGAAGCAAATGCTATCCCACGGCTGAAGCTGCTCCTGGGATGACTCTCTACATTTGCCTATCCTTTAGCACTTCAACACATGCATTCATAAACACAAACGTTATTCTCCATCCCCTCTCTCTCCCCTTCCTCCTGCATTTATCTTCATAAAGGGTTAAAGGATTCGTCTAGGATGAACGAAAGTAGTTCTTGTTACAGTAAATGAGAGGCATAAAGTACCATTCAACATAATAATTGTGCAGATGGTAGTCTTTGCTGTTTACAGGAGCCCTGACATTACTTCTGCAAATTCCCAGGAGGCCAACTCCAGTTCCCTCATAGCAGACCTCACTGCAAAGCTGCTCCATCAGTTAGATTGCTCAGAATGCAGAAGCACGTTTCCTTGCTGGTTTGAACAATGAGCAACATATTATGCATTCCCTGCATTATTTATGTTGGTTACCTTTTACAACAGTATTTATTTATTTATTTGAAGTTTCCATCTGCAGGTTCTGGCTACCATTCAAGCTGCTGCCCTGCAATTGTTCTCTAATGGGTATCTGTTCTCCCAAAACAGCTGTCTTCAGGGTCCTATTACAGTATGCAAGCTAACAGTGACAGGATATTTGTACCAATCCCTTTTTTTCTATATGAGGTTGTTACTCAAAATCCCAAGAATTGACTCATTATATTAGAACTTCCCTTCATTATTAATTAGTTAATTAATTAGATTCACATCCTCGTGACTTCTTCAGTCCTGACAAAAGTGTTCAATACTGTATTTGAAATGACAAGCCACGTGATAGGGCAATATTTTCTATCATTCTAGACATTTTATGAAAAGCAAGTCGGTGCAAATATGTTATTTCGCATGACTAGGGCTTCTCACATTCCTCATCTTCTTTTAATTTGCCTTTTTATTTTTTCACCTGACATTCTTACCCAAGATCCCAAGATTATTTATGGAATTAAGATGCTTTAAAATAACTGAATAATCTTTCAGACTTTTAGCACCTATGTTGTATACGGATCCAAACAATTTAGACCCTATATATCTAATATCACTTGATTGTGAGCAAAAACATAGTCTGAGTCTTGCCACATCCAACAGCCAGCACCCACCTGTCTGCAAGGACTCTTCCATCTAGGGATGTCCACAGAGAATATGAAGGTGTAAACAGACTGTAGTTCTGTCTGCTGATAGTAATATTCCACTGCTAACTCTATCAGTAAAGACACAGCAGCAGAAGTTTTTACAACTACAAGCCTGAAGGTTTTTTTGCCCAACACTGAATATTTTTCATACCCTATTACTACAGTGTATCTTTACGATTATTGTTAGTCACTGGAAATATAAGAAGGTGCAGGTATCTTTCAAGCAAATCTTACACTCCACATGTTCTAATTTCTAGGAATTACAGACAGAACTGCATATATATGTGCCCCCGCTGTCCTTAACACAGTAGTCCCAGATTTACTGCTGCATTATGATTCAGCTTCTGCACTTCCACATCATGCAGCTGGAGTCAAGGCAACCCTCGCTACCAATACAAGCTGGGGGATGAAAGAATTCAGCACAGCCCTGCCAAAAAGACCTGAGGGTGCTGGTGGATGGGAAGCTGGACATGAGTCAGGAACGTCCCCTCACAGCCCAGAAAGGCAGCCATACCCTGGGCATCAGAAGAAGTGTGGCCAGCAAGTTGAGGGAGGTGATCCTGTCCTTCTGCTCTGTGCTGGTGAGGCCTCATCTGGAGCAATGAGTCCAGATGTGGAGTCCTCAGTACAGGAGAGACATGGACCTGGTGCATCCAGAGGAGGGCTGCAAACATGATCCAAGGGATGGAACACTTCTCCTACAGGCTGAGAGAGCTGGGGCTGTGCAGCCTGGAGAAGTGAAGGCTGTGAGGTGACCTTTCCTACAGGAAAAAAGGGGACAGACTCTTTAGCAGGGTGTGTTGTGACAGAAGAAGGAAAAATGTTTTCAAGCTTAAAGATGGTAGATTTAGGTTAGATATAAGGAAAAGTCTTTTAGAGTGAGGGTGGTGAGACCCTGGAATAGGTTGCCCACAGATGTGGTTGATGCCCCATCCCTGGTGACTTCCAAGATGATGCTGGATTAGGCCCTGGGCAACCTGATCTGGCTGTGGTATCCCTGCTCATTGCAGGGCAGTTGGACTAGATGATGTTTAACAGTCCTTTCCAACTCGAAGGATTCTATGATTCTATCTCAAAAATTACATGACATGAAAAGTGAAGGAGAGCAGAGGAGGTATGACTGGTATTCTAGCCCTCTGAGGTGGCTGAATATGTCACATGAAAACATCCATAACATCCTCTGAGACCAATCCAATGTAAGCAAATACTGTTTTCGAGTCCCAGCTGTGTTTGGAGCGTCCTTTGAGAATTTCATTCCTGTCTTTGGTTGTATGTCTTCTAACTTCAAATCAAAGCATACCAAAGATGTACTTAAATCCACTTGATTTTCTATCAGTATTATTATGTTTTATTACCTCACTTGTATTTCAGCCCTTAATATATTTTTAAAAAGCAAACAGACGTTTGTTTTGTTATGAAAGCACATCAATCCCTTAATGGGGAGGTACGGAGGCACACCGTGCCAATACTTGTCCTTCTCTACAATTCTCCATGCTTAAATCTACCTTCTGATGACAAGTAAAGAAAGCCTATGCAACAGAAATGAGCATAGCAGAAGAGGGGAAACATCTGCCTGTTACTTCTTCCTTGTCCTTATCACAGAATGGCTTATATTGGAGGGACCTTAAAGATCATGTAGTTTCAACCTCTTTGCCACAGGCTGGATCAGGCTGCTCAGGATCTCATCAATCTGGCTCTGAACACCTCCAGAGATGAGGCATCCACAACATCCATATGCAGCCTGTTCCAGAGCCTCACCATCCTCTCAGTGATGAATGTCTTCCTAACATCTAACCTAAACCTACCCCCTTTTAGTTTAAAGCCATTTCACTTTGTCCTATCACTATCAGATCAAGTAAGAAGTCAGTTCTCCTGCAGTAAGCTCTCTTCAAGTACTGGAAGGCCTCAATGAGGTCTCCCTGGAGCCTTCTCTTCCCCACGCTGAACTAGCCTAGCAGCCTCAACCTGTCTTTGTAGGTGCTCTGCCACTTAGCTTTGCAGAATCCTCCTGCAGTTTTACAGAGTCAGCACTCGACTTCGCTGCTCTGAATAAAAGCATCATCAGCACACTGTCATCTTTTCCAGTTCATTTATCAGAAGAGTATCACAGGTTTTAACACAGATTCTTTTGAGACCCTCCTACCGTCATCCGCTCACTCAGAAAACTGATCATTCAGTTCTAACTTCTGTTTCTTATCTACAGACCATGTTTTTTCATCTAAGCAGCTTTTTTTTTTATCTGGCAGAAGTGCAACTTTACGATAATGAAATAGAGTGTCTCGTCCTTATGGCTTTAATGATTAATTCTCACAGGGTTAGGCATAGGGTAAAACTTAGCCATATTGCCCTTGGAAGGGCAATGCACTGAAGTGCACTGGCTGCTTTCAAGGTCTGGGGGCTGACTGGAGACTTCTGGACAGGAGGAGGCAGATGGGCTGCTATGTGAAGATCAATTCCTTGTCTGTTACTTCTTGTAGTCCTGCAATGGTCATCCAATGCAAGGCTAGGATTCCCACTTGCAGCTGCCTCAGACTTCACAGGATAACACTTGGAACTCAAAGTTTAAAATCCAAGAATTTCTTTGATTGGAATCTAGAGCATTTAATTTCCTAGCTTCTAAATTATTTAGGTTGAATTGTGACTTCTTGGTAAGAAGGATTTGAAGGAAACTGCCCAGATTCCTGCCCAGCTTCAGCTTTTGTAATCTGGACAAACAAACAAACAAAACACAACCCTGTTAATAACCACTGAGAGAATGGCAGCACACTTATTAAATTTTAGCCTGTCTTTGTTATACTAATCCACACAGCCATCAAAAATCATCCATTAAACACTTGTGTCCTCCACAGTATCACGCAAGCTTAACAAATTCTATCAAAGACTTTGTGCTGACATTACTAAAGGAAGCAATCCACAGAACTGGACACAAGACCTATCCCTTCCCAATACTTCTAATGAGCCTCCTGCAACCTGGTAAGCCACCTCTCCTTACAGCTTGCCATGGTTTCCTCTTTCCCCTGCTCCTTATCTGCCTGAGCCAGCTTCTTATAATTCCTTTATGAATCTGCACCATCTCCACTTTAAATAATAATTTCCTTTGGGAACTGTACTGAATGAATGCTTCCTTGAAATCTAGATAGCTTAAGCCCACTGTGTTAGTGTAGTCTGAGATCCACTTTTCTCAGCAAAAACAAAACGTTAAGTTAGTCTGAGAAAATCATCCTCTAACGCATTCTTCTTTCTTTTTGCATTTTATCCCACTTTCCACTTTTATTATGTTCTTGATTACTGTTTTTCCAGTAAATACAAACGTTGCAATAATCTAATTTGTATGTAACTTTCTTTAGTATCTTTGCACCTATGTTAGCATGCACTGGTGAAAAGCACTATCCCCATATTGAAACACACGTTATGATTTTTTGCTACCAGACTGCCATGGCTGGAGGTAAAATCAGAAAAGTAATGCATTCGGTCTCTACAACAGAGGTAACTAATAAAAATGACAGCTTTCCTATCCCTTACCCTCCTGCAAATAAATCACACAGACCCAGCAAAAACAACATCTCTCCTTTTGGTAGAAGAAGAAACAGAAGAAACATAGCAATGTAGGATGGTTTTGTACCCTAATGTTTGCAATATTAAACTAATAATGGAGCATTTAGAAGTGCAGTGGAAACAGTGAGGAGAGAAATGCATGGATAAGAATTATACCGTGTCACTTTACAACAACTGCCAAGTATTGTTCATGAGGTTTTTTAGTGTGATAACAGTTAATACTTCCTTTGTGTTTTCCATAGCAAAGAAAATCTTTACACTGCAGTTTACTCCACCATCAGAATTCAGTGCAAGACGTCAGCAAAAAGAACCTGAAATATTTCCACCTTCTTATGCTTTGCTACTCTTTATTTGAAATCCCAGGTAAAAATTTACAAGTGAAAACACGACTCGAAGAGAGAGAACCCAGGTCATGACATGCATTTCCAACAAAAAGAACCATCTTTTCCCTGTGGTACAGCTGAGTTGCTGAGCTGATTTCCATCTTGTGATTCAAATCAACAATTTAATTCTTAGTGCCGTGGAGCGTGCAGCAGACATCATTCCAAAAGCTTCCTATGGATAGATTTTCAATCACTTCCCTACATCGTTTTCTAAGTTAATCTTTATAAAGGACATGACTTTCAGTCACAAGTGCATCACATAAGCCTTACTCTCATCATATAACTCTATACAGATGTTTTAGCATAAGAAATGTAAGTAAAAGAATGGAGCAGTTTCCAGGAAAAGCACTAGATGAAGTGGGACATGAAAACAACCCATAAAGAGGTAGTCTGAGCTTCTGGGAATGCATGTTACTAAATGCATTGCTGGATAGTGAATTTTGGAAACCACTTTTGCCAAAAGCATGAAAATATTAAATGGGAAATAACGGTACCTTAACTGCACTGCTCAGACACAAATGTTTAGATGATACGTTGATTACCTGGAAAATAGAAAATAGAAAATTAGTAATACTGTTCATATTTTAATTACCAACTGATAAGAACACGTGGTATCACATGTTTTTCCCTTTTTAAAACAGGGGTTTTAGCTTTCAAAACAAACAAATTTTTGATATCTGCTATTTTATTCCTGATGAAGGTAGCTTCAAATAAGAAAACAATGCCAAGATGCACTCTGCTGGAGTTGCATAAGCAAGCCTAGGATACAGGTAAGCATCCTATCTATTCTCTTTTTGTTATTATAACCTCCTTTGCCTAACTCTCTTGTTTATTTCATAATTATAACATCTTAATATCCATTGATTATACAGTTGCCTAGAAGAAATGAAGGAAAAATTCTCATTAACTTTCATACTTTTGTACTATCTACTTTAAGACACAGCTAGCAGGCTCTTATCTCTAATTCCACCTTAGGATGTTCTCTGTCACTCCCCAACCTAAAACACCCAACAGGAAAAGGAGACCTCAGGACATTGAGGAGATGTGAGGAGCCCACCAGACGAAATGAGTGGTCACTGGGTATGCTCTGATTTTTCCCTCAGATTGCCTCATCCTGGTAGCATCTTGCACCAAACTTTTGGAGGTCTGCATGCATGCTGCCTCTCAGAATAGCAACTCTTGTATGTACTTCAAGGATTAGAACTGCTTGGATGGTTTGCTGAGCCATTCAGAAAATGTGACTGTAAGCTAACCTTGTTTAACAAAACTCAAGCTCTGAATGGTTCCCAATGTCATGCCCAAAATTGTAATCTCAAACTAAGAATTTGTATATAGACCTGTTTTCAGACAGGGCAGGGACAACAGACCTAAACCAAATCTATGTAAGACAGTTCCAAAATAGAAAAAGCTGCAATGTGCAAGGCACACCTACGGTGTGGGCTGAGCATTACTTGCTCCCCAAAGGCCAAATCTCAGGGGTGGGATTGACTCAGTGCATCTGAATGGGACTTTTTCTTTGGCTGGATCTTCTACACTCTTAGTAGCTAGCTTGAAAACTGAACTGCATCATTGCTGGGATCACTTGACCTTTCTTGGCAAAATTCAGCTCATTTTTCTATGAGAGCACCCATTAGCATTATCTTCAGCCAATTCTGTGTGAAGCAGAGATGTTTTGCATCTTGCTGCTTCCTCTTTCATTTCAGAATTCATTAGTTATCTATGCAATAGGAGTCAATTATCCAGAATATGCAAAAAGCCATGACTTGATCAGTAAAACAACAAAACTTATTCTGTTAATCAACAGCACATTGGCTATTTCCTACATTCGAGTTATCCAGCTTGCCAAGCTCTTAGAGCAGAAAGTAGACATAGTTAGGTACAGCTGGTTCCCTCTGCAATAACTGAAGCTGTTGTTTTGTTCTTTTGTGGAATGAATGCATGGTAGGCTGGGTAGGAAGGATTTATAAAAGAACTTGAGGCTTTTTAAGGTTGATGGAAGTTCGCAGACACAGGTGGATGCTGTGCTGACCTCAAACAAGATGTCAGAAAAGCAAATAAATGCTATTTTATTAGCCTTCAAAATAAGGAAGTAAAATGAGGTAACTTCAGTAACAGCAATTTGTATGTAGGAATAGCAAACTTTTCCCCAGAACAGGTCAGACAGATGAAAACATTTCTCCCTCTAAAACATAAAAAGTATAGGCAAAAAATTAAAAACAGAGCAAACATAAGAAGTAAGCAATATGCAGTTTGTTACAGCACATGTCTGATTGTGTTTCTGTGCCTTCTAGTAGGCAAACAATGTACTGCTCAACCAGGACAGAAGGACAGCTGCTGCTGGAGCACATGCACTGCTCTGCATGAAAGGACCATTCTATCAGCACCATGGTTACCACCAATTCAATATCCCACCAAAAGAATTACATATTTCATCCACACAGACCTACAGCATTAAGGTTCCAATTAGTTCGTCCAGACAATGCCCAGCCTTCCATGCATGTCGTGGAAGAATACAACAAATTGCATTGCCATGGGAACAAGGTTTACTACTTGCTTTACGAACAGATTAATGCCTACTGTCAGCAGGTTTTATGATAAATGATCGTCATTTTGAATTTCTGTAATGAAGATGCATCGTGCTTTCTGTAGTTCACGCTGTAGAACACTCTTCCTCATACTCATCAAGGGCTTTTAGTATAACACATTTTCCAGAAGCATATGCTGTTTAGATAGTGATAATAGTGGATTTTTTTTAATGATAAGAGGAAGATGCTTCAGCCCTGAGTTTTCTGCTGTGCTAGAAGGTCGCTGTGCCTGTGACACTGGCCTGGGACGTGGTGCAAGAGGAGGGATCAGCAGATGTAAGGTGTCTCCATCCACATACTGTGATGTAGCTTGGAGGCCTCACTCACACCCCCACCATTCCTGTGGTTCCAAGCAGATGAGGGATCCATCGCTTACCTCCCTGCTGGAGGGAGCAGAGCATTTGGTGCCACTGGAACTGGGCTTCTGGATTGGTTTCCTCTAAAATCAATCTCATTCACATTCACCAAAACTACTTTAATCTGACTCGAAATGCTGTAAACGCAAAGGATTGAAGGATTCACTTCAAAGACATGCCAATGCTCCAAAACCAAACATTAACTCTATTTAATCCCAGAAGAAAGGGATGGGATATAAAAAAACTTAAGAAAATAACACCAGTATGGCGGAGTCCAATAAGGATGTGCTTTCTATATAATTTAGAACTAATTCCTAGCCCATGTCTGAAAATACTGTGCAGTACCAAAGTCATCCTGGGAGGCAAGAACTGGGGACCCTTCAGTTATGCAGTAGGCAATCAGTCACCCCTAAACCCAATCTCAGATCAACGACTGGACGTTTGGCCTCTTATTTCTACGCTGTTTCTTCAGCGATGCAAGAACCAACAGAAGGCATCCTGAAATTCTGCTCCATCTTCTCTTGTAACCAGATGTGTACATTGTCATTAAATTACAGAGGAAGCACAAATTGCATGTTTGTATAATCATTTCAAATTATTTTGCTGACTAAATACATTCTCAAGGCTGTAATTCAAGGCTCACTTAATTTCTACCATTGATAACTGCCTAAAAAACAAATCTTGTCATTTAATCTGAAACACGTTTTCACTAAATTTCAAAGATCCTCATTTTTTTTGGAGGACAATTTTCTCCCTTCTGAGTAATACAGTAGAATATCTCTCCAGTAGCAGAGGAAAAAGGACAAGCTCGTGAAGAGGACATATTCAGAAAACTCTGCTCTTGGAAGAACACTCATGAGCAATGCCAAAGCCACAAAGTATTTCTGCCTAGAAGCCTACAATTATTAATTTCCTGAAGACTGATGGAATTGATGGTAAGTACAAACACTTCCAGTATACAAATGGAAAATCATTTGTTGTAAGAAGGGTCAGGTTTCCACCAAGGAGTTGTGTGGGAAGATGAACGAAATCAAGAACAGGAACACAGATTGGGCACGATGGTACAAAAGTATGACTAAGCCCAAGGAGCAGGAGACAAGAATCCAAGGGTAGTAGTCAGCATCCCCGAGTGCAGCTGCACCAGCAGCACGTATCACTCGAGAAAAGGGACCTTACACACAGTGGAAAGAGCTGATCAAAGGACTAGTTGTCTCCTTCCCAGTCCCTGCTGTCCTAAGAGGATGTTTGTCATAGCTGACCCTATAGCTCATAGCTCATAGGCTCTGGAGATGGTGAGATCAGGGAACTTCCAGCCTCCTTGGTTACCCTAAGCATGCTTCCAGTCACAACGAGCACCATTCCCTTCCCACCACTTAAAGTCTGCCCAGTGCTGTGTGTAGCAGCTGGCACAGCCATGCCATTATCTTTATTTAAAAAGAAAAAAAAAAAAAAAACAACAGCATAAAAGTATCCAGATTCTGGTTTGAAGTAAGCTTTGATATTCAGAATAAAGAACAAGGGAGAGACGTAAGGCTTAAGCTGAAGGTAGGGTTTCCAGTAGGTGGTTACACTTCAGCTCATGGCCTACCTGAAGGTCCCATGCCCCTCACCTCCCAGACACCACCACCTCTGCTGGCCCGGCTGCAGATACCTTTCATGCAGGATATTGTTCATTAGAAACTTCTGAAAAGTTCATTAAGTTTACTTTTTGGTCTTTGATGTAATCTCTTTGCTTCCACTTTCACTCAGCCTCTTCTCTCCTTCACTAAAACGAGTGACTGAGAAGTAGTTGTAAAAGTATGTTAAAATGAGCATGAAGAGTAATATCATTAAAACTATCTAAGGAATGCAAATCCACGTTTTGCATGAGGCAAGAATCTTGAAACTCTCAGGCATCTCTGAAAATTACCATCTTTATTTTAATTAGGGAAATTTTACCTACAGTGATACTTACAGTACATATATTTCCATACTTAACACCTTAGCAACCTCCATCTCTACAATTTTTTGGTGTCTGATCTTAAATCCTTACACTGCTAGGATACACTCAGTAAACAAAAAAGAAATCACAAATGTTTAACATCTCTCTGAATACTCATAACTTGCTTTCTGCACAGACTAACCACATGTTTTTTACAAGGAAAGGCTCTCCCCTGCTTAAAGCTCATGCTGAATTCAGGTTCTCTCCTGGTTTTCACAACGCATCCTTTGGAGGGACCAGCCTCACCCAACACAGAACACAAGATTTTGAGAAAGGAACCTGAAGACTTCATTGGTCCTAAAGGATAAATGCATCAAGTCCTACAGTGCAGCACTGATAGCACTGAACTCTGATCTTTATGGCTACAGATTTCTAAGACCATTCCTCCCATAGGGAAATTTTTGCATAGTCAGCTACTGGGTTGCATGAAGCTGTGTTCCCTTTTCCAAAGAGAACCAACATCACTAAGCAGCTTTGGAGCAGGGAAGCAGATTTGCTTGGCATGCTAACATTCCTTCTCCTCTCCTGTAGAAAAAAAATGCTTGATTCTGCCAGAAGAATTTGTGTAAATTAAAGTTTCCATCAAGATGAGCACAAATGTAGTGATATTCTCCTCGCTATACAACTCTATTCTCACTCACTGTACAACTCAACTTCCAAGATGGAAGAGGAGAATTTCTTGGCACCTCAGCTCTCCTTACAGAAATGTTGTCCAACACCTGTGAGTCACTACAAGTTGAAGTTGTGGTCAGGCATCTCCTGTTTCCCTGCAACCCTCTTCCCTTCAGAAGGACGAGCCATCTCCAGACAGAGTCCTACAAACTCTCAGTGTTAGAAAGGTGGCTCTGACATAAGCTGATCAGTGTGACATCTCTGAGCCCAGCGTCTTTCTGTTATATCAGATGTGAATAGAACAGGCAGTAAAACCAGACATTGAATTTCTTGCATTTTTTGAAACTTCATTTAGTGAGCTTGTAGCCCAAACAACAGATCACACAGGTTCACACCTCAACCTGCAGACCGTGAAAGCCCTGCTGGGATTGTGTGAATCATTTTAGAAATAAGACAAAAGTGAAGACAGCTCCCAGAAGACATTAGAAAAGCATGCAGAAATGTATGATGCTCAGACGCTTCTTAGAAAGCACAGGTGACTAAAGCACACATGTACACAGTTTATCAAGAGTTTATCCTCCCTTTGATTTCCCTCTGTCGAACATCACTCATTCTCATAGAAAAGTCTACACTGGAGCTCCCTCTCTCTGGGTTTCTCTTGTTATGCTGACAAAAGCTTTCTTCCACTTCATGCGTTCCCAAGAATTCCTTTCCAATGGTCTCTGGTCACACTGCACCAGGATTCACTGAAGGAGCATCCTGCACTCACCCAGCAGCTTACCATCTCCTCTTTCGCATACTGTGTCTGTAGTGTCGTGGCAAAAGAAATCAGTTGAAATCTTGCTGGCAAAATGAAGTGCCATTGTCACTTCAAACCAGCAGCAGAGAAGCGTTAGTATTATCTCAGTCTTTCCTTTTGCCTTCAGTTTACTCACTGGGGATGCTACCTGCCTTTGGAAAGCGTTCTTTGCTGAGTATTACTGGATACAGCATTTAACTCAGACAGCATGGGAACACTGCCTTGCTCCTTTCTCAACGTGAGAGCAGATGGAGAGAATCACAGAATCACAGAATTGCCAGGGTTGGAAGGGACCTCAAGGATCATGAATCTCCAACCCCCCTGCCACATGCAGGGCCACCAACCATTCCACCTAATGCTAGACCAGACTGCCCAGGGCCCCGGAGTGGATGATGTACAGTCTCAGGCATAATCCCTCACTCAGACTTGGTGCTCTCCACCAGACACGGAGGAGTTCCTGAACTGGGATGATGGGATCTGTATGACACAACTGTACTGAGCTTTACACCAGTGGCTGCTCCTCCACACTTGTGCATACTCAGCACTCAGCTCTCTCCCTCACTCTCTGAAAGAGGCAGGAATGTTCTTGAGCAGTATATTGAACAGGAGTTGTCTCAGTTTTTTTATCCCCTTGTCCCATTCTAGGCTGCGTTTGACTTGTTCAATATTATCCCTATTTACATGGATTTATTCAAGAAGACCCTCAGCCATGTGAACAGACCTAAGGTTCCAAATAAATTAATTCTTAGTTCCATCTCCCCCATTATCTCTTCATCCACAAATAGCTATAATTAATAACAAAATAACTCACATCCTTTAATGTTCACAACAACACATCCACCTGCAAAATCCCCAGCACCTGAAAGCAAGTGAGTGTCTACAAGTCCAAGGATGTTGAGGATCACAAACACACACGTGTACGTGTATGGATTTGATGCCAGATGGAAACGGTTCAGAAGTATTTCTATACTGCATAGTGCCACTGACCCTGTAGTTTTGCATTTCGGTTCCATGTCTTTTCTATTTCTCAGGGTAATGTGCAACGGCGAATGGATGCCTGCAGGTCTCCCTGTATTTGTGGAGGAACCAACCCAGCCCATCACTTAAGCATGCAGTTTCTTACACAGCCAGACATCCCTGAGAACGAGAACAGGATCTGAGATGCAGCATTAAAACATCACAGCCACATTAAGGCTTAGCAATGCATGAGTTCTCCCGATTTGTATTCAAATGTGTCAAAAAAACCTGTCAAAAACAGAAGAGGTCTCAAGATGACATTCAGTTTTACTTTTAGATTTTCCCCCTGTAGACTACAAGGCTGGGTTCAGAGGCTTGGCTTCACCACGCAGTTTAGAATATCTGGCTACAAATTTGTTTTTCTCGTCAAAGGAGACATCTCTGCCCCATTTCCACTTTTGCAATTATATTATGTAAATATTAATTTCTGCAGTCAAACTCGTTTTAAAGACGGTTTACATAAGAAGCTTTTCACTCGATACATTGTCACTGTCGTTTTAAAATATTTACGTGCCTTGTTTACGTTACTTTGTTAATTTCATTGTAATTTACTACTAATTAATAGCTCCGCGGTTATAAAATGTTTAATCGGTTATAACTCTTAATTATGCCACGGCACTCCTTAATAAAACAATACACTATTGGGATTAAATCAAACTAATTGAATTAATCTGTTATCCTCTTTTACGGGTAATTTGGTGCATGGATAAAAGCAGTCACAGAGCTGTTTTCATGGCAAGCAGCCCAAAACCACTTTGCATGCATTCTTTTCTTTACCTTCAAAAGAGAAGAAGCGCCCCTGATTTCAAAGGCCATCAACAGGTTAGCAGGAGGACCGTAAGTCTCTCCCAACCAGCCAGAAGGCAGGGCGATTTGGGAACGGAGAGCACTGCTCCTGAACTGAAGCAGAAGGGCAGCTTCCCAGCCCTGCTCGCTGCCACTGGATGCTTTCATTTTATACATTCTCATCCCACTAAATCACCTGCACTTACTTTTCCCCGTCCATCCCCTGTGAGGCCCAAGGCCAAGGAGACCACCCCCAGCCCACCTCCCCTCACATGCCCACCATCGCCCTTCCTGCCACCTCCTTCAGTCCTATTAGCTGTGCAGAGCCGCTGACTCTCTGATTGGAATTGCTTAGCACTTGTCACGACTAAACTCAGGTTTCATTATTTCAGATCATTTCTGCATGTGTCAACACCACTTAAAATCACCGTCTTGGCCCTGCTGAGGTGCTCTTGAATCTTGCTGAGGCCGGTACCATCCACGCCTTTGCAACTCCACTCTTTATTTGTACCACACGAGTGAACGGAGGAAGAAATTGAACTTGACGGCCTCCTGTCTAGCATTTGTCACATGCTTGTGACAGGCTTAGCAACACTCCCGAGGGACAGCATGCACATAAGGTGACAGTTCTGCACTCAGCCATAACCACGTTACCGGTGAGCTACCCTACACTGCATGTCCCACACGTGTGCAGGAGAAGAGCAGGCAGAAATGTTTTAAAAGAGCAACTTAGCTCAAAGCAAACAGCAGTTCTCACTCTGTCTCCACCCACCAGGCAATACACAGAAAAGGAATGGACCTTTTTTGCAATTCCTATCTGCTACGTGCTCTAAAGTTAGGCACCCACAGATGCCAGGTGTCCCCAGTCAGTCCTCTGTCACCTCCTGCCACCCATCAGCCTCTAGCACAGGTCCTGCTAACAGCTCAGCCTCTCTGGCAGGTTCTGCAGATGCTGTAGGGTGAGCTTCATTAGCACGGTGACTTGAATGAGAATCATCCCTCATTATCTTAGCTCTACTTATTCCTCCTTGCACTCTTGAATTATTCTCCTTAAAATGCTGAAGAAACTCTGACCATGTGTCCAACGCCTCTTTTGATGAGTAAAAGCATGCATTTAGTTAAATATTTGTAGGATAGATTATTCAATGCTTCATTTCTTTCCAGAATGAGAACCATGCACTTTACTTTTCCTTCAGAGCAAAACTCCATTTAAAAATACCATGAGACAGATCATTTACCCCATCCTAAAGACTAGCTTGTCTCTTCTGACTCTGATCTGCTATGCTGGAGGCTGCACCACAGCACTGGGACGAGCTGGCACTGACAGTGCATAACTGCCACGGGTGTGGGACAAAACAGGTTAGGAAGAATTCAGCTATCAGGCCTAAGAAAAGGGTTCTCAGATGGCTGAACTGGTACAGCTTCCCAGCACTACCTCACATATTCGCTTATTAGTTGGTAGGTGACACCTCTGCCCTAACCTTCACTTAAAATTGTTCCACCTCCACAAGATATTTGCAGAGATGAAGTTTTACACCTAAACACAACCATGTATATCCTACTTGTCCCTTACTTAGTTCTGCAGACCAAGGGCTCTAGCATAGCGATGCCTTCAGAAAATTCACACACACAATTTCTGAAAAATGAAGGGCTGAAAACCAGGTTTGGGCCTGGCACTACTCAGAGGTCTCTCTGTCACATGAGCAGCCTGGAAAGATGCTATCAAAGAAAACCAAGTGATGTAATCATACAAAATTTGCACCAGTTTTCACAGGTATTCTTTGAACCTCACGTGCATCTTTCTGAACACAGGACTGGAAGGCCACAAAGAGGTCAGCCTTCTCTTCTCCAGGCTGAACAAGGCCAGCTCCTTCAGCCAGTCTTCATGGGAGAGGTGCTCCAGCCCTTACACGTTCAGCCTCACGAGGTGGTTTCAGATTCACTCCACTGTTACAAAGGGAAGGATTTTGCTTTCCTGTCCCCTGAACAGGAACAGGGACACGAGAAGCATGACTGACATGAAGATGGAGGCAAAGAACTCCCTATGCACCTCAGTCCGAGGCCAGCTCTCTCTTTCCATTTATCAGAGGGGTACACACTCTTTTGCCTCTCTCTTCTGTCAAACATAGCTTAAGAATCCCTTCTTGCTGTTTTTCACATCCCTTGGCAAGTTTAATTCCATCTGTACCTTGACTTCCCTGACTCCATCCCTGCACATCCAGACAGCATCGCCATATTCTTCCCAGGTCACCCAAATAGGACCAGTCATTCATCATCAATCTGTGTCATGGCAATCTTTCCAAAACATTTCAGAAATTGCCATCATTGTGGACAGCTATTTAATTATGGGATGTGCAGCACAGATTGCATGGCATTGTACCCGACGTGTTTGGTACAAAAGTAGTCATCTTTCCAATGAAAACTCCTGTGTGAAAGCAAATCTTAAATAGTAGGCTGAGTTTCAAGCTTCAAATGTCTGCTTGTGTAGCAGCTGAACAATGGTTCCGCCACCGCAGCAATGGCAGCCAAGAGGAGGCCTCATGCACCTTAAAAGCAAGAGAAAAGCAGAATAAAGGAGATAAAAAATGAAGCAAGAGTGTTTAGTGTTTTCTTTCTACAATTGTGCTGTTAAGGCAATGTATTTAAACCTCTCCTATGAACACAAGCACCCAGACACATTCTGATATTCGTGATCTGCCACAATGCCTTCCAGAGACAGTTAAATGATGTCTGTCAGGACATCATCATACAGTGCAAACTTCAGCGACAAGATGGACTTCACATAGCTGCAAATAGAGACGATGGCTCTCTCTGTAACCCCAGGTTGAACACTAAATTATTCACCACTAAAGACATTTTTGCTCTGGTTCTCTGTTAATGGCCAAGAGGCATTGCACACTAACAAGCTATTTTACAGCTTGTAAGTTTAATCCACTTGTGCTTTCCTCTCTCCATTTCTAGCAGGTCAGGAGCTGCCTGTGCCTGTAATGCATCAATCTGAGCTGCCACCCAACTAGCTCAACAACTGCAGCACAAAATATATATGCATATGGAGGTATATCAATAGATAAATATATATATATATATATATCTTGCATTCCGTAATCATAAAAAGGGATTTTTATTCATCATTTTTGCTTAAAGCACAGTTAATAAAGAAGGTGACATCTCAGAGAGCCCCACTCGAGACAGAGCTGCTGATGGCATCAGAAGAGACCCAACATCTACCAGGCAGTGTTTAGAAAAAGAGCGAATTGATCTTGTTATATCAACTTTGAAACTGCCTTCTGTAGCACCCAGAGAGAGCTTGCCCTTCAGGCAGGCTTTTACAGGCTCTCACAGCTTTACTTTGATTGCTGTTGTAGGCGAAATATATAGCTTTAGTTCGAAGGGATTATCTGTTATCCTACCCTTTGGGAGAACCTCATACTGTGACAAAGACTTTGCTCTGCTGAATCTCTTAAATTTCACAAAACTAACAAAAGTACAGCACTCCCTGCTTTTCCTTTTTTCTTCTTCTTATTTTCTGATGTCCCTTCAGCCCCTCGAGGGCTAGACAATCATTGGATGGTATTTAAAATCCTTGTATATGAATCTTGATTTACTGATAAACTGGAATTTGGTGACATTTTAAGGTTTGTAATCAAAATTGTCTGGTGTCACAGGCATCTCTGCTGTAGCTTAGGGAAAGAGCAGAGCCAGACAGCTCATGGCCCTGAAAATAAACAACATTTTGCGCTTCGGGTTCAATTGATATTGGTATACTCTTTCAAGCTTTGCCCACAAGCATCACCCCTTGGGGTCAAGAGAACCATTTAATCCCTCCCTGTGGTTTCCTGTACTCTATCCTGTCTCTGAAAAGTCTTCACCAGCAGCAGCTTCCTCCTGAGAGGTAGCATCCTGCTAGTGAAACACCAGCAGCCTGTCTGGACACAGAGCATCTGAATCAGAGCTCATTATAGAGAAGAAGCAGGGGGCAAACCCCCAGGGCTTATACTGAGCCTTGTGGCCAGTCCCCAGGCCTCTTACACCTCCAAAGTCTGGAGGCACAAATGAAAAATCAGGGCATTTCCACCCTAAGGTCAGCTCAAATAACCTGGGAATACTTGAGTTGTTCAGAGTGCAGCGGGTGATTTGGGCCACTGAACTTCAGAAAGGGGGGAAAGCAAGCAAGTGAACACAGGCCTTGGACCCTCCAGAGGGCTTGTGGGACTTGTTTCTGCAGCTAAGGACCAGCACTAGCTGCCATTAACAGTCTCCACTGGATTTCAAGTCAAGGATGACTGAAGATCTCAAGGTCATAATACCGAAGGCTATATTAAAGAAGTGGCTAAGAAGGAAAAAGAAGAAAACTCTTCTTGTCCTACTTCAGCTCACTTGGGTTCAAATATAATTAGAGAGACAGGAGGCTATATGCCTGCCTACAAGAACACACTGCGATGCATGAGAATTTGAGCAATCTCTACCACTTCTTCTCTTCTCCCAGCAGCCCTTCCATGGGGGAAAGGCATGTGCAGCATTCCTCGACAGAAAGGGATTTCTTCTCACCTTCTCAGCAGTGACATTTCACCAGCAAACAGCCATATGCGCTCACAAGAACTATATGGAGAAGTTGTTTTTTTTTTTTTTTTTGTCAAAGTACAATATTCTACATTGCGTGGCCCTTTATGAACACGGTCTGAAAATGCAAAGCTGGCAAGGGGCTATAGAAATCTGCTTGAATGTTTAAGTAGTGAGGTGGAAAGAAACAGCCCAAATAGAATCAGACTGGTAAAAATACCAGTGTGTTACAGTGTTGGTAAGGATATTCTTGTTATAACCAAGTTAACAAGGGCATGCTGCGAGCATGGAGCTTGTGCACTCTTTACTAAGCACCCAAAAATATCCCAGATGTCTCCTTTGGCACAATGACTCCCTCCTAAACATCAGATCAGGCCAAGAGAAGAATACCAAACGTTACTCAAAAGAATACCAATACTCAAACGTTGAATCAAAAGGGCTTCCAGATAAACAGAAAGGACTTACACCTGTGTTGGCACTATTTCATTATGGTGAAGAGAGGAATTATGAAGTTATCCACTGACTTTAGAAGACAAGGATTCTTTTCTTTTCCTCCCTCTAAAGATAAATACTACTTTTTTTCCTGCTCCTTGTCTTACATTCTGCAGAGCTAGTATTAGAAAATAAATATTGCTTTGTTTGTTTTTTTCAAGGCCTTTTCACAGTTTTTATTAGTCTCCTATATTTGAATACTGAGCAGAGAAGCAACATAAACTGGTAGGCAAAAAAAGTCTGGAGGCTGCCTGTCCCTTTGCCAATGAAAAACAGGGGTGCATCCAGCCAGACCTTAAGTCTTCTTATAGCAGTTCACCATTTTCTCGAGGATTCACAGTACCTGTGAGGAAGCCATGTTTTCTAAGAACAGTTAATTTCTTCCTCTTGTTATGGTTTTGCTGAGTATGTCAACTGGGTGTTTTATTCTTTCAACGGGATGCTGAGAAAGAAGGAGACACTCTTTAGCAGAGTCTGACAGGACAAGAGAAAATGGTTTCAACACGGAACAGGGGAGGTATAGACTAGATATAAGGAAGAAGCTTTTCACAATAAAGGTGGTTAGGCACTGGCACTGACTGCGCATAGAGGTGATAGATAGCCCATCCTTAGGGAAATACCCAAGGTCAGGCTGGCCAGGGCTCAGAGCTCCTGATGCAGCTGTAGGTGTCCTTGTTCATTGCAGGGGAGTTGGACCAGATGGTCTTCAAAGGTCCCTTCCAACTCAAACAATCCTAAGATTCTAAAAGCTAAGACTTTTGCCTTGCTAAAGTCAATGAAGGCAATCAGGTACTAGGTAATCAGGAAGAGAAACCATTTCTCCCATTGACTGTGCTGGGCACCTTATGAACGTCTCTGAATGTCCAGTTGTGAACCTCTTACTGACATATCAACGCCCTCAAAATATGAACTCATGGATAGACATCAATCTTGCAATTCACCTATAAGAATAGAAACCTACCTCAACATATGGCAAGCGACAGAAGTACAAGAAAGTCATTAGGCTGATCTCCCATCCTTCCCTTCTCATCATTCACTGTAGAATTTCATTTGGAAAAGGATCTCCATTCGTCATTAATATACATGTTATTTGATAATTTTACTTATTTTACAAATAAATAGAAAAAGCAAGACAACATCCAAAGAAGGAAACAGCAACTCCCAGTGGATAAAAGGATGAACAAGAGGAATTTTAATGAGAAGACTACATGAGAACATTTGATTTTTTAAAAATGAGAATGAATATAAATTTGAAGCATAATAAAAACTGATTGCTTGTTTGAGTAAGAAGGAAAAACAATCAAAGAAACCAATCATGTAGAAAACAATCCTATCCAGTGGTAATTATACCACTATTCCAAACAGTTAGGCAGTATGTGAGAGCCTGGGCAAGCCAGATTTTTGTCTCGACATTACCATTTGCTCTCACCCCAAAACATCACTGCTGCTCCAGTCAAACCATCAACGTGCTTATGTGTCTGCCTCTGAATTATTTCAGGAAAAGCATGCTTGAGAAAGTATGAAAATGTGTGACCACCAGGAGTTAGTGGGAATGAACATGGAGGCTGCACTTTTTCCCTTTCCTCTATCTGGATGCAGAACGTGTTCAACCAGAATGCTGGTTTTGTTTTTCCGAGTGTCTTTTTTTCCTATGTAGCAAGTGGATGTTCACTAAAGCTTAGTTTTATACTAATTCCATGCCTCTCATGCAGCCTCCTTTAATTGATCTCATTTGTGTGCAATGCAATGCCTGTTATCTATGAGAAATGCAATTTCTTCTTATGCCACAGTGGGGGAAACTAGTTTATGATCCAACTGTGCTAACTTATTTTCTTACAATGAATTCCGTATTGTTAGCAAACACAATGCTCTTTAGTACTTGAAATGTAAATAATACCTAGTTTAAATAAAATATTTTCCCATATTTATCTTTCAAAAAGATCCTCTGATACCATTCCCATTTAAATTCTAAAAAGTGAACACTATGACCCTTTTGTAGAACTTTTACCTAACAAAATTAATCACGAAATTAAATGCGGAGAAAAATACTCATTAGCTGAATCAGAGATTATTTCTAGGAAGGAAGCCTCAATGCTGGCAATAGAAATGCTAAGTTTCCCCTTGTTAAATCACTCACTGTGTGTGTGAGCAGGCTTTCAGAACTCATTCTCCTTTGCAGGATAAGCAGAGCAGCCAAGGACAGCTCTGCTGTGAAGTCCCATCCCGCCCCTTTCCTTTCCCCCATTATTTCCCTTCCCCTTTCCTCTCACCGAATCACAGCCCAACTCTAAGCTTTTCCTAGTGGCAAGGAATAATTAATTTAAGGCTGCCGACATTTTACTTTTCACAGACATCTGAGTGTCAGTTTTAATTATATAAACCAAAAATAATATTCATTTACTTCTGGATGATTTCAGAGCTCTCATTCCAGACACCGCAGC
This sequence comes from Phasianus colchicus, assembly GCF_987193195.1. Classification (NCBI taxonomy): domain Eukaryota; kingdom Metazoa; phylum Chordata; class Aves; order Galliformes; family Phasianidae; genus Phasianus; species Phasianus colchicus. The sequence continues at coordinate 2,579,464 of NC_143443.1, forward strand.
TCAATTTGCTCCTGTCAGTAAGGAGGAAATGCAAAGTTTCCCATTGGCTTGGTCCCTGGGACAGGGCCACCAGGACATCAGCATCCCAGGTGCCTGCAGCTCCTGGACAGGCAATGTCTCAGTGCTGCTCCCCCACCTCATCTCCCCAGTCCCAAACTCCCCTAACACAAGCTCACTGTGGGATTCTTCTCCTCGTTAATTCATCCTGCATTGAAATTGGGAACACAGCATCCACTGGCATTCCTCCGGGATTCTCGCACTGCCTATTAGTTTTATAACTAATGAATACATTATAGATGTGAAGTTACAGAAGCTGCTTCTCCTTACTAATTCAGAGGGAAAAATACCCACATTATTTTTCAGCGGCGTGGAATACCCATTACACCATGCAAAAGGAATTTTTTCAAGTGCTCAAAACTGACGTGAAAGAATGACAGGTTCTGGCTTTCCAGCATCATCAGAAGGACAGCAGTGTGATCTTTCTTGTGTCTCCCTGCAAGCTGCCAGAACGAGCAATTTGAAATCACATTAATTAATGGTTTTAATTTAACCATGAAAAATACAACTTCATTCATATAGCGAGCTGGAAAAAGAGATGAGTTCGTACGTAAAATCATCGAAGGTGTGATTGCATACTGTGATTATTAAAACATACAAATCAATTCTAACCATAAAATCATCACTGGGAACAATTACGAGCCTAAGCAAATAGGTCATTTCAGTCTCGTATCATGAAAGCTGCTATGTTAATCTGTGCTTCTTTATTAAGTTACTTTAAAAAAGCTGAACTAAGAAAATCATACTAAAAAAAAGTCAGTTTTTTTTTTTTTTTTTTTTCCTTTTTAAACACAAAGCTAAAACATCCAATAACACATTGCACAAAATTGTATGTGTGCATCTTAAACTTGAGGCCATCACCTGGAGCAAAGGCTGACTCCCACCTCGCCATAACCTGCTTTCAGGGAGCTGGAGAGAGCGATGAGGTCTCCCCTGAGCCTCCTCTTCCAAAAACTGTAATTCATGGTTGGTTTTACTGCTTTAAACTCCTCACACTCGCCTTCCAACCTCAGCATAAGGCCTAGCAGTATTCCAAGTGTTCGCACATACAGAACTAGGCAGCATTTATGCTACAGAAGCAGTAGGGTTTCACACATTTCTTCAGATGATGAGCCAGACTGAAATGCAGTTTCCTCCCAGCATCTGACTGCTGTTAGTTTGCAAGGAGGAGACGAAGAGCTCTGTCCTAACACAGGGGTAGAAACAAGCCTGCATCAAATTACAGCTTCCAAATACTCTCCTGCACAGCTCAGAACTGGGAAAAATTGCCATGCAAATTACACTGGCTATCAGGACATGTTCTTGACAAAGGTATAACATTCTGATGCATAAAAACTTTCTGAAAATAAAAATAAAATAAAATCATTATTCTGCAGTAGTGTGAACCTGGCAATTTAAATTATATTTCAGTCTTAAAAGCTTTGACATTGGTATAACACGAACGACAGCGCTGTTGTAAACTTCCAAATGCAATTTCATACCGTTCTTCCTCCGAACAATAACACAGCATTAGATTTAATGCCACTGACTGGTACTGATGCAGCTTATGTGGGAGAATATTAGGAAGATATATGAAGGACAAACACACCTCACATTCAGGCAAACCTAGCACAGATTTACACGCCTGGTGGCCGCTCTCTGTTAACTTCCACGTGGCTCTGTGCAGAACAGGCAGCATCTCCTGCCTGGAGCAGTCTCAGCCAGGACCAGCCCCTGTCCCAGGCAGCAGTGAGCTTCCTGCTGAGGCTCACACACCCAGGTGGGCACTGCTGCGCCACTGTGTGTCCAATTAACTGGTATAATTTGAGGAAATTAGAGAAACGTCCACGCGTTTGGACAAGCAAGAGCCTCCTCCCACCTACAATACAGACCCGATCCTTACTGCACCTATGTTTTCCAGCTGATCAGCAGCAGTGCATCCCTACAGAACTCCAAAGCACTTCCCCATGGACTTAACATGGTTTGCGTGAGAAAGTCTCACCTCTCATCCAGGATTAACACTCTATGGTAAGAAGCCCCCAGGCCCAACATGGAGCACTGCTGCTGGCTGTAAATGCTCTTGCAATAAATACCATAGAAGAACAAAGAGGTGCCAGCTCACCCCTGCCATTTGTTTCATGTAAAAGCAAATAGTTATAAAGCAGGAGTTATTCTGCCAAGATTGGAAACGAGAAAGCTCAGAATCACAGAATCACAGGATGGCCAGGGTTGGAAGGGACCTCAAGGATCACGAATCTGCAACCCCCTGCCACATGCAGGGCCACCAACCTCCCCATTTCATACCAGCCCAGGGCCCCATCCAACCTGGCCTTGAACACCTCCAGGGATGGATGGGGCATCCACAGCCTCTCTGGCAGCTGTTCCAGCACCTCACCACTCTCACAGTAACCAACTAAGCTAACCAGTGAGGTTATATACAGCCATCAGAGGGAAGATTTCAGAAGAGTACCCCATGGGAGCTAAAGAGGAAAACAAACACCTTGATGATTACCATGGTAATCCTATGAATGAAAGAGACAAACAGGCTCCCTCTGCCCCACTTGCAGGCTTCCTTTGAAACCATTTTGCTCACCCTCGGTTGCCAGAGCAGCACTCAGTGCTGAGCCTGCACATATAATGATATCTGCTCTGCTCTCTGGAAGCAGACAGAGGTCAGACATTAACTGCATACATCCTTAACACCAATGATATCAAATATATTGTGGTGCCCAGGGCTGACCTCAATCTAATTCCAGGCAGCATCCTGAGAGTGAAAATAAAAACTATCTGCACCTATCTACTCCCAGGTTCCCTGGAATTCCTTTTGCACTTATTCAAGGCTCGGTATCCCCTGGGCATGCAAGAATCTTTACCAATCAAAGCCAAAACAATATATAAAAACTGTGATAAAAGTAGGAAGAAGATAAAAGGCAATGAAACAAGGAACCAGAATGAGTACAGCAGCTACTTCTGAAGGTCTTGGACAGATAAATTTACAGACATTTGTTTTCTCTAAGGTACATTATAAAACTCCATTTCAATGGTTTCTCATCTGCTCAATGGTTTCTCATCTGCGTCAAAGATTTGTACAGAAGAAACATCATGAGATAAGGATACATCATCATTGTGAAAATTAAACCTCTATCTCAAATCACATTGATGTTGTTCATTTTCCTCTGCAGAAAGGAACCCGTAACTCACTCTAAGTGGCTGACTCCTAGAGGGGAGACACCATAAAATTTTCAATATCCTGCAGGGCAAACGTCTGCATGGCAAGACAGTGCAGAATTATGAGCCTTTAGCAACCTTCCCAGTGACAATGTTTAATTACCTGCCACACAGCTACAGCAGCCCCAACTGTAAAAGTGCAATGACCCACTGAACTTCAACTGGACAGAGGTCAGCTAGGATCTCTGCAAAGATGTGAAGGGCAAGCTTCTTTAAACAGCACATGTTTTAGAGCCTGCAAAAGACTTAAATGGGTTTATTAGAACGTAATAGCTATCATGCAGTGGGCTTCCAATCAGTTGATACATTCAACCGCTCTGCCTTTGACAATTTCAGGTTTGGACAGGTGCTATTATGAGGTGTTAGTTCAGGGAAGATGAATGCATATGCACAAAAAGCTCATCAGTAGACCAGTATTTCACAGCTGGCTTCTAATACTGTAAAGCTGGGAGGTAATTACTTTCAGAAGATGGTGCCTCAGATGATAATTTTGTTCACTCACTTTCAGCATTACTGCTTTATAGCAATGCACTAACTTTTCCCATTATGAGAGCTCTCAGCACAAACCTGTGGTTCCTGGGAGGATCCAGCATGCCAGTGCTGAGCCTCCTTTGGCCCTTGGGATCCCCAGCCTTACGTGGCTGATGGCTTGAAGAGTGAGTGCAGAAACCCAGTGATGCAATGAAAAGGGTGCCTACATGCATACACTCCTAACTCTCCACTTCTTCCCCTCCCTGTTTTTTTTTTTTCCATGCTCCCAGGTATCCCCATCAGCTTTACGAAAGGTTTTATGTTACCACAGAGCACAAAACAAGCTGAACATTTTTCCTGTTTTCACAGCAAGGTTTGAGGACTGTTCTCTACAAATGAGAAACAGCTGAATTCTTCTCTTACGTGTTTGAAATAAGAAGTTGCAAATGTAGATAATTAGAGCTAAAGGCGTGTGCTCGTGGGGCATTTTCATTAATACAGATGTTGGTGACTTCAGACAAGAAGTCTGCACTGCATTAAGAAGTATCTATCCTGTTAGTCGATACTTGCACTGCAATTTATGAAGTTGTACTCACGTAGCCATGATATAAAACAAGATTACATGAATGTAAAAAAGACATTTTACCTCACAGCACTTCATTTCCACAGCATTACCAATATCCAAATTAACAAGTAAACCTGACGTTCAATAATTCCAGGGTTTCAAAGACTTTGGGAACAATTATGTAAATATACAGTGACTTACACAACTGAATTTCTTCAAATGTACATTCACAACTCTACACCCACCTCCACAGCCTCAAGATTTCCGATAGTGTCCTTGACCACACACACAAAATCTCACCAAAAGCCTCACTGCATTACGTGCAAGAAGAGACTGCTGACTACAGGATGCTATTATCAGCTCTCTGCTAAAGAACTTGGAAAATAGCATGGTAACTGCCAGCTAATGCCATGCTGTCACACTCTTTTTTAACCTGGCTGTAAGCATGTGCTGCTGGACATCAGCATTACATCCTAGAGTGCCTTGCCACCTCTTTCACTGCAGCAGCACCCTGACATAGCTGTGGATTGGAACAGGAGTTGCTAGGGCATTACATCAACTTCTGCGACCTCAGCAGAGGACTGAAAGGAGCTATAAAACAAAGACTGACACAGGTAGATTATCTTTTTGCTCCTTCTGTGCCTGGGCACATTATGATTTTTGCTTGTAGAAGGCAGTTAGATGACAAACAGTGAACAGCCACGGCACAGTGCCTCTCTGATAGGCACTGCCCCGCACACCTACACAGCTTGAGGAAGGGGCTGAGAGCCCATCACCACTTCACTGCTGCACGGTGGTTCAGCCAGGCATGTTTCTCATAAAGCACACAGCACTGCACCTGATTCTGCTCACCCAGGAGACCCCAAGAATGATGGAGTCTTTACCACGTGGTTCAAAAGCCAGCGGCAAATTGCTTCCGCCTTTAAATCGACCTGGATTATGTGTCTTAGGGAAGCACAGAAGTTTGGCACTGTTTTTCCCAAGGTAGGATTTGTTAGTAATCTGCTATCTGCATCTAGAAAGAGGCTGAAATCTTTAACACACACTATGGGAGAAGAAGAGCCACCACCCCAGTTCCCCTTGCTCTGTGACTCACTCTTCACACTGCAGCACAGTAAGCCAGGATCTCCACACTGTGCTCACCCAGACCTGCTGACATCACAGCAGCAATACAACATTACTAAATTCCACTTTGAAAAGTGATTATACACTAGCCTAGAACTACAGCTGTGAAAAAATAATCAAGTGTAACAGTATTCTTGATATTCCTTTTTCCTACTCTTGGAATTGAATTCCCATTCAAGCTTTAGTGTAGCAAATACTGAACGCTGAAAGAAGTCAAATGAATTTTTCCAGGTTATCACAGTACATGCCAGCGTTTGCATAGATTCTATTCAATAAGTAGTGGTGGTTGTTCTAAGACTTTTTGAGCTCAGAGAAACCATCACCAGAAAGAGTAAATAAGTCTCACGCCACTATTAGTCTTGGTCTTATTTAACAATATTAGTGGCACATATTAAAACTTCTAGGCCATATGAAAGAAATGGCAAATAGGCACCAGCTGACCTGTAGTGTTTTAGAGTCATATTTTCAATCTCATTTAACACACAGTCACATCATCTTTTTAAATGTATCAGTGATCATTATGAAAGCAAGCTTAATTCTATACATCATCAATCTCTGACGACAGAACATGTTGTCCACTAAGTAATTGCCACAAAATTACATTTTCTCCAAAATTAAGGTATATTTCAAGATAATAATATGACAGTATACAAAACCACTGTGCAAGTCCAAGGCACCAGTGAATACCATTAATGTGGAGACAGCCTACTCACAACTGAATACAACTTCTAGCTTCTCACATGTTACACTGCTGAAAAGTAGATGGTATTTGCTGAATGCTGTAATGAAAGAGGTACAGTACTGAATAAAAGTGGTTCTACCAAAGGACTGTTTGCTCCTTTTTTTTGTAAGGTCAGCTCGACTGGCTCTCCAGCTTTTCTTCTGAAGGGCCAGCTAGGAGCTGCCATCTTACAGCTCACAAAGACACGCAGGCTTTGCTGTGGCACTGGTGTAAAACAGCATCTTTCTAAAACTTGGATGCACTTCGTGTTTATTCAAATCTTAGCCATGACTTTAAGTTTTGAAATCCCTGCTCTGCAACATCAAGACACACACACACAGGGAAGTATTACATGTACCAGAAAGGAACACCGCTACTGTGTCTGAAAGAAATGAAAGAAGAGATACCATAAAAAACCAACCTGATTCCTCTGGTTGTGGACTGGAAAGGTAACACGGTGCAGACTTGTGCTGAGGTCAGGATGCTCAGTGCAGGTCTGTGACATGAAAGCACGCTTTGTAGGCCTCAGAGCTGGCTGCTCACATCTTCCAGCACTACGAATTGGCAGAAGAAAGTGTTGTAAAATACCCCAGGCCTCCATTGACAAAACCAGGGCAGGGAGGCAACCTCAGACCTCACTGCAGGTACATGCCCTGAAGAGGAGATTATTTCTTCTGGTTCCAAAGTCTTCTAGTTCCAAAGTACAAACCATCAGCTGAGGCATCTCCTTTCCTGTCTGCCCTGACACCTAACTCACAGAGCATGCTGAAGCAAAGAAACTCAATTTTTTTGTAGAATTTGCTGGTGACTTAATGTAAGTTCCTTAGTTTAATTTTGAATTCATTTGGCCTTCTGATAATCAACAAGTGACTGAGAAATATTTAAAAAAAACTTCCTGTAGGTTAGTGGATGCGTGCTTCTCACCTTCCAATTAAAAACCACTCCAAACTTGCTCATCTGTTACCCATATATATGCATTTGATTCTTGGGCAAGCACGGGAGTTAAAGATAGTGACCATACTGTACTTCTGAACGTGCATCTATATTCTAACAGTGGTGCCTGTAAAGTGAGACAGTGTCTTCTAAATGAACATTTCAGCAGGTGACAATCTCCCTTCTGAACGATCATAATTTCACAGTGCCAAAGAGCTTTCTGAATTCGATTGTTTGGCTTTTGGATTCTGACATTTTCCACACAACTGTTAGATTGCAACTACCCTTGCTGCTATATAATGTGCTTAAAATTATACTCCTTGGCAGAACTCATACCGAACCATCTTATTATGTGTCATCACCATAGTCAGTATGTCATTCCTAGCTCTATAAACATCCTTTGTGAGACCAGAAGTAAGTTGGTCGCATTCCTCAGAACAATTACTTCTTGATAGCTGAAGTAAGAAACAAACCGTATTTAACATTTTGTAGACTACTCAAATCTACACCCAGCACAAAACGATCCTCTAAAATTGCTGAATTTTCACCCTGGATGTTTAGTTATTTTTCAATTTTACATTTTCTTCAGCACGTACAACACATTTACACAACCTTCGTTTCAGCTTCATCAGCTCCCGTCCTTGCAAAATATTCTTCTTCTTCAGTGCTAAACCTGGAGGTCAATGGCACCTCCCAGTTCCCAGGTACTCAGGCTGCACAACTATATTCAACCTTCCCTATCTAGTTCCCTTTAGATGAAAAATCAAAAGCATGCAGGGAGCTACGGGATGCTCAAAGAGACTCTCTAAGCTACAGCACTGAAGGAAGCAGGAGTATGAGGCACACCACAAAGCTGTGACAGCATGTCTTACCACTCCATGTCTGAACAAAGTCTCACTGCTATCTTAATCTTTCTCTCTAACAGCAATACAGAGTAAATTTTTGCATGTTGTCCTTCTTATCTGCTTCAATGGTCTTTCCAAAGAGAAAATATTCTCATCTACAACATTCTACATGCCTGTCTCCACACATCTATGAAGTGCTCCAGTCCGTGGCTGTCTGTCCCCCACTCCTCTTTTGCACTCCTGTGTTCGACCCCCTCAGCCCCAGAGCTCCAACACTGAAGAACAGCTTTCTGCTGCTGTGCTGATAGGAGTTGAGAAGGGTGAGAAAAGAAAGTATAGGGAAAGGCTGAGCTTTTCTTGCAACAGCAGTGGTTTCTGCCACAACCCATTTATCTTCCCTCTCTGTCAGCCAAGCGCTTCGAGAAATATTCCCATGCTCCATTAAGCCAGATAGAATCTGCCTGGAATTGACCCACTAATGCAAAGAAATGATATTATTCTAAAAGGTACAATTTGTTACAGGATTGCATGCAAGCCCGCAAACCGTCCAATATGAGAAGAGTTATCTCCTAGCTAAGCAGCTGTGTCCACTTGTTGAGTGGGATCTGGTGAGACTATGGAGCAGCCAACACAGGAGAACTAAGTGCCATCAGAAGACACCAACAGCTCACAGTGTGCCCACACATGCTGTGACATCAGGGGCACGCTGTATGGATGCATGCACTCTTTGTTTCTCCTGGGCTTCTCTAGCAAAAGGTATCTGCCTCTCTCTTTTCATTATATAACACAATTTGCCAAAGGTTCCACTTCATCATTCGAGTGCTAAAGGTTATCACAATAAAAGCTTTCTGTGCTTAGCACTGGACATCAACCAGAACGTTACAGAGGAGATCCCCACAACCCAAATACATTTAAAGCAATTCTAATGCTTGCGCCCAGCCCTGCTTGTTAGGGGGTTAAGCAGCCACCAATCCCATCCTGCTTTTGTCTCCGTTTACGTTTTCATTGCTCTTCTTACAGCATGGAAGAGACCAAAGCAAAGCATGTATGGGGATGCTGCAGCTTGGGGTTGTATCAAATAATGGTTCAAAGAGTGAGCACAGCAATAATGGAAAGGAAGTCGACAACTGAAACACATCACTAGTATTTCACTATTAAATAGTGTGAATATAAACACCAGTTTATATAAATACTAGTCTGCATTCACTCAAATGGTTTTGCTTTAACGAAAGCAGAGGGCATTGTTGTGAGCTAAGCAACATTACAGTTCAAGCTTTAATTCAGTTATTCATAAAACTTTTGAAGTAATTATTGTAACGTGAGAAGGAGACAAATCGAGAGAAGTTTCTCAAGAAAATGAAGACCAAAAAAAAACTGCACACAAAAGACCAAATCTTTACATCATTGGTCCAGCTCTATAGAAACACAAACATCATTTAGAAACAAACAGCATGGTTAGCAAAGCTTTTGTGAGGCAGTAAATTATCTTAACCTCTAAAACTGTAATTTACAAACTGCCCTTAATGTAGTTTAAACTCTTATCTCTGAGTAGGTTGTAGCCAACAATAACTACACTCCCAGCTTTTTTAAATAAAATAAAATAAAATAAAATAAAATAAAATAAAATAAAATAAAATAAAATAAAATAAAATAAAATAAAATAAAAGTATAGCAGCCCATAGAGTCCATAAAAGCATCTGAGTTTAATTCAGCATTAGTTATTTAAACCTTAACAAGACTTGTCATCAGCAGCTCATCCAGTGAATGAAAGCTTAATTAGGTAACATTTCATCAGGGGAAAAAAAACAAACAACACAACAAAATCAAATCCCCCAACACTGGCAATGCCCATTTCAGCATGAGGGCAGCAAACAGTTAAGCTCAAGTGGCAGAAACCATCAATAAATGAATTCCTACCAGCAACTGACAGCCATTTCAGCATTTTTACTTATTTAGAGAATATTCATCTTCAGTCAACCATACCAGACAGTTTTGCATTCCTCTCCCAACTAATTCTCACATCTTATCTTCCCCTGGACGTACTGGATAGAAAGATGCAAACATAGAAAAGGCTAATTTATAAAAACATGAGCATCTTTTACATCTGCTAAGTTTAGTGCTTGTTATTTGTTTCAAAAATACCTTCTCTGCAGAAAATACTTGCTATTTCATGGGTACCTGTTGCAATCCCACATCTACTTTCATTTAATTTCCTCATTTCTAAACAAACCTAAGTTGTTTCAGCAAGAGAAAAACCAAAACAAGAACTGGATGCAAACACTAAAGTTGTCCCGCTCAGATCTAAAAAGAAATAATAGAAGTTTGAATGCAAATGGGACTGCATGGATGTGATCTGCAGAACAACCTGACACTGCCTCCTGGCCACCCATCACAGTGGTACAGCCCCAGGGAGCAAAGGAAGCAAAGGCTAGCAGAGCACCCACAGTCTGACAGTGAGGAGAGATGGGCAGGAATGGCCCAGCACAATGAGCGTGCTTACAAAAAGAGTAGCACGTTTTAATTTCGTAACACAAATTATACAGCTATCTTCTAACTCTGATAACTAATGATACAGCTATCATTTAACTCTAATCCATGCTTCAGAACTGATGCGGATGTCTGCGGAAAAGACGTATCCTTTGGTGTGAATGTACTCAGAATTTAAAGCTGTCTACACTGCAGCTCTCTTGTAGCCAGGAGGTAGATTCAGCAGTCCATGTGTGCACTACCTCGACCAGTTGCCATCATGGTATAATGAACAGCAGCATCACACCACACGTGGGGAGTGCAATGGGACAAATGGACGTCCACATACTGGAGCAAGAGGCAACTGAGCATCAGCCAGCCTTGGGCAGCACACATTCTCATAAATATGCAAGATCAGTAGGTTCATGGTCTGTCAACTCACTGTTAGAGCTGAAGGACGAATGAATACAACCTGGCACATGCAATTAAGAAGGAAAGCATAAGGGATGAAGCTTTATTTTGCATTCCCAAACAGAAGCTGATCATCATATTTGCTAGAAAGCGACCTAAGACTTGCAGAACTCATCTCCATTATACACAAACTGAGCATCTCTGGAAGGAGCTCATTGGAGGCAGTGAAGCAAGCTTTGAGTCGAGCACCGTCCTACTGAGCACATTACAAACTGTTCTTAATGTAAACACTACAGAATAATGCAACCTTCAGCATTTTAAGAATTAAGCTACTGGAAGAGTAGTGGCAAACTGTCTTCACCCTTTTCAATTTGCAGGAAGGCCACAAAAAGTTCATAGAGCTCAATGTGGAAGTTGGCATTTTAACGCTTTGTAACGTAGCAGCTCTCACACTGATCTGTAAATACTGATACACTGAACCAGGTAAGATTGTTCTGTAGCTGTTGCTGTTTTAACAGCAATTTCAATATTGAAGCATGGATGTCTACCTATGAAGAAAGAAGGTTTTTCTTTCTGAGAGAGTCATGTGGAAGGTTGAGCCTCTCTCTTGCCACTGTCACTGCGAAACACTAATTGCACGTTGGACTGATCCTCTTTCACAGGCACCATGTTAGCTGGGAGCTGTGTCTGTCTCCATCAGCACAAAACTGTTGCATGTCCTTCTGCAGTGAGACAAGTATTGGATGAGGCAATCACCTGCACACCACCAGTGCTGTATTTGGTTGCTCGGTTGGTTTTGTTTTGTTTTTTTCCCCACGAGTCACCTTTGTAATATAAGGAATGAATGGCTTCCACGTCAAGCTTCCAGGAACCACATACAAATTTAACATCACCATCTGCCACGTGCTACCAGATACAATGAGACCCTTGTCCAAACATATTCCAGAATTAATTTACAGAAGAAAAAAAAACAAAACTTTATGGGGCTGTTGGAAGGGACAAAGTAGACAGGAAACTAACTGCACCTCTCAATTCTGGATTCCTGGCTGAGTCTGGAATGGAAGCTTGCGCACAGGATGAGATGAAGCTGCTGCAAATCCAGCAACCTCATTTCCAGAAATTATGTGATATGTCCACATATTACCACATACAGACATTGGAAATACAGAGATAATTCAATCCTTTCTGTGAATATTTTCTGTACTAGTAAAAATTAAACATACTTGTAATACCATTTAAATACAAACAAAGTAGCATATGGCACTACTACCAGCATTCTACAAGTGGTACACACTGAGATGTGAAAGGAGATGAGACAAAAACCCAGAAAAAATAGACAGCCTGAAAGCAATCCACATGAGACTGGGTCATAGGGTACTCAGTCACAGGGTGCTAAATACGAAGGTTCTCTGTAATGCCAGTTAAAGAAATGAGATTGGATTAAATGCTGTCACTTACAGCCTTAAAATACCTACACCAGAATGCACCAGCAAATTCTTCGGATGGTTCCAGATGTACCATTTTTATGCAGACTTTTCAAAGCTTCCTTATACATTCCTTCTCAAGCACAACAAATACGAAGATACAGCAAAGATGGAAGTCACTGCACAAATAAATATTTGTGATAAAAGGAAGCAACAAAGGTCAACTAAACCACGTTCTCCTAATATAAGAGAAAAATCTCAATTTAAAATTGCTCGTGTAATCTAGAATTCAGGGACAGCTTAGTCAGAGAATTATATGCCACCATTAAGACCTTTTCAAAACAAAAAACAAAAAACGACCTAAATATCTGATGATATTATATAGATAGATAGATACAATCTAGCCAAGGACTACTCCCACCTTCTGCTGCAAATTCTGAAGGCCATTTACTAAACCTGCTAGGAAACACTCTGCACATCCAGAGACTGGTATTGATATTACTTAATACACAGTGACCACCTTCATAGCAAAGATCATGAACGCAACATCCCTCAAAATACAAATCTTCACATTTATAGAACAGACAAGCAATTAAAATAGGAATAACTTGATTTCTCCCTTTTCCCCAGCATCTCAATACAAGGTAATACGTCCATAGGACAAACTATCCACAGCTTAGAGCAGAGTACAGGTATCGTTAGCCCAGAAACCCTTTCTAAGCCGTCACGTTAGCCTTTGGCTCACGTTGATACCGGAGTCCCTACTGCAGGCTTGAGGCCTTGCAGCCTGGAAGCTCTCTTTCTCTTTTTGCTATAAATTTCCCTTTGCTTGCCAGGGGAATGCTCGCACAGGGAGCTCTCTGCCCTTTCCAATATTTCTTGTGCGGTATTCATTTCAGCAGGGCAGACAGTAGCTATTAAGAAGAAAAAGCATTGCTTCCCAGGCGAAGGAAAGAGGGACAACAACACAACAAAACCCAACTCTTATCGTAGCTGTGAGTTAATCACTTGAAGTAAATGGAAACTTTACTAAGCCACAAATGCTGCTCAGGAACTGCAAGGCTGCAAGGTCTGGACACACCATGTGCAGGGAAGGGCAGTGAAGCTGTGAGGGGTCTGCAGCTCATGCCTTATGGGGAGGGAGCTGGGATGGTTCGTTCTGGAGAAGAGAAGGCTCAGGGGACACCTGATCACTCTCTACAGTTCTGAAAGGAGGTGGTGCACAGGTGAGGTTGGCCTCCGCTCCCCACGTAACAGCAGTAGGATGAGAGGCAACGGCCTCATGTTGCACCTGGGGAGGTACAGGTTGGGCATTAGAAGGACTTCACATCAGGAGGAGTGGAGATGCCCTGGCACAGGCTGCCCAGGGAGGTGGGGAAACCACCATCCTTGGAAGTGTTCGGGAAACGTGGAGATGTGGCACTGAGGGACATGGCTCAGGGCGCGGGTGGAGGTGGGCTGACGGTTAGGCTGGATGGTCTGAGAGGGCTTTTCCAACCTTAATGAGTCTGTGATGCTATGCTAGGATGATTTCTGGCTTTCCTCGATGGATATTCCATGAACCAAACACAGTTCCTAATCTGCCACAAAGGTTAAGTTCGTATTTCTTGCTTCTTACCACAGGAAAACAACCAGCTAACACCACCAGGCCAAACAAAACCATGGTACATCAGCATGTCACTAATCCTCTGGAAATGTTGAACAAGAACCCCAGTCGTGCCATACGTTTAAAACCCACATACATCAGTACTTCTGACCTGACACAGTCAAAAAAGAAACAGCAGAATAACTACATCAGGCCAAAATTTGGGGGGTACAGTCTAATATCTAGGGATGAAAGGATGGAAAACTGCTCATCTGAAAGTAAGAGAGAAAGCCAAAGAAAGGACTTGGACTCTTACAGGATTAGTGAACTTTTTTCTACGTACTTCATTTGGATAAAGCCAATCTGTTGTTAGCAGATATTAGCTGTGGGTTTTGAAAAATACAACTTGTAACTAACATTAGCACAGTTATACTCTGTTCTTTAATGCTTAATGCATTGTACATAGAAATAAAAAAAAAATCAACGTTATGAACCATACTACAATTCATTTGTTTGCTACACAGCCCTATTATTAATCTAAAAAAGTTTGATGATAAACTGAGCAAGTTTGATTAAATACACATATCAATTCGTTTTACTCCAGAAATATAAAAATATACACATGCTCTCATTAAAACATTAAAACCTTTACGTCAAGCTAAGCACTAAAATATGCTATGAAATTAGTGAAATAGCATTTATTTCTGGCTAATTCCCCTACGTATCTAGCAAAGTGACAATCTGAAGTACAATTAAATTGCCCGTATTTAGGAAAGGCTCCTAGCACAGCACATCACTGCTCTGGGGCTGCTGAACTCAGAATTTGCTGAACTCAAGAACTGAGCTTACTGGTACTTTGCAAGGCTTCTGGCAAAGTACACTCACAAGGATGGGAAAGATTATCAAGTTTCACCTCATTAGAATACAAAAAATACTTCAGATTTACCCTTTTTTACTCAGAAAATATGCTTCTTGCTTTCAAAACTGGCATGGGAGAAACTCATTTGAAAGCATGTCAAGGACACTAAATGATGTGTAGAAAAAAAAGTGAAACTGATTGCAATTCTTCTTACCTCTTAAAATTTTAGTTCTGGTTTTAATTCTTATGGGAGTTTTGCACTTCACTTGATTTTTCACATGTTCTGGATTTAAATGATAATTCCCAAGCTTAGAACTGTATCTTTTTCTGCTCTACCTATTATGACAAAAGGATGAGATCAGGCTCCTGCCCTGGAAATCAGAGGTAGATGCCCACAGCCACTGCATCATGCAGAAAATGTCCCAATTCTACCTAAATCCCAGGGGGGATGTTTACTTGGTTTGTGCAAAATGTCCCCCAGAAACCAACATCTGTAGCCACTCTGATTCTCTGTCAAAATAGGACATTATTTTACAAATGGTTTTGATGTACTTACACACTAGTACATTTTCATTGCTTTATCTTCTTCTTTCTAAACCTTTCTGGTTCATGTTTTCAAGTTTTTCTGTTTTGAAAGCCGAGAATTTCAGTTTTGGTGACAATTTGAAATTGAAATGCTGTGTTACTTCTTGTATAATTGTAGTGTACATGCACATCTTTGAAATCCTGTAAACAAGAATGAAATCTTTTTGTATTTTAAATACGTGTCTACCAGAGAAGAAAAGCCTGATAGAGAAAACAGTGAGTCAACTTTCTGAATGCGTGTCTGTTAATAAAAAATATGTATTTAAACAAGATAAAAAGGATTCCAAGACCGCTTGCAGTGATCCTGTGGCAAACAAAAGCAAAACTCAATGTTATTATAGCTTATTGTGGAAATGTCAGCTCACAGCTAACAAGTTTGCTTTACAGAAGCAATTTCCCTGCGTGACCCACACTGACTATTTTTGAGGTATTCCAAACATGCATTTAAAAGGAGAGAAGTGCAAGTTGGACTTTGCTGTACATCAAGTTAATTGCTAATAAGCAGCTCCCTCTGCCAGCATGGGACTATGGTTATATGGTTTGAAACCATTTCCCCTTGTCCTGTCACAGCAGAGACTTCTGAAGAGTCTGTTGCCTTCCACATCAGTCTGTCTTCATCAGTCTTACTCCTATAGGAGGGTGCCTTGCAACGATGGGCAGTGTATGCAGGATGCAGGTCTCCATCCTCTCCAGATAACCCCAAGGCCACCACAGCCCTGACACCATTTTTTGGCTCAGCTGCCTGAATCCCTTCCTGCCACAGGTGACTTTGTGGCTGCTGTAAGCACGTACCTGTGCCTCCCTGCTGCAGGATGATAGGAGGTGTGCTCCATGGGGGTCAGATGCAATTTCACAAGATCATAGCATTGCAGAGCCACTTTAATAAACTTCAGAAGTGGGAACTGTGTTGGATGGTACATACAGATTTTGCTGCTCTTTCCCACAATGGCATCTCCTTGGCAACAAGAAAGTCATACGGGAAAATACTTCTTCGACTTCAATAATTCATTTATTTACTAGAAAAGCTCAAGCTAATAATGTATGCAAGTCTGACACACCCCCAGAACTGTCATTTGCTTTGTATTAAGTGAGCGACTGTGAGTGAAACAAAATACCCTTTATCAGAAGCCAAACCTCCGAGGAAATCACAGAAGGGAAGAAAAACCCAAGGACTTGACTGCAACTAACAACAGCTGGGGCGATGCGTGCACATTGCACAAGCCTGCTCTGTCTGAGGGCTGGGTTCTTTCCAAGGCTGTGCAGCTCTGTGGGGCTTGAGGTCTCTGCGGATGGGACATTTGTTTTGCTGCTGCTATTTGCGAGATTGACTTCACACGAGGTTCAGCTGAACTAAGTGGTGTGATTTATTTCTGCAGAGACATAAATATTGAAAGTGCTACCTACTGAAAATTAATAAAGTCTCGAGAAGCAGGAAGTTATTCTCCTGGCTGCCTCTCTGTCTAATACATGTTGGCCATAAGTCAAATTATGGTAACTAAAGATCTTTATGCATGAATCCTGACTTTACAGTACTGAATTAGAAACCACGTGTTGGAAGTGAGCTCAAGCTTCATGAAAGCTTCTGCCAGACCTGTGTTTGTACACTCCTGCCTCTCACCATGACTGCCAATGGATGTCGAGCAGCAGAACACACAGGATACCCACACCTGCTCTCTGACCATTAAGTTATCCCAGCCCTGACACTGGGAGGTTGAAGCAGGCTGCTAACACAATAAGTTTAGAGCAATTCATAGCTCTCTGCCCAGCTGTCTTTAAAACATGATTTTCCTCTGAAATAAAATACTGCAATAATTAGAACTAGAAAGGTTGTGTAATGTAAAATCAACAAAGCTGGACTGAGTTGAGTGATTTAAGGCAGCTGAAGATGTAGCTCCATTTCAGGCTCAAAGCACCTGGAAATCTGACAAATTTGAAAGGAGAGATCTACATTTTCCCCAATGAGCTGTACAGACACACTCAAGATCCCTGTTTTTCTCAGCTGGAAACACCTAGTTGATCTTGCTAACAGGAGTTTCTTTTAGAACTCAGCCATCCTCTGCATCATCACTCAGCATCACTTCTAGTCTGAACATTCGAATGAGGATCCAAGTCCAAGTCTCTCCAACCACCACGCAGAGATGGGTAAGCACTGTGTATGCAAGGCACTCAATAGTCTTAATTCACTGTAATATCAAAGATTTACAGTTCAGTTTGCAGCATGTTCTTTCAAGGGACTCCTGAATTTATTTCTTTTTTGTTAAATAGAAAACTGAATGAAAGTTGTATTCATAAATAAATGAGGAAGCGTATGCCTACCTAATAAAAAGGATTGGTTTGAGGAGGATATGGGTTTAGTTCTTAACACAAACCTTAGCATAATCAAGGCATCCCACACCTGTGCAATATTCTACTCCTTAAAAATCAGGCATTTCCCACAGCTGCTGCTATGCCTGATGAGAAGAAGCATGCAAGGAGGCAAGCTGTCTTCCTCAAAGGATGTTCAAGCCTGAAAGCACAGACAACACTGACCAGCTTCATCCTTCAGCCATTTCAAACCATCAGAGCTAGAACAAAAATCCGCATCCTCGCCCTTGATTTGTTTGGCATTAAAAGTGCTAAAGAACAAGGGAAAAAAAAATTAAAAAGATAGCATAGACAGTCCATAAAAGATACTTAGACACTGTATTTAATTATCATTATAGCAGGCATTTAAGAAAAACTGTGTCTCCATTCCATCGTGTAAGCTTAGAGTTAACACTCCGAACCACACATGCTGCTTAGATATGGCTGTGTGTGAACATGCCATTACAAAATTCATACAAACCAGGAGGTTAAGAAGTATCTACAGGAGCTTGGGGAGGAAAGGGCTTGTCCCATCATCACTCTACCCTTACGCTATGGCCCATAGGAAGTTACAGGGAAACAGGCAAACCTGTTCATAAGTTCTGCATGCTAAATCATGTTGGTTTTGAGGTGTTTGGGTTTTTTTTCTTTGTGTTCTTTAACTATATAGATTAATCAGATTCTAATGGCAAAAGGCTGTTTTTTCCCCAAGAAGGGAAATAAGAAGGAAATAAGAGATCTAAAGATAACCATTGCTTTTCTAGAAGAACACAATTTCCAGAAATACTAGAATATGCACTGAGAAACTTCTGAAGCAGACAGCTATAGCGTGTGTTGCATGATTTAATCTGGTAGATCACTCCCACTAACTCATCTTCAAGTATTTTAGTAAAACCTTGAAGGCCAGTTAGCATTTATACCATTTCAGCAAGTCTCTATGGTGAAAAATGATTTACAGTGACCTAGCACTTACAAAACAAAGGAACAAATGTGTGCTGCTAAATGAGGTCACTCACAAAGAGAACCAGATCAGGAACTCTCATGAACCATTCTGATTGAGTTCACATATTTCCAGCACAACTGGCTGGCTTATTGACTTGTCCGGACTGAATATGAGCATCCTGCATCTTCCTCCTCTTATGCCCTTGAACTTCCTGCTAACACGGCGTGCTTTTGAGTTTTTTCTTCTGTTGAAGTCGGTGGAAAATGGCTAACAATAGATTGCTTTACCTGATAGTGGATAATAACTTATTTTCTCATCTGAAATCCATCTTATTTACTGTTCCTAGAGTAGAAATTTGCCAGAGCTCTGCTTTTTGATTTTTCCTTCTACCAATGGAATTCTAAGTTGCTTCTTTCTCCCATTTTCTACCTATCTTCTTGACTCAGTCCAGTATTTTATATCTTAAGCAGGCTTCAGAGTTCAGTTCAGGCCCTTACATACTTCAACTTCTTCAAAACCACAATTTAAGACAATTTTTTTCCTGTTTTCTAAATAAACACTGCGATGCATACAGGCTATGCAATGGCAATAAGGAATACATACATAAGAAGTACAACAGGCAGATCTGTACTGATAGAGAGGCACAGATATTTAGTCACAGCACTCCATTCTCTACTGCCTTCAGGAATTTTTATTTTCTCTGCTTCCTGGACAACTCAGTGCTCCTTTATGCACTAAATTTTATGAGAAATTTCATGTTGCTATGTGCACAGCTGTTTGATTATCAGGATTTCCTTTGTAAATTGACAAGTTGCGCTGGTATTTTCATCACTTGCTTACATTCATACTCCAATCTATCATGAACACTGTACACTTTTTAGCAATTTTCTGCAAACTTAATATTAGAGATTTAGGATAACAGCTACAGCTGAAAGTTTCTCTATGAGGAAACAGCTGTAGGCTTTGCTGTTACAGCCACACAGGTGCAGACCAAATAAAATGATAAAACGTGAAAGCATAACTGTAACTCATAAAAACGTAATGAGTTATAAAAATGCAAGTGCTGCAGCAGCTCAGAAATTTGCCTTCTGCACAATGAACTTCAGGAGAATCACCATAGTCAAACCTCAAAGCAACTTTTCTCAACATCCAAACTGACACATTTTGGATGGAACACATGCTGTAAATGTTGGTGGAGTTGACACCACGTACGTATTACCTGTCTATGTTTCTAAACCACATCCTTTTAACTTGTGCCTTTGTCTTTCAGAGCATTCCAACTGCTAAGTAAAGATGGTGCTTCATCTTCTAAAATGGATCTAAACAAAATTACCAAAGCAAACACCTCTCTGCTACTACAAGGCCACTTCCAGTCATTCTCGTTGCCATAAGTAATAAGGGGAAGAAGCTGCTGGTTCAAGAGCTAACTCAGTCTGCCTGCACACTACGTGAAGTGCTGTGGATCTGGAGTGCAAAAGGAGCACTGACCTCTGCGCCTTGTATTGTGTCACACACACATAAACGCATCTGTTGCTCCCCATACAACCTCAATGCTTTGTTTTTTGCACTCAGCATCTCAGAATCAAAGAAGTGGACATACCCACTTGAAAAAATGTACCATCCAGAGCTGCTTACCTGCAACGTGGTATAGACTGAAGGAGAGGACAGGACAAAGCAGAATGGCTTTGGACTAGAAAAGGGCAGATTTGGATTAGACACTAGGAGGCAAATTCTTTACTCAGAGGGTGGTGAGGCCCTGGCGTTGCTGACCAGAGAAGTTCTGGATGCTCCATCTTGGAGTGGCCAAGCTGGATGGGATCCTGGGCAGCCTGACTGGTGCGTGACCACCCTGCCCACAGTAAGGGGGTGGAAATAGGTGATTGCTAAGGTCTGTTCTAATCTAAGCCATTAAATGATTCCATTTCCTTCCCATGTTTGTTGTGCCCTACAGCATGGATGTAATTCTTTGCACAGGAAGAAAAGCTACAGACATGGATGACCAGGAGCTGCAAGTGACCATCACTCCACCACCGAACCCTGTGCACCACAGTGGAGCTGAACACAAACTAAGGCACCTGCATTACTTACCACTCTGGAAAATTAGGTTCTCACTGTACCACTGACCACAGATTGGGTGGGAAACTCATGGCTAGCATATGACAGCTCAGCACTAACTTTGGCATTCAAATGAGTGTAGGGAAGGGTATGCTTCCAACAGACTCACTTTCTTCATTAACCGCTGCAATTAGGCAGCAATCAGCACTGAACAGACAGCATGGCACTCCCCTGATGGAGCACTGGTGCCTAGGTAAGAATATAGGGCGCATAAAGCATGTTTTATTTCATCTAAGTGATACTTCGTTCAGCACTAAAACAGTTAAGTGCACGCAGCTGGCTCTCTCCAGCGCTCTCGCTGATGGTGGCTCAGGCTTCATCTTGTTAGCTAGATAGACCATTAATTTCCCTAGGTGTTTATTATCCACATGAAAAGTCCTATTCCTGTGGAATCAAGTGTTTTATATCTGTGGATTTGCCTGCGTAAGATCGGAGAGATGACCAAAGACCTTGATATTATCCTGATGTTATTACTCAGTGTGACATCTCTGTGCCTCGGTCTCCTGAGTGTACAGAAAGTAGGGTTATAGTCCATTTTGTTGCCAAATAAATCAAGCCATAATCCCCTCGCCCCTCCAAAATCCAAGATATTTTTTTTTTCCAAGACAGTCTCGCTACCACAAGACATACTATATGACTAGCTACTAAACTCTGTAGATGATGAATTACTGCACTTTATTAGACAACTCAACTTACTATATATGCCAAATCGCATAAAATCTTGAGATCTTATTCTTAGATTGTGTGCAATTTCTGAGAGTACGCTCTTCTCCTAAAGACCTTGCTTCTCATGTTAAAAGCAAAGCGCGACAGTTTTATCTGTTAACTAAAGCATAAATTTTCTGAGAAGCGACAGGTGCCCATATGTCACATGAAATTGGCAGTAAATCTTTTTATCCCGGCACACTCTGCAAGCTTTGTTTGATATGTATAACTTCAGTAGAGCAAGCGTAACAGTACAGCAGCGAATACTTCACCTACAGAGTGTAAATTGCTTTTCCCTTTTTTCCCCCCTCCTCTTGTTTTTCTTTTTAACACATACTCATAAACACTTCCTTCCCTGCGGTGTGAGGTCAGTCCCTGAGAGATACCACTTCAAACAGCTCAGCTCACAGCTGCAGCTTGATTTCACACTCTTCCTTCACGTTACTGCCAGTAAAACTGGGACCACCTTTCTTAGCATCTTACTTTCAGCCTTCTACCAATTGCACTAATGTCAAGGACAGTTGTGCCTTTCATGCCATACAGCACGTTCACATGTAGTTTCTTTCTCCTCCTTTTATTTGCATCAACTATAAAATCACTTTTCACCTGCAAGTCCTGTTCAAAAAGAAGTGAATGAAAGTATCCAGATAATGTTAGCATGATTTGGAGCAAGACCTGGCTAATGTTACTCTCGATCTCTTTTCTGTGATCTTCTTAAATGGAGCAACATTGCAAGGAGGCTTCTGCTCCACATCTGACATCAAGCGGAGAGCAAGGAGGCAGAAGCAGGACGTGATCCATCCCTCTGTACTCAGCCCTGGTGAGGCCGCACCTCAAGTGCTGCATTCAGTGTTGGGCCCCTCACTAAAAGAAAGACATAGAGGCCCTGGAGCGTGAGCAGAGAAAGGCAGCAAAGCTGTGAGGGATCTGGAGCACAAGTCTTATGGGGAACATCTGAGGGAGCTGGGGTGGGTCAGAGATTGGAGAAGAGGAGGCTCAGGAGAGACCTCGTTGCTCTGTACAACCCCTGAAAGGAGGTGGTGGTGAGCTGGGGGTTGGCCTCTGCTCCCAGGTAACAGCAATAGGATGAGCAGTGATGGCCTCAAGTTGCACCGGAGGGGGGTTCAGGTTCCCTCTCAGAAAGTGTGTTGACATTGGCACAGTCTGCCCAGGGAGATGAGGAGGTCACCCACTGGCCCTGGAGGTGTTCAAGAAAAGCACAGATGTCACACTGAGTGACAACGACAAGTTGACAGCTGGACTAGATGATCTGAGATGTCTTTTCCAACCTTAATGATCCTATGAACACATCTGTGTCAATCCCTTGAGCTTTCTACCAATCCGTATCCACAGGAGCTCTCTCTGCAGGGTCAGTAGCTCTTCCCCTGACCTTTCCTGCACTGAAAGGCACACGAAAGCTCATCTGTCAGCCTGCACCCAAGACAGGATTACACTGACTTCAAAAAAAAATCCCATTTTCTTCTTGGATGGCCAGGATATAAAGACATCAAGATGCATGCCAAGTATGTGGGTTTAGAGGAAAATAGCTAATGGTAGAAAGAAAGGAGAGATAGTAAGTAGGAAGTATAAGGCAAGCAACTGAATAGGTTTGACTACGTGCTAGAAATGCTCTGATTTAAAAGGACATGAGTTTGAAGGTACAGAAAATGTTGGGCACCCAGACACTGTGGAGCCCAGAAGACTTGGCCTTGCTACTTTAGGCACTTATGTACTGCCTCTGGTGAAACACACACAGGAGCAGAGGATGCCTCTGCATGTATACAGCTTAATAAGGTGTGGAGGAGGATGCAGAACGGTAAATCAAAGCTGCATGCTGCAGAGAAATGCACCCTGCTGCAAGGAGCAGCCAGGCTCAGCTGTGACTGCTCACTGTCACAGTCGCATCTCTGCTGACAACTGTTGTGCAACTGCTTTCACAGTCGCTCCATCCCTCAAACAGCTCTTCTGCTTCTATGAAAATACCTGGGCAGCCTAATGGCATGTAACTTAGCTGATACAAAAGTAGTGCAGCCTCGTCCTCAAAAGCAACTGCTGGAAACACATGAAGTGAAATGAAAGAAATACACAAATGGAGCCTTATCTCTACACCCACGTGCCTGCAACGCACACGCTCATTTGCCTTAGCACTATCTACAAATGTCCTCCAGTAAAGCTTTAAACTGATGCCACACAATTAAAATCACATCTCTTAAATTTTCGGTCCCCGATAACATCAATGTGGCAACACTGTGCTTTTGTTGAAGTCCAGGATGTTTAAGCCCACACACAAACTCACCTGCCGTTCTCAGCCAGGAGAAGACCCATGCTCCCTGAAAGCACAATTTCCATCTCCCGCTGAGAATATTTGATAGAGCAGGAAAAGGCAATGGCCTGAATTTAAAAGAACTGCAACATGGGAAAACAACAGAACTGTGTGATAAGCTGAGAATGAGGTGACAACCAGGCTTGCTCACAAGTCTGCCTTTCATGACAGTCGATTTGCAGTACTCTCCACGACAAGCAACCACCTCTGAAGGTAAGGGCACATAGAACAGATTTCTTCACTGAGCACCTGCTTTCTGAGAAGCATGGTCTTCTGAAACCAAGTGTTTGTGTCCTCCATTGCTTAAATAACTTTGCAGGAATACTACTAGCACATGAGATTCCTCCAAATGGATTCAGAAGCTTCCAGCCAACTGCTAGAAAGCACGTGCTTCCATGCAGATTAGGCTCGTGCTAATGAGCCAGCTCAAATCTCCTTCCCGTAATCAATTTCCTAGCAAATGCATCTCTCTCTTCTCTAACACTGAATCACGACACTGGAAATTGCCTGTTTACTTGCCTTTTCTTGCAAAGTAAAATCTCAAAACACATCACAGCTTTCTTTTGTAAGCTGCATGAAAGCATTAATTACAGAAAAGGAAGAAAACACAATTTTGGACTTGCCATTTTTCAGCAGCATCCTCTGAGGGACCGGTCACAGAGGGCACACGATGTAAGGCTGCAGATGCAGGCAGAACAAATTTCTCTATTTAGCCAGCTCTAAAAATGCTGAGCACGTGGCTAAGAGGGAAGTTCTGGGTGGAGGCAAAGGCCAAAGAGGAGCTAGTTTTATTTTTCTTTTGTCATTTTCTCAGCATAAAAGAATACAATTCACAACCTTTATGATATTGAGACAAGTGAGACTAAGCAAACTCAACCCATCACCATGAACTGGAAAATTAAGTTATAAAAAAATATCCTTATGTTTAATAACCTTGATGGCAGCTACCGTCCAACTGAAAACACAATGAACCCAGGGAAGATGCTTCATTCCCCCAGCCTGCAAACACAGCTCTCAGTCATCCATTTTGGTTTTAAGAGTCAAAAAGAAAAAGACAAGGCAACTCCCAGTCAATCCACAAAAAATTGTGATCAATGGAAACCCAATCTGAAGATTAAGAAAGACCTCAGGGAGTTAACTAAACTAATTATAAATAAAGGGCATACCACATAATCAGAACTCACAAACTTCATGAAATACTTGGACCAAATACCTTCTTCCTCAAGGCAAAAGTCTGCCATTGCTCATGTGAAAAATGAAGAAATAAAAGAAACTGTAACATAGGCTGAATATATTTTCCCTTGGAAAAAAAAAAATCACATTTATTCAAGTGATCATTGCTTGCTTATTAGATGACCTACCCAATGCCCAACGACTCCCTGCAAATGACTTATTAAGGTATCAAATAAGTGTGAATTAAATAAAGTCTCTGTGTAACCTATTTTAAGTTATACAGTGAGAAAATTAGCTAATGACCCAGACAAGGAATTTGCTACTATTCTATGTAGCTGACCTTGCTTGAGGAATTTTACGCCTTACAGAATTTGTCATATTTCATAACAAACTCATCTTCAAGCCTAGTGTCATAAGGAAAGAACAGCAAAAGCTTGAAAGCTTTAAAGCGACAGTAGGTCACACACTTTGCTTGCAGAAATTATTTCTCATAAGAAATCTACCACGGAATAAAAGTGCTTAACCTCAAATCTCAGGTGTGAGCAAATGTTAGGATGCTGCACGTGCCTATGCCTAGACGAATGACTGCAACAGTAAAAACCAGTGACCTTTGCAGGAGCAGAATAAAGGCCATGAGAAAAAAGCAAATAAAGAATGGAAAACCACAGCAGTAACAACACAGAGGTGTGAAACGTTGCAAGGGAAGGCTTCCCTTTGTTATCTTCTCAAAGCTTTCAAGACATGAAAGATTAAAAAAAATTCTTCCCCCTTTCTTACTATGTAGCTGTTTAACAGTAGGAGCAGGAAAAATATCACCATTATAAATGCAGTGTCGAGCAGAAAACGCAACACTACTGTACATACACCCAATTGGATTCACTGCTTTTTCCAAGTCACTGGCATACTGGACTTTTCCCACCAGGAGAACATGTGTTAATGCATAGTATTTTAGTCTCTTCAAAATTAAAGTGATCAAAAGGTCATCACAAAGTCTTTATTACTGCAGCAAAGGACAAGTGAAATTATTCAGAGGTTTGCAGACTGAGTCACCTAACAAAACACAGGGAGCTGGTTCCTGGCAAGGCAAGGAAATGAGATGAAGTGGAAGTCTTACTGATAAGGACTAAATCCTAGAGGGGGATCAGATTAATGTCAGTGCGTTTAGAAAAAGCAATTGACTGAAAAACAAGAGGTCATGCATTGAGGTTTTGTAATGAACTGACCTGCAAGCAAGTGCCCATTTTTCTCAGAATAGGTGGTTGGTGGATGGACTCCAGTCGCAGCAGGAAGCCATGCCCAGCGCTTCTGTGACGGGCTGCACACCTCTGCAGAGAGCATCATCAGAGGGGGCAGGCTGGACATCAAGGATTCCAGTGTGGAGAACAGTAAAAAACAAAGGTGTTCCATCTTGGCTCCATCTCTCAACTTCTGTACATGACAAATGACCTTTTGTTATAAAAAGGTACCAGCATGTGGCTGATACTGAGGGGAAATGAACGTATTGAGGGAAGACGTGCATCCTATCCTATGCGTACCAGTTCTTTTATAGTTCTTTTACTGAAGCCTAAAAAAAATGCTTCACTGTGCCCAAAAGATTTGAACATGTCACTTTTCTTTATATTCGTAGAAAGGGAAAGAATAATCAGATGCAGTCTTCTGGGAAAAAAAAGAAAAAAAATAGAAAGAAAGAAAGGAATACATTCTCATTTTCTGAGCTGTATGCACAGCAGCACGAAGCTCGAGCCCTTCCCCAGGAGCCCACTGTTTGACTGCTGCATGTGATACCAAGTAAGGACACGTTCAGTGCATTTCAGAAAACAAACCTAGATTGAAATGAGCACCTTATTTTTACAGAGATGATGATCTTCCTCCAGTGGGATTACTGAATCGCCCCATTTTATCTTATCATCTTCACTTTTCTAGTACTTGACAAAACGTTCCCAGAACTTTTTTCCATTATCTTCCATAGAAATTGAGTTCAAGTCTGTATTATCTTTATGTATTTAGAAGGTAACATTCTCTCTGAATCAAACTGCACCCAAAGTGAATAAAAGCCTATTTGGATACAGGGAGAATGTATTTTAAAAGTACTTTCACGCGAGAGACTTTCATTTGTTTGTTTTTAAATGAGAAGAATTGACACATTTTAGAAATACATTTACAGTGCATAACAAGATAATGACTTCACAGCAACTTTAGCAAACATCCCGCATGAAAGGAGAACACTTCTGTTTTTAGGTGAACATAATACAAAGCAAAGGCAGACGAAACACAAAAATCCAGTAATATTTTCCTCTCTAAATTCAATTACCCCACTTTGCAGCTCATCCACCTCTTGCTGTCACTGGCCCATGCCATACAAATATTGCTCTCCTCTGCCAGAGCTAATGCAAACCCAAGAAGTAACAGACCTTCTGGTCACAGTCTTCAAAACTGTGTAGGAGAATATTCCACCACTACACGTATAAAAAAAAAAATTATTTAGGGATTGGAAAACAATTTAGGAGAGGAGGGTGAGGAGTCCCAGCCCAACACAGCACAGCTGGCACAGTGAAAGATCCAGGTCAGGTTCACAGGAGGCATTCCCTGATATTAACCATTTTATTCCCTCTCCTTAGTGCTCCACACTAAGGAGTGAGTGGAGTAGAGTATGGAAAGGTATGAAACATTTAAAACTGTACTTGCTGGCTCTGTTTTAATATGTATGTCCTTTCTGTTATTCCATCTTGTTCACCTGTTTTCCTGGTGACAGCACTTCTTCCCCAATCCCAACTTTTCCAACATGTATGGCTGGGTGCTCACCCTATTTCAGCTAAACATTTGATCTAAATTCATTTTGCTGCAACAGCTGCTTGAAAACACTCCTCTTGTCTTTGTGTATTTGAAAGGCAGGCCTTGATATCAGGATGGAAACAGTGGAGCAACACAGTACATCAATGCAAGAGCAGACTCCTATGTTCTTAAAAGACAACAAACGTTAAAATAAAATGGGAACTCATTTTAATACTGTTAAAAGGATCTCATTATCCATGTTCTGGGCTAAGGGTGTAGGAGCACGTGTCCACCTGTGTGAGAATGCTTCAGGCAACAGGAACGCAGGATCTCTGGACCTCTGAATCTGAAAACAACTCTGGATTTCTTCCACTTGTGCCAACGTCCTACCCTCACAAAGATGCTTTTACAGAACTGCAATATGTAGGGGATCAAAGGTAAGGACTCTGGCCCTGTTCACCTGTGTTTAGCAATGTATCTTCTGGCCTGTGCAGTCTTAGTCTTACCGTTCTCAGATGAATTCCAGTAGCCAGAGCCCTGCAAGGACATTCAAGCCACTATCTTTAAAAAAGAATACAGAAAAAGCAGAAAAGCCATCTTTTTTTTTTCCCCCCTCCTCCCCCCTACCATCAGTGCAAATCAGGTCCTTTTTCTCCCTCCTATTTTGACTTTTCCACCTATTAAAATTTTCGTGCAGCCTGTGTCGGTGCCACTCTCTGAACGCCTGAGCAAACAGAAGTGCAAGCTAAATCTGTTACTGTTTTCTCCTGACAAGTTTAGCCACATCACAAACCTAACACAGCTACTTGACGTTTCCACCTGCCACAGTTCAGCCTATACGGCAGGCTAAAAGATCAGCAGTCTGCTGGTTCCAAACTACACCTCCTCCCACTGTACAGGCCAACTATGAGCTCCCTGGAATTCTGAATCACAACCAGTTTCCCATGTTTTCGGGCAGCCAAAGATTCAAACCTATCCATGCTTCATTCTGCTGCATCTCTATCATCAAATCAGTTGTTTCTTTCTGTTCACTCCTAATACCAGCACAGCCTCATGTATCACAGAACGGCAGGTGTGCTCAGAGGTCTCCCACTGCTCCATGAGGGTCCATCTTTATAACCCACGTGTGCTTTGAGCAAGGCAGGACAAAAGGCGGATCAGACATGAGCCATTCTGTCCAAAACAGTAACTCAGAACAGATTTAATGAATCTCCTGCCAACTATGTTTGGCATTTCTTCCTATTAATGGACATTAAGAATTTCTCACTGCCTCCAGTTCTTCCCTTTCCAGATGTTAAGCGAAATCCCTTACGTTTCCCCCCTACGTGCACACGTACAAAGGTCTCACTGAAAGGAATGAAAACAAAAAGCAATTGCTGCTTATGTTTCCAAAAGACTGCTCTAATTTTCAGTCTCAAAATCTACAACTGCAGCCAGGTTTCTCAGAAATCCCATACAATGGGACATTTTAAAGACGTCTGTTTTCTGATGGCGCTCTATTTTCTAATTACTGTACTGCTCCCTGCACCAATGCTCATCTGAAAAGCCACTCACCTCTTTTTAGTGCATGCTGGCTTTTGGTTAGGGCTCTTGAGCATAAAATGAGAGCTCTGCAAACAGCAGTGGTGAGGTTTTAAGAGGACAATGAACGTATAAGCCATTTGGGGCATCTGGAACAACAGCTGGCTACGTACATTTTCAAAACAGTTTGCATTCAGAGATTTTACTTATCACTTTCTGCACCATGCAAGTTTGCTAATGCAATTCTGATCACTTCAATGTGACTGGTTTCTTCCTACTGTGATAAAAATTGCTTGGTAAGATACACACAAACACACACGTCAGATAGCTTTCCCCTTGCACCAAGTAACAAAGCTTCTGTCTTGTACCACGTACACAAATGCCCACTCCAGGGATTCTCCTTGAGGGAAGCTGTCCGTACACCACCACACTGAATCATGCGTTCAAATATGATTCAGTTCTACTGATGCTTCTTTTCATCTCTCTCTTTGTTTCGATGGTGACATACCTCTCTTATTTACAGTGTGACAGTTCCCTCGTCACAGCATGGCACACAGAGTTTCACAAGCTAAATCTAAGGCTCAATTCCAACTTGGTCACAAAATAAGGCGTCAGCATCACTGCAGGGTTGTAACTTTGATTTTTGCTTCTGCTATGATGACCATCTTTCTTTGAAGCTGAGCACAAGTGACATCCAACAAGGCTACGGCTGCCAAATTTTATTTCTTTGGAGACTCTGAGTAACATCAAAATGACCTACTAACAAAAACAGACACAGGGAGAGTAGCCTGAAACAAAAGCTGACCACAAAGAAATAGAATTTGTATCAAAAACACCATTAACAGCTTTAGCTGAGCCTTTTCTCAATGTAGCCTCAAAGCGAGAAATAAATTAACAGGAAAAAAAGATAATGAAAACCTTCGTTTTCCTCCCATTTTTCTTTTCTTCTGGAATCCAACATCAATCCAATTTAGAAGTCCTATCAGCTTCTTCTGAACAGATTATAAATTATCAGATGACATAAAATCCCCATGTGCATGTGCACATCCACCCAGCTTGTGGTTTAGACTGTTACTTAGCTTCACTATTTCCCATCTCTACTCCAGTCCTCAGTGAAGGCACACCTAATATTTCAATTATTGCAGTCAGTTATATTTGGACAACTTGTTTAATAACTTAGAACAGCAAAGTTAAATCCATAAACCCTTGATTTGACATACTTTGGATGTGTCAGTGAACCACAGAAATGTATCAAAGTAAAATAACAGGACTACCTCACTGGGCCTGTATGACCCTACTCAAGTGCCGATTTCCAGCCTGCAACCCCTTGATCTCCCAAAGAAAGCAACAAAGAAATTTAAACTTATTATTATTATTAATTTTGAAGCTTGTTCAGGAGCTCTTCTACATGTTTTTCATTTCCAAGTGTATTCATGCAAACAGCTCAGAGAGGCAGCAAATGGAACCAACTGTACGTCAAACACAAACGTTCAGCAAACCAACAAAATCAGGAATCAGCTGTATCTAACTCTAAAGAACTACTTTACAGTCATTTGATTTTGCAGCCTGCCTGTAATTACATATACCTTTTTTTTTCTTCTTTTTTTTTTTCCTCCCAGTTCTCATACCTCTGGTGATTGAGCTTGGACTCAAACATTAACGGCTGTTTATGAGGGTGGATAGTGATGGCACAAGCGGGAATGGTTTTAAACTGAGACAGGGGAGGTTTAGGTTAGATATTAGGAGGAAGTTTTTCACCCAGAGGGTGGTGAGGCAGTGGAACAGGTTGCCCAAGGAGGCTGTGGATGCCCCATCCCTGCAGGCATTCAAGGCCAGGCTGGATGTGGCTCTGGGCAGCCAGGTCTGCTGGTTGGCAACCCTGCACATAGCAGGGGGTTGGAACTAGATGGTCATTGTGGTCCTTTTCAACCCAGCCATTGTAAGATTCTATGATTCTGTGATCAACACTGACTGCTGAGCTGTTAAATCCTGAAGCCAGGCAGTGTGCTCTTCATGCCAGCTGCTCGTGAGATCAATGCTGCGATCTAGAACATCAGCTCTGAAGGGATAATGTTGTGGGAGCTCTTTCAGGCAGCATCAATTTAACACTTGGTTTCAAATCATCAATAAAATTTAAGTGGAAACCTGCCAGTGCAGAAAGCCATACCTGCACACTGTCTGGGAAAAGGTTTTGTTTTGTGGCTTGATTGTCCTTACGAAAAACAAACTCATTAAGAATGACTGTCACTGAATGTAGGCAAGGATCTGAACAAGGAAAGCTGATCAGTTAAACCCTGTAAACTCTCCCTCAAATGCTAAGACCTCACTTGCAAGTTTTTGCCTCTACACTTAAAAGGCATCCATATTAAAGTTAGCATTGCCTCCTCATTTATGAATATAAACATTTTTTTCCAGTCACCAAAATTCTCTGCTGAACCTGTGCATTGTTCATTCAGTCCCACAAGCGTTATTGTCGCAGCTTACTTCAGGTGATGTGTGTTATCTCTTGTAGTGTGTCTTCTTGATAAGTCAGAACCACTTCATTTTGCATTTGTGACAAGGCCACAAGAAAATTTCACCCTTGGAACGAGCTGGCAAAAATACCATGCTTGTCAGATCTGGTGTAAAAGTTTGCCTCAACCAGCAGATGAGAAATACTCTGAAACTACTACCTGCACTCGAAGTATTAATTATTTACATACAACTTCAGGAGCGGATGCACCCAGCAGAACAAAAACTGCTTGCTACTATCAATTTTAAAGCCTCTCCTCATTTTAAATTGAGCCACAGAAATCACGAATTACAATAACACGAGGCAAGGGAG
Source organism: Phasianus colchicus (assembly GCF_987193195.1). Lineage (NCBI taxonomy): Eukaryota > Metazoa > Chordata > Aves > Galliformes > Phasianidae > Phasianus > Phasianus colchicus. The sequence goes on from NC_143443.1 coordinate 2,611,437, forward strand.
CACATGCTAGAGAATATTTTTACACAGCAGATAGCCAATACGCAGCTAACATGACCTGGTTTTTGACAAAGTGGTTTAAAAAAATAGCGTTAACGCTGAACCAATACAAGGTGACTTGAACTGAGCAGACATAACAGCAGTTTTTCTCCTCCTTCACAAAGAAAGAGAAGCCAACTTAGAGAGTGAGGTGGCAGCACCCACCTGTGGTCATTCCTGCATGGAAGTGACCTCTTTCAGCATTTCCACAGACTGAAAGTAATAGCTAGTACTGTTGGCTCAGATTCCCTGCTCAGTGTTTCATCTGAATTTTGACACAGACCCCCAAATTATAGTATTTCTAATTTCAGTGAGATTGGTAAATCCTCACAGGCACCTGTGAATAAATTTAGGAGTAACATAAAATGACTGAAGTGCCCATTCTCACAAATGTTTTCATCTCTATTAGAAGAAAAAGTTACAGTTCATTGAAGTGAATTTTATTCAGATACACCAAAAGCCACACAGTTTAGAGACGACCTTTGCAATGGATGGAAAAGCAGGATATGTTCATTTTGTTCCTTGCTAGAGATGAGGCGTCAGGCAGCTCTCTTATTTCATCCTTGATTGCCTGAACACTGTAAAAATGAGGAACTTTTATTATACCTTCCAAAGTAATAGTGCTACCTACCCCAGCAAAGTCATCTGAAAGGCCTGCCTGGAAGGTCCTTTGAGGTTCCCAGATGCAAAATGCTGCTACTTGCCAGGAGGGAAGAAGAAAAAAGCTATGACCAGTTGGGCACTTGTCATCAATGAGGTGTCGAAACATCTCATTAAGGGTCAGGTTCACGTAAGTGGTTTTGGAGGAAGTCAAACACAAACCAGATTTCTTGAAAATGAGTGCTGGGCAGCAGCTGTACATGCCTGTATTTCAAAAGCATATTCTTGATCTCAAAATCCTTGTGTTGCCTACAGCTAAGACACTTCCCATGCCTTGGGATGTGCCAGCTGTGAGCAAGATGAACTGCTCAGCACTCATTTTCAAGCCCTGGGAAAGTAAAAATTGAGGTATGTGAGGGTGTGCCTTGGTGAGATGACTGAGATGACCACGGGGCTCTGCACATCTTGCACTACTGTCTGACATTCCTAGCAGTTCTGCTGCTGGGCCTTGTGTCAGGGTACAAGCTAAAAGGATCAGAGCTCTCACCCAGAAGGTGGAAGACTTGTGGTCAGTTTCCTGTTTTCTCTGAGATTCAAAGGCACAACTCCCACTCCCTCATCAGTGAAGACCTTGAGCATTTCCATCTGACGATGTCCTAGGGACTATAAAGTGAAATCACCTGCTCAGGAAAGAAAAAAGGAACAGAAGGAGGAATGCAGGTTTAAGTACAAATCCACCTTCTTCTCCACTTTGGAAGTGGGTAAAATTTCAGGATAGAAAAAGACTTGATTGTCTCAGCTTTCACTTAGAAGCCGTGATATACTTGTAAATTCTAGGTTGAAAACTACATGTTTTGTGGTTATTTCAGCTTTTCAAATACAAGCAACCTAATAAAAGCATATATCTCAAAGAGAATCAAGCAAAACTAATGGCAGTAAAAAGTCATCAGCTGACCAGAAACTAGAAGTTTTCAGCACGTTTTCCTCAATCACTTCCTTTTAAGCAGCTTATATCTAGTTTTGCAGAAGAAAATAAAACAAAACCTACAGAGAAATCCTATCATTTTCCAAGTGCTATTAGCAACGCACTTCAGTAACGTTTTTATTGGCTATATCCCTTAAACAACAGAACCACAATCCATGTCTTAAGAACTAGCTGTACAAATGTACATGTTAAGAACAGCGTATGGGAACTGCTGAGTCACAGCCTGAACCTCTGATTCATCACCTGAGACGAGCAATGAGTTGGCTATGGGAGCACAGCTGAAGGCAATTCACCTGTGCTGCTGGAAGGGTGGAGCCTGGCTGCACCTCTCCTAGACCCATTTAAGAGCTGACAACCAGGAGAGAAGGATTTCTTCTGGAGATCCACTCTGCTGGAGTTTCATAAGCGAGCCCAGGATATCTGTTCTCTTTGTGTTCTTATAATCTGCTTTGCCTAACTCTCTTGTTTATTTGGTAATTATAACATCTTAATATTCATGGATTGTGCAAGCAGCTTGAAGTTCTTTCATGTCACAAACATTACGCTGGGTCTCGATGCAAACCTGCATAGCAGTAGTCTTCCTAAACAAACACTGGTCAGTGTCTCCCAAGCGTTCCTTTTCATTTCCTAGGCCAGCTTTCAACAACTATGTTCTCACCTGAACGCTGTGGTCCTGCACAGGAAAGATTTCTTTTGGTCTGAAATACTCTGTTAATCTTTCCAATGGCCGCATCAGGGAAAACACACCATCACATGTTGTTGTTTTGTATCTGATTATACTCCACAAGAATCCAGTTTCTAGTCACCTACTCAGCTTTAAACAACAGGGGTTTTAAAAATGAAATAATCTGCAGATTTGGGATCTGCATTTGATTTTAGATTTCAGCACTCCACAGTTAATGAATTGCATTGACTGATTTCAAGAAAAAGAACCACCACCAATACTACTTTTATTCAGGAAACTGTATTTGGGATCCCTCTCTTCCATCCCCATGTATTGTAGAAACACACTTGCAAGGCAAATCTTTAGTTCCCTCTTTTGTCTACAGCATAATGGACACAAGATTCCTGCAGGGGAACACTGCAAAGAAAAGGTGCACTTCTTTGCAGCCTCACTGCAGCTGGATGTGTTTCTATAGGAGGTTTCTTACAAAGGAAAGAGAATGAATTATTTTTGCTCCCTCAACAAAGGAGGGGAAAAAACCTTCAGAGGGTATGTAACACAAGGAATGATGCAGATACTTGGAGCTTGACCTGTTAATAGCAGCATTTCAACACACCATACACATAATTAGTCTCGCTTCCTTCTAGTGCAGAAGTATTCTTTGAAATTCACATACTTTCAACACAGTATTTAAGTTCTGTGCATTCATGTCTGCTTCTCTTACACCCCAGTATCATGTGAACAAACACAACGCCTTGCCCCTCTCTGCCAACTCAGAGTGCCAGCACACAGCCTGGTCCAAGTCCCATTGAACCATCATTAGTCTCTTTCCTGGGCCCACACTGTAACTGAAACCAACTTAAAAAGAAAGACAGCACGGTGCAGAAAGCTCCACCAGCGAGCAATGTGGCCTTAGCACATCTGTCCCCACAGGCAGGCACAGCCCTCTGCTTGCTACGTAAGTCACCCCTGGTAAGCAGCACAACTTTTGGAGCCTGCAGATAGCACTTACAGCTTGCCACACTGTTCTGTAGCACAAGTACTAGTACATTTTTCTTCATTTTCCTCTTCGCTTACCATGTCCCTCTGCTGATCCTTTGGGGATACAGCTCTGCTCTACATTTTCATTTACTGAACGGAGGTCAAGGACTGCTGAGACAAATGAATTTTACGAGAAAGCATTACACTACTGCCACTGCCAAAGGGTCAAGCACACAAGATGCACGCACGTTTAGCTTTCAAAGGTACCCCAGCTTTTTCATTGTCAGTCTCAGTGCCTGACAGTGCTGTGCCTCCTACAATCCCACAAACCCCCTCCTACAGACCCAGGACTGAAAGAAGTTAGCAGGAATTATATTTATCCGTCTTTAATACAAATTGCAGCTCCAAACCAGCATTGTGGGGTTGCTCTGGGACCAGCACAAAGCTGGCCATGGAATAAAGGGACTCCTGCAGAGACCAGGCCACGGCATCACCACCACCAGGCAGCAGCTGCCTAAAAGTGCAGCCATTGTTCTGTCTGTGCCTATCAGCTGTATGAACACGAAGAAACAAAAATGTTGGAGGCTCATCTTCAACTTCAGATACAGCATGCAGGGGACAGGAGAAAGGATGGGAGATGGTAAGTAGTAGTGCAGGCAACACAGAAGGGAAAAACAAGGTTTTTTTTCTAGTTATTCTCTCATTCCTCTTGATATAAATGCTCACCTACTGGGAAAAAAGTCCCACGATGGGACAGGCATTAGTTATGCAAGCTGAGACATCAGGCTGTTTCCCTCCCAGCCAGCCCTAATTTACAAGATTAGGCTGTCCTCATATGTGTGTGCTGTTCCTGTCCCCTAGGAGTGTGTGACCATAAACTTTACATTTGTACTGCCATCACTTCTGCTCGCCACGGATTCAGAAAACAGAACTCTGCCAAATTAATTGTGCAACACTGAGGCAGCGTGTCAAAACAAACAGACAAGCAAACAAAAACACAGAGCCAATTAAAAACAAAGCCGAATACTTCTACATCACATGGACCATGTCCAAACTGTGAGAAGAAACTAGCTGTTAGATACATGAAGCATAAAACGAAGCTAGTTTTACCTAAGCACTACTAAAGACACTTGAGTTCAACTTTTTTTTTTACAGTATCTTAATGAACATACAGTAATTTAGTTGCAATCTTCATTACTGTCAAAACTCCTACTTATAAAATAAAACTCTTTTAAATAAACCTCATGTAAGCTATGTTTCCCTTATAAGTGAGCTTGTAACTGATGAGCAGAAAAAAATAGTACTGCAAGGTACGGTTTTTATCATAATCTGTATTTTATAACAACAGTGCATAAAGGACAGGACAGGAAGATATGAAATCCTCCCAGATAGTCAGCAAGGCTGACTACGTCACAGGTCACAGCGCTGCCATTTCTTACAGGGGTCAGTGCTGAATGAAGACCAGCTCTCACCCTTCAGAGCATTTTCCTTCCTGAAGCTGAATGCACTGCTCCACAGCCACTGGGGCAGAGCCCAGCAGTACATCAGATCCTTTACATTCATTAGACCATAAGTGACAAGAATGCGCCAATTGAGACTGGTGAAAAATTAGTATTAAAAATGATGTATGCATTGTTTCTTGATGCTATCTGCAGTTCTTTCAAAACTCAGAGATATCAAAGCTGAAGATGCTTCAAACATCTTTGACTGCCTTTTGCAAACTAATTAGGCTGCTGTCTTATGAGAACAGCATGTTGTGATGTGATGCTAAATGTAGAGCTGCATAATGGTGAACAGCCTACAACGTCATTCAGAGCTGTCCTGTCTAGTGTGACTTATTTTCTATGGCTTGAATAAAGAAAAGGTGTGGACTCTCCAGCTCATTTGCAAATTGGATTTCTGTAAATGTTCTTAACATTTGTGTATTCTCATTATATACTCAGGTGCATTGGTCAAACCTGTACACACAACAATGTGTATGCTGGAGCTGTCTGTGATGTGAAGCAGCCACGTTTGCTAAAAGGGTCTGCTGAGGACAAAAAATCCACAAGCAAAAAAACCCCAAAGCAATAAAAAAGGCAAGCCAACCTGAGAATAACATGTCCTTATCAGAGTTAAAGAACAAAGAAAAAAATCAATATTCCTAGTTATTCCTTTTGACTACAGGAAAGGAGAGAGAGCACATGAAATCTTGGAGCTGCATGAACCATTCTGAGTATCGAGGTGATCAAAATGACACTGGTACCAGGTGTTTTGCCACAGCTCATCTTGGCCAGGATGGACCATGACAAGGTGATGACCCCAACAGTGATATACCCAGGGGCTACTAGGGAAGCAGAGGCTACTTGTCTAATAAGGAGGTTTGGTAAAGACAGTGGATTGTGGAGGATTTCGCGCAAGCCAGAGGCACAAGCAGAATGTGGGAATTCCAGCCATGCAATGGTACTTCTCTCTGCTTCTGACAAGGACAGAAACCACTAACCTCAAGCACTGCATTACCCAAAAACAGTTTGCTGTAAATCAGTGGGTTTTCCTTCATTTTCATAGAAAACACTCACTTAACAAAAAATAAAACTGTAACAAAAAATGCTGGAAGACGAGAATTAGTTTTCAGGCTTGTCTGTTGCTGCAAATAATTAAATTCTATCACAGTGATTCACTTAAGTGCAGCCAAAGAGCCACCTTCAAAGCACAGAAACTTCACGGGGCCAGAGCAAGCAAATGCAGGTTGTTCCACTGGCAGAAGTAAAAGCCTGTTGCAAATCTGCATCCCTTTTTCACTGAAAGAACAAAGGTGGGAAGGAATTTAAAGAGACAAGTATAAAAACATTTCTGAATTGTATGTGACATACTTCAAGGCTCAGTCAAATCTCTTTTCAATTAAATCTAAGAAACCATGGTGAAATTCTCATACTCTCAAAATGAAAAACTCCGTGTTATCATGTTCTTGATCACCCGTGACATTCGAAAACACTGCCTGAGATGCCACCATAAGTTCCTTTTGCCTGTATTCTTTCAAAAGTACATTTTAGCATTCAGTGGTGGGTTTATTTATCTGAAACCTGGACCTGTTCTACCAAGCCAGCAACTTCCACAGTTCAGAATGGATGTGCTGCTCGGAGATTCAGAAGGAAGCAACACAGCTCAGCACTTGTCCACGGGTGGGCTCTGCTGTGACACCCACACAGCAATGCCATAAATCACAGGTCTTCAGCAGGGCCCTCACTACTTAGCCATGACTCACCTCTGAGAGAGACTGAATAGGGTCATATCTTCATGGAAACAGAGATGCAATGGTATGCTGAGGCAAACTGAAATGTTTCGCAGTCATGCCCGAATGTGAAATGCTAACATTTACACCACCTACTCATTCGACGGCATTTGGATCATCCCTCCACAAAGGCCAACTCCAAATAAACCAATCTGGTTATGTTGGCTCAAAATGTGTATCTGTAATTCAACACAACTCAATTCTTACTTGCAACAGAACTCTTATTAATTTTGGAATTTTTTTCTTCCCAAAATAGTCACTTGTGAGGGAGAGAAAGGAAAATCTACCCATAAAGATCAGCTTTCTCTACTAAGAACAAAACACCAAGTTCTCTTAATAGAAAAAGCATAAGAGAATTTAGAGAATCTTAGAAATGTTCCGCTGGAAGTAAGGCATCATTGTGTGGTGGTTACTGAAGAAACACGAGCAAAGGTTTTTGCCCAGAGAGGCAGTGAATGCCCCATCCCTGAAGACATTCAAGGTCAGGCTGCGCAGGGCTCTGAGCTCCTAATGGAGCTGTAGATGTCCTGTTCACCGCAGGGAGTTGGACCAGATGGCCTTTAAAGGTTCCTTCTAACACAAAGGATTCTATGATTCTCGTATGTACACTTATAAAATGAAATATTTTACCCGTCAGTGGCAGACATCCATAGAGGCATTGTTTCTCCAAATAAATCAACATAAAAATGCCCAGGATGTTACAGTAAAAGCCAGAATGCAGCGTGCACGATTCTGACCATCTCTTTTCTAAGACCACTGCATCTCACAGTGGATGCAAAGGAGATATCAGGCTGTTGAGGAATGTAATGGAAAGACTGTTCAGCAGAAAAGGAATGTGAAAGCAGGAGAGGAATATGCATCTTCGGTTTCAGAGTGTATACCTCAGCTCTTTCAAAGGAGGTCTCTATGTTTTATCAGTGCTTTATAAGCACAGCTTACCTTTCTTGGCAAAGCAAACCCTATCAACCTCTGGTAGCGAATGCTGCACAGGCTTTGAAGTCTTTTTGGAAGTTTGTCCGAGTGGCTTCTTTAGGAATGAAAGGCTTCAGTAAAAGCTCAGCAGCTTTAGAAGAGCAATGCCATTGCTTTGCATGTGCCAGGCCTGATATACAAGGATTTACTCCCAAATCCGACTTACTTCACGTGGCTTCAGTGCTCTGCATGAAAAAGCATTTGGTTCCCTCACCAAGTAGAATACACTAGAAGTGCTGTGCTCATCTTGCACAGAAATTTGTCAAAAAATGACACCTTTCAGTTAAAAGCTCAATTACTGCTGTTGCTTCCTAACACTTCGCTGAGATCCCTTTCCAAAGCATCAGCCACACTCTGACGTGCACCAGGATGCAACCGCATGGCTTCACACTTCCACAGCACGAGTTGCACACTGCAAATTCAAGTACCAACAAGCTGCAATGCACAGAGGAAGTCGTGTGTCCACATATAAGGAAGTCTTATGTACATCTGCATAAAGAACACTGAAAGTGCTTCGTTACTAGAAGAGATAACTTTGAAAAGGACACTACCGCTATTCTTCAAACAGCCGTAAAAGGAAAGTGTCTTCATCAAGCAGCTGTGACACAACTACTTCCCCATCTTTCTGAAGATAACTATGTAAACCTATGAAGCACCTTTACATTCCACTTCTCTAGACAATGACTGAAGGCCCCAAGTGGCCAAACGCAGGAGCAGAAGCCCTGTTTCTGCCCTAGTGGGGGAGCAAAGCTGTTTTTAACTTGGGAATTTGCTCCAGATGCCATCTGAAGCCAGTTGTTCAATCCCCCTAGACTTCAGCAAGAATGGAATTAGATCTCAACGTATTTGCATGTCAAAACCCATTTCTTGTAGTTACAGTGCTCTCACCCATGACACCTGCAATTTAATGGTACATTTTCTATGAAAAAGATAAGCTACATTTCTTTGAAAGGCAGCAGCTATGAAGTAACATTGACCAAAACAGATTAACACTGAAATATTTATATAATTTCAAGTAGAGGAACCCTACAAAGTTTTGACTCCTTAGCACCCACACGTTTCTTTCCCAGATTTCAAACAAACAGATTCCAAAGCTGACTGGAAGAATACTGGGAGAAGCCACCTTGAGGGTGCTGCGCATCACAGCGCTGCACATAATGGACATTCATCTCATGGCTGCACCAAGGGCTGTGCTGTCAGAAGTAGTTTCTCTTGCTCACACTGAGGTATTAGACAGCACCTCACTGTATTTTCTCAGTACTGTTGTCAAAAACTTGTTCTGATCTTTTAAATTCACACACGGTGTACGGGCAGCCCTTGGGGCATGTCCGAAGGTGAATAACAACAGATCAAATGAGAGCAAAGGGCCACCACCACCACTGACAATGCATACAACCCTATCTATGTGTTAACCACGCATTTGAAGATGTCCAAATTAGTAAGAAAAGACGTATATTTTGCTTCACCCTTATGTCACCAAGAAAAAAAAAATGTTTAAGAAGTTGCACTCACTTATTACCTATCTGAATGCCCTTTACTTCGCAAACCTTCAGATGACCCGTGCTTTTTGAACCTACCTCTCTGAGCTCCAACACTCAGCCCTACAGAAAAACGATCTAACTTTATTTCTGTCTCAAAAACTAGTATTTTATCTCCTCTAGTACATGCTGTATGTTCATTTCCTCACTAGATGAACAAGTGCAGCCAATCTGACAACGCTTTTTTTCCAGCTTCCTTGCCACCTAAGACAGAGGCACACCACAGAATGTCTCCTGAAGCAATCCTGCTGGTTCAGCTCAACTCATACAAACCCTTTTCAAGACTAAACATAAAACATAAGACATTTCTGGATCAGATATTGATTGTTTTATTATTTTCCATTTTAACTGCATGCTATTTTTGGCAGAGAATACTTCTGCTGGCCGAACACCACAATTCATCTTCCCAAAGATCTATATGTCAAAAGTCAATAATTCAAGTGACAGCATTAATGTTTAGATTCTCTGTTAACCTTGATTAACTTTTGGGGTTCTGATTTTAAAAGACATCTGAAAGCAATATAGGCTTATTCATGGAAGTAATTTTCATCTTAATGTCTTAAGGTTGTGTTTTTGGACCACTTCACAGTAATAAATGAACATTACTATGCTGTTTATGAAGTTATATATAAAATGAGCAATTTTCCACATTATTAGTACTGACACCCAGTGTACTTTAAGAGCTTTTTCCCCTTCTGTTATTTATATTACTCTTCTGTTTCTCTCACATAACCTTGTGGTATGGGTGATGGAGTCGCACAAGCATTTAAGATATCACTCTGGGTTATTCTGCTCATTTTTCCAGGACTTCTTACACCTTTGCAATTTAAACCTGAGACAAATCATCTACTTAAAGCTTATTCTATTCGACAAATTTCCTTTAAATTAAGCAATACACTATGGGGAGGCAATTACCTGATTTTTATGTGCCCGTTTTCTGTTATTTAGGCTATGCTACCGTCTTCTACAACTTCAGAACCTCATAACACTATTTAATAATTCCTTCCATTTCAGTCAATCCATACTGCTTTGTTTTCTCCACAATTCTGATATTAAAATGTCTCCGTGGATTGTGAGATCAAGCTGAAATAAATTATAATTATCACCACAGACAGAGCAAGCTTCTAGATCCCACTGGCTTATTTTGCATGACTCTGGTAGTACGAAGCAGGTGGAAAGTGAGTTTATTCAGCTGGCAGGGCTACGAGCAGATGGCATGCAAGGTACAGGAGGAGAAAAGGATCCTGCTCCTGCCATACCCACCTCAGCAGCTGCCAGGTCTCTGACAGCTGGCAGGTGATGCTGCAAGTGAGGTAGAGCTTACAGGGCACTTCCAAGCCACTGACTCCTGACCAGTCACAGGGAAAGCAAGCCACTCATGTTTCATAACAGCAGCTCTGCTGAATGCCTCCTCAAATTCTCCTGATCTGGTGAGATTGTGAGGCTTTTTGTATTCAGGCTGGAACACCCACACATGCAAAACCAATGCCTTATTCAATGCAAATGACAAGCTGCCATCATTTGTCCAAACTGTCTTTCTTGCATACAGAAACATTTAGAAGTCAAGCATATATATTACATAAGATCACAGAAGTCTGGAGAAGCAAAAGATGTGATGCAAAGAAGTTCTTCTGCATGTTAGTGCAGAACTTCCCACGTTCAAGTTTTAGGCCATTAGTTCTTGACCACCAAGAAGACCTTGACCCTCACCCATTTGCCTCCCACCTCCGTTCACGTATTTATAAGCATTAATCAAATATCTCCCTTCAGTCTTCTTTCCCTCAGGCTGATCAGACCCATGTTACTCAGCCTTTCCTCATACAGAAGGTGCTCCAGGCCCTGCATCACTTTTGCGGCCCTCTGCTGGACTCCTTCCAGGCGATCCGTGTCTTTCTTCAACTGGGGAGCCCTGAACTGGACACAGTATTCTAAATGTGGCCTCACCAGGACACAGTAGATGGAGAGGATCATCTCCCCCAGCCTGCTGACCATGTTCTTTTTAAGACACTCCAGGATACCATTGGTCTTCCTGGTACAAGGGCACACGGCTGCCTTATGGCCAACCAGTTGTCCACCAGGATTCCCAGCTCCTTCCCCCAGAGCTCCTCTCCAGAAAATATTCACTGCCTGTACATAAAACCTTAGGAGATGATTTTGAGAAGGAAAAAAAAAAAATTCCATTTAGATTCTCAGTTCCTTGGTATGTGTGTTCCTGCCCTATCATTTTCAACTGCATCACTATAATCCACATGGGCAAATTTGGAACGTGGATCCAGGCCGTAACCTCTGCTTGCAATCTAACCAGGGGGAAAATGTGCTCATTATTTAGAAGAAATTACAAAACATATACATTAAACCAACAGCATGCATGGTTTGCTATGTTTATTCCATTATGCTTTAAAATATTTTATGCCTCCACAGCTAATTGGCATGTTTTCTTAGCAGAGCAAATAGATGTTCAGAAAACTCATAAATCAGACTAGCTGTGTTTACAAGCTGCGTTTCCGTATCAGATGCTTTCTATTTTTGCCCAGAGAACCAAGCTGTTGAAATATCCAAACTACAATGGCACTCAGCCTTACTTGTGTGAGACTCCTGACACAAAAAAATGTGTTCTCCTATTTCAAGGCTGCAGCAGAGCAACACCTGAACACAACGCTCAGTGAACTGTTAGCTGTGCAGTTAAAAAACAAGGGGAACTTTTTCTGTGGTAGAAGCAGCAGTCAGGCCCCAAAATAACTTCCCTGTGGGAAACCCGTTTTTTGACCCCTTTTGTTCTCCAGTGTTCTTACAGGATTTCTGCAGTCACTGTGCTGTGCCTTAATGGGGAAGAACGGCTCACTGCCAGAAAGACAAGCTCCCATAAAAGCCAGTAGAGGATCAGAAGAAAACTGGGGAATTTTCTGTAGGATAGGCCTGCAGGTTGATGGGGAAAAAAGAGAAGAGATAAAAGCAGAGATGCATGAATTTCTCAGCAGGTTCCTGTGGTGGAGATAGCTAGAGGAAATGCACATGAGGCCGAATGTGCCTCAGCCCCAAACCAGCACACAAGGCATCGCCAGTTGTTGCCTCCAAGGAGCCCATGTCAGAGCACCAGGCTTCTCCATCATGTTAGAACTCTCAGAGATTTAATTCCCACCATGAAACATCTTGATTTCCCGAAGAAATCTCATGAATCTTGACTCAAACTAATTTCAGCCCTCAGGAGTTGTCCTCAGCTCCTGCAAATTTTCAAATGCCAAACCACCCTCCAGGGAAAGCGTTCCAAACGGAGCATCCAAAGGCCACATCTGGAAGTGTCAGGCTATGCTTACACTTCAGCTGATCAGGAGTATCCCCACATGCACACGCAATTGCAGCTGACTTCTGCATTGGCACGAGTCTGCCCACACAGAGCTAGCCAAGGTTGAAAATCTGGCCTTGACTCCCTACATACTGCAGCCCAAAGCACTGCATTTATTGCCTACTTTCTGTATATCATCCAGGAATATCATATCTGTATATCATCCAGCAGCATTGAAGGCCTGTGCTGTAGTGAACAAAGAAGCAGAGACAGACGCAATAGCAAAACTTAAGCAGAAATAAAGTCATTTCTGATTTATCAGTTTTACAGGAATCTACGTGGGGACAGAACCCAGTACCAGCTGCACATGTGATCAAGAGCTATTAGCATTTGAATTAAACTCACATCTGGAGTGCTTGTTGAACCCTTTCTTCATAATATTAGCTTAGAAAAATACAAGGCCACTGAAAACATTTCAAAAGGAAAACCGCTTGTCTCTAAAAATTTTATTGAAATTCTTTTACTTTAGTCTCCTAAGTAAAAAAGATCATTGTTTCACTGAGAAATCTGCATTTACTTTTCTTAATGTTTTTAAAAAGCTCCATATTGCTATTAGCTGAACTGTGCTATTAATATTCCAAACAGTGCTCTTCAAACAGCTATTGATATACCAATGCTGCAAAATAGCTTATACTCCTTAATCTTAAGAGATGAAGCAGTGCTAGTATTAAAATGGAAAGTGCATCAGAAGTTGAGATCAAATGCTGAGCCATACAGTTAGGGCACCTGGAGGTAAGGCTCTGGCTTGCAGCTATCTCCAGCACACACTTGGGAAAAAAGAAAGTAATGACTTTTCATTCCCATCTAAAAGATTAATAGCTACTTTGATTATTTAATGCTTTACTACGCAATAATTATGCCAATATTTCCCAGCTTCCATCTGAAAGGTTATAATCAAATTTAAAAGTAAAAATAGTTTCTTGCTTATGACAGAGGTAGCATGTTTAGTGGGAATCGTGTAATTAATGAAAAAAATGTAATGAAAAAATGGAAGTTTTCAAATTCCATTGCACTGGCACTGCTGCCCAGAGCTGTGGGCGTCCCATCCCTGGAGGTGCTCAGTGCCATGGATGGGGCCCTGGGGAGCCTGGTGTGTTTTGGAGCAACCAGCCCACAGCAGGGGTTGGGACTGGATGGACTTTAAGGCCCCTTTCACCCAAGTCACTCTGTGATTCATATTCACATCTGATGTAGAGACCAGCTGCAACAGCTGCGAAATGCTGTTTCACGGAATCTAGCTCTTAGTTTTTCAACCCAATCCAGTTTAAAGGTGTGGGTTGTTTTTTGTTGTTGTTTCTTGTGTATTTTTAGGTACAGTGAAAATTAAGTTATAGTGCAGCCTACCAGCTGGGTCATATGTGCACAATACATACAAAGAAGAGATAATGTTACTTGAAATTTCTTTGAGAAACTTGTTCTGCCTTGCATGTCAGTCCTTAGGCTACTTAATACTAATTACACTGAAGATGTAGAATGATGTATATTCAAGTATACAATAAAGAAATTTCTGACTTAAGACCACTAAGAGCAACAAAATGAGGGCGAGAGATTACACAGCCCCAGTGTCTGCAATGTATGCTGGGGAAAGCAAGATGCTAGGAGCTGGAAGACCTACTGCCAGGTCTGGCTCAGTTTTATCTAATTACTGTGTGACTCTGAATTTCCATGCCATAATGTCACTGCAAGCTAATTAAAATGTGCTGTGAAATTATTTATTATCCTCCACCTCCTGTAGAGTACAAGAACACCCTGTTTATTTAGGAAAGGAAACATCCTTCTATCCATCTCTGCATGTGAAATGTTACATGGTTTTAGGTAGAATATCTGTGCTTCAGTAATTACAGTATTCCTGGATACACACCATCTGTGCTAATCTAGAAGGTATCTGCACTAAAACATCCTATAAATAACTATCAGTGATCAGACGACAGCCCTTTTCTTTGCAGTCATGCCAGAATACTTTGAAATGGGGGGAAAAAGACACACACACAACAAGAAGAACAGAAAAGCTGTAAATGTTACCGTGAGAAGAGTCTGGCCACTAGGGGACACTGTCACGTCATTTCAAGTGTACGAAGACAGAAATCCTTCCTTCAACACCATTAAGTCAGATTTAGGTACAAAAATGAACTCCCAATGCATTAGCTGCATGCTTCTTTACAGTAGAACCAGAAGGAATGAGAAAGACATGCCCAAAGTAACACAGTATCTCATACCCATCTTTGAGTCTATACATCATCAGCATAATATCATACAACTTAAGTAACAATATAAATTCTGATGCCTGCCTTCCTCAGTAAAATACTGCCACAGTATCATCACTGCAACTGAGATAAGCCATCACTGCTCCACTGCTGTTGCTGACAAAACACTGGGATGCTTGCAACCTCAACCATATCATTCACAGAAGAACACGTTCTGCCCCAGCTCTTCTCACAGTAGGCAGCACCTCCCAGGTATGCTCTGAACATATTGGAGCTTATTGAGAAGACAACTGAACTCAAGCACAGATAGCAAAATCTAATTAATTCTATATGCTGTGTGCTTTCCAGAGTTTGTCCACATCTACCCACTACCAAACGTGGCAAGACAATAACAAGCGTTGAGCAGGCTACTAGAAAATCAACGCAAAAGCAGATTTCATAGATAGTCACAGAAAGCTTCTACCTGCCTTGAGGAAATTAAGATGCAGTTAAACCTCTTAAAGCTAAGATAGTCGAAGAAAAAATCCATTTCTGTTGTTCCTATCCGTCGTCAACAGCAGTTCTTAAAAAAGTATATGCATATCCAGAGTGAGATTTACTAACTTGGATTCATTTATGCATGATCTACAACTGCCAAGAACAAGCACAGCAATGACAGATGAGAACTGCGTATTTACAGCACCTTGTGTAAAGCAGGAAGCAGGGTTTCCAACATTAACGACAAACAGGAAAACAGGAGATAAAAGGATGAAAAGATAATAGTGGAAAACAAAGAGATGGATATGAGTTTTTCTGTTTCAGCTGAATAGTTTGGCTTCATAAATGAACACTTGGGGCTGTTTCTGTATGTGCTAAAAGCTGCAAACTGATGTCCCTAAACACCTGGAATCTTTAATGCTATCTACCAGAGCACCATGACTAAAATGTTAACGTCTATATTTACAATGAGATGAAAGTATCTCTGATAGGTATAGAGTTATATTTTAAACCAATGATTCCATTTAATGCGATCTTTTGTTAATATTATTATTATTAGAAGGTACAGGCTTCCTCCTTCTTTTGTCTGGATAGACTGAGTAACATACATTAAATGATGAAGAGAATATGCAATTGCTAAATGAACACACTAAGCAGTAATCTACTTGTCCTGGGTGGCCCAGCTGTAAAATTTCACTTCTGTTAAATGACTTCATGTACTTGAATTCTCATACGCATAGGAAATAGGATTTATACCAACTACAAACCTAAGGTATTGCTGTTTAGAATGGAGCGTGCTACATTAGAGAAATCTAATTAAAAATAAGCATTAGTTGTGTATATTTTGTCCAACTTCAATATCTGAGCCAGTAATACAGACCTGATCTCACCAGATAAAACCCCTCTGTGCCCTGGCAGATGAGGGGGCCTACCAGTCCCTAAATGCACAACAGTAAGGGCCACTGCATCGATTACATCAGGGACACTGATCGGACATTTTTTCCTCTATTGAAGTTATTTTACCCAGTTTCTTTCTCATTTCAGCCTCACTGGGCATTCTCCTACCTGAAGCAATGTACAGCACTCATTCTAAAATTCAGATAAAGAGTGAAGGCTTTGGAAGATTGGAAAAGAGATTTCTACATCAAACTGTCAAGAGATAATCACATAGAAAGGTATGGGTCAATAGATGTTATGGGAAAACACAAAGTAACCTAAGCAGCTTCTGACGCTCTTCCAGTAAAGCTGAGAAAGGACGCTCAGTAGTAAGTTCACAGTGCTCGCACAGTTTTCTAAGCTCGAGCCATGGTAACTGCCTGGGTTGAATGGCATTTGCCTGGTCAGAGCTGAAGGAGCAGGTGTGCAGGCTCTGGAGTCCTTCCAAAGGGAACTGAGCACATCCCCTTAGGGTGCAGCTGTGGTCACGCACCGCTGTCCCTTGATGCTTCCCAGCACTAGTCAGCTGTGAGTGAAAACGGCCAGTTTTATCAAGCAGAGGTTCATTTTCCAGAACAGCCATGTTAGCTCAAGCTCCTCAGAGTTGCTCGAGACATTTTCAGAGAAGCCCCTGGGAAGCTGATCGGGGTGGCTTTGGCCAAAGGCATGGACTCGGTCACTGCAGAGGTCTCTTACAAGTCAAGGTATTCTACAGTTCTGTGACCCTTCTCTAATTACTTAAACTAATCAAAGTGACTAAAAGGAGCCGGGGAACCTCCTCTTAAAGTTGGCAACCTCCAAGGAGACACACATATCTATACTGACAGAATTAGAATTAGAAAAGAAACCGTGCACAGCCTTGGCTACTCTTCTCCCACGTACTGACAATCCCATCTATAAAACGTTTCTATCATGTCATCATACCATTTACTTTCAACTAAAACTCTCCACCTAATGTGAACGCGGAGAAAAAGACACACAAATAGATATTGATTAAGGTGTTACAAACAGAAGGTTTCTTCCAACTCCGGTTATGCTATGATTCTATGAACACCGTTGTTATATGCGTGCCATGGGTCTCAAAAACTCTGAACACCCAGCTGAGTAGTGTTAATGTTTCGATTAATAATCCATGCTGTTAATGTGTGGTGGTGTTCACTTCGGTAAGATCCTGGAATTGGAAGATGAGAAAGTCATTTTTGTAAGATCTAATAGAGCAATTTTGCTTTATCAGTGCTCAGGTATTAGGGGGCTATTGTCAGCAGAAGAGCAAGCAGACACCAGATGGGGCAGGCCTATTTAATATTTTTAGATTCTTAAAACTAGAGGAGGAAAAAACTTTGATGGATTTCTGACCCTGGCCGTTCCTTTCTGCAGGCAATAAGTGCTGAAAATTGGATCTCCTGGTGCTCAGCTCTGATGCTAACAAACATTTTCAGTTCTGACATCTCTGTGACCATCAGCAGGACATATTCAGCATCCCAGACACCCACAAAAGCTTAAGTCTCTCAGAGATAGCACTGAAGTGTTCCAAACTTCCTTCATATAAATCAGTGAAAGCATCCTTTTTGAGCACCCTTTAACCAGGCATTTTACTGAAAGAGGTTGATTAGGTGTTAAACACTGATTAGCCTGTTTTGCAATTATAAAGAATTGCATTTGACAAGACGTGATGACAGTATCTCATGCTAATCTCAGAGTTGCACAGTATTTGTGAAGCTGTTTTTTTTTTATTATTATTATTTTAAATTCATTAAAATTAATAACTTCATTTAAAGAGAAGGAACAGCAGCTGAAATTCAGGCTCGCATCAGAAAGACATTGCTTAATGACTTTACACATCTCACCTAGGTGGACAAGTGCCCAACACCATTCGTGTGCTCAGAGCTGCTCCATGCATGCTCAATTCCACGGGTTCATTCAGTCATGTCACCATGGCTCATATTTGTGATACAGACGTAGGCCAGGATTATAAAGCCTGATACAGAAATGTATGGGAATGCTGGGAATGCCTACCACCTGCAATGAAAGTAGGGGGAGAAAATCCACCACGCATACACGTGAATGACATTCAGAGGGGAAAATAAAGTTCCTCGTTCCTATACATTGTTATTTCCATTGTCAATTAAGAAATTAATGCCTTTGTCATGTTCCATATAGCACTGAACATCTTAAATGCAGGCTGGAGTAGAGAAGACCCCAGAAGGAACAAAAACTTCTCTTAGATCTTGCCAACTGAAGCCAGAAACTCAAGGCACTAAACAGGCTAATAGTCTCTCTGTAATAAGCAGCACAAATACTGCACCAAGTTGTACTCCCTATAATTTGAAACAGTTTGACACCGCATTATACACCAATAAAAACAAATATATAAAATATTCTTTTCTGCATCCTTACTATGAATTAAAAGGCTGAAAGCATTTCGAACTCCTGTAATTCCAGACAAACTTTATGTGGGTGTTCTTACATATATCTGTAAAACGTCTGGCATACAAGAACAATGGGTACAAATGGAAATTGAGGGAATTTCTTTTTAACAGAACTTCAGTGTTCGATGCATTTTGAGTCGTTTATCTTATTAAATAAATATTCACATGCCATTCTTTCTATTTGTTTATGGTATGTCTGTGTCTGCTCTACATAGGATCCTTCTAAAGCCTACTAAGGCTCTTTTTGAGTGCAAAAGATTGAAGTCCTTCATAAAGTTGCCTTGCACAATGACCTAAGCAGGCCAAGATGAAACACCAAAATGTTAGTTTCAATGGGCAGACAGTCCTGAGAGGGCCACTGAAGTCCTTATAAATTGAACACATCTACACTTTTTGTTGATTCAGGACTGAAGATGACTTTAGGCAGAGTATATTCTAGAGGACATCTAATATTTTAGGATTTAATATCATATAGAGTGATATCTAAACTACTATTTTTTGATGTAACAGTTTGTAGGTTTGTAGCATGGCACTCAATATTCATTGTTTTCCTAAAACACCCCCGACACACTCCCTTTAAATTCACTGAATGGAAATCAACAAACAACCCAAACCAGAATCTCTCATCTGAAGTCAGAAGCTACATCTGAGGTGGTCTGGCTCCTAATGCAAATCCATGTAAGACAGGAAAATACAGATACTACCATCCATACAAAATCCTGACTTCTTCCCATATTAAGTCATTAAAATGAAAACTGGCAGAACGTACTTGTCAGCTTCATTTAACCAGATGATAACTGACAATTTCCACACAGAGTTGGAGAACTGTGTCTCAAAGGGGAGGTACGACTGCAAAAAAATGAAGAAGAACTTGTCAGGTTAGGTGACGTGGATACAGACTTCATAAAAGAAAAAGGGTGAATTTATTAAATCAATTTTAAATTGCATGATAGCTGAGGCAATCACTCTAGCCACTCTGCTACCATTTTGACAGCAGTGCCATGTCTGCATGGGAATAAATGCTTGAATGCTTTTGAAATATCTAGAAATGCTGGGCAATGTAGAATAAAACGTGTCTCTTAAAAACCTCTTCCTTCCACTTAGTTTTAGCATTAAGAAAATAAAATGCCTTTTAAGAGCATGGCAGAATAAATCAATAATTTCAATTGAAGTATATACTCCTTTAATTCCCTAGGATGTTGCTAATGCAAACTCGGAGAAGAGTTTGGGACTATTAATAATTTATCAAAAGTCTGACAAAGGGAAAAAAAAAAAAAAAGGTAGAGCTTCAACAGGAAAAAAATTAATTATTTACATATGTATACATATATAAGTATATATATATATATATTAGCAGCTGGATATTTTTAGTTCATCTCCAAACACCTGATGAGAAGTGTGTGAGTACCTTTCATTTCATTCTGTCAAACCTGTAAGAATATTCAGCTTCAGAGATGCAGATATTCCCACTAACATCTCAGTTCCATAAAGATTGAAAGTTGAAATTGCTCACCTTGTGTGGGACCACAGTTAGTGGCTGCCTTCTTTTTTCTTCTGCCCATTCCCTTTCTGCTTACTTCCCAAGCCCAAGAAGCTTACTATGGATTTAATCTGAAACAGATGAGCTCAAGTAATCCAATCCATATTATTAATCCACAGAGAAACGCACTGCTGTGGCTGCCTTCTGCTATAGGAATACAGCAACTGTCTAGGATGTCGAGACCCTTCCTATTGGGAAAGGTGGTGGTAAACTTGAAAAGCTCACTGGAAAACCATCTCTCAATCTGAGGAGATGTGAACCCCACTACGTACAATACTACAGGTATCAGGACTTTGTTTAACGTGGCAAGGCTGAAGTAGGCCTCCTCTGACCACCTCTTACATGCTGGTTGCAGAATCAATCAAACCTGGAAAAGGCTTGACTCAGCAGCAAGAAAACAAGCATACGGAAGGCAGGAATCATTCTTTCAAGACAGACAGGGAGGAAGTCCGAGCTATGCAGCAGCTGTTCATGAAAATAAAGAGCCACAAGGCAAGAACAGAGGACAGGCCCCCTCAGGTCTCCCCACGTCCCTTGGCCTTGCTCACACGCTGGTTCTGCACAGAGCTGCACCTTTCACACCCAGCTCATTGCAGGCCACACTGGAGGAAGCCACTGCACACCCAGAGCTGGGCACTGCTGTGTCTCCCCACAGTCACAGGAGGGCACCCAGGAGGCCCAGCTGCCTTGCAGACCCACAGCCCAGCCCCACCTGGCAGGGAGGAAAGCCAACCGCAGGGCCTGGCCAGGCTGACAGATGTGCCAGGTGACCAAAACATCTGCCCAGAGGCACAAGCCTCGCAGTGAGCACAGGGACACCTGGCAACCCACATCCAATTGTGAGTGCTTCCAGGGGCCAAGGAGAGCGCTGAACCATTGAAGCCAAAGGCTGCCTAGCTGGTTGCACAAAGTACCAGCTGCAGGACTTGTGGTCTACTCCCTATTTAACCACTTCTGTTGCAGGGACTTCACTGAGCACCGGTGAGAATGCAAAACACACAGCCTTCTCCTATGGTGTCTGATGCATTTCCTCTACCCTAAATTCCAGAATTCACTTCTGAAGAGAAACAGAGTATATCGGTCTCGCTAAAATTCACAAAATCATAGAATCATTTAGGCTGGAGAAGATCTTCAAGATCATCAAGTCCAACCTGCAGTTATTACTTGCAGTGTGACGTGCATGCCTTCCTCCCTGGCCCCCTCAGATGTCTGTTATTGCTGCCCTATCAACACACAGCTACCAGGGGGTATCTACCAAGCGGAAAACTTCCTCGCAGTTCTTGTCCTCCTTAAGGTCAACAGCAACATGCTGTTTGAGCAGAGGACAGCAGGTCTTACGTCTGCAGTCTTCTGCATTGATATTCAGCATCCTTTTTAAGATCTGAACAATGTTTTCTCCACTCACAGCATAAAGGGCTACAGAATATCTCAAGGGAAAAAAAACAAAAAACAAGACACTGAGAGATTTCAAAGAAAGACACCTCTAAAGCTCACAAGCCCTCTCCGCTCACTGATGTACCACCCCATTATGAGCTCACCACATGAAGATGAGTAATTGAACGTATTGCTATAGAAGATGACTCCAAAATAACCTATGGAAAGCTACTCCGGTATCACCCAGTCTTTACTGTTAGAAATTTCTTCACATCATCCAACATAAAATTCTGTTTCAATTCAGTTTCTTGTCCTGTCGAGCAAAGATAGTGACCCAGTTTTAGCTGGGACAGAGTTGTTTTTTCTTTCATTGTCTGGTATGATGCTATGTTTGGACTTTAGGAGAAAAACAATGTTGATAATACATGGATGTTTTAGTTATTGCTGAGCAGTGCTGTACAGAGCAAAGGACATTTCAGCTTCTCATGCTGATCTGCCAGCAAGGGTGCTACAGGAACACGAAGAGCTGGGAGGTGACAGAACCAGGACAGCTGGCCTGAACTGAGCAAAGATATATTCCATACCATATGCATGCAAAAAAAACCTGTAAAACTGAGTTGGCTGGGGGATCTGCCACTGCCTAGGGACTGGCTGAGCACTTGTTGGTGAGTGGTAAACTACTGCTCCAGTTTAGCATGCATATGTGTATCAAATTATCAATGCTGATACTTCTTTTCTGACTCAGTAAATAGTTTTGATCTCAAACTAGAAGTTCTACCTTTGTTTCCAGTTCTTTCCTCCATCTCCCTGGGAGAGGAAGAATGAGTGAAAGCCTATGGTGGTATTTAGCTGCCTGCCAGGTTAAGCCACAATAGATACGTAGAAAAAAACTCCTACTGGTAGCAGTGTGTCATGTATTTGGAGAATGGTTCATCCTGTCTCCCCCTTACCCGAAATCCTCTAACTGATCCACGTACTTGATGTTCCTAAAGAATACACAGTCAGCATAGTCAACACATCTGAAGCCTGCCCTGAAGAGCCATTAGGCAGTTAGTGCACTGGATGCAGCGGCACAGAAACCGATACCTGCGGTGTCTCACAGCAGGCATCTCTGATTGCCTATGCAGCCCATGAATCAAGAAGGCTTTCCTCAGCTCCTCATGACCTGACCTTCCCCTGCTCAGCTTCAATTGGCTCCACGCAGAGGCGGCACATCGAGAATTCAGGGAAAGCTTCCTATTACCACAAACTTTCCTGACATCTTTAAAGCCTGCTGCTGCGCACACCTACAGGTGTGTGTACAGACTGCTCTACTGTCCCTACCCACATGAAGACACACACACTACTTTTGTCTGATCAAATTTAAAATAAATAAATAAATAAATAAATAAATAAGACCTAACGAAAAACAGAAAACGACGACTAACAATGAAGTGCTAACAGATGTATTATAAATGGATGCTACTAATGACCTCTGGCACCCACCAGTTTGCTAATCCATGAAATTAGGCAGCTTTCAAAATTCTCCCAGCCAATCTGGTGCTTCAGCAGTTGTGTTCTAGTGCTCCATAAATTGATCCGACTGAACTGTCCAAAGCACCTTCTGACAAAGCACTCCTAAAGTAACATTCATGCTCAGGGGAGTTTTCCATATATTTGAAGCGTATATGTTGAATATTTGATTAAAATCACCAAAAAAAAAAAAAAAAAAGCAAACAGGAAAAGGTATCTTCTGCTTCAAATTCATAATGCACCAAAACAGGACTGAAAGATGAAAAGCAAAAGCCTGTTTTTCCTTTTAGTTCATATAAATATGGCACGAACTGCAAACCTCATGAATGCTTATCCAGCGTTGTCTGCTTACCTGAATGCTACCTAGGTGTAACTCCCTAAAGACAGAACAATGCAAGAGAAAACATCCAGATTCCAATTATACTCCCCCATATAAACACCTATTCATGCGCAGACACGTTCGAGAAAGACAGAGTATACCAGTAACAGTCTTCTCAAAATTACAAATTTGATCCAATATGAGGAAATTCAGTATAATCCTTTTTATATTTAACTAGAAATGAAGAACCAGTTCTAAGGTAACAAGAAGCATTTTCGTATTCATCTGCTTGTGGAATCCGCTGTTGCAATTTTGCAGTAACAGTAATCATTGATCAGCATCAATCCTGTTAGTTAAGTCAAATATGACTTCAAATGCAGTACTACTCTTCCGAATGTGACTACCTGAAATGAACCTTCTTTTATTAAGATCCCACAGTCCTATTTTACCTCATCGATTGAGAACCAGTGCTCTCAGGTAATTCTGAATACACATATTTATGGAAATGTTAATGTAGCCTGTTTGCTTGTTTAGAAAAGAAAATAAATGCTAGTCTCACTATTTTACTCAGATACATGCCAGTCTTTGCTTCTGAAACTGACCTCTTCCCTTCTACAGTTTTTACCAAAATTAAGCATAATGCAAATGCCAACATTTCACTTTTTACTGGGTAACTGCATTAGACCTGTCATACTAATAGTAACATTTCCTACCCACTTTCACCTCCCCCAGCAATTACTTAACTCAGATTCACACAACTGGATCCCAATATACTTTTTTTTTTTTTTTTTTTAATACTGTTTTCAATATGTCAAATTGAATGTCTCATGATCATGTTCACACCTGGAAGCTTTTGAGAAAGATCCGATAAAATGAAGTTATCTTAGCCAAGCATCAATTCCAAAACATTATTAACTTTGCTTCCTGTTTTGACACTTGGAAGATTTGTGCACAGGCTACGCAATTAAACTGCCTACAGACATGCAGAGGCTGACGGCGCAGAGGTCTGTAACCATCCCCAGGTATCAACTCAGAGCAGAATCTGCTCTTTGATTATTTCATAAAAGACCAGAGAATTTCTAGTGATTTCAAGATATCTTTTGAATTAAGTACATTTGGACATTTACCCCACAATCAACATGAAAGAAGAGAGCTGTTGCAAGCCGAAGTGGCTTGTGGTTTGTTATACTGATCCCAATCCCTCCTAATTAAGACTCAGAATGGAGTCAAGGTGTTGATTGAGCAAGAACGTGTCTTTTTTACTAGACAGGAAAGTGAGAGAGGGAAAGGGGAAGGGAGAAGGGCAGATAGGGAAGGGAGTCACCGATGAGGATGGTCATGAAGGGTCATGGCTGGGGGGCACCGGAGATCTCCTTAAGCAAGGCAGCTAACTGCTGGCTTCTCCATTGTGCATAGGTACATTTGTTTGTTCTGAGGCCTTCACAACATTGCTACAGTTCAACATCACTGCTCATTATTTAGCTGCAAGCCTGCCTCTTAATCAAGCGTAAAGAGAATGAGAATTCACCACGTTACAGCTCTGTATGGTGTTGTCACAGTCTGAGCCAGAAATACGTCATTTTGTTCTCACAACAGGAGACCCTCCAGAGTTACAAATATTCCACAGGCTACAGAACATTTTATATAATCAAAACTATTCAGCAGTCCATAAAAGCATGATTCAAAGGCCCAACTGTAATCTGGTACTGAAAGTTTCCAAAGGAGGCCCCTCTTTCAGGCTATATAATTCTCCATTTAGACAAGATCTGTTGAAGGCCGAGTGCTTGGCATTAATATACAGTTGCATGTTTCAGATGGCAAAATTTTTGCCTTGCATCTCAAGAAGTTGAGCCAATCCTTTGAGTATATAAATTTGATTTATTTACTGAAACTATCCGAAGTTCATCCTAGTTGGGTTTACCAAAAGCTTAGAGCACTATGTGTGAGTGAAAAAGATGCCTTATTCTACTACACTGCACGTAGAGACAAATCACTTCATGTTATTTATTTATACTGTAAGAATATTCCATTATTATTCTCACCTTTAAAAATGTCTTTTTTTGGCAAATGGTTTAAGTCCATTGTCCAAGGACCTAATAGTCCTGCCTATAGGGAACATCCACTCAACTGAAGTGAGATGTACACTGAATATACGGAAGTCTTTCGTAGCTGTAAGGTCTATGCTGGGTCTGGAAAACAGAGCTGAGGACAGAGCAACCGTCACTTTGAAATTTCATTGCCCCCATGTCATGTTTCCATGACATTAAAGGTGATTGTTCTGAATGAATTCAACTGAAAATTAAAAAGAGATTTTTTTACTCAGCAGAGTAATGTGCATCTGCAACAGTCTCCCAGAAGCACCAGGTAAATAAAAATACCAACCATTATTCAGATTGAGATTGATTTGCTGCAAGGAAATGCATCCTGTGATTCCTTACAACAAATGTGGGTGGAAATTTGTGATCCTGAGGTTCTCACAGTCTTTTCAAAGAAATGATACACCATTGGTAATAATGATTCAAGTAACGCCGAATTACACATCTGTTTCAGAACACGGTGATTGCAATAGAGATATCCATACTATAATGTCAACTCCAGTTCACCAAGAATACAAAAATAGACTGAGAGTGATAAATTCTGTAGAAGAAAATAGTACAGTAGCTGAAAACATATGTTAAGTTCATTAAGAAACAATATACAGGAGTTTTGTATAACCTTGAAAACTCTTGAGCATTCACCAACAGACAGAGAATACTTAAACTTCATATGCAAATTACAGACATTACTTAGGTGGCACACGTTTATGTTGCTATAGTATATTCTAGAGATATTCAGAGCTTGCCTGCATGCTTTCCTGTGCAACCTATTTGAGGGAAACTGTTTTAGCAGGGGGCTGGACTAGATGATGTCCAGAGGTCCCTTCTAACCCCTACAGTTCTGTGATTCTATACTGTACAATCCCTGGTTATCAGACTACCCCTTCACATCTTACAAAGCCTTTGCTCATAAACCAGCAATATGACTCCAATATAATATACCCATTACAATCTGATTATAAATTCATGCTGAATAGAAATACTTGTCCCACTAGCTTGCACTGAGAAGACACCAATTTTGCCACAGTGTCTTTAACCGTCTCAGCACTTGGTTTCAATGAGGACTAGGTATTAACCTAAAAGATAGGATTTTTAATAATAAACATTTGACTTGAAGGAGTTCCTGTTTGATTCATTTAACTCTAGCAGATATGTTAATTGCCTTTCCTGTGCATGTGATAGTACAACTGCCGAAGCCCGCAGACAAAACAGACCTCAGAGAGCACTTGAAATGTCAACTGGTTCAGTTACTATAGAAAACATTAATTTCTCTCAACAGACTATTTTCTAACTCATGATTCAGTTTTTCTCCAATATAAACATACACATGCAAACATTCTGTGGCAAAGAAATATCTAGTGACATTGCAAAAGATATCAGCAATGGATTTTCCTCTCCTGTTCATTCCTTGATTGCAAGTAACAAAAATACAACTGTGTTAGTCCCTGCCTCTTGATATTTCATGACTCAGTTGACTGGTTTTGGATTGCAAAGTTATAAAGTGCCATTCAAAGTAAAAAATATAATACTAATAATTGATAATGGAACTGATAGACAAAAATGATTTCATAAAATTCCTATCAAAATTAAGTAATCAAATCTATTTTTTTTTGTATTTGCTAAAGGAAATTTGCCTGAGATAATTTTTAATTAACGTTAAATGAAAACTATTGATCCAAACAAATATTGACTTCATTACAAGACTGACTTACGTATTTGAAACAATTTTGATAATTATCTTAAGGACTTTTTGACTGAAGCACAACATGTAGGTTGAGTCAAATTGAAACTTAAAATCATGGAATGGCTTAGGTTAGAAATGTCCTTTAAGAACCGGATGATCCCTTCCGACATCTTAGTCCATACTATGTATGTGAGCTTGTTGGGTGCAATGGGCATCATATATGTAAACACACCTGCAAGTAGGCACAAACCAAATGGGTTCTAACCTTTTACCATTGCCAGAGGACAACAAATGCCTGGCATGCTAAGGTAAGGCAAATGGAAGGTCAGCCTTGCTGGGTGTTTCATCCAGGCTTTCTTTCCTGTGGGAAAAGCCAGACAGTAGATAGGCCAGAGACCTGACATTAAGAAGAGAGAAGGACTATTCAGCTAAAACAGATAACGCTTCCCTTAAGAACAGAATGCAATAGCAATGTATTTTACAAATAGTCATAGAGAGTGCAATTGTTACGTGAGGATGGGGCATCAGCCACCTCTCCAGAAAGTCTGTTTCAGTGTTTGACCACCCTCATTCTAAAGACAATTTTCTTCATGGCCAAGTGTGCTCTGTGCAGTTCCAGTCAGTGGTTCCCAGGAACAATCCCCAGCCCCTTCCTTTGCTTCCAATCTTCAGGGAGCTGCAGAGCTCAATGTGGTCACCTCTCAGCCTCTTCTTCTCCAGACTCAGCAGTTGAGTTCAGTCTCTCCTCACAGGACATACCCTCCTGCCCTTTCCAGGTGCTGAGGTTAGACTTATAGGGCTGCAGGTAGTATAGGGCTGTAAGTAGGGTGATTCCCCTCTAGCTCCGTTAACTTACAAATGTTGAACTGACACAATTCTTCCCCTTCAATATCAGTAACCACAAATATGAATTCACTAATCCCCTAGTCATGGGTCTCCAACTCCGAGATCTAGGTAGCCCAAGACCTGTTGTTACTGATAAATACTGAAGTAATAAAGGCATTAGACACCTTCACTTTTTCTACCTCCTCATTAGGTGTACATATGCTCCAACGTCTTCCTTTCGACATCCTCTTGCTATTCACATGCTTGAAAAAGCCTTTTTTTTTTGTCTGACACCACAGTGTCCACTGTGAACTCAAGTTGGGCTTTCGCTTTACTCATTTTCTCCCTGCAGATATGAACTATAGCTCTAATCTCCCTGTGAAGCAACTCCTTTTTTTCCCAGAGATCATATACTTCCTTTCCTGCCCTAGTTTAACACAAAGTTCATTGTTCAGCCAGGCTTATCTTCAGCCCTGCCTGACCCATGGCCCACTTGCTCCTGGGCTCATAAAAGGACATTCTAGGAAAGTGGCCAGTGCTCATGGACCCCTAATCTGCCTAGAGCAGATTCCCACAGGACATCAGCTAGCTCCTTCATAAACTTCAAGTCTGCTCTCTTCAAAGTGGCATCTCTACTTACACAAAGACTCAGTGCTCAGTCAATTCACGATCATGGTGGCCAAGACAGCCATGAAACAGACAGTGGCTGTCTGTCCTGTGATGGCATTCATCTTAAATGTTCTTTAAATAAAAGAAATAAGACCCAATGGGAGGAACAACATTTTCACTTGTTACGCTATTATCAAAAACATGGCCAAGTACCTCTATTAACAGGGGAAAAAAAAAAACAACACAAGAAAAAATGTTAATTACAAAAAAAAAATACATTAGTGTGCAGCACAATCCTTCCACTAACTTTCACACTTATGTTTCAAATATTTCACTACAGCATTTTCTGTTACAGCACACTGTAATAAAATTGATCTGTTGATCTACAGGCTAAGAGCAGCTCAAGGGTGAGAGCCACCAATCTCTGGAGAGCCATTAAATGAGGAAGGGAGGTGCCAGGAGGGATTCCAGTGACAGAACAATTTCTGCAGTGACTTCACTGAAAATGAAAGCTACATCCAGCAAGCTCAACTCCCTCCGAGGCCCATCAGTATTTAATTAAACACTAACTTAAAAAAAGTAGAAAAAAAAATTGGGAGATGTGCAAGCAGAGGGGGGCACAGCCCTGAGTGCTGGAGCTCAGGGAGCACTGGGACGCTGCTCTCAGACATAGGGTTTGGATTTAGGTGGTGCTGTGTGTGGCCAGGGGTTGGATTCTGTGATCACTGCAGGCCCTGCCAGATTGGGTTGTTCCATGATTCTATGCTATTAGAAACACAGTGTTGATTGTTGAGGTTAAATTTCATTTCCCTCAAAAATCATCACGTGTTTGAGAGTACCTGAAGCCAGAGCATCAAAATTGAATCTGTGTATGTTCACCTAACATTGTAAAAATCAAAATTCATAGCAGATTTCCCCGAGGAGCTTAAGACCTCAAGTTATTGTTTGTTCCTCCAACATTAATAAAAATCAAAGCATTAATCCAAAAGCTGTCACGGGGAAAAAAAAAGGAAAAAAAAGAATCCTCTTTTTCCACACACACAACTATCCACTGCTTTGTTTGTTATTTCATTAAATTTTAATTGGAGAGGACTTAACTTCCATGGGAATTCTCTTCCTCTGACCCTGTGGACCTAGTTGCAATTTGACAAGGAAATGCCTAACACTACGACTGGTGCCCTGAGTGGGGCAGGAGGTCTGCAGGCTCGTTTATTACCTTGAAATATGTTTCCCACAAATGCTCCTGTAGTGCTTCAGATCAGGAATGTGGAAGAGAGGAATAACGACTCTTTAATACAACTTAAATTGTTAAGGACTATGAAACCACACTATGCAGAGCAGATGATGTAAAAGAAGGTGGAAGGGATCACAGGGAGGGGGCTACAGGTTGGAGATGAAAACAATTGGAACAGGCAGGAAGCGTCAGCTGCAGAAAGGGGCACAAGAAACTGAAAACACTGAAATCAAGAAAAAAGGAAAAGAACTCAAAAGAGTGGAAAAAAAATCATCACAGCTGATTAAATTCAGGGGGCAAAGGATAACGGTTTTGTAAATGTTGTATCTGTCTCTAAAAGTGACCAAGTACATAAGGATTTTTTTTTTTCTTTTCAGGAAAAGAACACAATTACTCCCTAAGACAAGAAAATGACCTCTTCAGTTCACTGAAACACGACACACCGGTTGATTATGTGAAAAACATTCCCATACTATTGTTTTAATGTACCACATCAAATTGCTCTACTACTACAGTCAACAACATGCAACTGGCTACAAGATGAAATCGCACGCTTGGCAGAAATGACCACAATATTATCATAGAAAAGCACTTAAAAACAACAGACAACTCAGAGATTAAGTTGCCATCCAGAGCAAACCTACGTACTTAACTTGGCCTTGGAATTTCCAGGTTGGGAGCTGGCTGTACCAGAGTACCCAAGTGCCCAGCCAGCACATAATGGACGGCTCACAAGTAAGGCCTGCCACAATCCCCACCGGACTCACTTCATTCTGAATACACCTAAACTGGGAGAAAAATCCCCTTTCCACTGTTTGGCTCTGAATACAGCTGCCATGTTCCCTCCTTCTTCCAAAAACTTAGTTACAGACCTATATAGGAGAACAATGGACATTCCCACGGTGTGCTGATCTCTTCACAAAATCATAGAACAGCTTGGGTTGAAAAGGACCACAATGCTCATCTGGTTTCAACCCCCTGCTATGTGCAGGGTCGCCAACCAGCAGCCCAGGCTGCCCAGAGCCACATCCAGCCTGGCCTTGAATGCCTCCAGGGATGGGGCATCCACAACCTCCTTGGGTAAACTGTTCCACTGCCTCACCACCTTATGAGTGACAAACTTCCTCCTAAATGCTAATGTTTTCTGTTCTTTCCCAGAATTTTGGCAAAGACCTAATTCCCCTTCAGAACATTTCTTTGTGGAGGAGGAAAACAAGTCATCCGCATCCATGTGTTAAACCGGCTTGAAACTATCTGGCAGGTTTGCTAGAAGGGGTCATCTACCACAATCCTGTAGGGATACAGGCCACAGGTAGGGACAGAGGAAGAGCTGCACTGCATTAACTACACCTTTACAAGGACTGGTAACAAGAAGTCGCTCTGAGAAATATACAGCTGTGATACACTGATGAGGTAGTTTATATTCCAGAGGTGTGGAGGACACTCAGTGCTAAGGATTCAGAGGTGTTCTGTGTGACAGCTAGACTCTCTGCTGGTTAGGAAATAACAAATGTTGCGGTAGAAGGAGATGGCATAGAGCAGAAATACATTCAGTTACCTGACTTCATCTCATCATGAAGAGATGTAATTTCACATTTATCTTTTATTCATGCTACTTGAGTAGAAGGGAGAATTAATAAACACTGTACAACTTCTAATTTCTTATTCTGGGCATCTATTTTTCCTGAGGAAAAAAAAAAAAAAAAAAGAGTACTAACTCGTCTTCATACCTGAACACAACTTAATTGCTATTCCCAAACACTCACGTAACTCACCTGCACAGGACATAAGGCAACAGCATTTGTAATCCTGAAGACCATGACACACAATTCATAGCTGAAATCTATTTCCACATCAGTGTGAAATGAGGTATGTTGCAAAAACTGTTAAATATTTCAGTATTGGCACTATATGGGTATAGTACTGCTCATGTTCAGAAGCTGTTCTTTTTCTCTTGTTACAAGTTAATATTTTTGAAGAAGCAAACAACTTGCTGGCAAGGTGACCACAAACTGAATAGCAGCCTCTCACTTGAAATGATATTTTCCATATCCATAGGATCCATAGCAACAACAAGATGGCTCCTAGGCAGCACTATCAGACGAAGAAAAAGCCTTAGCTCTGGAAATCAAGTCACTTAGCTAGAATCTTAGACAGAATTTCGCCTACCTGTGCGACCTGGTGTAGGGATCCTGCTTTGGCAGGGGGGTTGGACTCGATGATCTCTGGAAGTCCCTTCCAACCCCTACGATTCTGTGATTCTGTGTGATTCTGTGAATTAGAAGATCATCTACCCTCAAGTCTTTTCAGGAGTAACAGCTCAGGACACTCCGAATCACAGAATACTGAAGGCTGGAAGCACCCTCTGGGTTCTGATCCAGCATTCTGAAGCAGGGAGAATTACAGCAGAAAACTGAGCTGCTCAGTGTGTCCAATTGAGCTCTAAATCCAAGCTGAAGATCCCTCCACACCTCCGAGAATCCTGTTTTCACCGTGTCAACATCTGTGATTACAAGTTTCTCGTCTAACATCTCATCGGAATTTCCTTTGATGCAATTTTCTATTTCTACAGGTCCTTAGGACAAAATGAACTATTTAGACCTTTCCTCCCTAATTTCATCCACTAAGAAAAACTAATAGGTTTCCCAGCCATACTCTTGGTTTCTATCAATCTCTAAAACAATTTCATACTCCAGTAACCCTACAGTAATTCCACTTACAAAGAACCTAACTATAGTCAAACTGCATACATTATTAGTTAAGACTCAATATGCTTCGAGCTAGTATGAGTTCAGGTCGTGTGTCTAGCTAAGCAGTTACATTTGAAGCTTAATAATGATCATCTTGAAGGGAGGCTGTAGTGAGCTGAGGGTCAGCCTCTTCTCTGGTGTAACTAGTGATAGGACTAGAGGAAATTGACTCAATTTGCACCAGGGGAGATTCAGGTTGGATGTAAGGAAATACTTCATCTCTGAAAGAGTGGTCAGGTGCTGGATGGAGCTGCGCAGGGAGGTGGTGAAGTCACTGACCCTGGAGGTGTTGAAGAAATGTTTAGATGTTGTACTGAGGAACGCGGGTTAGTGAGAACTACAGTGGATGGTTGGACTGGATGATCTTGAAGGTCTTCTCCAACTTTGGAGATTCTGTGATTTTATGATTAGAAATCAGGGGGAAAAAAAGCTGAAACCTGAAAATCAAAAGAAATTTGGTGTTCAAATAAGAAAAAAACAAAGGCTCATGAACTCAGGAGATTAATAATAAATACACAATAAAGCAGGTTGACCAAAAGTTACAAAACCATGTTTGCAGAAGAGCTTAGACAACCTTTTTCCAAACACGTTCTGCCCAGAAGAGTCTTACCAAGGAGCTTGTAGGGATTCAAACCATAAAAAATAAATTCACAGAATTGTATTTTTCAATATTTTAGAAAGATTCCTTCTTCACACATGACTTCTTAAAGGATCTCTCACAGTTACTAACAGAAGGGGCAATGGGAAGAGCAAAAAGTAGGTAATTGATAACAAACTGAGGACCAAAATTATACAAAAAAAATATGGAATTAGCTACTTACTGGGTAATATTTCCATTCATCAGTCTGCTCTTACAAACAGAACTCCCTCAAAGAAAGTCAGCACTGGTTTTGGGAAAGATTCCAGGCAATCCAGCGCAAGTGACGGCACAATGAGCTGGAAACAGCATTCCAAACCTCTGCAAGACTCAGCTATGATGTTAACACAGACACAGTGCAGGATCTGGGAATGCAAAGGAGGAGACGATATGCACAAAGAAAAAATAGTACGTGACCTTTCAATTTAGAACAAAGCAACTGAAATTGGGATGCAGAGTTACAGGGAATTACTGAGGCTTCCTCAGAAATGTTAAGCAAAAGGGTTGCCTGTTTTAAAATAATCAAATTACCACAGAGAAAAGCAAGGAAACAAAGAAAACTGGGCATAAGGCATTAACAAAGCTGGGAAAGAGGATCAGAACGATTAGGAGAGTTTGAATAGAAAACCAAAGTAATACAATTTTAGAGTAAATAATATCCCTTCTGTTCTAAGCGGACAGAGCTGGAATTCCATGCCAGGGTGCAATCACACTGCAGCACTGTATCAACACTCAGGAAACAGTCACAGCTTTACAGAAAGGTACAGCACGAATAACTTCCAGCACCATTATGAAAAAAATTATATTTATGCAGAAGCCTCTCAAGCACCAGGACTCAAGACGGGCACCAGGACTCTTGTACCTAAACCCATACTAAACAGACAAGCATTGCACAGTTATTTGCATAACAGGCTGTCACAGTTCATCTGCTCATCAGATTCACTTTGGGGCTGGGAAGCTGCACAACCTTTAGATGTAGACCACAGTCATTATTCAGCCTCCTTCATCTTATTCCTGAAACATCAAGTGCCCTGAGACATATATACCAGAACAATACTGATTCCTCAGAAAGCAGCTGCTTGTTGGAGCCTCCTGTTCTGGATCAATATGACTTTGATTATTCCCTTAAGAGCCAAATGGATGAGGATTAGTCTCCATTTATAAGCAATCCACTTTGTTCATCCCTCCTGGTAACAGAAAAGAGGCACTCTAACTTTATGGCTCCAAATCACGGCTGGGAGATGGCTACTGACAGCAGAGAAATGGCATGGTGTGATGCATCAGTCACACTGCAGATTTGAGCTCTGGCATGGAGAGCTGGCTCACTCTAGCCCTAGGGAACAGAGCGCTTCTAGATCAGGTTTAGGAAATGATGCAATATGAGCCTGAGGTGTTTAAAATGGAGAATTAAGAAGCAGGAAGACACATACAAAGGTTTAGCCCCAAATCTAATACGTGATATAGACAAAAAAAAAAGCAGGCAAGGCAGCAGTTTCCTATATCTAAACGAGGCATTCTGGACATTTTGGGGGAAATGGCATTGGACTGATTTCCAGATCAGTGTTCTGTAAGTGATAAAATGTTTCTGTGTACATTGTGTACAATATATGTCTTATTTCTGCACTGCTTTCATTCTTCTCGTTGCTTGTGTTCTCTCTTAGCTTGCTAAGAAAACACAATGAGCACCAATTTAGTTTCTCTAGGCAAACACATGTAGTGGTGAACTGAGCACTTTTAAACAAAAACACTTCCAGAGAAAGCCTGTTCTATTTTCTCAGCCTTTGCAGCGCTTAAGGACTGACTTGTGTGACTTCTCTTATTTGCACATCGTTGCCTGCCATATTAATAAACCAAGTCCAAGTGCTTGACCTCTTGAGAAAGGAGTTCCTTTGGATTTTAGCAACAGCAGAACAGCTCTCTGCAGTAACAGAAGTCTTGATGGGGTCACGCTTATGCCGTGCAAACAGCAGGCATTATCGAGAGGCTAGTTATCTCACATCATGAAATTATAACGAAAGTTTAACATTCAAGGTTAACATTCAATTGTCATTTGTTACTGTGTGGTTTGTACTACCACGCTTTACTGAGGATATTGGAGCAAGGACCTGATTACGATGTGAGAGTCACTCAAGTTGAGATTGGGATGTGTTAAAATACCTACAATTCAACTAGAATGCATTGGTGAGTACCTTATACTTCCCTGGATTCACTGAATGGAAGTTAAAGCCTGCAGTGAACACGGACTACAAAAGGATGCCACTGATCTACAGTCTTAAATTACTTCCATTTAAATAATAATGTGGAAAAGATTTCTAAAAATATTTATAGCTCTTGTATTCCTTGTCTCTGAGTAGTTGTGATAGAAGTGAGCAGTGTAGGAGTTAGCAATGAAAACAGACTATCAGAAAAGCTGTTACGAATACAAAGCCAGGTGATCAGTCAGTCTCTCATGTAGTCAAATACATACTCTCATATGTCTTCCTAGCTGAAGGCTAACTGGTTTTGTGTGGCTTACCAAAATCATGGAAGCTTTCAACAGATCCAATGCTGTGATACTTAGCTTCTGAGCTTCCTTTAAATTTGTGATATGACACCATGGCCCGAAAGATCGCGTCATTCAAAACTTTTGAGCACTCTACCACAACTCTCTAGCTTGTAAGTGGATTTGAGCAAGTTTGCTGCAGCCTTGTACCCATTATTGAAAAGACAGAACCAAGCTCGGGTGTTCTTGTCCACAAGGAAATTCCACTATTCAAACTTCTCATTTGCTCATCGTCTAAGGACTCTACTCCTGTGTAGCTGTGAAAGACAGCATAGCTGAGCAACAGCACAGTGGAGAATACTATTCTCTAAAGCTATAGACATATAACAGCTCTTTGAGATTACTCCACTTAATTTAGATGAAAGCACTAATTGATTATTCCAATAAATATCAGCATAAAAGCTTAATGTCTATGAAGACAATTAGTTCATTGGAGGAAATTACGCCTCTAACTGTTAATTCTGCCCTACCACCATCTTATTACAAAGACACCAGGAAACAGAATTAATGAATCTTTAAATGACCCTTCTCCCAGAGATCATATTAAAAGTGTGGTCACTGTTGCAAAAAATACCCTTCAAAGAGCCCTGTCAGAGCTATTGACAGTTCTATAACATTTTACGAGCGTCACGCTGTTGTGTGTTCTGAAAAGAGATAAAGTGTGAATCTTGTTAGAGGTCATTACTGCAGATCACACAAGCAAATTTCTTCTGAAAAAAACAACTGCCACCACTTCAGTCTCTTTGGGGCAGGGAACAGAAATGGTTTCATATTCGATTTGAGCAGAACCATCCATGTGAAGATTTTTTTTTTTTTCCTCTTCTACTCCAGTCTTGGTTACTGCTGCATACTGGCAAGATCAAAAGGAAATGGAAGCCAGAAAGCTGGATTTTGTTTGCTTGTTCACTTATTTTAATTGAGATAACCACGTTGGAGGTTTCCTGGCAGAAGCAGCCTATTTCAAACACGAAGCCAAGCAGATGTAGACCATTCCTCCTTGGACAGCTCATTCAGTATTTACGCACTCAGTGGCTCAGCGTACTTTTCTTGAGAACTTCTAACCTATGCTGCTATGCACACGCTGAGAAACAGTTTTTATCTTTGCAGTCAGGAAGGAGCCTGAACCTTGGTCTCATTGACCACAGGTGAGAGCTGCAGTCACAGCGCTGCTGGATAAAAAGCAGGTAGGAAGAAAAGGTAGAACGATGGCAATCTTTCTTCATCTGTGTCTGAAAGTCGTTGGAGATCAGCAAACAGCTC
This sequence comes from Phasianus colchicus, assembly GCF_987193195.1. Classification (NCBI taxonomy): domain Eukaryota; kingdom Metazoa; phylum Chordata; class Aves; order Galliformes; family Phasianidae; genus Phasianus; species Phasianus colchicus. The sequence goes on from NC_143443.1 coordinate 2,648,255, forward strand.
ATCCAAAGACAATGCATCCAAACTGTGCACTTCCCTACACCCTGCAGCTTCAGCAGGCTTTACTGAGGCAAGGTTCCTCGACTGAGTAAGGTTTCGAACAAGTGAAAAAAACAAAAATGGAACAACAAGTAATATACAAAGTTCCATTTGTAACTAAAAACTACAGAATAAGGCTTCTCTCACACTTTGCTTTTAATAGATCCCACCAAATTTCAGAGAATATAAGCTAAATTAGATGCATCTATATTGATGTTATTTGTTGGCAATAATTATTAAGTTATATTCCGAGGGGATGAACGTGACATTTAGAACATGCAGTCTGAATTGCTGTAATGTTTTAAAAGTATTCATCTATCAGATTCACACACTTTTGCAGAAAACCAATAAAACCTGTCTGTATCTAAAGCTGGAAAATCACGCTAATTCACATTTTAGTAAACACGTACAGCCATCAGCATTTTTACTAACTTCCTACTGTTCACACACAATTGGCAATATATCTTCATAACGTGTAATCTCATCTACAGTACTACACAATAACAATGAGATATCAACAAAGCACATTCAGCATCAACGCAGTCAGTTCCTTGCACCACATACTGAAGTAATATGGTTTGTGAGAACGAGAGCTTCAACTCCAGGTTTTCAAACAGTTCTGAGTATGGATCGTACAATAGCTTATCTTCAATAAATCATCAAAGCTTTGAGACAACAATTTGAATTTACAGTAGCTGAAGATGTTGGCCCTTAAGCCTTAACTCCAGCAAATGAAATAAGAGAAAACAGATATATAACTTCAGAATAAAGCGCCAATTTTCATGTTTAATTTCCTATCGTATCCATGGGTGAGAATCTTAATATTAGTCTAACTGCAGTTCTTCACATAAATCACTTCAGAATCCTTCTGAAGTTCAGCCAGCACACAAAGGCAGCCCTTCTCTGAAGCAGCTGATTCAAACCCAGAGCTCAAAGCACGAGGCAGTCTGCTGCTGCAACGTTCATCCTTTCACCCACAGAGGCACTGCCCTACTCTTAAGACACTTGCTTCTTATGTCTTCCACTGTCTACTTGCATTTGGAAGTTTAAGAGAGTTTCACCAAAGCGAGTGCCCACTTTGAGAGTACCACCACCTTCATAAATGTAGTAGCATTCCCCCAGAACCCCATACAAGCTTTTTGGAGACTGAAGACTATTCATTTTTAATCAGATCGGGAACTGCAAGGTTGAACTCGAAGACAAAAAAGAACATCCTCAGTTTGGCTGGGACTTTTACTGGGCTTATGGAAATGGGCAGATCTCACACTGAGTGACTTGGTCTAGAGCGGTCACAGGCATGGGTTGATGGTTGGATTAGATGATCTTAGCTGCCTTTCCAAGCTTAATGATTCTACAAAATGCATTGCCAGGCAAGGCCAACAGAGGTCTCCCTGAAGATGCTGCATCTGTATTTCTCATCCTAGGCCTTCAGTATTTCTCATCCTGGCCTTCAGTATTTCTCATCCTGTCCCTGTCCAGTCCTGAAACGAAGTCCTCCCTGTACTTCCCAACCCGACAAGGAGAGATGTCCTTGCATTTTGGCATTACAGCCATGTAGTCAGCTTGCACAAGGAGGTATCCACACCAGCAGCATTCTACAGCTGTGTATCTCATTTAGAGAAAGATGACATTCTGAGGCATGCAATGCAATATAAACGCTAACAAGGTCTTCTAATATAATCTTAAAATCAAGATTTACATTCATAATTAATTAAAAGGATCTGTCTGATGAACTATCTTATGCTTCCCTTTTCCTGTTTGTTAACACAGGAAAATACCACTGACATTTTTGCTTTTTAATGTTCTCAACACTAAAAAGAAGGGGTAAGAAAACAAAACAAAACCACCATCATTTTATCTCCTCAAAATCTCCTTCCATTTTGTCAGCTTCCCAAAGCAATGACTCATCTGCAGCCTCCAATTAAAAGCAAGGTTCAGCCAACAACTGGAAGGTTTTGTTCATTTTTCATTTTGCATACTGCTACATTTACTATTCCTGCAAAAAGAGCTTTTTTGGTCTTTGGGTATTTTTTTGTTGTTTTCAACTTTATATATCTTCTCCCTAATTAGAGTCAGTGCAACTTTTATCATGTATTCAGATTTTATCGTATATCCTGGTTTTAAAAGTTTGCCCCTTGCATATATTGAATCTTCCTCCACTTCCTTAATGCTATAACTCCAGGTGTTTATACCACATGTGACAGATTAAAAAAAAAAGTGAAAATCCTTATTACATAAAAATAAATAGGGATTTGTTAGTATCATTCATTTAAGTGTGTGAGAACACTGAGAAAAATGGAGGCTACTTCTGCAGCTTTTAAAAAATAAGTAATACTGTTCTATTCATAAAGTGATTATAGTCTCATATTTATTTTTAGAGGGCCTGAAATAGTTCTGATTTTCTACTCACCACCTCCCATCAGCCTACTAGGTGTTTCTCATAGTTCATGGTGCCCTAAATGGCTTTCAGAATTAAAAAAAACCTGTCTCTTATGAACAATATTATATAGATTTTAAAGGGCATGTATTACCAAAATACCAGTAATTTGGTCAAAGTTGCAGATACAACCTGTGCAGATACAGCACGTATAATAACCATCCATACTCTCCCAGTTACTGCTTTCTCAACATCTACTTCCACGTCACAAATTTCCCATTCATTATTCCAATTTCTGTATACGTATTACAAATCCCAAAATCTTTCTAGTTCACATCACAAATTTCAACAGAAACTTTCACAGACTATGGAAACATAGAATAGGTAAACTCAGATTTGGATTCTAAGTTTAAGAATAAATAATTTAAAATGCTCCAGGAGAGATTAATGTGCAAAACAGCAGTATTTTTGATGGATTACAGAAAGCATTCATGAAGTCCTGAAACTATCAGACAATCTCTTCCAATAAAGCAATGGAGAGATTTTTGGATTTCCCTGGCCCACGCCTCTGGGTACTGTGCTAGAGTTTACAGGATGCCTTTCTTGCTTCCTGAACACTCAATTAAGGGTTCATGAGATTTTGGCAATGCCTAAAATTACACAGCAGTCACATCTGGCCCTCATTCATCTGATGCTGAGACAAGCAAGAAAAAGCCACTGCATGCCATCCCTGCCTCGTTACTGTGATTGCACTATAAAGCAGGGCAGTGCTGAGACCATTCGTCATTTATCAGAGGAAGGGAACTACTTCTGTACATTTAAGGGTTTAGGACAGTTTAGAACATAATTTCTTTCTGTAGCTTAATTCCTAATTTATGTGATGTTCCTGTTTTAACAGTGGATGTTTTCTAGACCCAGTTCTGTTTTCAGGTTGCTCCAAAAGTAACATCTCCTATTTCTTTCCACAGAAACTACAACAGATAAAAGAGCACAATGACATTAGTTGATAGAGCAACTCAGCTACAAAATACTATTTTTCAACATAATCACCACAATTATCTGTGCGTCTTCAATGGGTGCCATTTATTCCTCATGGAGGAACTCAATGAGGCTCCTTTTCTTCATATACACTTCCATGCCATAGAATCAACACAGAATCATAGGATGGCCTGGGTTGAGAAAGACCACAGTGCTCATCTGGTTCCAACCCCCTGCTATGCGCAGGGTCGCCAACCAGCAGACCAGGCTGCCCAGAGCCACATCCAGCCTGGCCTTGAATGCCTCCAGGGATGGGGCATCCACAGCCTCCTTGGGCAACCTGTTCCAGTGCCTCACCACCCTCTAGGTGAAAAACTTCCTCCTAATATCTAACCTGAACATCCCCTGTCTCAGTTTAAAATGTCAGACGACGTCATTTTGTCAGATTGCCCTTCTGCTGCCATCTGTCGCACAGCAACAAAACATAACAAAATGCTGGAAGGAAAGTTTGGTCTGTAATGCCATACAGCCAACATTCACTTCTGATGTTGTGGGCCAACAGAATAAAATAGGAGGAACTAATTTTAGAGCAGCCCACATACATGCAAACCTTAACACACTGTATTCCATTTTATCACACACACAGTTGTGAGATTAAAAATAAAATGTAGACCTTTTTAATAGTATTGAACAGTGGGAAAATACTAGAATTAAGGCTGCGTTTCTCTCCAGAACTTTGTTCCATCAGTAATTCACACTTTGTGCACAGAAGTGCAAAATAAGATAATTTTTAAATGGAATAAAAACCACACACAAAAGTGTCAATCTGCCATCACAAGATAATCAGGTCCAATTCAAGTAATGAAAAGGTAAGAATCATGGAATGGTTGAGGTTAGAAGAAGCCACTCAGGATCATCTAGTCCAAATGCCCTGCTTCAAAGCAGGATCACGTCCAGGGGGGTTCTGAATATCTCCAGAGGAGCATACACAACTTCCTCAGTCAGCCTGTTCCAGTGCTCTGTCATCCATGTAGCAAATTACGTTCTCTCTCATGTGCCTACTAAATCTCCCGTGGTCCAGTTTGAGCACATTGCCTCTTGACTTGTTGACAGGCACCACCAAAAAGAGCATGACCTCATCCAGATGATATCCTCCTGTAAGGTATCTGCACACATTAATAATTCCCTCCCAGTCTTCTCCAGGTTAAACAGTCTCAACTCTCTCAGCCTTTCCTTGTAGGAGAGATGCTCCAGGCCCCTTAATCCTCTTTTGTAGCCCTTCACCTGACTCTCTCTAGGAGCTCCGTGTCTTTCTTGGATTGGACTCAGTATTCCAGATATGGGCTCAACAGAGCAGTGGAGGAGGATCACCTCCCTCGACCTGCTGGCCATGCTCTTTTCAATGCAGGACACCATTAGTCTTCTTGGCCACAAGGACACGCTACTAGCTCATGGTTCTCTTTGCACCAGGACTTCCAGGTCCTCCTATGAAGATCTGCCTTCCAGTAGGTCAAACCCTAACCCGTACTGTTGCACGTAGTTATTCCTCCCCAGTCAGAAATAGCTGCACTTGGCCCTGTTCTTCTCTGTCCAATTCTCCAAGATGTTGAGATCTCTCTGAATGGCAGTGCAGGCCCCCGTGTGCCTGTCACTCCTCCCAGTTTGGTATCATCAGCAAACATGCAGAAGGTGAGCTCTGTGCCTTCAGCCAGGTCGCTGATGAATAAGTTGAACAAGATCTGACCTAGCACAGACCCCCAGCAGACACTACTAGCTACAGTAAGAATATTGAAGACTCAAATAAGCCAGAAATACTAAAATATATCATAGTAAGTAGTGAAGAAATTAACTCGTACTACATAGCCAGCTGTAAAAAACTTACAAAAGTTGCTCACATGATGCAGGTACTTACCACCCCAGAACTCCTTCCTGATGCTGTAATACTTTCTGAAAACAACACTTAGTTAACAAAAACATAAGCATCAGCAAATACCAATGTTTTAATGAGTTTCTGAATTCCAAACTATTGTGAGCCACTTTCAAGCTTTATCACAAAAAGCAAAATACTTTTCGCTCTCATCTCTTTGCATCCTCACAGACTCTAGTTATCACTTCTACTTGCTTTAAACAGAGCTCTTTAATAAGGAAAATACCCTCAGCTATCTAAAATTTTTTACTTAGTAATGCTGAGTCACACTAATGCCTACACCCACAGATAATGAGTTATGTGCCATGAGACAATAAAGGGAAATTGGCACAGATTTTAGATCATGAATTTTCCAGATATAAATCACAGTTAAAAAAAAAAATAAGACAAGCAAAGAAAGGGAGAAAGACACAGCGTGTGCATAAGCTGGACTTATTAGATTAGAATAGTAATTCTATACTACTAAACTTCTTTCTCAATGTCTTTAATGGCTACTGTAAGATTCAGATGCTTTCATGCTGATGTTCTACCACATTTCAATGGATTTAAGTCACATAAAGACATCAGTGAACCAGAGCGTAAGGAAAAAATATCAAACTGCTTGTTCAGTCACGTTTGATACTGTAAAATTTAAGGAGAAACACCACTCCTCAGTGCAGTATTTCTATAAGATAACGTGTCAGTGGGTGCGAGTCAGAACCTTGAAGGAAGGAGACCAGGCACACAAGTGGCTGTGGGGCAGCTCAGGCAGAGACACAGCTTCAGCTTAAAGCAGTTCCCAACAGCTCCTGCCGTTCAGGGATCTGACCTAAGACCCAGCCAGCTGAACTCTTCCACTCTGCCAAATTACACTCCTATAAGAGTGAGCCCTGGGTCCTGGCAGCAGCTGCAGGGGTCATTCACTAGGACATGTGAGAACTAAATTATATTCTATATTAAAGTACCAATAGACAATCCTTCCTTCTCCCCCCTCCCTCTCAGTGGAGACTGCAACAACAAGGTCTGAGTCACCTCTACTAAATACATACAGATGTACATAAGCAACTCACTTCCTTGTTAACAAGCATTAAACCTATTTAGCATGTTTTTAGAGTTAAGCTCTTCAGCTCCTAAAATGTTGTAGAACTACGTTGGTTAACAATTTCTTATCCTTCTATTACAGACTGTTAGAACTGCCATTAACGTACTTTACTGGACTTTGCTGAACACAAAACACTGGATGATGACATGGTTTCTACCCAAGACTGGCAAGGAACGTGTTATCTCCAATCAGCAGGAGACAATCAGCGACACTTTGTGGACAGTTTCAGTTTGGAAAGCATTCCTTTGGACAGAGCCAGAAGCTGTTTGCTTTCTAATGGGAAGGCCTAGGAATAAATGAGCAAATATTATCATCTTCATACAGGAAGATCAGACCACCGTATCCCATGAAGGCAAGATACAAGCTGGCATCTCCCTGCTTCCTCTTACCTCAACTGATTTAAATTTACAAGGCTGGGAAGGCAGGAACAAAGAGTTCCTGCTGAGCTCCCCAAACCCATCACTCCAAAGACCAATCTCAACCACTCTGAACTTTAAGAGGACACTCATGTTTGTCATCATGGTCAACTGGCAATCCCACCTTGGATGACCCACCACTACCAAAAATCAGCACCCTCCAACACCAAGACAGCACTGGATTGAGGAGCGGTGAACTGCTGTGCTTGTACGTCTGTCTGTACGTCTGTCTGTCTCTCTTTCCCCTTTTCTCTTTTTTCTCTTTATCTTCTTCTCTTCTTTCACTCTCTGTAGTAGCTCCTCCCTAATATCCCCTTAGAACTTCCAGCAGAGAAACAACTCCTGCGCCAAACTACTCTTACCTGTCATGCTTATTAACTGTTATTAGCAAATAAGCCAATTTTACCGAGTATTAGTTTTATTAGAAAGCTCTCAACAAGTTGACTCCTCTGAGTCCTGCATGATTCCATCAGGGCAGTGATCCCTGCTGACTAGGGGAGGAGTGACTCAGGACATAAAAAAATGATTCCCCTCCCTCGAAACTCAGGAAGCGGCACGCTACCTAAACACACCTTATGCCCAAGAAAGGCATTTAGTTTTGCTCTTAACAATCAAATTGTGTGTATCCCTTTAATCTACATCATCTTGGACTACAAAGTAATCATGTACAGGCTGAATTTTTGTACATATAATGTATATATATTTGGTGTATGCATGTGCACGGGTAATTCACATTGACCAAACTGTAAACAGCTCATTGTAAATAAACATACAGCAGATGGTTGTTAAGACACCAGACTTTCAAAAGCATTTTGTCGCTTTACAATTTTACATTCGAAATGCATTGGTGTATACTAACTGCATAGATTTGGCACTTGATATGGCATGAGAGCTTGGGAGTAGCTATGACTTGCTAATTTTGATAAACTTGGGAGAAATGAACACTCTCTATTACTTACACCATTTGTCCTCTACAAGATCACAGCTTACTGCGCTGATATTCACAAGAAAGGAGGATTCGTCTTTAAGGTCCTGGTTCTGCCTGTCCATGCTATCCTTCTCATACAGGTATGCTTGTTTTCTTACCTATCTCTAATTCACATCTTGTGAACCTTGAAAAAAGAGTTCATAAAGAATTTTCTGTTCCCATATGGAAAGTCTGTGTCTTATAATGTGTTCTCACTGGTTTTCATTTCACACTTTAATAGTGAATAGCCCAAAGACTACATGTTTAGGATAAACCAATAGATTTCACTCATACTTGATCAGCTCTACCTATACTGTTCAGTTTGGGTTCTTTAAAGTGTCTGTATTACTGCCACTTTAAAGAAAAGGTGGGGAGGAGGAAGCTATCAGAGTAGTAGGAATAGAGATATTTCACCTCATTATTAGTTTTAGATATTGCAGCTCAATGTTTGGTCCATGGACAAATGGAGAAAGATCTTATAAACCAAATTTTCAGCACTGCTATCTTTTTGGGGATGGGTTTTGTCATTTTTTTTTTTTTTTTAATATTCATTATTTCACACTCGTGTCAGCCTCTATGTTCACAAGCCAACACAACATGCTTGCTCTTTTATTCCCTGCCATCACATTCTAGTATTGTATACTAATAATGTCTTTCTGAATGATTTCTTTGTCTTAAGAAGCGTCGTTTGCCCTTATATTTAAGTGCAGCTGATCTGAGTTTTTAACACAATGAGTAAAAATGTACTGGGTTCTGATGTGCAGCCTGTTCTGAAACATGAATGTGGGCTATTGCTAAATACGTCTTTTGAAAATAATCATACTTACACTATCCATCTTATTTTCCAGCAATTTATTTGCTTACATCAAAAGATAAGGTATAGTTTTATTAAAGATAGCCAATATCCCTTTTGTTCTGCATACAGTAATTAGAGGCCTTGTGAAACAAAGCTTCTAAGCCCTTATTTTGTTAGGCACAATTGACTGCATCAAACTGAAGGAATGCTACAAAAGGACCTTGTCAGTAGCCTGATCACCAGGATTTAGTGGGGAGTCAAACAGGTTCAGTGTATGTGAAAATTTGGCCTGTTTATTACCTTTTCCTTCTTAGGCTACGTCTGCACAGCAGAAAATAGGAAGGTTGGCTACCACTGTGCACACATGGTGTAGAGTTTTGCATTTAGTCACACATCAGGCTTTGGATAAGGAAAGGAAATGCAACCAAACACAGTATTTTTGTCAGGGCATATAATACAACAGGAACATCAGGGATGAGGTGCCTTCCACCAGTTTGGATATCATAGATGTGAGAATAAGCAAGCCCTAACCTGAGGCCAAGGAAATGCAGAAAATTTAACACCACAGATATTGAAGTAGTTATTTTGTCTGTTTGTCACTTATAAAAGCTGGGTAAAAATTGAGGTATTAAGTCCTTCTCTATGGTAGTAGGACAAAGTCTGAGAGTTTACACTCTTGGGACATGTTCTGACTACTGTAAGACAGGGCAGTGAATAAAGTGTTTCACCCAACAGCTCAATTGCCTTGCAGTTAAGATTTCATACACCTCTTGACTGCATTTATCAGCAACTCACCTTGAGCATGATGCATGTCTGCAGGAGTTAAGGTACTTTGTTCAGAAAATTCTGACTTTCAAATACAAGTTTCATATACCTATTTCCTCACGGGAAAAACAATCTGTAAATCCTGTGGCTACTGAGAAACAGCCAAGAGTGCTGGACTAGTCTAGATTCCAGTAGTCTTTGACGTGCTTGTACCATTCATATTGTTCAAAATGGAGAACAAACACAACACCTATCACCTGTCAGCTCAGAAAAACAAAACAAGATGCAGCTGAGAAAATATTTTTAAATGAAATTGTCTCTATACCGACCTACAGATGTTATTGCAAAACATTGGGAAAAACTCCAAGGTGCAAATTCCTCATCTCCACTGAAGTGAGGAAAGTGACAATGAAGTGACAATTGAAGTGCAACTGAAGTGACAAGGCTCCTGCAAAACACTAACAGCAAATTACTGCTGATCTAAGGCCTGAGTTTGCAGGATCAAGCTTTCAGCTTTTAATCATGTAAGCAACTAATCAGAAAAAATTAACATTTTGCAATATGTATGAATCTTCCAAACTGCTGTTGGATGTGATGAGAGCTAACATTCTCTTAATGGCATAACATGCAGCTAACGAAGCAGGAAAGGGTAGATTTATGTATGTTACATAGTATATATGTTAAAAATATTTCTCAGACTGATAATACTTAAAATGTTGACTGGTATTTTTTATACTAAATGTCAATCTCTATCCATTAGAACAGGAACCTTGATCATAAAGCGATTGTCCACTATACTTAATAAAAAATAATCCAAGTTGCATTGTCCTTTTACTTGCAAAAAATACAAAATTTGCATAACATTTGAAGAAGACTGGAAGGAGATTGATTTGCACTTCCATGCCATGTTCTTATAATCCTGAAGGAGTCAGAAACACTTAAAGCAGATGTTATGCAGAAGTTTGCCTTTTTTCTTTTTTAATAACTTTGATAATGCCAGCTCACTGGGTCACAAAGGAAATTAATAACTACTACTCCATGAAATCAGACCGTAATTAAACTGAGAACAAGCAGCATTTGCACAACAGCCCCCAAAAAACAAGTGAGCTGCACACACTGTTAATGTAACTGGAGCCATGTTGAAAAAGAGGAGGTTATTTTACAGAGAGAGGGAGCTAAGAAATAAACAGACATTTATCCATGGCTTTTTTACGGGCAGATTACTGCAGTGTTCCATGCATCACTTTTGCCTATGGGTATACCATACCTTTATTTCATCTCCTTTTCCCTGGCAAAACTGAATTCTGAAGAGGTGATTGACCTATCCTAAGAGACGGGTATGAAAAATCATGAACATAAATATTAAGGTTTTACTCATTATTTCATTTCTGAAACCTTTCTTCTTTTCAAAACAAAAAAACAGGATTTTTCACTTCTGAATACCAAACTCACTGTTACCAGAGAAAGAGTGCTATGGATGCACACAGTTTTCCCATTTTCCCATTCTACTTGAGTGTTCACCAAATTGAGTCTAATAATGCAGGGAAGCACTGAGATGTTCATACTGATCCACTCCCTCTATTTTGATGCAACACTGATGGAAACAGAAAAGGCTTCCTTTCCCTTAGCTCTGATATTTTCCTTAAAAAACTTCAGAGGGAAAAAAAAAAATCAAGGAAAAGTATGACAGGCTGGGAATAATTGGGGAGATCACTCCACCCTGTTTGCAACAGAAAGTAAATGCCCTAGCAGAGCAGGGAGAGAACCATATCGGGCCACACGTTCACAACAGTACCTGCCTAGCTGAACTCTCAGTGCCATTCTAGAACAAACCATTGGTCTACCTTACAGATTTCCTCCAGCAAGTCAGTACAGTACGTGAAAACATCCACCATTTGCAGTCCTCAGGGTAGAAATCCACCTGAAGTGATGTCTGCTGCTTAAATCCATGCCTTCCATGGGCTGGTATGGTAACAAAAATACCACAGGATCCACATGTTTTAGTTTATTACAGTATGCTTTCCAATAATATGAAGAAATATATATATATATATATATATTTTTTTTTTTAAATCAACATGAATACACGAATGTGAGTAATTAACATAATTTTATCTGAGACAAGAGCATTTTGATCATAAACAGTGATAAAAGGCACATCAGGTTATCATTCTGGAGAGAGAAGTCTTTTAGGTATTGGTTTTAGTCTATATTCTAAACAAAACAAACGATACTGAGAAACTGGAGAATATCAAATGCACAGAGATGGGATTCAACCAGAAGGCCTGTTTCATTACACAGGAAAAACTCAACTAGAAAGCTTACTCCGAAAGTAAGTGACACTCTAATCATTAAAACCGAGACCCAGCCCTAATTACTGTCACAAGGAAGGAACTTAAATATACCTCTATGATGTCAGCCTGCTTACAGTCCATGAAGGCATAAAGATGCTGCTCCACTGAACAAAAACCAAATAAAAGAGCTATCACCAGCTTTATTACTGCTTCCAAGGCCCTTTCCTCAAGAAGGTACTTGGGAATTAACTCACAAGGAGTTGTGCCAACCTCACAATTTGTCTGCCAGATTCTTAATGGTAGAATCATAGAATGGTTTGGGTTGGAAGGGACCTTTAAGATTCCAACCCCCTACTATAGGCAGGGACACCTCTCTCTAGACCAGGTTGCTCACAGCTCCATCCAGCCTGGCCTTGAACACCTCCATGGAGGGGGCATCCACAGCCCTGGGCAACCTATTCCAGTGTCTCACCATCCTCACAGCAAATAATGTCTTCCTAATATCATGACTAAATCTACCCTCTTCCAGTTTAAAGCCATTTCCCCTCATCGTGTTGCTGCCTGCTCTTACAAAAAGTTCCTCCCCCGCTTTCTTGTAGCTCTCCGTCAGGTTCTGGAAGCCTACTACAAGGTGTCTTCAGAGCTTTTTCTTCTCCAAGCTGAAAAGCCAGCTCCCTCAGCCCATCCTGATACAGGAGGTGCTCCTGCCTTCTGACCATTTTTGTGGCCCTTCCCTGGACCTGCTCCAACAACTCCATGTCCTTCCTTCCCAGAGGCTTCCAGAACTGGACACAGTACTCCAGATGGGATCTCATGAGTGCAGAATAGAGGGGCAGAATTATCTCAACCTGCTGGTCACGCAACCCAATATATGGTTGGCCTCTTGGACTGCAAGGGGACACTGCCAGCTTATGCTGAATCTTTCATCAATCAACATCCCCAAATCCTTTTCCTCAGGGCTCATCTTAAGCCATTCTCTGCCCAACCTGTATCTGTGCTCTGAATCGCACCAACCCACATGCAGGACCTTGCACTTGGCTTTGTTGAACTTCATGAGGTTGGCACGAGCCCACCTCTCAAGCCTGTCCAGGTCCCTCATGATGGCCTCTCTTCTCTTTGGAGTAGTCTGCAAACTTGCTGAGGGTGCACTTGATTGCACCGTCCATGTTGCCTACAAAGGTTTTAATTAACACCGGTCTCAGCAGCAATCCCTGAGGAATGCCACTCATCACCACTCTCTACTTGGACATTGAGCCATTCACCACCGCTCTCTGAGTGCAACCATCCAGACAGTTCTTTATCCAGCTGGCACTGAAGTCTGCCCTGACATCAAAATGTTCTTGCCTGGACCTATTAGTACCCTCCAGCTTAACTTAATTACACTCAACCAGTTAAAGAAATATGCTGAAGGAGGTGGGCCACCCTGAAACCTTAACTCTCTCATTCAGCTGAATAAATTCAGATGGTTAACACTGACACTGAATAAGCCAAACCCCTTAGCTAAACAATGGCTATCAAACCAAATGGGCAAAACAACTGCCTATCCTGTGTTTTTCTGCTATTTGTTATGGCAGATTAGGACATACCAACCACAGGATCAGCAGACAGACAAGAACACCTTGTGCCAATACAGCCTTTGTGACGCAGCCACTTCTGTTTCCTTTTCATTTCTGCCACCCAGACATACTGGGAAACAGACTTCTGATCACAATGTCAAAAATGTGGCAAATATTAATTTTCACATCACATAAACAATCACTCAAACAACCCATAAACGTCAAAAGACATTTCAGAAGAAATTAAAATTAACTGTGTGCAGAATATTCCAATTAGTTTACTAATGGAAAAGCTGAAATCAATTTTCAACGTCATTATTTTAGTTTCGGTATCAAAATGAACAGCAGATGGGGAATAGGTTTGCGCATTTATTTATCTGCACATTAAACACATTCTCTTAATGGCAATTTCTTCCGAACTTGACAATTATGATGCAGCAATTTGAGAAGAGGTTTTATGGCACAGACTCTGTCCTGGACCTTGAGCTTTCTTATAACTCTAAATAAATGAAGCCCCTAGGAAAACACAGGGACTTTCTCATCAACTTGCTGTGTTGGCTGAAATCAAGGACACACCTTGCAGGTCAAGGGGATTAGGAGGAAAGATGCTTAGATACCATTCATAGTTCTGTTGTACTTAAAGAGATAAGCTTTTGAGCTTCTGGTATATCTAGACCTGATTTTACTCAGTGTTTAGAAGCATTTCAGTCATCTCTGAGAAAATCACAGTAATGAGAAGGCCTATCTAGATCCCTTTAAATGCTCTGACTGGGACCTAAGTTTGGCACTAGACAGCATTTCGAGTGCACTACATACACAAACAGAAAAAAGCATCAATGTTCACCTTTGTGAGCACCAGATGATGCTGACACACCACATGGGCACACAGAATATAAGATTACTAACAGTGCTGATATCACTTCAGCAAGACTGTAAAATGACAACCGACCACCACCAAACTGTATGGCTTCAACAGGTTGTATTTTGGCTCAAAGCATGAGCTTACAGGCACAACGAACAGCAGCTGCAAGCTTGACAAGCCATCTCATGCCTTATTTCCAAGTCAATTTGCGTGCTGAAAGTGATTCCTCCCAACCTGACTACAGGCTGGACCAGACAGTGACTCTGTAAGATCCCCACCAAGACTGCAATGCCATAAAAACATCTCTCACTCTAGCTTTACCAAGGCCTCACTTGAAAACATCATTTCATAACAATTAAATAACCATTAAAAAGCAGACATGTTAATAACAACATCAATCTTCATCCAGACTTTTCACTGACGCAACGCACAACGGTTAAATGATGTTTGGGTCCATTCTAGTCCAAAACAGTATAAAATGTGCAGCTTATGATTAGAGAAGAAAGACCATAGTTAATGACATATTGCACAGAGAAACTTGGTAACTTATTAGCTTTAAATTTCTGAGCAAATGTGCATCTTGACGAGAGCAACCATCATCTAATTACTTCTGCAAATGCGAAACATGCTCATATGATAAGTATTTTTTATCCAAGTTGCTATCGGTTATACTTCAGAAACAAGTAATTCATTTAGGAACTAATTTGAGCAACAGAGTCTGCCAAATTGAGCCTAAAGCTTCAAAAACCAGAGTTATGCAGTAAGAAGTTAGTCCCCTAATTTCCTGCATGAATGGAGACATAAAATTAAGACCAAGCGTCACTTTATTAAGGCTCAGAAATCTTAAAACTAAGGTGGTTTTGAATTCTTCAGCCTCCCCAGCTCTTAGAAACAAACACTTGTTTAAAACTCTGCAGTGATGAGGCTTAATGGGCTGAAGGCAATCTGTGTTAATGGCGTCTACTGCAAAACGTTTTGTTTTTTGTTTTTTTTTTTTTTACTCTGAGTGCCTTTATAGCTCAGGAATAGCTAATATCTGTTTTCCTCTTCTTTTTATTACTGACTACAGGGCCAAGAAATTATGAGTCAAACTTGGATATCAGCTTACTTAAATCAGAGCTGGTATGAGCGCTGTAGGGAGTTTCGCTGTTGTCCTAAGTGGATCTATTAATTGTTAGGAACTTAAAGGTACAAAACCATTCCTCCTCTAATTACCCATCTCATGCATTACTAAACTCATTAACAAAATGGTGCCACTATTTCGTGGCTGACAAATTATCGTTTGCATGCAAAATTAGTATGCATTCCACTGATAAAATGTGTGATTTAAAGAGGTACTGTTAGAACAATGATGATACTGGGTAACACAGCACAGAGATACCAAAAAGACTTCCTAAGGCTTTTGAAAAACAAAATTCTCTACATTTACACAGTAAAACACATTTCAATACATATGCAGTAAAACACATTTCAATACATATGTATCTTTTTGAATGGCCAATTGCATTAAACTGATTTTTAGAAATATTTAAATAGCTTTGTGAGTGATGCAGGAAAACAACATGTTTCTCAACATAAAATCAGTATAGCTATATGGTAGCAGGTCTTGACATGTGATGTGATTTAAATTCGCTTTGTGAAATGACTGCCTAGACTCAGTGGATTTAAAAACAGAAGTTCAATAACTCAGTATATTGTAACTCACTTGTGCCTATCTCTTCCAAAATGTCCATTTTTGGATAATCATGTTGAGGTTATTTATTTAAATTTAAATACCCCTTAATTTTCAGAGACATTTTCAATTCAATGCAACATTCATATTAACTATGTTTTAGTTTTACAAGTGGAGAACATTCACTCAAATCATGCCTGCAATTACGACTCATTACAGTAAAGCTGACCTCTGCACGGTTACCTTCTATTGCTTTCTCTACCATTTTTTCTCTGAATGGTTCTTGACCATTTTAATATCATTTTGTTATACCATGCCTCTGTGCCAAAGGTACCATTCCAAAAAGAACCAAAGAGAGTTGAAAACCACCACTAGGTACAAATACACAGGGAGGTGGTTCTTCAGCCAACATACACACACTAGAATTAATAGCAACTACTAAGCAATCCCCTCAGCTGTGTCTAGTGAAAGGGGAAAATTAAGAACCAAAGCATTTACCCATTTATTTTTATGAGGACTATTACCCTGAACGTGACTAACTACAGAGCAAGACCATCCCTTCATTGGATATTTCCAATCACTTTCCCAAGGCAGCAACCTAGATCAAACATTTTTTTTACCATAGCTCTCCTAGCATCCTACTACTGGTGCTTCCCTGTTTATGGCCCCTTGCTGCTTTTCCCTGATTTCTGTTGTTTGTAGTCAGTTCTCTCAACCACGACGACCTTTATCTGCAGCTTGCCTTTATTAACAACATAAAGTATAATAACAAACCCAAATACTAACCAAGTTGGCAATTACCTGTGCTGGCACGCAGTTCCTCCTCTTACGAGACGTTTTATTATTATATAATGCATTCGACCATTTTGAGATTAATTTTCAAGCACAACATCCATTAGTTTCAGAAATGCTTCACTCAAGCCCTTCGCCAATATATTCAGGCAGCTGCATCGTTTGTTCTGCTCTTAGCAACTGATTTTAACAGCTCTTGCTTCTTTTCTTCTATACACAGGAGAAAACTAGTATTTTGCAACGTTTAATTTTTATATGTTAGCTTCTAACTAACTTCAGAAGAAAAGGTAAGCTCCTGACTTACTGGCGTTCATAACAGCAGCAGATGAAGGTGTGATTTGCCATCTGCCTTGACTGCCTCTTGTTTCTGCAATTTATGTTCATTACAGAGCATGTCGAGTCTGTTACCCAAACTATTCAGCATAGGTAGCTTACCCTCAAACATATTAAACCATTACTTGTGCAATCACAGCACAAGTTTTGTTTGAGAAACACCACATAAAAGAAGATGGATTTTCATCTTGAAAATGTCAAACTTCTGCCTATAACGCTCAGCTACATTTTTCTGAAAAGGCAAACTTCCAAAAAAGCCATCGGCCTGACAGATCTCTGACGCATCGTGATGGATGTGACAGCTCTACTGCTTTACTGCAAGAAATGTGCTCCAACAGAATGAGACAATCAGTGGAGAATAATAAATCCAGTCCAGACAGTACAAATATTTTTTTGGTACATGCATAAGAAAAAACAAAAAACGAAAAATTGTTTGTATGTTTGTTTGTTTTAACATCTCAGGAACGCCACACGTTAATAAACTACTCCACTATCTTTCTTTAATATTACAGCATACTAGTTACACAACTTCATCTTTTCTTATCTATTTTGTCTGTCCAACATTTCTCCACGTAAAGTCTTGATGTGCATGTATGTTTTATTAAGCCAGTGGAGGAAAAACAAACATCTAACATTAAAATGCACTTTCCTCTGAAAAGAAAAAGAAGAAATTACCTTTTTTCCTGGTTCCTCTGACAGCCAGATGAACAACAGCTGCTCCAGAAGCATCTGCTGAATTATATCCCCATCTTCCTAGAAAACACAGTAGATTGACACTACATCAGGCTTTTGCCTTGAGTGGGCAATGTGATTTTTTTTTCCCCCTCAAAATTCCTGTTTTAAAGATAAATTAGAACAACTTTGCAAAAGTTAATTTCATATTCATAAATCAAAGCTTTCTCGATGAAGAATCTGTGTGATTTATAACCAGAACATTTTCTACCCTCTACCTCTTAAGTCACAGCCCTGACGTCAGCCTGAGAAGAAAAAAACCTAAGTATGTATTTACTGAAATTAATTGGCCACAATGCTAACGAAACAAGCTCACCTAAGTCACTCCTAAAGCACTGACAAAGATACACATGGTAACACGGGTACGTCCAAGGTTTTCAGTAAGCAGGCTCAATAAATCTTCAAACTGCTACGCGAATAGATTGATGGTTACTTGTGCTTGTGTATGATTTCAAAAATACATCAATATATCACTGTCATAACTCCATTCGTTCCATTTTTCATACGTTCAAATGCAGATAATAGTTAATGTTGTAGTAACCCAGACTGAATTAAACAGCACTGCACACACAGAACAAGAAGATACGTGAAGCCAACTCAGCAGATTTTGAAATGAGGATCAAAATATGAGAATTTCAATATCTAAAGAACATCTGCTTGTCTATGCGTTTTTTTTTCTTAAGACTGAAGTTGCAATGAAAAAGCAGAGCGAAGAGAGTAAGAACACTGTGCTACTCTTACACTCCTATACTCTGAAACATCGTGATCATATTTATAAAGAGGCTGGCATTAAATAAACAAGCACATAAGATGCGTAAGTCAAACACACACTGTATCAATCGTGTTTGCACATACCTAGTTATCATAAGATTTCAACATTTAACTTTATATTACACTCTTGGAAATAATTTCTTCCTCTGTTGCCATGGGTTATGCAGATAAAGTGCAAGAAGTCATTCCTATGGACTGGAATCTCTATTAACATAAGCTTGACACAACGCAGCAAGTTCTTAGTTACTCTCCCTAGGCTCAGAGGGCCACCACACACCAGTTTCTTCCTACATCACAGCTTTCTGGTTGGCTTAGACAATTATCAATTATCTAATTACTGAGAGTTTAAATAACATTCTGAATTTACATTTATTTTTAACAATATGCAAATATTTCGTATTAATATAATCAAATTGATTACTGCATCTGGAGCTATTTCTGAGTTTTCCATAACTGGCACTGCACTTCACCTAATCATCTCTAATTTTGCTATCATCCTATTACCTTCTGATACAAATGTAGGTTTAAAAATAATGCCATAGAGAACAAATCTGAAACTGATAACAACTCTTGCTGCACTGTGCCTTTTGTTTTTTCTCATTTTGCTACAAAACAAGCTTTCCAAACTTTCCCCTGATCAAATTTCACCTCTACTAGTAAAATTACTATTAGTACTTTTGAATAGAAATATATACATCGAAGCGTATACTAATAAAGATCAGGTGAAATGCATCATTTGAACATGTGCTTCACCTTGTTTTTTTCTTTTTTTTTATATCTATTTCATCTTGAAAGCAAAACCAACAGACAGCTGTACATCCACCATACCCTGATGGTATCACTTGATATCATTCTTCTCAACATGTAAAAGCACAAGCTTCTACTGTTCACAGGTGGCACATGATGTTACAGGAGAAGCATTATATGCATGTATATATAATAAATATTATAGCTATAGTATATTAAAATACTAGAACAAGACATTATCATGATAACATAAACTTCACGGAAATTTCAACTCCTGGAGATCTTCAGTTGTTCTTCATTCCAGTTCCAAAACCTATAAAGGATCACCAAATCTAGCTATCAGCAATATCACACCTACAATTATCTTGGTTAGCCAAGTTTAGTCAAGGCTTTTTTTTGGAATCTTTCATTTATTATCAAAAAGAGATTCCCAAATTGTTCACTGACAGAAATTTCCTTTGCACAGGAAAGTGCAATATGTCTGCAGAAGAAAAGGAACAAGGCACTTTTAGTTGAGGCATGGACTTTCAGAGGTGAAAAGGCTAAATATCAAAGGGAAAATGGTGTGGCTATCTTAGGAAGGAATATTTTCTGCATACAGCTCAATGTGTCAGCAGGATACGGACAAATAACATCATTAGAATCATATAAACAGTATAATATCCCAAGTTAGAAGGATCGAAAAGGATCAAACCCTACATCAACTACACTAAGTGATGGGAAAGACCTTTTGTTTTCATTCAGTCCAGGCATAAGCCTCCTATACCCATCAGTCAAATTGCATTCACAACTGGGCCACGCTGATCTCCAACTCTGAATAAGTCTAACATCAGATGAGAATTCAGTCCTCTAACTCCACTTCTATTTTCTGCATACATCAACAGCATCTAGGAACTAAGTTACCACAGCTTGGTGTGCAACACATCTCTATTTTGGGCTTCCTTGGTCTCCCCTGAGTGCTTTCTTCAGTTCATCCTTTTACGTCCACAAAATGCAGGAGCAGGAATTTCCTACTCTTCAGTAGGTGTCAAATCACATACCTTGCAATTCTGCCCTGCTCACCTATAAAGCATTTGCTTCAGACTCTCCCAGGCACGTAACACACCGCCAGCTGGCTCTGCAGGTCAGTAATTCCCTATGCAAAAGGAAAGCCTGCTTTTGGACAGCTGGGATCACGTATGTCTTATGCACTGGTTCTCAGTGCATTTCATAAAAACCCAAGAACCTTACTTTACACATATTGATTTTTAGCCTCTACAACGAAAGAGAAACGTGAGCTATGATATCTTCAGCTACCTGCAGGCCTACTGACCTTATTTTTAAGCTTATGAAAAGTACCACTCTGCATAAGCTGCTTCAATTTAATTGCAAAAACAAAGCAACAGGAAACAGATTTATTTTCAGTATCTGATTTCACTCACCAATAGAGACAACAATTAACACCGTTCCCCCACGTTACAGCTGAGGAATTTTTCTTTGATTTTTCTCTTCAGACATCAGTGAGGTGATGACCATAACTTGAGTTTATGGCAGAAGAAGAGTTTTAGCCCATTCAATGACTGCTGAAAGTCTCCTGTATGTACAACAGACTACAGGTTACCATCTAACATCCACAGAAGACTGTAATCTTGGGTTGGCCAGATTCAATCCTCATGATAAAAGAAACAGAATTAGATATAAGTAACAGTTAAATCTCCTTCTTAGTATTACTCCCTTCAAAACATTGCACTCTAAGCCTGATACATTTTCATGTACTCTGATTTAAACCTTAAAAACAAAACAAAACCCTGAATCTAAGCAAAGAAAATGCTCACTTATTTGGGCAATTTTTGCTTTCTTCATAGCATCTTGCCTAATTGAAAGTCCAAATGCTGGTAAGATGCAGTTCTTACAAATGTCATTACTCCAGCAGAACTGACACTCTGACCTTCAACTCTCATTTCTTTGCTTCAGATATGCCCATGTTTTGATGTATTCAGGGGAAATCTGCACTGCTGCTTTCCAAAAGAAATAAAAAGGGGAAGTCACCCATTTTAATGACTGTACAGAATGAGATTCAACTGAAAGCAACTATATTAGGCTAGCTTCTCCTTCAAATGCTTTAAGAAAGAGGTTTCATTCATGGTGACAAAACGGAAGGAAGGGAAGGGAAGGGAAGGGAAGGGAAGGGAAGGGAAGGGAAGGGAAGGGAAGGGAAGGGAAGGGAAGGGAAGGGAAGGGAAGGGAAGACCTAAACAAATGACAGATCAGTTCTTCACAGATTCAAGAGCAGATGCCACCATTTCACTATGTGGTTTTAGTTTGAAACTGTTTTTCACTTTTCGGCAAAACAAAAGATTCCTTATTAATTTAGGGACAATGAGATGCAAGTAAGTGCTGCCTCATTTTTGGTTGTGGATGCCCCATCCCTGCAGGCATTCAAGGCCAGGCTGTAAGAATTGCAAAGGCTTTGGTGAAATAAAACAATATAGGAATTAATAAAACAAATTCCTGCAGGTCAGCATCACTTAACAGAGTAGTGATTTGGTTTTCTACTTACTATTCTTGAACTATCTACCTAAATTATTGTGAATCTAAAGCATTACACAAACACAAACACTAAGATAACTGTGGCTAAAACTCAAGAAAACCCCCGTTGCTCTCAGATTTGTGAAGAAGGTTGTTTTTATTCAAGATAGCCTAAAAGGTGAAATTAAAAAATGAGGAGGAGGAAGTGCAACGTCTTCCAATGTTATTTTTTTTCCTCGCTGTGCATTACATTAGGAAAATCAGAGAAGTTATCATCTTTTACATCATCTAAGCCTACTTCACATGGCTTCCCTTTCATCACTGAAGATAACCTATTGCTTGGATCAGTGCTGTTAGAGCAGCAGCAGTGAATAAGTCTTTCTCAGAACTCCATGAATATATCTATCCCCACATGGAACAGCCAGTTTTGAGGCAGTAAATATGATTCATCCCTTCAACAGGTATGAAAAAGAAGAGACCAAATAATCATCCCTTGAATACTAGTTATGCTGTGTTGAAAGCTGGACCTGCCAAGACCTGAAGGTACAGAGATGACCCCAGGATGCTTCTACTGAGTGTAGGGAGAACTTCCCTGTAATTTAAACGTTCTGTCACGTGTCTGCCTTATGCATGTTGCTTTTACATACAATCTGCAGTATCCAGAGCCCTGGGTGGGAGCAAAGACCCAGAGATTGCTAAGAATCACCTGAGAAAATGATTCCTGTTTCTCATGGCCTTGATCAGACTAGTATTAGCTCTGTTGATGCTAGCACATCTGTCAGATGAGAGCTTAGGCAGTACAACAGAGGACAAATACGCACCGAATCTACACAGCCCACCAAAAGGTCAGGAGTTGGCAAAAGAAATAATGGCAGCTTTCACCACTGCCAACGCTCACACGCAGGCTCCAGGTGTGCACAGTTTGAACCTGTGTACTCTGCCCTTTGGCAGAGCTGGTGTATCAGCAGTGTGTTCCAGGAAAGGAATGTCCCTGAAGCTCTTCTATTTTCCATGAACTCCCTCCTAAGGACTGGATGTAAGTGTCTTAAAATCGGTCACTCTACTTTCTTCTTTGCTCTTCTCACTGGCCCCTATTTATCTTTCTGTATTCAAAGAGCATACAGTCAAAAAGTGTGATGTGCATAAGGGTCACACACAGTACGTACAGCTATCACTCTCTTTTACTGTACCAATAAATAAATAAGTAGGACAAAAAGGCAGAGAGAAAAACAGGATTAGCATCACGCCTACGTTACCAGAATACTTTAAGAAAGTTAAAGATCAAGTCTGCTTTAAGGTTGACTGAAGGTATTTGTAAAACTCATTGTTATACATAGTGATCTTATAAAACACACTGTACTGCAACCCCACGTATCTAATCAAGCCTTTCCAAAGGCAGCATCTTTCCTTCAGAGTTTTTCGTGTCTAGCCCGTATAAACGATATATATTCCTTTAAGTGGCAATGATTTCTGAATTATACATTTCCAACTGATTTATGTTCTCAGCAGTGCATAAAAACTTGACAGGAAGCTTTGAATTGATGAGGATTCCTACCTTGCTTGCACTGTTTTTAAAAGAACAAAAAAAAGCCCACAGTATAAAGACGCCTATTTGTTTGAGTTCCTTAAACAGAACCCAACTTTTAAGAGACTGCAAGGATTGAACAATGCCACCGAAGTGGTGAGAGGACATTCAGTATGAAGTAACACTAGTGGGAAGCAAACGCTGAAGCAAAAGATCTGCAGAGGCTGCTCTCAATGGCCAGTGCTGTACCTGAAATCACTCATTTCCATTGTTATCAACATGAAGAACTAGGACATCTCTTCTGAGAACAGGGACACAGAAGTCAGATTAACCATCGCTGCTAAGAAAGGCAATTTTGTCATTCAATCGCGTATTAAGATAATTAAATACTACAATTATCAAAAAAACCCACTTGTTAGGGAATAATATTTTCTTTTTTAGGAAAGACGCTTTCTGAAGGTTTTCCACAACAACTGTTTTTCAGCATTAGTGGCACCTGCAGCCAAAGACAAATAGTCAAAGTTCCCTGCAATGACTCAGACACAGCAACTTATCTTCTCCGAGCTAATTAAAGGGTTTTTCCTCTGAGCTGAAGCTATCTAATCATGCAAGTATTCCCCCATTATTAGAGAGGACTCTCTGGAATTAATTTTTCAGCATGATGCAGACTGAATTTAGTACCTGACTTTTTAATTATACAAGTTAGATGCAAATCTTCCTAAATTTTATGCAAACATGGAAAAGAAAAAAGCTAGGAGACTAACACAATCATAGGCATGGTCCTACAACCAAGTACTTAGCCACAAACACTCAAGGATCTCTGAAGATCCAGATAATCTATGAGGCACATCACTGCAAATAATAAATTCTGATGTATTTACAGAGTTACAGATCTAAATAGCAAATATTTCCATTCCCACACAACAGGTCAGATCCTGCAGCAGACTAAGGATAAGGAACTCCAGTGATGGTATGGAAGTAAACACTCAGTGCTCCCAAGAAACTTGGCTGCTACCCATCACCAGAAAACACTTGCAGAAGTCATTTCAGACTGTTCCATTCCCATTACTTCAGTTAAAGCAAGAAAGGGGATAAGTGATAGTCAGAGAAGTCAAAAGGACAGAAGAGGGGGAGAGGATCACGGAAGAGGTTACAACAGCCAAAACATTGAGAATTCCAGTTATAATCTGAGCTCCATTTTTCTGTGCTCACAGACATAAAGTGTACGAATAATGAAGGAAATGCAAAGCAGAAGCAAAGACAACAGGATTTTCTAAGGCTATGTGAGACTTCTGGTATGATTTTTAGTTGCTCCTTTTTCCT
This sequence comes from Phasianus colchicus, assembly GCF_987193195.1. Lineage (NCBI taxonomy): Eukaryota > Metazoa > Chordata > Aves > Galliformes > Phasianidae > Phasianus > Phasianus colchicus. The sequence continues at coordinate 2,672,713 of NC_143443.1, forward strand.
TATTTGTTCTGAGCTACTGAAGTAACACCTCCCCTCAGCTCTGGCCTCAGGCTTAGCCTAGCAAGATTTCAAAAGTCTTCTGTGCTTCCCAGGTCAGCTTCAAACCTGCCTCTGTTTTAAAATGAGGAGAGCACTGGAGTGCATGTGGTCAGGGATAAAAGTGGTAGCTATCTCCTGGAATAACCGGTGCTTCTTGTTCCAGCGTGACACGAAGACTAACATTCGATCATCCAGTAAGACAGACGCACAAGACTAACACCAGGGAGCAGCTCTGGGAGAGATACACTTGGAAGCATTCAGCTTGCTGCATTTCTTACCTAAGCTATTAAAGAATTGCACTTTGTGCTGGAAAACAAAGATCTAACCCACTGAGTGAAAACACTTCCTTTGTGTTGCATGCCTCTTGCACTCACTGTACGATACATCACCTGCCAATCAAACAAGTTAGGTGATACAGCCTTTGTAAGTCATCAACCCACGTCCTCAGCTGCCATATTCAGTCTCACCTGCAATAACACATCTTCTGGTTAATGTCATTATGCTCTTCTCTTTTAGATCTTCTTTCCTTTGCACAGTAATCAACCCATTCACACTGCCACGCCAGCCTGTAATTAAAAACCCACAAAAGCAAGGAACACCACGTGGCAGCTCCTCCATCTTGCTGTCTGTGTAATTACTCTGAGGCCGATAGCAGGACATTATTCCAACAAGTGCAGCAGGTTTGTTAAAAAGCATTGAGATTTCTCACCTTTTGTTATCCGTAAGTGAATTTCAACTGAGAAATTTTGTTTTTTCAAAAGACGACCATAATCCAAATGATTAACCAAAGTCTGCATGCATCTGACACTGCTAAAAACACAAAGACTGCACACCCTGACTTTCTATCAGCCATGCCTGATTAGATCTGTATATCATTTCTGCAGCTTTATCCTCAAGCTTTTTTAGCCTTAGCAGAAGGAGCAATTGGAAAGGGTAAAAAATCTTTCAAAGAGATCTTTTAATTTCCTTTTTAATCTTCATAATAAACAGAGTATGTCTTATTTCGCTTAGCTGAATTAGGTAAAATGTCCTAAAACAATGTTGGCTGATATCAATGTGAGGACAGTGGAATATCCTCTATCAGTTTCAAAGCTCTTTGCACATCTTTCTGGAGATGCTGGCCATTCCTGGAAATCAAAACTGCAAGGAATCAAAGCTTAGGTTACAGAGCACATTCTGCTTGAAAAGTTTTTATCTTCTCCAGGAGAAAGAGACCAGGCCAGTCTCTAGGGGCTGAAGCCGTTTCCCATCTCTTCCCCTCAGGAAGGAGATGGTGATCAGCAGGCTGCTCCCAACCATTTCTGCACCTCCTGCTGCACAGCAGCTCCATGCAGCAGCAGCACTGCCATGCCACCAGCTGGATAACCTGCCAAGGGGATACAAACGCAGCACAGAGGAGTTCAAGCTCTGACAATGACCGTGATGCTCCTTTTACTTGGTATCACAACTAACCAAAACCAAAACACTGTGTATGCAAGAGGCCTTTTAGTGCAGCTGCACTGCCTCAGCAAACCACCTGGAGTGCTGGCTGGGAAAGCATGCTGCATTTGCCACTGATGAAAAATCATTTGCTAGGTGAGGTCTGGGGGAGAAGAAGCGAGACACGACCTCCTGCTCTGCACAGATTTAGACCTGAAATTGCTCCCATGCGTTCACAGCACTGTTGTCCTGACACATCAACAGACCACGAAACCTTCCCCACTGCCCTAAACTGGGCAAAGAAGTTACGTGGATGGACAAGGCAGCAATGCTTCATTTTAAGGAGCTACAGCCTTCTGATCTGCTCTAACGCTGATATGAAGAGAGAAAAAAGGCAGTCAGAACAGACAATCAACGTGGTCCCATCCACGTGGGTGGATGAGAGCTTCCTTGTAGGGATGTAATGAAAAGAAAATTGAGATTAAGGAGGGAGAGGACAGGAAAATGGAATACAATGCAAGCACAGAACTCTGGGGTGGAAAGTGGTTGTTTAATAAGCATCAGGAATTTAACAAGCTCTAGAATTATGTTTCATTAGAAGAAACAGAGACCGTCCTAAGGGAAATGCCAAGCATCAGGGTATAGGCAACACTGGCTGCAGAACTGAACCTAACTTTGGGGATGACTGCAGAAGAAAACTGGAGTTTTCACAAAGACGATCCAAGGGTTCTCACCCTCCCACAATCAAGCCTTGAAATCCGGATCAGAATTTTCTTTCAGCAAAAGAACATCAATTTAGTTATGCCCAACATCAGTAGATTCCCCCACGTGCACAGTGGGGGAATCTACTTCCCTTCCCAGATACTGTTAAACAGGCACCTAAATGTTCACAGTCACACCACCACCTTGCTTGATGTAGGTTATGTTTAGTGCTATCTCTTAGGCTAAATTTCTCCTTGTCTGAAAGTTAGAAAACACATCGTTCCTCAAAGAGGGACTCGGTACTCTTTTTCACTGAAGGCAAAAGCACCAAAAATAAACAGAACAATTAAGTAACCGTTAATGGGAACAGTTTCCATTAAGACACTATCTAGAGGGTAATGCATGCATTCATTTAAAAACAAGAACAAAACCTTGGAACAGAAATGAATGCAGTATAAAAATTATTTAGTGGAACTTTTTAGCAGAAGTGATTACAGTAGTAATTCCACTGATAATCAGCAACGTATGGGGAAAGTTTCTGTATGATGTATAAGAACTGCTCTCATGGATAATTTTGTGGACAAGGCTGCAATTTAATCTAGCTAAAAATCCAACACATACAACTGAAAAATAAATGTGTTTAATTGTAATATGCTTCTGTACCAGCATAGAACAAGGAATAATTGGTCAGGAAGGAGTTCTGTAGAAATTAGGTCTTATTTTACAGAAGATCCACAGTCCAACAAATAGTTTTATTTCAAGAACATTCTATCCCAATCATGTGATTAAACTTTTAGTGCCAACTCATTACTCCTAATGAAAAGCTTACAAACAACACAAGGCAAACAATAAAGCCTCTGATACAACAACCACCCAACAGCCACGTTTCAGCATCAAAGCCAAACATCGAGGATTTAAAATTCTAGCACAAAAAATTATTGAACGTGACAGCCAATTTGTAATGTCATCATCATAACACACACCAGGATCATAGAATCATAGAATTGCTCAGGTCGGAAAAGACCTTAAAGATCATCAAGTCCAACCTCAACCTAAGCATACTACCCAACTCTAACAACCCTCTGCTAAATCGTGTCCCTGAGCACCACATCCAAATGGTTTTAAACACATCCAGAGATAAATCTGAACTGGGATTACTATCATCGCAGCTGCTAAATCTAGGATCATGAAATTCCAAAAAAGGAAAAGGAAATTAAACAACAAAAGAAGTAAAATTATTATTCCACTTACTTTGCACGTGTACTAAGTACAAAAAACAATCAACACGTTTTCTATGTGCATTTGGAAATGACAATCAAAGCAGCGAAGGTGATTCTTAGTGCATACATGATGTTACCATATATGTACAAATAACATACAATATGTGTACAAATAAGGTCAAAATGCCAAACCCTGAGAAGTACTGTCAAAAAACGGCCAATTCTGCAACCTTAATTTGGCCCCTCTGGGCACTCTGGGTTTTCTGTGATACAATGTGTGGCTGCATGGATTTTCTATGGGATCTCTTCCCTGACAATTGTAGTGGCTGTACAAGGCCAGGTTACCAACAAGCCTAATCTATTTTCTCCTTTAGAGTGCAATTATAGATTTAGAACACTGAGAAACTGCCATTGAGAATTACAGACTGAGCTTTGCTGTGATGCTCACTGACAGCACAGCAGCAACAGCTTGGAGAAATCTGAACAGACCTTACCAGGACACGAGGAGCAGCTTTCCTCCCTGGACAGACCAGAAGCAGAGCACAGAGGAATAATAAGGTGCAAAAAGAGCAGCAAGATTTCCTTTTCCACACTCAATTATGTGTGTGCCAGTTTTCAAAGTAGTAATTGTAGCATGCTAAATTGAACCACATGTCTATGCTTCTACAACTCAAGAGCTATGGAATGCAGACACAAAAATAACTGTGTGTAATATGGTTTAGGCAAGCCACCCACCTTCAGTGAAATAGAAACTGCGATGCAGGAGGTGGGAGAAAATCTATTTTTTGTGTGTGTGGCACTTGGGAGCTTTGAAGGACACGTAAGATCAGCTGTATCACGTAAGGGATTGTCTTTTATATGTGTTTATTTATTTAAATCAATCGCTTGTTTCATGGCAGGCTGCTGCACTGAGCTCAGAAGCTCACTTGCTCCCTGCGCTGCCAACAGCAGTGGGCTCGTTGCCACTGAGTGAAGAACATTGTCTTGCAGAAGCATCAAAAGCATCAGACGTGCTTTTTGTGAAATATACCTGCAAGCTTTTCGTGCCAGAAGAAAGTTGAAAACTTTGTGACACCGGGAGTTGATGTAAGTGTGTTTTGCTTTGACGCATTTCAAGCATGTGTTAAAAAATAGATTATTATAGTGTGCTGAAAACTACCTTTGGCTGTTACTTGGTGATGCTGAGTTCCACAAACAGATGACTAGCTAGCCTAGAAATGTCTCGTTAGTCCTACGGAGCGCTTTCTTTCAGCTAATGACAGGCAGTGTAGAAACACACAAATAATGTAAGAATGAAAAAAGTTAAGTGCGAGTCAAGTCAGCAGAGGATCAATCTAACATGCCTGGCAGTAACTTCAAGCATTGAGTCAGAAAGCGCTACTTGTATCACAACTGAGTGCTCTCACCAATAATTCCTTAAATCCATTATTTACCAGTTGTGAGCAAGGGACGAGTCCAGAGAAGAGGAGAACACTAAGATTAGCAGCAACTTCTGGTTAAGCAAGAGTTCGCAGATATTTGCACTCAATGAAAAACAACAACAACAACTAAAACCCAAATCTGCCTGATCCAAATCATAGACTCATAGAACTACTCAGGTTGGAAAAGACCTTCAAGATCAAGACCAACCTCAGCCCAACCATGCTATCCAAACTAACAACACATGACATGAATTTATCAGCTAATTTTTCAACTTCACCAACTGCTTACAAGTGTGAGCCTCTTTATAAAGCTTTTTTCCATCACCAGCTTTCCTACTTCCTTTTGCAATGTCTGTTTTCCCATTATTGGGTTGAGCTAGAGGACTGCAACACATGAGGTTTCATCCAGAATGCGATGCCTTGTCCTGCCAACATACTGGAAATTAATCTTGTCTGAGCGCACAGCAGGGAAGGTATACAGAGTTAGGTAGAGAACAACACTGTTTAACGAGAGCAGACAGGTCATCTGGTCATCTTACATCTGGCAAAATGGAGGCCAAGCAAAGATCCTGCTACGCTCTACACACAGCAGGTGTATGAAGGGCAAACTTAAGCTAAGCCAAGTGAAATTTTTTGGCACAAGAATAAATGTGTCTAAGAGAGCCAGAGCGGGTTTGAAGCAGTACCTTCAGTACAGCCTCACTGTAGGAGGCTCAGAAACAAAACGACCTACTCAACACAGGAGCACAATGATTAATGAGCTGAAGGATCATCTGGCGTGGAGAGCTGCCAGGGCAGCTTCCCAATGGCCTCCACAATCCCAGCACCTTCTGCTGGAGCAAAGCCTACCAAGGCTGTGAAAGGCCATTAATGCACTGCCATGGCACACCGAGGCAACGTGCAGCAGTACCAGCACGTGCAGTGTGCTATGGCAAATGCTTTCTGCCTGCAATGGCAGAACAAGTATGGCAGTCCAACAGTGAGCAATGCAAATGCCCCAGCATAGGAAGCTCTCATGCAGACACAACAAGCACCACGTTCACCCTTTCTACTTCACAGAATCACAGAATGGCCAGGGTTGGAAGGGACCTCAAGGATCATGAATCTCCAACCCCCCTGCCACACACAGGGCCACCAACCATCCCACCTAATGCTAGACCAGGCTGCCCAGGGCCCCATCCAACCTGGCCTTGAACACCTCCAGGGATGGGGCATCCACAACCTCTCTGGGCAGCTGTTCCAGCACCTCACCACTCTCTCTGTAAAGAACTTCCCCCTGACGTCCCTTCCCTCAGCTTAAAACCATTTCCCCTTGTCCTGCTGTCACTCACCCTTTCAAAGAGTTGATTCCCCTCCTTACTTCTGAATCCTCACTATTTAAATAAATAAGTCCTGTAAAACAGCCTGTTGAGATGCTCTTCTAAGTATCAGTATACGTGTACAAAAAAAAAAAACAAACAGAACTTTGGATATGCGCTCTATCCTTCCATTTGACACAGATCTGCACTCTTAAAGAGATGATCTGCCTCTCTCTTCATTCTTTTAGCAATAATACTATCTTATTCCTGGCATCTAAGTTGTACATTGATGGTCAAACAGCCCAACCCTGTATTCTCAGAACAGAGTTATCAAGTGTCAGACAGAAGAGGATAAATCTATCTCCGTTCCCCACACAATACCTTCAACTCAAGGAGAAACCTGAACAAATCTATCAATCGTACTCACCCAAGGCTGGTAAATGCAAAACATTTCATTACAGAGGAAATCCAAAGAGTCAGCCCCAAGAGCTTTCTCCACTGCAACGGCATTTGAGGTAACAAGACAACAAGAATGCGAAGGTTTATTGCTATACATCCAAATAAAGCACTCACATTTGTGCTGGAGCAGTGTCCGACCCAGTGAGTTCAGTCTGACTGCCAGCTCTACGGTTTGCCTCCCAGTGGCAGTGTGCTCAAGGAAGAGATTAGAAGAAAAAAAAAGAGAGCATATTCTCTTGACAGAATGTGCAGATATTTACTGGCTCTAAGAGAACTTAAGAGTACATCCAAAGCAAGAGATCACTAAAAGCTAGAGGCTCATTCTAAGATGTGCAGCCTGAGACTGCTTTGGTGACAGTATGATCCACCAGTGTCAGTGCAATAGCATTAATTTGCAGTACGACCTCAGAGTGACTCAAGAGTCAAATCTCTATGTGATTCAATCAAGTAAAACAAAATGTAGAGTCTGGTCTAATTAGAACAAGTGAGGACTAAACCAGGATAGATGTTAGAGGCACTAGTTTGGAGTGAAGCAGGAATACACACAGAAAGAAGCACAAAAGCATTACAGTATGGTATCATGATGAAGACACAAAGATGAATCTGTTCATCAAGAGAGAAGGAAGAAACTTTTGAGACAAAATGTCCGTAAAAGAGTTTGTCCAGGAGTCACTTCAATTTTAGAAAATTCCAGAACTTAGCTACTGCAGCAAATTTATTCCCCCCAAAACACCATTATATCTTTTCATTTTCAATACTGCCAATTATTTCTCTTCTAGTAGCTTTAGTAAGCTATAAATTCCTTCCCTACTTGAAACCATTTGGATTCTTCCAAAGCTCATAGTTCTCACCAGGAAACGGATAATGGTAAAGGTACTATGATTGTACCTTCAATACTATGATTGTACCTTCAGTACTATGATTGTACCTTCAGTACTATCATTGTACCTTCAATGCCAAAACCTTGCTCACTGCAAAAGCCACCCAGTGTCCAAAGCACATTTTGGTGGAAATGAAGCTTAGTCAGGTTCTCGGTGTTAGAGAACAGTGTTTTATAATTTAGGTCATGGTAGCAATACTAGCATGGTGGGGTTTTTTTGTATTTTTGATTAAATTTTTACTGTGAAGATGTAGAACAATCCTACATTTTCCTCCTTTTTTAGAGGATGAGGCAGGTGACGTCTTCCTGCTTTATTAGAAAATGTATTCTAAGTATGGAGCTCCTTCAGGATACAGATCAAGGAAAAGGGAAAATAAGCATTGACTCAGCTCCTGAATTACAGTTACTGCAACCAGTTCTAAGAGGCAGCACAGAGGGAGGTAGCATTTGTTTCCAGCCCTCTCAGGAAGTCATGTAAGCACAGAATCGACTAATTAACGTTAACATTCATTTCCATGCCAAAGCAGCAATAGCTTCCATTCATATATGCACTGACAGAACTTCAGTGGCAGAAAGTACCATTAGTATACAGTAAAAACTGCTGTGTACACATCTTTAGTACCTGCTCTGAATATTCAGGAGAGCAGACGGAGGCAACAAAGCTTACTCAAGGTAGCTGCAACTCTAAAATCCATGTGGCAATTTCCAAGAACAGGAACATTACGTCTCCAGACCATGTTGGAGCAGCAGCATAACATAATGCTGTCGAATCCCAAACATACTGTGGCTAAAGCGAGTTTTTTCATGAGTTTGTTTACTTGCTTACTGAGAGTACAGTTTCATCTTTGCTTCAAAACAGCAAAATGAGCTTTTATTTAGTGGGAAATGCTCTTGTAAGAGCAAGTAGTCTACGATCAGAATACAGTACAAGACTAAAGGTTAAGAAGCATCATCAACTATCAAGTCTAAAAAGGAGCTGTTAATTGGTGTCCTCTTTCAGAGTTTTCAGAGTCTGTAACATTGCACTGAAAATGTTTACTAAAAAGAAATGAAAGATCTGGCAGGAGCTGCTGGCTGCAGGCCAACGTGGCCGGATGCTGTTTGGGAGAAAACCTGTTGGCGTCCCTGACAGCCATCACTGCCTAGCAGGGCTTCTCTCCTGAGCAGTTCCTTGACAGAAATATTTCAGTAACATTTTATTAACTTTCTGTTAATAAACACTTATTGCTTTCAGAACTATTATAACACACTCTAGGTGGCATAATACTGCGACAACCGCTTCTAGAGCTGCCAGAAAATGCATGGGGATTTGTGGACCACTGGTGCAGGGTACCTAAGATGTGACTATTGAAAGCAAACATACAGCAATCCTGCGACCTCCTGGGGCAACACACTGACCTATTTGCCAATTTTTCTATGGTACAGTTTCATAGACATCTTCCTCTTCTTCCCTTTCTTCATTCCCCATCTCCTCTAAAACCATCATTTTATCCAAATATGGTGGTGGCTCCACTGGTGTTTGCTCCAATAGTGCTGTCTCGATCAATTGCTGTCCCAGTCCCCTCACACAGCAAGTGATGGCCATCAGGGCTCCTGCTACTACCACCAAAGAAGTAATTATGGACACAATCATTCCTTTCCGTTTACCAAAGCAAGACTCCAGCCATCCAGGGATAGAAGTATTTATTCCTGAATTCTCTGCCAATTCATCGGCAAGGGTGGTAAGCCCTTGCAATGCCTTAGCTCTTGTGCCATGCAGAGCTGTATTATTGGCCTTGCCTTGAAAGTCTCCAGGCATGGGGCATCCACCACAACAGCAGGCAGCCTGTTCCAGTGCCTCACCACCTTCACTGTAGCAGATTTTTTTTCCTTATATCTACCCTCCCTGAGTTTCCCCAGGGAAGTGGTTGAATCACCATCCCTGGATGTGTTCAAAAGCCATGTGTTGCTCAGGGACATGATTTAGAGAAGGGTAGTCTGGTTAGGTCATGGTTGGACTCGATGATCTTTCAGGTCTTTTCCAACCTGAGTGATTCTATGATTCTATGAAGCCTATGGAGAATGGCTTTCAGCCTGTGGAATTCTTACTTTGCATTAAGAAATGTTTTGCTGTAACAACAATGCTTCATATTGTTTTTCTACACTTCCTCTAACAGCAGCGTGAGACTTAGAATAATTTTAAATACACAGCTATATAAAATACATATCACTGGTTTTAAATTATATACATACAAGGCACCATGTTTCCCTTAGAAAATGACTGCAGTAGTCATTTTTAAAAAGCTTTGAATGTGAAATGCAAACAATCTTAGTTTGGCGAAGTGGGGTGGGAGAGGGTTCTTCCAAACACTTCATTTATTTATTTTTAACTTTTAAATGCATATTTTTAATTATTTAAGATTGGCAACAATATCCATGCAAACCAACTCTAAGCAAAGCCTTTGCGTTTGTGTCCCATTCATTAGTAACTGCGTTTTTACAACCTCCTCCACAGTTCTGCAGCATTAAGAGCAAGGTAAAAATTACATCACAGCTGTAAAGCATGAATTCTGTGTCCCTGAATGCAGTACTGGACTCCATGAGATATCCCACCTTTTAAATATGCTACGAGTAGATCGTCGTTTGCATGTTCTCATGAATGCCCATTTTAGTCAAGAGGGTTATAAAACGTACAGTCTCTATTTCCCAATATTTAAACAGCTAATTAAAAAACCTCTGCAAGCTCTCATTTTTATTTCAGAACAAAGATACATTTCTACAGGGCAAGCACGATGTCATTCAGAGGTAGAGACAAAAATTCAATTTTGCAGCCCTGAGGAAACAATTTTTTTTTGTTGTTCTTAACCCCAGAGATAGAGCAGCCTTTTCCCTGAGGCTTACACTTGAATTTCTCATGGCAAACCCCCCCACCCTCCTTACCCCTCTCTGCAGCCCCTCCTGAGCCCCACAGCTCTGCTGTCTTTGAGGGGCAGCTGCTCCCAACACCCAACACTGTGCAACAAGCCTCTATTTCTTAAGCACAGTTCTGTTTTCTTGAGAAAAGGTGCCTTCAGGAGATGTTGGGAAACCACACCAAGGTTAGAGAAGCAAATTGGCTGTGACACCTCCAGCACAAACTACACTTTTGCATCGTGGAAATCAAGAGTTACATAAACTGCATGCAAAAGCACATCTCAGCCCTACTAACATTGAACAAACACAGAAGAAAATGCCCACCTCAGCAGTTACCAAAAATGATATATTGAAGTATTTGGATAAGGCAGTGGAGCAGAAAGTCATAAAATTCTATTAATGATTTTTGAGCCGCAGTGGAAACAACCACCATTAGACCTGAGTACAATTCACCGCCCTTCTGGGAGTCCAGAAAACACACCATGCTTATACATTTATGAAGAACAGTGAGAAAGCTTCCAAGAAAGCTTCTTCTCCCTTAGCACTGAAGAACCCATTTCCTATGGAACTTTCATGTCTTTACAACCTGAGGATGCTCAGGATGCCAGCAACATCTGGGTCACCTGCCATTCACCGAGCGAAAGGAAAGAAGCTTCTATATAATTAACACATTCCAACTTCCTAGTTTCTAACACTCACATGGGATTAATTATGTATAATATTTAGAATATTGAAATTTAAATTCTGCACAGCTCTTGATTCTCACACTTGAGAGCACTAAAGAATCATACTTTTATCCCGTCTGGCTTCTAAGCAGATGCAAAAACCAAAATTACACTAGAATTAAAACAAACCACAAACAGCAGTAACTTGGAAAGAGACTGAAGTTACCTCAACATACTTCGTTCTGCACTACCTTGGCTGCTCCAGCAACTCAGTTTTCAAGTTCACATAGGAAACATCACTCATTCACTATAATACATGTTTAAAAAAAACAAAAACAAAAACAAAAAAACCATAAAACAACAAAAAAAGAATACTTATTTTCACCTCACAGGCTCATGGCTTTAAGGCCAATACATTCACAATCGGTAAAGAGGCCACGGCCATTTCTAAGTCAATACTGACTCTCTTCTTTCTCCCACTCAGATTTTTTCCTGAAAGGTGGAAACTGATTGAGGTAGGCTCTCTGTTCAACTTCTGCTGTATTTCCATATATTTGAGAAGAAACGTATGAGAGAAATAAATACTGAGTCATCTAAATTGTACTCAGAAGAGACGCCGCAACTGAAAATCTCATGTTCACAAAGATGTTTTCATTTTAATTCACAATTTAATATCTTAAAAATTTGCCTCTTTCTACTCTTCAAACATACACCTTCAATATATTCACTTCTGCTTTACAGCTTGCCTTATCCACAAGGTATTCCTGCTTTGTAACAAAAGATCAATTCCCAACTCCTGGCCTTGAAGACCAAGTCTACAAGCTTTGCCTTCTCTCCCACTGTTCTCATTACTGAGACATATTTCTCTTGGAAACCCACATTCATCTTAGCTCTACACCCCTCACTGCAGCCAATTAGCATTACAAAGAACCCAGAGTGAGTAATGCTCACACATTGAAAGACTTGAAAAGTTGTAGGTTTCATTTCATTACACTATTTTCTTTAACGTGATTGCCCAGATTCATTTATAATAGAACACGACTGTACAAATGAGAATGACTGGATGTATTTCATCTTATATTTACCAATCCAAGTATGTGTCATTACTTCATTACAAACGGTTCATCCTAGTGATATACAGAAAGGGGAAAGTTAGTCAGAAAATAATTTTGAGAGAAAAAACACAGTATTTAGACAGCTTTTATTTCTACACTCTTTCTAGACAAGCTCCTCTACTATTACAGTACTTCCAGGATTCTTCTTCCTCTCACTGTGCCTCTCCATAAAGGACCTTCCTTTAAGGTTAAGAATTAAACTTACAAGCAAATTAAGTTAGTTATGTACTTCTCCATCTTGGATGCAGTGACTTGTGTAGAGTCCTTAGATTCGACACACAACTCTCTTGTCAAGCACACTTCATCTTCTCGTATTAAAATAAATCAGTAAAAAGCAGGGTCCTTATGATGAGAAGTAGTCGTTACCTGCTACTTACCCTGCAAATTATATTTCCAAGGACATCTGAAGGCAACTGTACTTTTGTGCAAAGCTAAGGAAAATACAGGCGAGAAAGATGCAGAGCCTGAAAGGATCGACTTGGTACACAAGAGCTTTTCTTTAGGAATGACTTTAAAAGTGCCCTACTGAAGCCTGAGCACATTCCTCCCTCTTTGTGCCACATTAGGAAAGTATAGAGAAGGAAAGAGCAGGGAAGGAAAACAATGTGCAGTAGACCTAATGCAAGCTAATGAATAATTATTCTCTTCTTATTTGTATTGGTCCCTACAGTCATCTTTCAATTTACATGACCAAAAAGAGCAGTATGTAAGGACTATTTGGAACATGATAAAAAACTGTTATTCTCAGAACTCTAATTTATAAATTTCATGGACAGTTAATCTGACTTAGAAACTTCTTTCAAAACGAAAGAGTTTCTGTTTACAGTTGAGCAAAATGTGAGCATAAACATAAAGGAAAATAGAAAAATAAATTGAAAGATCTCCACTTAAACCTTGTCAACATTTGCACAGGCCTGCCTATCAGCACACACTATTTTATATTCATAAATCTTTGCCAAGTGACAAAAATACCAGAAATAGAATTCATGAAGAAAATGCTTTTTTATCTCTTAAGCAAAATTTAACCCACAAATCAGGTATCAAGCTGCTGACCCAACAGTACTCATGTATCATGACCAAGGAATCAATTTCGTCTGTAGGTAGTTCTTACATGACAATCATCTTTCCATTGCAAAAGCTTTGAAGCATTGAACCCTATGAAGGGGTTCTGGATCAGAGTAGAAAGCTCAATGAATAGTAAAAGCGTATTTCTTATATTACTGATTGAAGCATACATTGTTTCCCTATTTCAAGCAATGAACACTCAGCATCACTAACACATTGGAGTTTTCTGCATTTCTTGTTCACCAGTTGCACCAACTCGGTGCTGACAATCACATTTACAAAGCAATATTAATTCCAGTACAAGGATTCAGAAGTATTAGCAGACACACAACATCCACATGCTATCTGAGCAGAATGCCAGTATTGCAACTAATTCATCGGCCAGAAGAAGCCTGCATAGAATACATCTTTTTCTTTGTGCCTTAAGATCATCTAGCCCAGGACACTTGAATGTCGTCAGTGTCCTCAAAAACTTGGCCTGAAAATATCCAAAAATGGCATTTCCTCAGCCTCTGTAGGAAAAAATACATATCTTTACAGCTACTAGGAATTTCTCAAATTCTAGCTCGTGTCTTTTCTAAAGAGAGAAGAGCCTGGCCCACCTTCCCTATGTTCCACTACTCATTCTTTGAAGACTATTTGTACAGTGATGCATATGAAAGGTGCTCATGTTCCCAACCTGCTTAGATGAGTGTATTTTATTGCACTGATGACCAGAGAAAAAGAATCTGCTGGAATACAACACTGAAATTTTTTGAGCACCATTCGTCCATTCCTATTTCAACATGATTTGTGTTCTGTGTCTGCTCTGAGGAGAAGTGCTCCTATAAGACAGAGAAGAACAAGGAACCTCTTAACTAAAATGACTAACACATCAACAAAAGAGGGAAAAAAATGCAAAATGCTATAGGGATTACAAAAATCAATCCGAGTTAAATAATTCATTTACCGAAATGTCACAAAGTTTGCATCGCACAGCTTAATTCACCCGTGTGCCACAGAACCTAAGTATGATATCAGAATTCTTTTAAAGCTCGAGACATGTAGCCTCTGAATCTTAGAATGAGGCTTCATGTATTTCATATATCGCTTGTTTTATCACTAAAAAAAAAACAAAACACAGATAATAAAGTAAAAGTCTTGCAAACAAATGCCATACTATCCACTGACTCTGAATCTTTTTACTGATCTAGCCATACACCACATGGACGCCCATCATAACCACTAAGTAAGAAACACCTGTTCTTCACCTAAAGGGAAAAAGCAAGAGAAGTTTTATAGATTATCTGGAAGGTTAATGGGTCTAAAGTGATTAACTGTGAAATGAACTGAGACGGTCACGGAAATAACTTTCAGGTTTTGCTGCTGAAGTCCCAATCCTTCTGCCTGCTGGTGGTAAATAAGGCCACGTGGCAGAGAAAGAAAGACGGACTTCTAGATTAAATGCCAATATGTATTAGTGAGGGTATAAAATTGATTGTGAATAGAAGTTTCACCATCCTCATGTGTTCTGTCCGAAGTAATAAGCGACCTCCTAGAAAAAATGCTTTTCAGATCAAATACAAAAAAGCAATTTTCAGGACCAGTAGCAAAAGGCAATTTGAAGGCAGAGACTCCTTGTGGAGAATGAACTACCCTTTTATTTTTAACAAGGCAATTCTGCTTCAGCATGGCTTTTCTTCACAACTGCCACTGCTGGGAACAGACTGTGGCTCTGACAGGCCCCTGACCATTTCAGACTTCACACACCAACTTCCAAAAGCACAGAGCAGCAATACCTGCCTTACCATTTTTCCCATTAACATAGGAGATATTCTGTTTTCAACATCTTTACCTTCCACTGAGTTGAGAATGACTCATAAAACCTCAATGAAGTAACATGAAGTCAAGGTAGCAAACCCATGCATTTAACCTCCTGAATTGTCGAATGCCAATAACAACTGACATTTCAGCCATCTCCCTGGCATTCAGCAACAGCTGAGCTTTGATTATTGAGAATTTGTTCTCTCCCTCTCTCTAAAATGTTTAAATTGTACTCATTTGCCCGCAGTGGTGAAATTGAATATTTTATTTTGAAAAAAAGGAGTATTTCCAGGTACATACTTAGAAGATGCCAACAACACTAAGTAAGGTGAAAAGGACAACAGCAACCCAAAAATCCATACCTCAGAAGAGCAGCAGCTTGGAAGAAGAGCTGTTACTTTTCCCTGAGTATATAATATGTCTCACAATGTAATCTGACAGCCCAAGAAAAGTCAAGTTTCTTTCTCCCAATTTGCTCAGGACCTTGAGAAAACGTGAACATCTTTACACTGGTTTATCGAAACCAGTTTGGTGCTGCAAAAGACAAGAACAATTCTGTAGTTGTGCTGAGACAGGGAACAGAGAAGGCAGGGCAGCAGCTCGTCCCACCCAGATGACTGCCACCATAGAGTGGCATCAAAAGCAGACCCAAAGTTCAACACACACAACTTCTGGTATTCTTTTCCTCACTGTGCTGCAGAAAGCATTGGTAATTCCCCTATAAATAAATACACACACATAAATACACAAACATTTATTGCCAAATGTTTATAGCTGGGCTAGATCTTTGCAGTTATTCAGCAACCTACCTGGATCCTGACGAAGCACATATCCCAAAAAAAGGACTCTAATTTGAAGGCATTAGAGCACCAAATCATTAAGAGATGAACCTACTAGAAAACCCCTTCTGATTTTATGATCTGAGGAGCTGGTTTAGAAAAAAACCCTCAGTCCCTGAGAAGTGGAGAATTAAGAGGCAGCACGTGCAGATAGTCCAAAAACAACCACTGCAGCAAGCTTATTTCCAGTTTAGTTCAGTGCAACCTATGGGAAATGTGTGGCTCCCTCAGCACAAGTCAGCAGCCCTCAACTCCTCAGGCACACCCCTCCTTCCTCCACATAACCACTGGTTGAAACCCAGAGATTAAGGATCAGAAATGTATTTGATTCAATGTTTGTGGACGCCCCATCCCTGCAGGCATTCAAGGCCAGGCTGGATGTGGCTCTGGGCAGCCTGGTCTGCTGGTTGGTGACCTGCACACAGCAGGGGGTTGGAACCAGATGAGCATTGTGGTCCTTTTCAACCCAGGCCATGCTGTGATTCTGTGATAATTTACACACAGTATGGCAGTTAGCATTTCAAGTACATCCTGTGGTCTCCCTTGCCATTTAAGCTGTAGTGGATGCAGGATGGGGTTTATACTCATAGGGGTGTTCACAAAACAGGGTGTGATCTTAACTGCAAAACTAAACCAAAAATAACTAGAAGGGCAAATGGAGTCTATCAAAACACATGGAAAACGATAAAAAAAAAAAAAAATGAGAGCAGCACAGGAAAATTAAAAAGCATTTTGAAGCCCTACATAGCTGAGACATTGTTGTATGAGTTTGGTTCAGCCATTCTTATTCAGAAAGGTGTCATGTCAGCCTGTTCCTCCTTAAGCATTACGTGAAGCATAACAATGCTGCAAGGTACTGAAAGGCACTCGTCTCGTTTGGCAGACAAATTACGGTAAATTCAATTCCACTTCTTCCATTAGCACAGCACAAAGACAGAGAAATTTTGTCTAAAATCCACCGAGACAGGAAACAGACAGCTAAATTGGGATTGCGAGGCTCTGAATGGCATATATGCTGCAGTAACTCCCGAAATTTATTTCCTAAGTGAAGCAATTAGTGAAGTAAAAGATAAACACAGTCATTTGGGTCCAAGTGACTACTCTGCAGTTATTTTCAATCGTGCACTGACGTATCCAGTTTCTGATTCCATGGGGATCTGATATCACTCGGAAATACATCACATCTGTAAGCATACATCTGCATGTGCACAGCGTACAGAAGATTTGTTGTATGCTAGTTAAACCAACCCTGTTCAAACTGCTGCTTCTCTAAGATCCAGTCTTGACAGGGTATTTATATCGGTAATTACACTGC
This sequence comes from Phasianus colchicus, assembly GCF_987193195.1. NCBI lineage: Eukaryota > Metazoa > Chordata > Aves > Galliformes > Phasianidae > Phasianus > Phasianus colchicus. Next base: position 2,689,845 of record NC_143443.1, read on the forward strand.
CAATGCATCCCACGTCAGTTATTTTTTCATCACTAATGTTTTTATGATAGGAAGTTGGATACCAGCTACACATTACCATGATTTTAAGTGAGCTGCTGCTAAAGATAACAGTCTCCCAACTCAAGCCCATGTTTTCCTTTTGCCAAGATGAGGCAATATGTTCTACATCACAAAGCAAGGAGTACCAGCACCTGGGCTGCTGACAAGGAGCAGCAAGCTCATTGCAGCAGCCATAAGCTTTCACCAAGCACCTCGTGCTTTGTCTTTACCAGCTGCATCTTCAGAGACAGGTGCAGGGACACACATTCAGATAGGCACTGCACTCAGCTCCACCCCGCAGTCTGACTCGAGCAAAATGCCAGTGAACAAATTGAAAATATGATTTACCGAGTCATTTCCCATTTCCACACTGACAGCCTAACTCGTGCTCTTAGAGAACACCTGAAAGATCACCAACATTTTGCCTTCCATTCCAACATTTCGTTATCAACCCGAAGTAAAAAAGTCATAAAAAAAAAATGAAATAAAATTTTCCTTCTGATTAGAAAGGGCTCCTCCTAAGCTTGCTGTCTGTGTGTGCCACACACTGATTTCAGCTTGTTTTGCAAAGCTCTCCAAAAGGCCTGGGGGTGGGAAAAAAGATTATAAAACATGATGAAACCAAAAATCCTTCTTGTGTTAAGTTAGTCATCTGCAGGGTAAAATGACACAGCTTAAGGGCTCCCCACACATATGGCATAATAAATACAAACTGCAGATTACTTGTTAATATACATCTATCTTATAACAAAATGGTCCTTTTTTATCCTGCCGTCACTTGGCAAAGTCTTGGAACACAAAGATTTGAACGAATAAGACCTGTATTCTTATTTGCAAACGTTCAAAACAATGTTTTCATTTAAAAAAAAACAAAAAGTTACCAGAAGTCCACAATAGTAGGAATGAGCCTAGCAATTAAACTGATCCATTCAGATTCCAGAGCCTTGTCCTTGTGCCAAGAGAGCAAAGTCCTTATGAGAGCTAAGTGCAAACATCTTGGTACCAAGACACTCGTGTTTTATGTACTATGCATTTCTAATCTGAAGAAAGGTATCAATAAATCAACTCAGGTACTCTTAACAAGGAGATGGTCTTCCTATGAAGTAAAAGAAAACAGATGTTGTTCAGATAGTTCATATTTATAACACAGGTGTTGTTCAGATACTTCATATCATGTATTATAACCCACTGCTTGCTGCTTTCTTACAGCTCAACTTCACAATTACAATAGATCCATTAGACTGACAGGTCATATTCATCTGTCTTACTTCTATAAGACTTCATAGCATAGCAGATAACTGCTAACAACTAAAAGACTGATTGGAAATTAGTCAATATTTGGACAGCTTGCTTACAAATACCAAGATGACGTTTCACAAAATACTGTTTAATCGACTGCAGCTATGACAATGACTGACCCACACAGAAATCTGACATCACGTTATCAATTCTATTTTCTGATGAAATATGCTGCTGACAAATGCATGTCTTTAGAACTTTTCCAGGCAATGCTTTAGGGCACAAGCAGTATTTTCAGCATGCCACGGTGCGAGATTCTAGGAAACCCATAAGGACTTGTGAAACACACAGGTCAACAATCACGTACTTGCAGCTTTTCTAAATACCATTAAAAAAAAAAAAAAAAAGCATTTAGAACAGTTCTGAATGAAAATCAGTGACATTTCAAGCAACAGGTCCCAGAGTAAGTACATGCACACAGAGGCTAAAGTTTCAATGACCTATCTCACTTATCATTTTGTTTACCAAAATGAATCTGCTCACTTGCAGCTGTTATTAAAAACAAGAGGCAGTACTAAGGATAGAATGATGCACAGATAAAACTGTTGAAGACATTAAGTGAGAGAATTGAATTCAGCAACCCATTTGTTTGTGACAGGATGTCCTACAGTAATGAGAGAGCAAAATGAGACCATTTAGATCAATTATTCTAGACTTCTTGAAGAGGCAGCTAAATAAAGAGCTATTTGATCTGATAAGGCCTACTAGACACATTAGTTTCAATACAAAAAACTTATCTTTCATTCTTCGTTTTGGCTTCTCTGAGTTGTTCTTATTCAACATAGAAATCTTCTTCCTAGCTTTAAAACTACGCGCTTCAATGTTTGCTATTCCCAGGAAGCCTAAGGTGACCTTGAATGCATGGCTCTGCTGATTTTCAATTAACTGCAGGGAGCAGATGTAAGCTCCACTTCCACAGGCGGCCTTTTATAATGGTATGACAGCACTGGTGAACACAGGAAGGGCAACTGATGCCACCTACCTGGACTTCTGCAAGGCTCTTGACTTGGTGCCACATCGCATTCTTATCTCTAAATTGGAGAGAGAGAGATTTAAATGCTGGACTGTTCGATGGATTAAAGAATCAGTTGGACAGCTGCAGCCAGAGGGTTATGGTCTGCAGCTCTTTGTCCAGGTGGAAGCCAGTGACAAGTGGTGTCCTTTAGGGTTCTGCCTTGGGAGCAGTGTTCTTCAACATCTTTAATTCTGAAACAGACAGTGGGATCGAGTGTACCCTCACAGCAGGTTTAATGATGACATCAAGCTGAGTGGTGCAGTGATACAACAGAAGGAAGAGATTAGGAAGTCAACCTAATGAGGTTGAACAAGGTTAAGTACGAGGTGTACAGATGGAGAGCAGCTTATGCATAGAAGGACTTGAGGGTTCTGGTGGACGAGAAGCTGGACATGAGCCAGAACTGCACTCCAAAAGCCTGGAAAGCCAATAGTACTCTAAAGCTGCATCAAAAGAGAGGAGATAGCATGGAGAGAGAGGTCATTGTTCCCACCTGCTTTGTCTTCATGAGGCCCCACCTGAAGTACTGCATCCAGGCCTGGGGACCCCAGTACATGAAAGACTGCAGAGTTGTTGGAAAGGGTCTGGAGGAGGACCACAAAGATGCTCAGAGAAGTGGAGCACCTCTCCTATGAAGAAAGATTGAGGAAGATGTGCTTGTTCAGCTTGGAGAAAGATCTGGGAAGACCTCACTGTGGCTTTCCAATACTTAAAGGGAATTCCTAAGCAGGAAGGAAATGAACTACCCCATCTGAGAGAGTGGTCAGGCACTGGAACTGACTTGCCCAGGAAGCTGGTGGAGTCACCATCCCTGGAGGTGTTCAAGAAACGTGTAGATGTTGTACTAACAGATGTGGCTTAGTGGGAAATACTGGAGATAGATGGATGGTTGGACTGGATGATCTCAGAGTCTTTTCCAACCTTGGTGAATCTAAGATCCCTGGAGGCATTTGAGGACAGGTTACATGGAACCCTGAGCACTCTCAGCTGGGGTGGATGGCAACCTTGTCCATGGCAGGGGGTTGGAACTATTTAGTTTTAAGGTCTCTTCTGACCCAAGCCATTTTATGATTCTGTGATACATTCATCTCGCCTGTTCACTGTAGAGCTGAACACAGTGCTCCACAGTCAACAGTTTGAGTGTAAACGAGATGTAAGGTGAAAAAAAATAAGATCCATAGACCTCTCTGTTATGCGAACCATCAGGGCATTAAGCTAAAACAAACCCTTCACATTTTATGGAAATTCGAGCAGGATTCCATCTCTATAGACAGTAATGGAAAGCAGACTGCAAATGTGGATGAAACCACAGCCAATACTTTCATGTCTGGGGACCAGAAGGGAAACTGAGCTGAAACGATTCAAGAAAAGTAGCTCATGGAGAACAACACTTTAGTTATACAAATCCTTTGTGACACCTGATCAGGCTGAAGAACTAGTAAGTATACAATCACTACCTTTCTACGAATTACTTTCATATACTTTTTTCTACATCACTTTGAAATTTTCTCAGTCTTTGGTCATTTCTCGTTCAGCAGCTCCTCCATGTTTTCTGAAGCTGCTGTGGGCAATGCACAAAGCCAAGCAGAAAGGAAAAGACCTGAGCTGCTAATTGAGGTACCGCTGGAGGTCATCAGAGGTTGCTACCTAAGAGTCAACTTTTCTTTCGAAAAGAAGAAGTACAAGTTTGTGTTTCATTTATGTGCTACCACCGAGCTGCTTCTAAATAACCCACATCACTGCATATCAAACAGCAAACAGGTAGATTTGAAAAGCAGTGTTAGAACCATTTCGTGCACACAAAGATTTAATATAGCCATTAATCCTCCAGCTACTCCATAGGGAGTTATCTTCAATCATATGCCTATCATTAAAGATGCTCACAGAGGGCTATTATCTCCCCTCTTATTCCGAGTAATCCCTGTCCTGAAATACTCTTCCAACCTTCCAGAAACTGAGCAATGCTGAAGGCTGACACTGAAACAAACGTAACACATCATGTAGTACACACACACACACACACACACACACACAAACAACACCTAAGATAGAAACAATTTAGTGCTAGTTTGAAAGAGATTTTTTTCTTTCTTTTGGAATTTAATGTCACACCATCTGAGCTGTGGGAATAACCTTTTGCTAGACATAGACACTGTTCTTAATGTTCCAGGGAAGGGAAGTTTCCAGCCAGCAGGAGGAAGGGGCTGGCAGGAGCCCTGTGAAACATTCCCCATGAGAACAGGTGAGTAGAGTAGTGTAACAGCCAAGGCTATGCAGCTCTTGCCCTTGGAAGGTCTGGGGATGTGAAACAAAGCCCTGAGCAGGCTGCTCTGAGCAGGAGGGGGGAACAGAGCCTTTTTCCAGCCCTTTCTAGCTGAATTATTCTCACCATCTCCAGCTTCTCACTACTACAGCACTCATCCTGGAAGCCAGAGGGATGATGAATGCTGCGCTGAGGTCTTTCTTCTAATTGTTTTCTGCAGAGTCCTTCCAACTTTCAGTCAAAACGATGAAAACTAAAGAATGTGGCTGCACAGGAAGAGGAGCTGGGAAGTGCCCAAGTGACTATTAAAGAACTGCCTAAAATATCTGCAACAAAAGATCCCAGAAGATGTATTAGCAGCTTCCACAGAGAGGGTGGCCAATTATGCTCTGCAGTAAAGACATGACGTTGTAAGTGGCAGAGAAATTTTATTTTATTTACCAGCACGACCATGTCGCAGAACATAGTTATTATCCAAAATGAAGGTACACCTACACAAGAAGCATTTAGCACCTCTAGATGAGTCTCAGAAACAAAGTGACACCTGCATGCCTGTAATATAGCATTACAATGCAATTAGAAGTATGCAGATAAATGCGTAGGTAAGAACTTGATCAATTTGAAACATCTCAAATTCTCTCACTAAGCACAAAAATACATCAGCACCCTGATCCTAATGAACTCTGGTATTCTCACTTAAGATAACATCATGCTAACGACCTGAGATCTGAGTCCAACATGAATTTTAAGATTTGAAATGCCTTTTCTCACCAAGCGAGCTACTCAGGAATAAATAAAGTCACCACAGCATGAAGCTGCCAAGTTCATCTACTGAATTTCTAGGAGTTAAAACTGTAACCGTAACAATCCATCTGAAACGGTAAAAATGAATAAATTACTGACACAGCAGAGTTACACAGACATGGAAATTATCCTTCTTGAGTTCCAACTGAAAACAAAAAGAAACCAACAAAGAAAGGTATGAGTCAACTTTCTGGCTGCATTCTTAGCCTTCCCAGCTAAGAGATAAGAGATAAAGATGAGAACACAGTTGGGTGTTATTTATCAAACCTCTTCTGTTCACATACCAACATTTATAATATAGCAAATCTCAAAGGTTTCTGTTTGGTTTTTTTTTTAATATATATCTCATGTAAGTTTTCATATTTTTCAAAAACAGTACTGTAATACAACATTTCCCTTGGCACCTTTAAATAACGTGGTTAATCCTATTTACAATATCAAAATTGCATTTATGTCACTCAAAAATAACAATATTGTACTGCAGAGTTAGCTAGCACTGTAGGATAATAAAATCTGTATATGTTCTTTTTTGAGTCTGAGTCAAACTCGAAACAGCATCCTCACTGAACCACACATTTTAGAAAGCAATAAATCCTTAAAGCACGACCACCAGTCAGGACAGTTTGCAGTTAAGCCCCTCACACGTACAATGACTGTCTTCAAGTATATTGCTTAGTCAGCAAAGCATGTTAAAGAGAACTAGTAAATCGTGCAGATTGATTGGTGATGTTTTTATGTACAACAGTTAAGTCCAGAAAAAAAGGAAAAAAAAACTATCAAATGTATGCAATTTAGGAATTTAGCACACGAATCTCATCAGCACAGTACAAGGCTCAAGTGAGGTATGCTAAAATGCAGGCAGGCATCTGTGAAGTGATGCACAACCAGTGGTTGGTTAAGTGTCACAAGTGAAACAGAACCATGTTTTGTTTTTCATAAAAGCACATTCTTTTCAGTCAAATGGACCTGCATAGCAAATACGTGGTCAGTAACTTAAAAGAAGGGGTCACCTATTGAGTAATTCATAAGAAACAGTGATGAGTAAGCTACTACTTAACAAAACTAACAATGCTAGGGCACCTGCAGTTCAGCACAATTGTTCAAGCTGAGGAAAAGCCAATAGAGAAACATGCTCTGCTCAGGAAAATTCCATGTTCCATTGTAGACATACACACTATTTATTATCTACATCATATTTATAACTTACCTATTTAAGCTTTAATCTAACAATACTGCATTAACAATATTAATATAAAAAATTAATGTGAGAAAATGAAACGTTTATACTGTCAAGGAAAACAGGAGAACTAGAAGCCTAAATATTCTCTGTGAACATATACTCCACGTGCAGTCTATCCTAGAAGGAAAGAAGCTCTAAGTACTGATGTAGGCAGAAACTAGCTAAGGAACTGAAAACTGTCACAGCTTTCCTCAAGAACATAATGCATTATCTCCTGGCAAAAAACAGAATTTGTAACATTTCTTGTGCCCTCTGACCTTTAAACTTACCTGTTTTTTGTTACTATCTATTACTAAATCTACAGAGAAGCATTAAGTCTGGAATCAAACTCCATTCTTTATGCTGGAAATGCTGGTTGGCAGCTCAACCACAGCAAAAGGAGGAAAGACAAATAATTCTGTGAAGACTAGAGCTTTGTCAAACTCATCACTGGAAAGTTAGCACAATCTGTACTGCTGCACTGCTTTTAGTTCTCTCGAGACCAAAGATAAACTGCGTCTTTTCCAAAAAAATCTATCAATATATTTATCTATAAATTTCTGCTTTTAAAATATTTTCTTTTGAAGACGTTTCCCAAGTTACCTACATAATGTTTCTAGAGTAAACAAAAATGGCAGGGATGCTCTTAGCACAGCAGGAGCTCTGCTCAGAATGTCTTCATACCTCTAAATGGAAATAGAACTTCACCCAAAAAATCAAAATAAATTCAACACAGGCCCAAAGCCATCACTGTGCCACAGCTAGTCGACTTAGAGTAAGACTGAGATCCTATATTAATTATCCTTAGCACAGCTGCCCATAGCTTCAAACACTCACAGAGTAGAGATTCAGGAGGTTGCATCACCAACAGGCTGATAAAGCAACTCATACACTTACTGAATGTTGTAAGGGAAACTAAGGCAGCTCCCATGACTGCATCTTGCCATCAATGAACAGCCAACTCCACACGTCCCTGATGTTCTGTCTTCAGCTGCTCATTTTGGCTGCTTTGCTACTTTTCTGCACTTTGTTCCCCTTCTGCTAATAACAAAACACAGCAGCTCTGAAATTTCATCTTTCAACTCAGGTGATCGTGTTATCTTAGATACAGACGAGCAATGATCAAAACTGCTTCCATTTCTCTCACTTCCTCCTCCTGAGATCTTTTCCTCACATCAACTCAGACGCAACGTGTTACATCTCTCAGTGTCAAACACTGCTATGTGCAGACAAAAAAAACCCAACAAACAAAAAACCCATGACCTCTGCTGTCCAGCTGATACTCACATCTCAAGCAGAGGCATCCTCCAACCTCCACTTTCAGAGCCCTGCTGCACGATGCCTTGGAAACGTAGGAACATTCACTTTCTTCAAAGCTCCTCTGGAGTTAAATCTCCCATCGCTTTCAAGCTAGAGAAGTTCTTGGGGCAAAAAGATCCTTTTTTAATTAATGGAAAGATTCGCACAGAACTTCCAAATGAAATCATGTCACACACAAGTGTGCATTTCTGAAACTTCATGTTCATCTTCCTCACTTCTTAAGAGCTCTCCTGTCCTACCCTTTTGCCACTCACATCCTCCTAGAGACTCGTGTCAAAAAAAACCTTCTCCAAGGCCCATCACAGAGATCAGCTTGGAAAAAACTACACGTCACCACTTAGAACTGTTTCTGTCCGTTAGGGAGCGTGGGTAACCCTGGACTCCTCACTGAGTGCTGACAACAAACCATCAGGGCTGTTCTGAAAGTAACGCCTCCTGTTTTCGTGATGCTGGCCCACACTGTCAAAGCCATTTGGAGGTATGGCAGTAGAGCTTGAACCTTCCCACCAGTATTCCGTAACACTCTGTTGCCATGTGGCAGATGGCAGCAGACAGGCAGTCTAACACAGAAGTGAGTATGAAGCAAAGACGTGCAATTGAAGTCCTCCACGTGGAAAAATTGGCCCCCACTGACATTCACCTATGCTTGCTGAACATTTATGGAGACCAACCAGTGGATGTGAGCACAGTGAGTGGTGCATTCCAGCAGTGGCAGCAGCAAATCTCCACTGCTGAAGACTCTCACAAGCATGGCACGCAGCTTCTTGTTCATTGCTGGCAAAAATGCACAGCTAATACCAGTCACTATGTTGAAAATTAGCATTTTGTAGCTGACAGTTTGCTCTATCAAACAGCATTATTGTGCTCTTTGTACGTGTTGCAGTTTCCATGTAAGTAAATGGGAGACACTGCTTTCTGAGCCATCTAAATCCTTAACCAATCCATACTGAACAAAGCCTCCCAATGACTGGGTGTCAGCTCATCTCAGAAGCTGATGCTCGAGGGCAGGGTACAGCTGAGCATCCTGCAATGAATACATTTCTATAACCACACATGGTATTTCTAGTATTAATTTAAAATGAGCAAACGCCAATCCCATTCTTAGCTTACATTCTAATTCCCACAGTTACGTAGTGCAATCAATCACCTGGATTAATGCCACCACTAAATCAGGATTTAAGATTAAGATTATCTGGGGTGTAATAACAAAGACAGAGCTAAACATACTGTGCTGTTCTCTGCAGCAAAGAGAGGCACCATTTTTTTTTTTGCACAGCACCACACCACACTCTAAAGACCTCTTCCACCATATTTCCTACAGAATATATAGAGTGTATATAGAATTTTTATAAAATATTAAGCACTTAAAATTCGTGGCACCTTTTAACCAATGCATACTTTGTTGCTACGTGGCTTTCCAATGTAAGCTGTATCCATATCACACGTCCAAAAATACTACCAACATTCCAATTATTAAACTAAGCCATCCCAAAAATTTAAGAGGATGCACATGATTTTACTTAAAGACATTTCTCCTAAGTATAGGACAGATTATCATTTTAATGCATTTTTATCCCTCCTGTGAGATGGGAGAGAATCAAAAAACAAAGCAAGTAGAACTTGTGGGTTGAGATAAAACTATTTACTAAGATTAAGAAAAAAAAAAAAAGGAAAACAGTTATGACTATGCATGTTTATATGAATACATACATATGCACAAGCAATTGTTCACCACTCCCCACCTGACCCCCGAGCGGCAAGAGAGAAAGATGAACTCCCACCCCCTGCCAAACTCCTCCTGCTTCGTGCCATATGGTATGGAATATTCCTTTGGACACTTTAAGTCAGCCATCCTCATTCTGTTCCCTCCCAGCTCCCTGGGCCCTTTGCTGTGCATGGCCTTGGCTCTGTACAGCACTGCTTAGCAGCAGCTACCAACATGCTGTGTTATCAGCATTGTTTTTCTCCTAGAACCAAACACAGCATCATACCAGGCACTCTGAAGAACACAATTCCTGCAGAAGCTAATACAAGAACATACTGCTGGAGTTCTATTCAAAATGTAATTGTTCCATTGAAGAACACGTAATATACATTAATGAAGTTTAGCGAATCTGTTTACCCAGGTGGGATTTCTTGGGAAGTTTCTAGAAAGCAAATCACTAAGTGTTTGCAGATTGGAAATCTGATCACACTCATGACAGTCCCAAGAGGGAGCTGTGAAACTGTCATTTCAATCAAAGGATCTCAGCAGAATTAGTTATCTGTCTCTGAAAATTGCTAAAAGACAGAGGACAGCAGTGGGTGTTGTGAAGGCAGACAGAATCAATAGAACAGCACTCTGTGTTATCTATACTAGCAGGCCTTTACCTTACTTGTGATCTCTATAATAGAAAAGGTTAAAATTTCTTTTATGCTTCAATAAAATATTTGATCAAAACTGTATGACTATTTGGGAAGGGCCTAACGAGGTGCAGTTGATAGGTATGACACCGTCATGCGTTGAGTTTTTATTTCCAGCTCATTAAATCAAATCTGCCTTCAGAGAACCAACGGTCTGTGAAAGCTGGTGGCTTTATTTATTTATTTTTGGTCTCAGCCTCGCTACCTACTGACGTGTTCACTGATATCAAAAAGTAACTGATGACAAAGATGTCCACTTCGGATCTCTGCTGGTAAACGATGCATAGCAGTAAATCCTACACAGAAACAAAACTGAATATCATTTCAGTGTCAGACCTTTCCAAGAAGGTTTTAGAGACCCCAGTAGAGAAACTCTGAGATGATTGCTACCCTACATCTTCTCTATGAGTAAAGAAGTATCCAGCTGCTATTCAAGACAAACTTCTGACGCCACACAGGCAGCTCACTGAAGATTCTCAAAGGCTCAGTGCAAAGCATGCCAGTGGTAGAGAGGAGTGTACAAGCAGCTGCTCTTCTAGCAGCTTCACTTAGCATTAATGATAGGCAGGAAGGGTCAGAAATGCATAAATCCAGAATTTATGCCAGTGTCCAGCACTAGCCAGGCTCACAGCCACCTTCAGCATGTGCTTCCAGCTCTCTTTCCTTGGCAAATATTTTTATCAAAACATCATCACTGCAGTTTTTCTCCTTCCCATTAGTACATGGCTGCAGCATGAACCACCATCACATCTGTTCAACTTGGCTCAGATGCCTGCAGCCATCTACAAGCAACCCTTGGAGCTGTTCTTACAGAACACATTTTGATGCATACCAAGGTCTGGCAAACTCTTATACTTGTTCCTTTTTCTTCTTTTTTCTTTTTTTCCCTCAAGAAAATAACAGTATCTGAGGGCACGCTGCAGTGGAACCATATCCCAAGAACACAAGAAAATAGGCAATATAAGAGATCTCGTTATTTGTGTAAGTAAACACAATTTTCTGTGTGCCTTCCCCACCTCAACAGAGGCAAAATGAGACAAGGGACTGAACTTTCTCCAGCTCCACTGCTTTCATTGAGCATCAAGCAGTTTTGCATCTTAATGCTCCATCTAGAGGCTGACACTCTTTTTCACTGCACAGCCTGTTATTAAAATGAAACAGAGTCAATCCAAGGACAAAAATGGAACTTCCACACGTGTCTGCAGAAGGAGGAAAGGATCTCAGAGGGTATAGGAGCTCTCTCCTTCTGTTTCGGTAATTCTTCTGAACACTTCTTCACCTATCCTTTTAATCTGTGTACATGTTTCATACACAATATGGCAAAACACTTCCTACAGCTGAAGGGGTAATTTGTGAGCTTACTTTCTTAAAGATGAGTTTCTCCATGGGCTGCAGAACACAGCACAAACAACAAATTACAACTGGTCAGTTATCCACACCATGATCTACAGCAGAAGACATGAAGATTTTTTGCTTGATGGGCACTTTTTTACTCAAGTTGAATGATCTCAGTAGAATATTAAGGAATAACATACAAAAATAGAAAGTAGCTTCTTGACCAACCTTCAGTAATAAATGCAGTTAACCTCTAATGAAGCCAACAGGAAACAAAGCAACTGGAAGAAAATCTGGGATAATGAGACCAAAATGAAACCTGTCTTTTACTTGTGGATATCAGTACTCAATCTGATAGTAGACCTAGTACTCCAAGGAGAATAAATTTGTCTCACACACATACACAATTCAGATGGCTTTGCACTAGTGACTGTAAGAGCTCTGCTGTGCAGAAGTACCCCCTGAGCACTGAACGAGGCTTCATGACGATGTGCCAATGGGCAACTGCTTTTAAATGTTCTCCAAAATTAATTCTGTGAACTTTGATGGCTTGGTATTTATTGGCCTGTGTTCTCTGGAAAGAACAGCCCTAGAAATCTATTAATTCAGCTATCATTTAAGTAGGTTAATCCAAGTTTACCTGTTTACTTAAGCTGAGAAACAATTCTGGCATCTGAACTTGGCAAGCAGAGCCCCTGCAGATATAAAATTAATCAGTGTCACCCTTTATTATCAAAAATATTTGCTGGTGGCCACACGGGAAGGAAGGAGATACACTGGCCTCCTGGAGTTACAGAAATAGTCAAATACACCTCCTGTGGGATATCTTTCACAGCTTCAAGCCAGCACCTGAACTAGTAGTATAAGAGATGTTCCCTGAGAGCACATGCTCTGTTCAACAGGGAAGCAGATCGTTTCCAGTAGCATAAAAAGGTCCCCTCTTTTCTCACCCAAATCACTACAAATTTGCCACCAGACTGAAATAAACAAGCTTTTTTTTACCCTCTAAAAGCAAGTAAAACTTGTCATGTCCACGAGTTAATTATTAAGATAAATCTATTAAATTGGAAGCCTTTAGAAGTGCGATACGGAGGCCTTAAAGGATCGCTTTTAAAAATATTTCCTTCCTGAGAAGAAATACTGGAAAATGACCAAAACTTCTCTTCATATTCTGTGCCCCCAAAATCCCCAACTGCTTCAGAAAACCTGTTGCACACCCATCTCAATCCTGCTCAGTCTCACACTGCATTTAGTCTGACTACTTTCAAAACTCCCTTTGAACCTTCGCTCTGCAGATCTGACTGGATCTTCAGGACTTGAATGGAAGAGATACACCAGTATGGAGCTTTGTGTAACTGCATTCAGCAATATATCTCTTTGAAATCGCTGAGCCTGACCAAGGACGAAATTAATGATGGGGCTGTTTAAGATGGGTATGTAGGTTACGCATCTCAGTAGAGTATCACAGGAACTAACGGGGGGCCATCGTTATTCAGTGAGACATTTGAGAGTGCTCTACGTGGCTTAAGCATTTGTAAAGAAAGATTTCATCAATTGCAAAATGATTCCCATGCTCTCTATAGAAAATATTTCTTTGCTACCGTGAAATAGAGAAGACAACAGAAAACATCAGAAGGAAAAAGGAAAGCTCTTTTCACGGCCTTACCCTGCTGTGCTTTGGGTATTTAAGCAGAGATGTCCTCTTTTCTCAAAGACAGTTTGAAATGCTCTTCCTATATGAATATGTATCAGGTGTAATCAATAGGCAGCCAGGGATCAAATCTCCACAACCAGGCAAAGCCCAGCAGTTCCCATTCTGACCTGAACACCCACTTTATCAGACGTTCAAATAAGTAGAACCATCTGGGGACTTGAGATTGACCCTTTTCATAGACCAAATCTTTTGCAGAACCACAGTTTTGTCCTCCTGACCATTCTACTATGGAGAAATAGCTGTCTTCATTCCTGGACTTTAAAAAGAGGTTCATAATACATAAAATAGATCAAATTCCTTTTGTTATGTTGTTCCAAATGCCCACTAGCATTAAGCTATCACATTTTACTTTCAGAGTTGCAAGAAACAATGATCCCTCAAGAGCTGCTTCTGTCCCCAATGTTCAAACTGATCAAAAATGTGCCTTATGCTAAGGATACCTTTCCTACCTTCTAAAACTTGACTGTGATAAGTCATACATGTTCTTTTAAAAAACAAGTGAATAACAACAACAAAAACAGTACATGGTTGCTGAGAAAAGACTAAAATATACCACGATTAGGACTGTGCTGATATATTTAAACATGGGTTTCTCCCATCAAATTGCATTTTCCTCACAAACATAGCAGCAGACTCCTACTAAAAATATATATATAATAATGAAAATAAAGGCATTGTTTGCCCTCTGTCCTCAGTGACAACTCCTTTGGTTGGTGCCACTGCAGAAAGTAAAGGAAGGTGCCTGAAAAGCTGTATCTCAGATGGAAATAGTTTGAAGCAAATCGAAGCTGTAACTTTTGTACCAGAGGAGAAGGGAAAGAGATTTAGAGCCACCTGGGACAGAAGATGAATGTAAATGGCTGGAGGTTGGTGAGCAAAGCTCTGGAAGGAAAGGGCGACAGAATGAGAAAGCAAAAATGGCTTGAGAAGAGAAATGGCACTGAGTTCTCTTAACTATCACACTGAGCTAGGAGATGAGAATGCTGTTTATTTAAAAGGATGTCAACAAAACCAAGTACTCTCTGTGAAACATCAAATAACACTGAAATAATCAAGAAAAGAAACTCTGTTAGGGAATAATTTAATCTCACAAGTACTATTTGAGAAGCACAAAGCAAAGAAGGCAAAATTCAAATGCTGATTTAAACAGGTCATCTTATAGAGACATAAAAACTACTAGTTTTGTGCTAGGAGAGGCAGAAGTGCTCCCCCCAAAAAGGAAAACACAAGGAGTACACAACAGATCATGGAATACCAACACACATGCAAAAACACAAACTCAAACTGTGTAATAAACCACAGTTTTACTGTCTTCTACCTGGATTCAAATCGTGTTTCGTTCTTTGGGATGTAAGCATTCACTGACTTTGCACATACAATAAAGTCAGACTGCAGCAGCATGTCTGAGAGTGTGGTTCTAGCATTGTTTTGGCTAATGAACAGAAGCATCTTCCATGCATTACTTCACTTGCTTGCTATTTTCATTCAAGTACGACAAGCTATGTCAAGATAAAAAAATAACCTAAGACTAAATGCTGTAGAAGTATTTATACTGCTCTAGTCTTGAGAGAAGAGCATAAACGCGCATTAAATAATTCAATCTCCATAGGCAACTTCCAGGGCAGAGCTTTTGACAGGAATTTCCCATAATTGCAGATGCTTCAAAAAGCATAGCTAGGGCTGCTTAAGTTACCAAATGCATTTTAAAAGAGGGAATTAGAGTTATTCATTCCAGGTCATTACTCGTGGAAGCCAAGGAGATTTCCTATTGCTAGAAATAAGGTGGTTACTTTAGGACTATCCTTCTGCCCATAGTCTCTGTTTCATATTCTCTCTGCATTATCAAAGAAAATTCTTTAGAACTGGGGAGAAAAAAAAAGAAATATGAGAATCTCTTTTCTGGACTGGACAAGGCATATTTGTAATATTACACTCTCGTTTCAAGTTTCAGGAAATCCAGTTTCCCTGGGCTTCAAATCTGCTCCCCCTTCCTTCTGTCTCACAGAAGCACAGAACTATTTGTTCAGTGGGCTGTTTATTATTAGAATGCCTGCTGCAGAAGGGAAAAGCCTTTCCAGAAAACCTTCCAGCTACAATTTTGCTCTGAAGATACCAGGCGGTATTTAACACATTTGAATATCATCAAGATAATTTGCTATAGAATACGGGAAAGAAGCGAGCAGGAGAGATGGATTGAGACATGAATCTCCAGGCTTCTCCCCAACTCAAACAAAGAACAATTTGTTTATACCCATGTAAATCCTGTACTGCGCCTGAAGACATTTTTCACCGTGAATTTTTTTTTGTTATGTTTCATCTGTGTTTTCATAAACGTGGAAATAATGAACTGAATGAGGTCTTCACCTAGTGTGACAAGGAATCTTATGTCAGCAGTCACATGTAAAGAAGCACCAGCAGAGCTGGTTTCTGCTCAAGAAGCTCGTCACGTTAGCCACAGCACATCTTGGACCTCCAGACCTGCTACAGTGCAGGAAATTTGGTCAGAACTTCTTTCTTCCTATTTTGAGATTGTTCTAAAATCCTCAAAAGAAAGCTTTCTCTGGAAAAAGAAAACACGTGCCCATCTTCTGGCTTCTCTCTTCTGTACAAATTAACTTACGTTTCAAAAGCCTCTAAAGGAATAGTAACCTCAAGAAAATGCAGGTTTTCCTCTTCCATCCAAAAGAGAAAACAAATTAATTTCTGTATCTGCCATCAAACAAACCAAGTGAACTCACACAAAGCCTTATGAGTTGAAATCTCCAAAATACAGAGATAAGTGTCACTTGCTCTGTACACCACCCAACAATAGCCTCATTTCTTCAGATTACAGACTATACAGACTCATAGGATGGGGACTAACCAAGTGAGGGCAATAAGCAAACTTATGAAAGCAACAACATGCCAACAATCACCAGCTTAAAGGTACGAGCCTCATCAACTGCAAGCAAAATTGATGGGAACGCAAGTGATGAGAATTCAACATGACTTTGAAAGTTCAAGCATTACTTTTCAGAATGGTTGACAACACGTTAACTGCATTTCTTTAAAAGCATCTCTTCACATAGCAGGCAAGTAATTTACTTGCACTGAACAACTCAACCTCCCCTTCTAAAGACACGATCTCCTGTTCTGGAGTCTTCTGGACCTTGACAGTTTGCCCTAGTAGTCATGCTGGAGAAGAGCCCTGAGATTACAGGCCAGTAAATTTTAGATACTTTTTAGTGATGCAATGCTAGGAGACGAATCAAATCCGTATCCCTTACCAATAATGCACAAACTCTGGTTTGGCAATTTTATCAATCATTTGAATGAACTTCATTAGCCAAGGATTTCATTTGTTACAAGGTCAACTGAAGAAGCTGTTGGACACCAGAAGAAACCTGGCATCGTTGCATACTGCCACCGCATCTTTTTGGAATGTTCACTGAAGAATTAACGAGCCCATTACTACCTTTGATGATTATAAAGATGTCATTTTGTTGGTGTAAAGTAGCTGCCTGAATATACATTGCCTTGGTGACAGCAATAAAAAAACTCGAAAAATCACTTCATTAAAAACAAAGTGATGAAAATTGCTACGAAATGCCCATTACCTCTGGACTTGTGATAAAAATAATGGCCTTGGCAAGGAGCACAGCTGAATCGTAAGTAAGTGAAGTATGAAGTAGCCCGCTAGTAAAAGGAAATGAGTTACTGTCAATAGGGAATCATCAGGAGAAGCACTGCAGGCTGGATTATATTTACAGATTAACCCCACGGAAGTAGCAGGTGATGCAGCCTAGACTTCTAAAAGCACTGAGAAATCTGCAGGGACCATCTAACATGTTTCCTTCTGATAGCGATACCACTTCATTCACTGCTGCACCGTGCGTTCCACACCATTCCAAGAAAGGAAACACTTCTGACTGGTACATTAATAAGTTCCAGTGTTGTATTATATTACAGGGCTACAAACCTGGTCAAACTTAATCCTCTGCCTGACTTCAGCTATGGTGCTGGCCTGTGGACACTGCTGTAGTAGCAGAGCTACAGAGTGCAACTGATGCACACAGCTGTGTTCTCTCTAATATTTACTACTTTATTTCCCAATTTAAAAATGATGTCTTCAAAATCACCTCTCTCTAGAAAATACTAAAGAATGCTAAAAACTTACAGATTCTCGCATTGCTAGTAGATAATGACCGGTCTCAACAGTAAAATATTTTTCCACACACACACATATGCTTATTTTCCCTATTCTTAGCAGAAATATCCTTCTCTAAAACAGGCACAATCCTGTGCACAATCCTGCACAAAACTTTACAAACGTGACGCCCATACTTCTCCTGAACACCAACTCAACACAGAAGGAAAAAGGAAGAGACAGAGGCAGCATATTACTGCCAAACTTTGCTTGAATTCAAATATAAATGCAAACCCTACATAGGAAAGTACCTTGTTTCCCTGAACCTTTCTGCCTTGAGATTTTGAAGGCGTACACAATCACACAGATGTCACAGCAGTGACAGTACCGACAGAAATACAAAGGTAGCAATCCTGAAAAGATTTCTGAGACTGTTTTTACCTGTTTATGTATTACTTCTAACTGTATTCTACTTCAACTTTTTTTTTCTTTTTTCTTTTTCTTTTTTTTTTTTTACGATGTTGTGGAATTGCTGACTGGGAACCAGAACATATTTTTCTTGCATTGACAAACACAGGTAATAAGGGCTTTGTGCACTACTTGCTTATTAACAGCAGCAGAATTGAAATATGCTGCCCCCTGGCTCATCATGTGCCAGCTTTTCTTAGAGAAAACAACTGCAGAAAGGAAAATACAAAAAAAGACAGACGAGGCACAAGTTGCAACTAATATGAACTGCATATACACACATACACATGGATACTAATAGCTCTTCCCAAACTGGAATTCAAGCTCAAGATGCAAGAAACAAGGACTGCATAATCTTTGAGCTCTCTGGCACTGACCAAATGTAACACGCTGATTAGGAAACCTTTTTCTTCTCCAACTCTTATCATTAAAATAATATAACGTATCACAAAGTTGTTGAGCTGTTGAGTTAGAAACAGAAAAATTTAGCCTCCTCTTAATTCAAGCACATCTCGTGTTCAGGAGGCACAGACTGAGAGATAACAAGATCTGTATTTGCACTTCTGATCTATTATGGACAAGTAACGTAAGAATACTGTGATAACATGCTAACAAGCTGAGTTAGGAAGTTCTATCCACTTGTCAGGCCTCTGCACTTTTGTTCAGCCTTCCTCCCACAACAGGACAGAAGTTCTCAATACACATAGATGGGCTTTACAGCTGGCCTGTAGGAAACCAGACAATCATCCGCCCCTATATACTTAAAATGACTTTCAGACTCACCTCTTTGTGCACTACGTCTCTTTTCCAAAACCCATCCTACAGGCAGGTGTGCATTTATGGCTGAGCCAACACCAAGGCTCAAGAACACAGCAGTCAAAGCAGCACATATCTCATCTTGGTTATGGAATCAAAGCCCTAGAATTTAGTAAGTAATAGGAAATTCAAGATAAACTTAAACAAAAAAAAAAACCCTAAACATGTAGGAAGATTTGTGCAATCTGAGTGAGCTACTGTCTCACTCCTCAAGGTGTGCTCTTCAGTGCTAGGGGGGGTTTATAAAACACACAGGCAGACAGCCTGTAAATTAGGCTGTGTAGATACAAGCTTTTTATCAGAAAATGAAGGCTATGTGCACAGCAGACTGCCTTCTTCCCTTCTTTTCCCCACAAAGTGAAGTGACAAAGAGATTTAGGTGTTTGTTCTCAAAGTCAGAGGTCTGTATGAGATCTGGGAACAGAAACTTGCTGTATCTGAATGAAGAGCCATCAGACATATATAGCCCTTACTCAGTCAGACAGGGAATTTTAGAAAAGCCTTAAAGGCTTTACAAAACAAGAGCCATTTCACACTGCTTGTGAAATAGAGCACTGCAACACAAACAGAGCCCTGTACTGGAGTGTTCTTCAGAATTGCATTAATGTCTATTTTGTCTTTCAAAAGTCTTAAAACACAACATTTACTGATAGAAGCCCTTCTGCATAAAAAAGCATTTTTCATAGTCCAACACAACAACATTTGACCTTAACACAGCACTCAGAATCTGCATGGGTGCACATTTCTTAAGCATTGGATGCCATCTCTTTATTAAGTATTCTCACGCAAGAAATGTATCTGCTCTTCTTGACAACACACTGGGAAAGCTGCAAGAACAGCAACAGGATTTATGTCCTTACCACACATAATTGATACTCCTTATTTTGACATCCTGCTTCCATGTAAATACAGGAGAAAAAATAGTCCCACCTCAGCCAGCCATTTAACCATCTTTCTGATGCACCGAGATAGCTTTGAAATACTCAGTTAAAACAGTATTATTTGTAAAACTAAGCTTTTTTTAAAAAGCTTATTGATTTCCTCAAGGAAACGGAGGTGGTGATACAGGTTCACCAATGTTAAACTGGGCCAAGAGCATACAATGGCACAGAAATTTCATCCAGAACTACCCTGAAATATTTACTAAGAGTTCACTGCCTCCCACACAGAGCACTTCCAAACACCACCACCCAAAACAGGACTTGCAAACACCTAATGCTAATACCAGGGAAGGATTTATTGTTTCAATTACCCACCAGATTCTTATGTTATATCCGTAAGACGGTATAAAGCTATCAAAAAGATTAATTCGCCCAGCAATGCAGGAGTTTACCCACAAGGAATAAACAATCCTGGTTTTTAGCCATGTCAAACAACAGAGCACAATCCTGATTGCACAAGTCTGAAGAGATGAATGACATTTTCTAAATGGGAGTGACTTCCCTGTTGTTCAGGGGAATCAATCTACCCATGTAAGCTTTAGATTACCTTCAGGAATATGTCAAACTGCAAACACCAGACTGACATTTGGGATAAACACTGGGCAGGTAGCAAGGACTCCTGCTCTGACACGTGGCAATAGTGAATATGCACAGAGGAAAGGCTTCATGTCAGTCGGAATCATTTTTTACAAACCACCAAATCGATAGAAAAGGTAATGGTACCTTAAGATTTCATTGGCAGATCTTCAATCTGGTGGTTAGCTCATCCTGTTTCAGCTCTTGCTTGCACAGGGACATATAATATGTTCTCTCCTTATTTGAGGAATTTAATTAACAAAAAAAAAATACACTGCATACACGCACTTCCTGCTGAGATCACAAAGAGGTGTTAAGAAGTTTCAGCTCTCCAGCCACCCTACAACAATGGGAAGCACAATATCAAAAATTAAAGCAGTCTGAAAGGCTGGGCCAGGACTGAACTACATCACACTGAAAACACGAGCTGAGGAGACGAATAAGAACCAAAAGCACATTTTGCAGCTGTCTCCATGTTGAAGCATCTCCTCGTCAGCCATGCATCACATTACTTCCCCCTTCGTTTACTAACTAACTTCAAATGGATTTCTCCTTAAAATACACCCCTGGCTCTTCCCTTTAGCACACCTAAACCTGCATAAACCACAGTACCACTGGAAGCACACCCCAGGGAACAACCAGTGGTGGGGTGAGAACCAACCTGGTATTGAGCCCAGCCTCCTGCAGGCTTCACTCGAGCCTACTTGGTTCTTCATCTCAAAGAGGTGGTCAACAACTGATTCCTATCAATCCTTTAACGAAGCTTTTTCAAGTTCAGGGCTGGATTTTTAACACATCACTGGAAAACCGTCTCCCATACTTGTATTTTCCTGTCCAAGGTATCTTACCCTGCTTAGACATGAGCAAAAATTCTTGCACACTTTTGGTTTTCTTATTGCCACTCCCTTGGCTGTTTGTAACTACACACACTGCAAGACAGCAGACAAGCACAAGAAAAGGCTGAAGCATGGATACACAAACTGGCTACAATGCCTTGTCCTGTTCTCAACTGCCTTTGAATAATTCCTAACATTTAAGTTGATGCTTTCACTGCTGATAAATATTGACTGGCCATTTTCATGGAACTATCTGTTGTAACTTTAGACTCTCGCTCACAAATGGTAACAATCAATTCCGAGATGAAGTCAGAATTATTTTTCCCCCTACATACATCTTTTCCATTTATTTACACAATTTCATCTGTCATTTCAATGGCACTCAGTCTCCTAAGGTCTCCTGCAGCAGTTCCTTGCCAGCTCACATCTTTAGTATGCCCTAAACAATTTACTAGCATCCGTAAATCTTCTCGTCTTGCAAGCAAACCTATTTCCTAGGTCATTTAATGTCCATATAGCGAACATCAAGGATCCTGGTGGCACACCACTAGTGAATTCCTTGTTTTCCAAGAACTGACTGTAGAAGGTCAACTCTTCTCCTAATAGCTCATCAATTGTCTGTGTGTGCAAGCATTTCCCTATCAAGACCCAGGTGCCTTGTTTCTTTAAAACGCCCTGCCAAGGAGTTTGGCCAAAAGGACTCAATATCAGCCCATCTCAACATCCAACAGTGCTTGCTGCCCACTGCAAACAAGAGTTGACACATTCATTGCTTACAACTGAGACAAAGACTCTGGATGATATCTGGCAAAGCAATTGTATTAGTATTACTGTACTCCACGATGTGAAAAAAATATAATAATCATTGTTTAGTCGTTGAAAGTCTTCTGTACAAGAAGGCTTTTGTACAAGAGTCTTCTTTTTGCCTTAAATCAATGCAATAGAGATAGTCTTTTCTCTAAAAGTTTGCTATTGGATATCCTCACAGAATGCTTTGATTACATCCATAAGGCATCACATATAGTTCAAAGTTACATTTAGGATATTTCACAGATTATAAGCCAGGCACTTCATAAGAGTGACATTCCACTGACTCTGAATTAGAAAAAGATGCCACATAGGATGTGCCACTGTGTCAGAAGGATGAATGTAACTACAGCTACTGGTCTTTCACCATCTGTAAAGGACCAGGAAGAAACCTCAACTCTAAGGTGTTTGAGCAACTTCAAAGAAACAAGAAACAAAGAAAAGTAGAAGTTCATAATGTATCCATTTCTGCTATATACTGCTCAGACCAAAAAAAATAAAGAAAAAAGTCAAAAACTAAGCATCAAACTAAGTCAGAGGCCATCAGGTTACCCTGTCCTTCCACAAAATAACGAAAACAACAATAAAACAGACAATCAAATAGCAACAACCCTCACGATTATTTCATTAGCATTTCCATATGTTATCTTCCTGATAGTAGTGAACCAGCATATCTGCATGGAAGAAATGCACACAACTCCCTTTTGGAGATCTTACGTTATAATTCCCTTACAGAGACCTGAAAACTACAGCAGCCAGGATACTGGGCTTAAATGAAGGCATAACATCTTAACAATATCAAATATGTGAGATGCATAATTTTGTAGTTACTTGAATCATACATACAACAAAAAAAACCCCACACCTTGATAATTACACTCTATGAAAGCATGCATCAGAAAGGAAAACAAATACAGATGCATTTGTGTATTTATTTATGTAAAGAGAGACACCAATCACCAAACCTCAGATTATTTTCAAGTGAAAAAATGTAGCTGACCAGTTAATTTAAGTGATTATAAATCAAAACTATGTAGATAGTTATGTCATTGCATATTATAGAACAAACTAACTTGTTAATTACCAAATCTCTTGAAATGTCCTTGGTGCTAAATTTTAACTTCTATTTTTCAGCTGCCTGAAAGACAAAACAGTCCTTGAAATAGTCTAAAGATGAAATCTCTGTATGTTTTTATAATGCTGTCAGATCTGGTTATATCTTATTACATTTTATTATTATTTTTTTGTTTTTAATGCACAATGCAGCAAGCTTTCTTAGACAAAAGATAACACAGCTTATTTTCCATACAAAAGAGAAATGACCAAAAACTACTTCCTTTCCTCTCATGTGATTTCATCAAATTGATGTTCTCTTTCTAAATGAAGCACATTACAATCAATGCCCAGCTGGCAATGTTCTGCTGATCCTATGACTTTGGGTTGACTGGCACTGGTCACCAGCTCTTTCACCACCTCTCCCTTTTTCTGAAGCAAGTTATTATTACATATATCTTCATATTACCTAAGGGAGCAATAAATAGGATCCACTAAATAAATTTGCTTGAGGAATTTATTTAAGATTTGAAAGTTTAATGCAACTGCCAAAAGCTTCTGGAGTGCTGGCAGAATTAATCTCACTACTCATTGCATTTATAGATTCACATCAAGCCTCTGGACGTCAGCACAGGTGCCACTGCTAAGAAATAAGAAGTTTCCAGGAAATCTCTAGATAAATTTTAACTGGTTGCCAAAAAAAAAAAAAAAAAAAAAAAAAGAGGGATGTGATCTATATGCCAGTAGATGCAATATTAATACATAATTATAACTTTAGGGATGCTTTATCCAATACAGGCTTTTATGATGAATTTAGAGATAAAACAACATTCCTTAAGAATGGATTTTTAGTTACTTTTTACTAAAAGTTGTATACTAGTTGAAATTACATATATATTATATGTCATTCTGCTGGATAAGCAGCAAGAGCCTAATTCTGCCTAATAACTGCTTGCCCTCAGGTTTAAGCTTTTGAGGATGGAGTAAAACAGTGAGTGAATTTTGAAGTACATCTACTACATTTTTAGAGTATACTTGAGCTTACGGAGTATCTGGATAACAGTGAAAAATAATGAAAGCAATTTTAAACAACTGAACCACTGAATTAACACCATGCTATCCACTCCATAGATGAGCCAGGTTGTGTTGTACAAGAGAGGTGCTTTCTGGGACACACATTTGATGGAACGAGGACAAAAGCAGACCCCTCAGCATCCAAGATGGATCTGTTCCATGCTGCCCATGTTCTTAACACTCTAAATAAAGTAGCAAGAAATACTCGCCCACCACAGTTTACAGTTAGAAAGAGTACAAGAAGGTAGAAACAGAGCTGGAGAGCCCTCTTAGTATTCATTAGCACAACAGCAGCACAAAATCAAAGAGCAACCACGAGTCATCAATACACTGCAATGCCTCTAGGTTTCAATACTTCTGCCATCACTACAATTCCAGCTTCTCTAAGTAGTACTACAGATGACAGGCTAGCAATGCCCTGG
Source organism: Phasianus colchicus (assembly GCF_987193195.1). Taxonomy (NCBI): domain Eukaryota; kingdom Metazoa; phylum Chordata; class Aves; order Galliformes; family Phasianidae; genus Phasianus; species Phasianus colchicus. The sequence goes on from NC_143443.1 coordinate 2,714,375, forward strand.
AGTCAGCACTAAGCTTTGTCCACCAACAAGACAGAAGCTTAATGCATCCAGTAAACATGAGAGCTTGCAACTATTGGTGAACTATACAGAGTAAAAATGCAAACATAACGAGCAAGGATTCTCTATGAAAGAACTTCACTTGAACTTAGGAGAAGAGTGAAAATGGAGTTGCTGAAGTTCACAAAACTCCTCCTGAAAACCTCCCTTGTGGCACAAGTGCTAAGCATGGGTCACACAACACCACAACCCATCCAGAATTTAAGCTGTAAGGTTGAGTTTGGCAAAATAATGAAGATATTTTTAAGGCTGCAAATACAATTGGATGAAATGACTTAAAATTCACCACGATTCTCCTGCATAGCTGTGTAGGAAGGTGAAAAACAACAAATCAGGCTTCTTTCCTTTTTACACCTAGCTAGAACAAGAAGTTGTTAACTATAAATAGAAAGAGCAAGAGACTAATAAAGCATTTTTCCTGTTGAAAAATATAAATACAGAATGTAAAGGGGAATGCCAGCTTCAAAACGACCACGCAGCAATGACAGAAGGAAACTGACAAAAATATGTAGCTAATGCAGAAAAATACAACTCAAGACAGGATTTCTGTAATCTCTTTGCTCTCTTTGTCAGTTATAGACCAAGATCTTCTCAATGAAAAGATCTACGTGGTGTTGGTACTGGACGTGCTGCCTGCAAATGCAGAGAGGTCCAGTCCATCTCCTAAAACACTTTCCAGTAGTGCCAGCACTCTCCCATGTCTCCCTGATTATTTGAACATAAAGGTTATTTATTATCCACAATCAAAAACAAGAGTACAGAACTGAGCAATGGGTGAGAAAGAACTAACGATAAAGGTTTTGGCTTTTTAAAATATAAGGGTAGGGTTAGCCAATCCAATAGGACAACTTAGAAATGGGATTCTAATCTAAGAAGAGAATACGTACAACAGAAGCTCATTAGGATGGCCTTCTCTTGGTAAAAGAATACAGAAAAGCTCCTTAAACTGGGCAGGATAGGACATATTTTAGGGATGGTTGATTCTTCACATTTATCCAAAATATTTTGTGAAGTTTGCATTTTCTGAATGTTCTGCTTTAAATCTTAACTTTTAACAGGGAAAAAGAATTAAAAAAAACACCTTGATACCTTCCCAGAATTCTTTGATTGATGTAATTTTACCCAAACAAATAATAACTTAGCCTTATACTTGACAGTCTTTACAGATCAGTGCTAAATGCAAAACATTACCAATTTTATGTTGCTTGAGGCATTATTTGACTCAAGTGATGACGTTTGCTATTTTGAGACATGCAGATAAAACAATGCCATAAAAATGTAACCTACAACTTGATAACTAGAGCTATACTAACAATATTTCATCCAAAACGTAAAGGAATTTAATGCCCAAGTAATACCTACCTCGCTAACCTATCAGACAACAAGATCAACTTGTTAAATTTTATATGCAGATCCTCACTAATTCATGATGTTGAGCGGCTGTGTTCTATTCATGCCACAAATCAGTCACAGTCACACTTTTCCACCAGCACAGAGATGATCAGAGGGCTGGGGCACCTCCCCTACAAGGACAGCTGAGAGAGTTGAGGGTCTTCAGCCTAGAGAAGAGAAGGCTTCAGGGGGACCTTATAGCAGTCTTCCAGTACCTTCCTACAGGAAAGCTGGGGAGGGACTTTGTACAAGGGAAGACAGCAAGAGGATGAGGGGAAATAGTTTTAATCCTGTGGATGCCCCATCCCTGGAAGGAGGCCAAGCTGGATGGGGCTGTGAGCAACCTGGTCTAGTGGAAGGTGTCCCTGCCTATAGCAGGGGGTTGGAATGAGATGATCTGAAAGGTCCCCTCCAACACAAACCATTCTACAGTTTTATAACGCATTATTTTTCTACTCTTTCTAACCCAAGTATAGTCATAAAACATCCACAGTCAATACCCTGTCTGTAAGCTGGATGGAACGGGTTCATCGGGCAAACCTCAGAAGAAGGAATAACACCTAATAGTGCACTAAAAGATTACTTTCCATTAAAAAACATAATCTGCCTGTTATCACTTTTTTATAAAAAGAAATTGCCAACCACAGATATATTTATATGTCCCGCAGAGAATCAAAAGCATAAAGTAATTAAGTAGGTTGACTGGCACTGAAAATAGACATGAATATATTAAGCTCGATGTAATTAATTTCAGTGAACAAGTTTTAGATCATACCGCAAATAAAGCTCAGGTTGTACTAGTGAGAATATCAAGAACACAAACTTTACACCTTTTATAAGACACTCTGCACAAAGCAGCATCAGCAGCCTTTCAGGCAATGATCATATGAGCAAATACTTGAAAGTCGCACTTAGAAAATTACTTTGTCCTTAAAGATGAAAACCTACCTTACATCAGCAGTTCCAAAAGAAGGTTATTTTAACAGTGAAATGCAAGATTAGGTTATTACAGTGCTATTTCTAACTTTTCATTTCTACCTGGCATGTTTCTGTCCCCTTCTTGCTCTTCTCTTCAGCAGGCTGAGCTTCTCAGCACCTGGTATTTCCCCAATTAAGATACCACAAAGGGAACATCTTTTCTAATGTACAGAAGACAACCCAATTTCTTGTTTCTCCACCTGAACATTTCCTTACTATGTCCTTATTCACCTCTGATTACCAGCTGTGATTTTATACACCGAAATGTAAGTAATATGAATGCCGTTCATCTGCTTGGATGTCCCTTACAAACCATAATTAAGCACATCTCAGGTAGCTGGAAGGTAGTATTTTGGAATTACATACAATTTCATTTAAAGGAACCAATTAAGGGGATAATTGCTCCGATCTTCAAGCTAATTTCCCAATGTTTAGCATTTCCTCTTTGTTCCTACTCTATATTTGTTAGATTTCAGTTGCCTACCAAGAATCCTGTTTTACTCCTTTCTGTCACTCCAGTCTGACTTCAGTTTTCAAGCATTTGTTTCATTCTACACACTTCTTAAGTTCCTGTCACTAAACTGTCAGGTTAGAGTCATCACCATGGAAAGTTTTATTCTAACAACATCCAATTACTGGAACAACTGTAAAATCAAATTCTAGGCAAACTGGACAGACTAAAGCAAATCAACGTGCATGTTTCTCCAGATAACTTTTATAAAGATGGATATTAAGGACAAATAACCAATTTGTTAACAAAGTGTCTCCCAGAGAAATCTGTAACAACTGAACAGAGAATTAAATTAATAAAAAAGAGGAAAGCTCACCTTTCAACCCTGGATGGATACAGCTTTCGAAACAACTCCAGCTGTGTACTGTATGCTTTCTGCTTTTTGGAGCAATCGCTTTCTTCTGTGACTTCAGGGCTTCTGGTTTGTTTATTCTACGTACGTGCAGAGGAACCCAAGATGTTATCCATAGGACAGTTCACTTCCACTCCTCTCCAAAGTGTTCAGCGTGCTACTTGTGGCACCAAGGCTGCTGAGAAGCCACCATATCAGATCTGTAAAAGCAAAAGTCGGATTAAACCAGGGCATGCAGACCCAGCACAGGGTGGTCAGTTTCACAGACCTGATCATGATGCCAGAATGAGAACAAAGCATTGAAAGTTGCATTGATCAGTCCGAGCAGTTTGGAGGTTCTAGTGAAATAATTCAAACTGTGAATTCAACTCACTACTGAAAAACTGTTTCAAACGCATGAAAACCTTCATTAGCTAGAAGAAAGACAAGAAGAGAAAGCAGAATCTGGTATAAGATAAGCAACTACACAGGACAAGGAGGATACAGAGTACAGGACTCATTAGTCTGAATGATACTGAGCCACGAGCCTTGTAAAATGACTGAGACTCAAAGGACCAAATGAAGGGCTTGGTTGCCCTCCCTCCTCCCACAAGCTAAACAAGTCTCTACTTCTACAATTTCAGACTACCTGATACAAAAAAATCTCAATATCTTTCTAGAATTAGAATTCTGCTCAGTGAGCTCCTTCTAGATGTGAAAACAACAAAACCTCTATTTTCTTTAACTACAGCTTAAAACCCTACGTTTCTTCAATAAACTCCGATCAATATTAAACAGGCATCCAACAGCACAGAGCGAATACACTGGGAAGATTTCAGAGCTGCACCGTGCAGTGGGCACAGAGGCCTCGAGCTGAACAGCGGTGAGCTGCTGCAGAAACCAGGGGAAAGAAAGGGATGAATTGAGCCAATGGTTGGTTCTTGTTTTATTTCAGTCATTTTTTCTTAATGAAAAAACAAATTGATTTGCAACGCTATTTTCATAGATAAATGAGAAAAAAGGCTTGGTTAAAACACAGAGAAAGATGAGTACAACATTACAACTGAACCATCACATACCTGAGGAATATAAGCTACTTCTACTGGTATGGATATAGTGTAGAGCATCAGGGTTTCTTGCACCACACAGGAAATAACACCTGAAACAAGTACTCAGCTTCTAAGATACTTCTCATGCACAAATGAGCAAATCTGCCATAAACATTCAGTCAATTCATCTTCAGTTCTTTAAGGACCTATCTTGAAGAGCGATGACCCTCACTTCACCACTGCCTGCTGCAAAGAAAATGAATCACCTGCATAACACAACATCACGCAACCACTGCTTAGATTTCTAAGATTCAAATAAACACAAGGCCAACAACAGTTCACAAGAAAACTGAATCCGCCACTAGGTCTATCTGGCTCTATGTAAACAAGCTTTTCTACAGCTTCTTAAACAAAACAACCTATAGAAGGAAGTACTTTCAGGCAGCGAAGGTGTGGGGAACAACAGATTTTTTGTTTCGGGTGCAATCTCAGTTCACCTCTGCTGTATGTATTCATCAAGAAAGAATCTGAAATCACGTTCCTGTGCTCCAGAAGGCTCCTATCTTAAGCTCAACACCTAAGTGGAAAAAAAGAAAAAAGAAAGGAAAAAAAAAAAACCAAAAAACAAGTGGTACATTCAGCATTTGCTAACTTCCGAGGGTTGAATTCCTAACTTGACAAAATTCTTTGATTATAGCCTTTGAGCAAAACATCTGAGTACACGTATAGCGATGTATCACCCCTGTGTCAAATGTTTTACAGTTCAAAGACAAAGATTCTCTCCCCAAAAAAGCTGACTCTCCAAGACTCTTTGCAGCAAGAAAATATTCACCCATATCCTCCTCAGAGGTGTGATAAAGAAAAGCCACCACAAATTGCATAGAACCTTTTCTCCAGACAAGTGACATTTAGCCCAGCGTTCCTACATGTTGCTGGCAGGCTTCCACTGCTCAAGTGTGCTAACATTAATAAAAAGAGTTTAAGGCGAGCAAGAACTCTCAAAAATATGTCAAGGACTTGGGGAGAAAAGCAGTATGAGAGAGTGAAAGTCATTAAAGAAATGGAGAATAAGATCAAACCCATTTTGATTCTCAAATTGCAGGGCTACCCAAATGCTTTATTAAATTGGACTGCGAGAAGAAAAACAAGGACGAACAATAGGAGAAACAAACCTTTCAATATCTCTCCTGACACAAAGCTGACATCTGAAAGTCTCCATTAATTCAACAAATAAGAGAAATCAAGTGACTTTTTCCAAGCGTACTGAATTCTGGGCTTTGCTGCTATTTATTTGTATAGGCAATGTATTCTGTTTTCCTGTTAAGCACGTGTATATGAGGAAGGAGAGAGAGAAATCAACACTAAAGCTTTTATTAGAATTTCCTTCATCTTTCCTATATTCACCCATTAAATCTCCACTTTCTATCCATCTTCTACTCCACTTAGAAATAACTTCTAATTGTGCCCACGTTATAAAGCTATGGCACCAACTGAAAATCACGTGAAACCAAACTCCCAGATTTAAGGGTGGGAACTGCCAAAGCCATCAAACAGCGCATTTCCCATCAGCTGACTAAAAGCAAACAAAATAAAATACCTCAAAAAATAAAAAAGTTATTCTTCTTATGTCGAGCGAACTACTTTAATGAGGATCCTTCCTATTGGAAGAGGCATCACAACTTGAGCAATTACTATGTAAAATATTCATGAATTTAAATTACAAGGAGCAACCTTATACAGGTAGAGACAAATCATCTCATTAAAGCTTGGTGACACTCCTGGATTCAGTTATAACAGAACTGAACACTTCAGTACCTCGGTAACCTTTACTTGAATTACCTTCTCAGACATTATTAACTATAAAAAGGACTGAAAGCTTAACGAAAATACTTGAACTTGATTCAGGAAGAATCCAGGATTGTTATCAAATCAGGAAAGCAAAACTTTATGGAATGATTTACTGAGAACAGAATAAACAATTGTTTTTTTTTTTTCTAGTCAGAAATATAGAGCTAATGTAAAAAAACAAAACAAAACAAAAAAAAAACAGAAAAACATACTACTAAGATGGAACCCATGGAACTCAAATTGCCTTTATCTTGGAGATGGACCTCCCAAAGTTTCCTGAAAGATCCTTGAACACATGCAGAAAACACAAACATGATGAGAACAAGAAGACTAATTAAAAAAGGGAAATGAAAATGACCAGGAAAGGGGGAAGAACTGAAGTACGTGTGCAACTCTGCCCAGTGACTCCATCTTCCGAGGCAGATCCTCTGGTCATTTAGTGACCCAACAGGCACTGGGTTCTGCCCACTGTTTTCCAGAAGCTCTTAGGTCTCCTGTTCACATTTGGAAGCAATTGGTCTCCCTAAAAGAACAGGAGGAAAGGGGGCCTCTCCCATGCCAAGGAGCATGCCCTGTTACCAGCTAAGGTTCAGTGCGGACACAGGGTAGCAGGGTTGGGAAAGTTATGCAAGATGGAATCTGAACCCATTTACACCAGGAGCTCTGAACAGGACCTCAGTTTGCGCTCGGACACAAGGATCTATAGCTCAAGCTGCTGAACAAACCTCATCCAAGGCTTGAACGTGCAACGTGGCCCTCTTCGAGATGGCACCAGCACTGGTAATACACGCTTGAAGATCACAGTATGGGGTGGGCAGCCTAGAGAGATGAAGCAACGTTGGATGCAAATGGGCAGAGGATCAAAAGGAGAACCCAGGTGATGGTACCCAATTCCAAAGTAAGGGTAACAGTGATGAAGTGAAATTTTCAAGTAGAATTTTCTGGCTCATTTCTTCAGTCTCGTATTTGTTCTCTGCCTCAAGTGTACGTTCTGGCAGGAACCTTCCTTCCCAGAACACTGCCTGCATCTCATTACTAATGCATCTCCTTCACACCGAGTCTTTTTTCTTCTTAATGAAAAATGCTTCATTAACAGGAAAATGCCTAATGATCTATTTTTCTTCAGAGGTGAGCCAAATCTGCATACTTGATATCTTACCTAACGTGAGCCATTTATATCAACTGTGGCTTTCAATTTCTCCCCATCGTGACATAGGCAGCTTCTTCAAGACAGTACAGCAATCATTTCAGTCCCGAAAGAACACGAAAAGGAACACATCTGATTAATACTTGAGGTATACAGCAGCATTCAGTGCAACTTCAGCAATGGGTGGAGTTTACAATTCAACAAAGTCAGATACGTTTTTAGTCAACAAAGCTAACGTAGGAAGAGAGGATATCATGTTCTAGGAAAACCTAATTAGTAATTGTCACAACAATAATGATACAGGACTGGTTATTCCAGAAAGGGAGAACATAGTAAGCAGCAGCCAAAAACAGAAGAGACGAGGCAGATCCATTATGTTATCTCTTCCATTCTATCTCTAAACAGAGTGCTGTTCAGAGCCCTGATGCACACAGGAAATGGTCTTCTTAATTTCCACTCACTTCTGAAAATAAATAAATCTTTCTGCAAAAATTTCAGTAGGAAAATTCTGGCAATCCTCAAAGCACATCTTATGTTCTGTAAAATTATCTATGTGATGAAATGGTTCAAATTCTAGCCCCAACAGAGACTGGAAAACCTGACCTACACCATAAGCTTTCAAACTCATCTGTTGAAAATAATTATTCTTATTTGCAAAATTCAAAGAGATTTTAAGACAAAATAACAACAGTAGAAAAGGCAAACTGGAAAAAAAAAAAAGAAAACTGCACAGTGGATATCAGCATGACACTGATAAAGCTCTGTTATATCAGTCTGACCACTTGTCTTGAAATATGGGATGCAAATAAGTGGTAGGCTGCCATTTAGTTCTACTCCGCAGCATCAGTCTCTCCCTGGGCCATTAAGACATACATCAACGTATGCTATAATGAAACTTATAGATCTGTAAATCTGTATCAATACTGAAAAAATATTGTGGTTTTATGTTGCCTTGATGCAGGTATTAAATCAGACTACAACAATCCCATGAGCTGATGTATTTAACAGTCGTTAAACAATAAAGAGAGCTTCTATAGTTCACTGTCTGCAGCTCTTTTCTCTCTAAACGATGGTAAAAAATAGAGGAAAGTTAAATGCCTCCATGTCTGCTCAAGTGGTCTACACCAGAAACATCCTCCTGACAGGATCAGCCACGAGCTGATCAAGGCCTTCATGGTCTTTAAATGCCTAATGAAAGAGGCCATGCTCTAGGCTAAAAATAAACAGCTCCTATCAGTCCATCTCCAATTCACATGGATGATCTGATGGAAACACCTCCATTTTGTGGTGTGACAGCTGTGCGTGGCCACCCAGAACATGCTTGCCTTCACGTGGCTGTCACCACCACTGCTGAAACCACACACCACCTCTCTGTGTTCACACCCACTGGTCTCCATAAACATCCACCAAGCATCCATGAATGTCAATGGGTGCTATTTTTTCCTGCATGGCAGAATTCAACGACACACCTTTGCTTCGTCTGCACTTCCAAGTCATACACCTCTCTGACAGAATGCCCCTCTGCTGCCATCTGTCACACAGCAATGGAATACAACAGAAAACTGGCCGTACTGCTATATGGCTAAGATGCACCTCTGATGTTGTGGGCCAACAGAATAAAGTAGGAGGCATTAGTTTTGGAGAAGCCTCACATACGATTGCTTTGTTATGTTCTCTGACCATCAAGACAATTAAAGATGAAGTTTTTGAGAACAGCACAAAATGCACCTTAAGTATATCCAATATTTTCTCTCATTTCCTTGCAAAATGTAGCACCTGACAGATTAGTATTGCAGGTATAACATAAAAAAACTGAAGTTATGTCAGATAAAGTTTCTAAATCTAGAAATCTAGAAGTTGGATTCCTTAATTTTTATCTAATTCGACTTGAATTTGAGCTTCAACATTGTCAGTATGCTTGATAATACGAATTCAGTTCAGGGAAATAGTTTAATTCTGAGCAAAGATTAAAAAACGAGCAGCTCAAAATAATGCAATTTCCAAAATACTGCACCTCTTACAAGGCAAAATAGCACATAAAGATATCTGTAACACCTTTCAACATAGACAATTTTCACCTAAGATGCAATGAAACAAAAATAAACACTGGAATTTCTGTAAGAAGGCAAACCACTACCACCTTTCTATTTGCTTCTACAGCATTACTCACCAAGGACTTCTGCACAGACTTGGACGTTTCAAATCTAGCTGCCATTGCTAACAAGTACAGAAAATATTAAAAATCAGGAAATACCTTTCTATGGCTATTCCAAGGGATGAAGTGCTACCGTGTAATCCCACATTGTTCAGCTGAGTCTGAGAGCAAAGGCATCACAGAAGCCAGGCAGGGAAAACTAAAGATGCTATGGCTCTTGACAATGTTGTTCCCCCTAAGCGAGGGTTCCAGCACTTTCATTTTTCTTACTCAGATCTGCAACACAGGTCTGAGCTGTTTATTAAAAGTCAAGCCTATCTACTTCCCCAAGGACTGCATTTATCATATATATTTTTGACAACACTTGTGTTTAATTGTATCGTGAGTACTTCAGAGTCAAACTGGGTCAAAAGAAACAGTCCTGCTGTCACATATTTAACTCGAGTATTATAGCAAAAAAAAAAAAAAAATCTGACAGCAATGATCAAAATAAAGACATTAAAATCACTGTTAATCATAGGTAGAAGCAGACAGTTCCCCCATAGTTTTGAGTGTACCATCAATTAACCTACTTTACATCGAGTCTATTCACTGCGTTGATTCAAATCTAAAAATGTAGCAGGGCTAAGAAGGACGGTTCCTCTTTGCTGTGCAGACAGCTTTCCTGCTCTCTGTCTTCAGGGAATCCTCCGACTGGTGCCTCCACATTTCAGATTCAAAAAGAGATTTCAAATAATTTCCTGGCAGTCCTCCAGTATTAACTATGACAACATCAATTTAGAAGAGAAATGCCAGATTCCATATCGCCTCTGAGAGGGTGGGATTGACAGTACTTTGTTCATGCCCGTCCTCCTCCCTGCTTTTATCACAAATAAGTTTCATACCTATTTTCCTAACAAAATTTGATTTTGTCAACATATCCAGTGGGCTTACAATACAGCTATTGTTGCTGGAAATATCAGCCCTTCAAATGGGATTCTTGATGTAGCTCTTATATGATATTGAGAAATAGCCAAGTAAATTTCTTCTTTGTATCTAAATGTCACTTTAGGAATAAAAAATATTAAATATCATGAACAGAAGTATGTGCATCGTATATCTAATGTGATGACTAGGATAAGAAATAAAATTAAATCTCTTCCATACAAGACTATAGTACCCAACGTCAGCGGAGGATGTCAATGGCTCCTCTACAAATGGAAATGTACCCTAAAGATGAAAATAATTTTATAAGATCCTTCATTGTAATCACAAACTGAGAAACATAATGAAATCAAGATGTTAGGGTTTAAAACACAATACACTGGGAGCTACTATGAGCCTCGTGTAAGGATGATTTTAGAGAAAGAGTATCACCAAGTGAAATTTTATCTTACATCACCTGTAATAATAACTGTATTCTTCACGAGACAGCTTTCAGCAATCCTCCATCTGAATTCCTGCACAGAAGTCAACAAAGCCTCCGTTTATGGAAGCTGAAGAAAGATCAGCGAAAGCAACTTTGCATGCATAAATAACTGACTAAATTTCCTCCAGAAAAGAAGAGGCTGGAGTGAGTGGTCAAAGTTTGCACAGCGGAGTCAGCTCACCAGGGGAGATTTGCCATTCAACAGACTTGTAATTAAGGAAAAGAAGAAAGGGACTTTTCATGGTCGATGCTCAGACAAGACAGCAAAGATGAGGACCACCTGTAAAGATCTGCAGATGGACCTCCCATGTTTCAGTGACTGAGCAATCAAAGTGATAGATGAAATGCAACAAAATTAATGTAGAGTGATGCAGCCCTGGAAAAACAATCCTGGCTTTACGTACAAAATGCTGGGCTCTGAGCTGAATATTAACATGCAGGAATGATAATGTGGTGCTGCAACTATCAGTTCCATGACAAAATCGGCTCAGACTCCTTGACAGTCATATATAAATTGACCTAATTAGAGAAGAAATAGAAAACACACAGAAAATTGGTCACCATATAAAACCCACAGGTGCAATTCTTATACATAGTGCCGATGCCTCTAGCCTCAAGCAGCATATGACAGACACACGGAAGGTTCAAGGAAGGGCTAAGGCTTTTCAGTCCGGAGATGGAGATGCCTCAGAAGATGGAAGACAGAAGTCAGTGAAATGCAGAGTGAGATGGGAAGAAGAAATGACCAGCCTGCTACTTCCTGCTCCTCTCAAGACCAGAGCTACGTAAGAACTGGATAGAGTTCAAAATGAGCCCTCCCTGCCATTTTCCTTAATATCTGGGTATCCAAAGACCACGTAGGTCTAGAGGGAGACACCAAAAGTCTCTGGCTGTGACTCTCTGCCTGCCCCACTACCAGAACCTGCTGGAGGCTGAAAGAATTATCTCACCAAGTTTTACTATATACTTGTTCTCAACTCACACATCCGCACGGTATTTGGTTTTCAAGTGAAAAACCCTACAAACGATGGAAAGACACAAAAAATAGGCAGCATCTACGAGCAACAGACAAGAAAAAATCCATCTCAGGCATAAAACTGCTGTGAGACAACTGCTGAGTGTGAAGCACTGCGTTCATTCTATATTATACGAGTATATAAGCACTTGAGATGTAAAAGGAGGAAAAGAAAAGAAAGAACACACATAGCTGTGCCATTATCCTCGGTCAGCCCCAACCCTCAGCTGCTGGAGAATGCTATTAACCCAAGAGCTGAGAATTTCTTTGGGACTACCCTGCTTTCTCATCTCAGCCAACTCCTGCATGTGCTGCCAAAAAGCTCCCCAGCCTTGGCCTGGCCTTCACCAAAATGCTACGTAAGCTCCTTTAGAACTGACACATCCCTTGAGCCTTTTTGTCAGTCAAAATAACTCAGTGCTCATACCAGCAACCCCTGGGCCAGTACCTAACCCTTGATCAGAGACAAGAGGATAGTGCTTACACAGATGTACACAGATGCAGACAAGCACATGAAGAATGAGAGCTACCAGGTTTCTCCTTTTCAGGATACATGGCTCTTGAAGATCAGGACCTAAATTCCAGTCTAGACTGAGACCAAAAGCCTAATTCATTTGGTCAGGTTTACACAGCCAGCTTTTGCAGGGACCAGAATCCGACTCCAGTCATCTGTAGTATTTTCATTTCAAAGCACTGCCTCCATAACCAGATTTTTCTTACTTCTACTCCTCTAAAAATAAACCATCCTCTGTAATGCCTGAAATCTCATCACGCACTCCAGTCAAACCAATCAGCATTAATAAGTTATCTGATGCTTACACAATTGTGTGTTTGAGCACCTCGGTATCAGAGAAGATTTTCAAGCATTTAAAAAACAAGTAAATAATTTATTTTTACATCTGAACATAGGTGACTCTGGCAATTTGCTGTTTCACACTGCATATTATTAGATGCAAACATTCACCTAGATTGCAGAACACTATTGCTTTCCTTATGAACATCTAAATGGCCAACAGTCTCAAGCTGTAAATAGGATTTTATTTAATAGCAAGCATTCTTGTTTGGACACGAACACCCAGTGCCTGTGTGAATACAGACACTCACAGAATGAAATGTCTTCTCTGAACACTCACCGGAACAGAAACACATCATAGATGCTCATGAGGAACCTGAGCGTGACCGATAAGAAAGCAATATAAATCTCAGCATATATTTACAAACAGTTCTATGAGATGCAGCTGATTCTAACTGCAGATTACTGATCTCCAAACATCCACGTCTTCATCTTCTGCTAAAAACAACCATCCACACAGACCAGCAAAGGAGCAGTTCAGGGTGCACAAACTTTAATAAATCAGAGATATCGATTCAATCTCAGGTAAATGAAGCTTCCCATTGCCCTTTCAAAGCAAACAAGGAGGACGCAGAGGCCTGCACATAATCACTAAATTACAAAGAACAGATGTGAAACATTAGCAAGGAAACGCTCGTGCTGGCTAGGAGAAAACACTGTAAAGCAGCACGGAGTGTACCAAGCCAGATTGGCTTTTAAATGACTCATGAGATTGCAAACAACAAGGAACAAAAATAAAATAGTTAATTTGACTGGATCTAATACACTTTAGTTACTTCTAATTAACTGCTAATCATGCAATTTCTTTCCCTTGTACTTTTCCTTCTGACGTCCTGCATGAAAGGCCTTGATAGAAGGGAATTTATGACAAGAACCACATTCTAAATCTAGGCACTTACCAGTTGCAAATTCATAATTACCAGCAGCGCTCAAAACAAAAGAGGCATTCATCTCTCCGTAAAGGAAGCATCATCTCTCTCAATTGCCTGCCCAACACATCACTACACCAAGTATGCACATCTTGCATTTCTTCTCAGTTTCTCTAATCGATTCGCTGAAGTTTTTACTCAGTTCAACCCACAGATTCTAAGGCCTATTTCTCACCCTTCGATGAGCAACAGGAACAGGAGGGCAAGTGTCACCTCTTGCAATGCCCAGTGGCACACCTCTGCAGAGGTCTGTGCCAGGCAACTCAAATCATGGGACTCGGGAGAGCAGAGACAAAGGAGAACCATGAATTTTAGAACCACAAAAGCAAAATGCAAATGGCAATTAAAATTCATTATACTTTAATGAAGACCCTCACCTGTGACAATGGTTTCGAAACAGGTTTTTTGAAACTTTTAAATTGGTGTTGACAGTGCCTGCCTCTCATACACACACATTTCCTAACCCTATGTTGGCCCCACAAGACCTGCTTCCCATTTCAAATAGCTTTATTGTTTGAAGACCATTTAATCAGCACATACATCATATACTGAAAAATGCTATCTTAGTTGCAACACTAACTCATAGAATAGCTTTGGGTGGAGGGGATCTTAACCACCATCCAGTTCCAACTCCCCTGACATGGCCAGGGTTGCCAGGCACTAGATCAGGCTGCTCAGGGACCCATCCAGGCTGGCCTTCAGCACCTCCAGGGATGCTCAAGGCCATGTGCACCATCCACAAGCTGTACCAGAGCCTTAACACCTTCTCAGTTAAAAATTTCTTCCTAATATCCAGCCTAAACCTCTCCTCTGCACCCACATCAACAGCTTCACCTCTTCCTTGCATGGGGGGCCCAGGCCTGGCAGTACTACAGATGGGACCTAACAAGGACAGAGCAGAATGGGACAATCACCTCCCTTCTCCCTGCTGCCTCCCCTTTTTTGACGCAGCCCAGGATGGCCATCTGGCCTGCAAGAACACACTGTTGGTTCGCAACAGACTTTTCTGAACCAGAACCCCAGGTGCTACTCCACAGGGTTGCTCTCAAGTTCTTCTTCCAGCATGTACACATACCAGAAATAGCCACAGCCCATCTCGAAGCTGGTCTTGTTGGGCCTCATTAGGTACACATCGACCCGTTTGCCAAGCTTGCCCAGGTTCCTCTGGATAGCCCTTCCCTTCCTTCTGCTGTATCAACTGCACCACACAACCTGTCATCATCTGCAAGCTAGCAGAGAGTGCCTTTAATCCATGTCCACATCATAGATAAAGATGTTGAAGAGCATCGGTCCCAAGACAGAACCCTGAGGAAGACCACTCATCATCAGCCTCCTGGACACAGAACCATCAAGCCCAGCACTCTGGCTGTGACCTTACAACCAATTCCTTATCCATCAGATAGTCCACCCTTCAAACCCGTACGTCTCCAACTAAGAGATAAAACTGTGTTGCAGAGCCATGTCAAAGCCTTACACAAGTCAAGACAGACAACGTCTGTTGCCTGCCCTTTGTCCACCAAAGCTGTCACTCCACCAATCATAAACAAAAGTAAGTATAAATAGAGTCACTCATGCTCCACTTGAAAAATAAGAGAGGGGAGATGTCAGGGAAGATACTATCACAGATGACTTGGGAGAACACCACTTCTGGCTTCTGAGACCAGCTGGTGGCTGAGCATCTCTTCCCCTGATGGGGACGATTTGCACACTGGGTTATCTAGTTATTCCATAACTGAATGCACTGTGATCGTATTACTCACGTTCTTGGTTAACCTCACATGCTTTGCAGACTGTATTTATAACTGGCAGTCCAAAAGAACTTGCAATCTGTTGCTTTAATAACCAGTACTATGCAATAATCTATGGGAGTCTTCATTGGGCATGGCCCAGCCTCCTTAAAAGCAGTCATGGGAGCCTTTTGAATACCTCTAGATGAATTGAACAGTGTGATATTTTTTAATCCCTAATTGTGGCAGTTTGTGTATTGAATAAGACCAGATTTATAGCACCACATCGGGCATCATTCTGCATCTAAGCTCAGCTGCCTCCAGTCCCTTCTGATATCTGAGGACAAGCTGTAACACAAGGGGGTTTATCTTCTGCCAAGCTTCTTTGCCCTATAATGTGGCAGTGGGTCAGAAAGCACAACACCCAGCTGAAGGAAGAATGGCAACTTAAAAAGGAACTTATTGAAATCACTGCTTGGGGCATACGACTGCAATCCCATGTGCAAGTAGTTTATTAATAGAGATCCAACTTAGGACTGCTGCTACAGCTCACTCCAATGCCCCGCAGAAATTATTTCCAACTACACTGGTATATAAACAACATGCTGCATCTTACAGACAGTGAATGCCAACCTTTCTAAAGACTTCCACTGATGGAGAAAGCAACATCTTGTCACTAAGCTGACTAGGTGACTGTTTTAACCTAACTTAAAAAATATGGGCTATATTTGTATGTGAATTTCCACACATTCCACTTGCCAGTACTTCATAAGCCTTATTCTATTAAAGAGCACTTTAGTATACCATTACACACACTGATCTGGACCGAAGTTGCATTAAACACAGTGTTAAAACACTGACTTTAACCAAAAGTACAATTCATTTTTCCCTGCTAATCATTTCTGCAGCTCCTTCCTGCACCATTCTTTTCTTTTTTCCAAATATTGATACTCAAAGCAGATTCTCCAGGAATGATCTGACCAGTACTTCATATAGAACTAAGGTCCTTTTCCAGAAGTCCAGGCTGATATCTATATCTATATCTATTATTATTGTTCTATATTTATTATTACGTATGTGCACCAGATGGAACCAGAACTGGCTGCTGCATGCAGTAACCCAACACTGTGAATCATCCCTCCTGCACTGAAGGGTTCCAATGACAAATGAAGCCTGAAGTTATGAACTGAAGGAATACCATGGAAAATTTACAAAATGGCCCATACATTATGAGTGTGTGTGTGTGTGTGTGTGTGTGTGTATAAACATATATAACAGAAAGCAAGGAAATCCAACTCCTGCAATTCTGTGATTCTGTAATTAGTTTGGATGTGTAGAAATTGTGGTATCTGAGCATGATATAAATGGTATGGAGCAAGGGGTGGATATTACCTTAGTTTCAGCTGGGACTGAATTGTTTTCTTCAGAGTGCCTGGTATGATGCTGTGTTTTGGTTCTAGGAGAAAAACAATGCTGATAACACAACATGTTGGTAGCTGCTGCTAAGAGCCAAGGCCATTCACAGCAAAGAGCCCACGGAGCTGGGAGGGAACAGAATGAGGAGGGCTGAGTTAAAGTGTCCAAAGGGATATTCAGTACCATATGACATCAGGCAGGAGGAGTTCTGAAGTAGGTGGGAGTTCATCTTTCTCTCCCTTTTGCTGTTCAGAGGCCAGCTGGGCACTGGTTGGGTGGTGGTGAGCAATTGCTTGTGCATCACATGTTATATACACATACACACACAAATGTAGTTTTTTTTCCTTTTCTCTCTCTTAGTAAATAGCTTTGTCTCAACCCTCAGATAGGCGTAAGAAATGCAGCAGTAGATACCCCTACCTGTCAGTAAATCTCACTTAGTCAAAAAGACCAGAAACCATAGAAAGAACAGGACAATCAGTCAAAGTGGCTCAATTCTGTTAACTTCACAGATGGAAATGCCCTGTGTGTGTGCCACTTGATCCACGTTTTCCTGCTCTAGGGACTAGAATGGCTTCAGCAAAGGATAACTGACTTAGCTCATCACGTGTACTTGAAAGAAAGAACTTCTAATCCCACACCAGAGGAACACACGGGGCAGGTCCTGCACCGATGGCCCATTTAACAGCTGGGAATTGAGAGAAACATTGCTTCATTAACAGGCAGCATCCTTCCCACAAAACGCAGAGCTTAAGCAGCTTAAGCACTTCTCAGTGATCAGCTGAGAGGCCTAAACCAGAAGCATTTCAATGACTTTTCCCTTACCAAGGCAGCCCAGTTTTTAGAAGTGAACAGCAAGTTTCTTGCTATCGTTGGAACATGTGTAATAATCACAGTTACTCTTTGCCAAGGGCAATATTCATAGTCTGAAACACAGCCTTCCTGTGAATTAGGTGGTAATTGAATTCTTCTTGGCTTATTTATGTTCTTCCCTATTTATTTATGTTAGAACATTAGCAGCGTGAGTAATTCATCACAGTTTGAGCAGTGCAGCCTGACAGAATAAGGACTCATGGACAAGAATATAAGCTATAACAGACTGACACATTCCAGCTCCAGGACAGGGCTATTCTTAGCTCCAGTCTGAGCATCCCCAAACAAAGCACAGGGATCTAGGACAAGCCTTGCACTGTGGGGCAAGAAAGAGCCCAAAGCTTTTTCTATTTCCACGTACCCAGTGATAATATTAACTCTCTTACATCCAGGACAGAAGCAACCCTATATTCAGGCAGAATCCATATCAGGTGTCACAGACAGGTGGTCATCAGATGTGCTGCCCGTTTTACCACGTGTTTGTTGTCAAGCAATAATCCCTGAGACCAACAGCTTTCCTTGCCCATGCAGACTTCAGCTAGGGAAGAGGGAGTCCAAACTTTCACTAAGTCTGATGCTTGCAAATCATTCCAGTTGTTATCCTTCTGTCACAAGGAGGAAAAATGGAAAAGGACGTAAGCTACTGTCTGCCCAAACAGTGATCTGGACACAGAAATGGGCTTCCCATGTCCTTTGGTTTGCTCTCCCACTCCTTTGCAATTTCGTGGCTAGTTTCGCTACTGTGAAGCTTCTGAAATCACATGTTCTCTAAATTATCTTCTCTAAGGCAGATCTTTGAAGGTGAGAGCAATAGGCAAAGTGAAAAACAGCATTTGAAAGTGCCACACTGAGCAAATATTTATCATATTCCAGTAATCAATGCTGCAGCAAGTTCTTCTGAGCTGAACACCATGTGTGTCTATTTGCTGGACTAAACATGGATCCCAATTATGGCACTGATACTATTTACGTGCTACAGAGAGAAATAAATTATTAAGGGAAATGTTTGATGTTCTCCAAGCACTGGCTGTTTCTGCTCTGCTATGAAGACGACTTGTGTTAGTCCTCAAAAAAGGTTTGAAATTCCTGACAAAACTGAAAAGGTAATAAAAACGTTCAACCAAAATTAGGAAACAACAGAACTAATGCAGAAGGAGAACAATAAAGCATGTTCCCCATTACTTCTACAAGCCAGACCACATAGAAGCACACAGTCTGTGGTATCTCCTACTAAAGATGAGTTTATTCTCAGCTACAATGCCTCACCCCTACAGCTCAATACTATGTACCCAAAACGGAGTAATTATTTCCTAATTATTGACAACTTTTCAAAATTGAGGGACAGGTCTCCAGCATTACAACAGCAGTTAAGGATACAGAGCATTTGGGAAGTTACTCACAGGTCCAATTATCAGCCAAACTCATTCCCACATTTCAGAACAAAGCCTTCCAACTATCCTTCAGGGCTCAGGCAAGGATAAATAACAACAAATGAAGAACGTGCATTTTATCCTAACCACTATGAACTGATGGGAAGCAGTTTCAAAGATTTAATATTTGCTATTAAAATCTCTCCCAAAGTTCATTAATGAAATACAGTAATCTTAAACATCACATAATGCTTTGCAATATCAGCTATTTAACATTTGCAAGAAAAATTCATCAAAAGGAAGTGTTCTGAGCATACATATGCAGCTCCTGCTTACTTTCAGCACAAAGCACCGATTTCATGTGTATTTAAGTTTAAAATGGGAACACAGATCTCCATCTGCCTAGAAAGTGCCGTCCATCTGACAGATTCTGTAATTCTAAGGATGCTCAAATTCTTCTAAATTAGCAATTTTCATCAACTCGAGGGAAAAATTACAGAAATGATACATATATATATACACACACACATATATAAGGAGGTTACTCTGAAAGTAATGCCTCCTATTTATTTCTAAAGTTACAACAAATACAATGAGGGCTGAGTTACAAAGAGCACAATGAGGCTGACAGAACAAGTTTGCAGCTACAAAACACTGTTTTTCAGCATGGCCATCACCATGAGCTGTGCATTTTGGCCAGTGATGAACAAAAGCCTGAGTGCCACCTTTATAACAATCTGCCCCAGTGGAGGCGACTCACTGTCCAACACTGCTGAAACACATCACCCATGCCATCCTTATGCTCACATCCACTGTTTGGCCTCCATAAACATTCTGCAAATACTGATGAATGTCAGTGGGAATTCAGTTCTGCATCTCTTGCTGCCGTCTGTCACACAGCAATAAAATGTAAAGGAATCTCACTGGAAAGGTTCAACTTCTACTGCCAAGAGAACAAAATAGGAGACGCTACTTTCACAGGAGCCTGTGTGCATTTTAGAATGAAATCCCAAGTGCATCCAAAATCTTTGAAAAAAGCTACAATCCATATTACGTTTTGACCCGTAAGTGTATAGTTTTTATTCTTCTCTAAAATTATCCTCCATTTCTAATGTGGAGAAATGAAAGCCCACACAAAGGCTAGTGTAAAAAAAAATAAAAAAAAACAAACCAACCTTTGTGTTATTTCTCATCTCGTGCTCATTCTAATCTCATAAAACATGTCAAGGCTTTCCATTTGTGAGAAGGGTCTTTACCCTCCCTATCTTTCTAATCATCAACTTAAAATACCATTTTATGATGTATTCTCATTACTAGATAGTAACATTTCTCCAGACTTAGTGGATCAGTCTCAAAACAGAAAGCCGAGCAAAGTGTTCACGACTGCACAGGCTAATAATAAAAGGAACTATCACGTAGGACTGTACTTAAATTAAACTCTGATTTTTTAAGCCGCTTTAACTGATGGCCCACGTGAGACTGAAGAGTTGATGCCAACCCCCTTGGTGCCCCAGCTTATCTACAAGGGGCAGGGACACTGCACCAGCAGAGCAGTCTGCTGTTCCCTGGGGCTGATGCCAGTTCTGACCCAATCCCTTGGTGCCCCAACCTGGCAGCAGTAACCTGTACACACAGGGCAACCCTGCACTGCTCCAGTGCCCGAAGTGTTCCCAAATACACACCTGCATTCCTCCCTGGACACGCTCTTGGCTTTAACATAATGTTTGTGGTGTGGGTATTTTCCCCCACCGTGACAAAGGGGAGTCTTTTCAGATATCTGAAAGACACATGGTGTTAAAGAGAGGCTGTGTGATTTCCTTCCTACTGCATTCAGCGAAAGAACCATCTTCCAGTGCACCAGCTTTAGATGAGCTGGCTCCTGCATACAACACTGCAGCCACTTCACAGCAGCTCCAAGATCAATTTTTGCATGCAATTATTAATAGCGGGCAATGCTGACAGTTACTCATTGTAGCCTCTGGGGAAAATTTCTCTTGGGCAAAAGCTCCAAACGTTGCTGAAAAATCTGAAAAAGTGCACAGCATGAAAATATTGAACTTGCTTCTCTTTTTGCAAACAGACTGAATGGAATTATCAAGGACTCCCACTGATGAGAAACAACAGGTTGTCACATACAATGCCACGGGATACCAAATACCAGCAACAGAAGAAAAAGAAATCTGCTGTTCATTTTCACTGCTTGAAGACGTAGAAGTCGCTGAAGAGAAAAAGCAATGAGAATTTTAGCACAGAGTTGCTTTGCAGTGGAATTAAAATAAAATTTCATTAAAATCAATGAAAGCCCAAGATAGACAATGAGGAAGCTAATATAACTACCACCTGAGCACGGTCCTTCAGCAGCACGCTGGGAAAGCTAAAAAGATAAGTACAATTGCTAAAGGAAAACATATTGGGAAAAGCCTGGTTAGAAAATGGTGGAGATTAACACACATCTGCCTGAGCACCATCAGTGCCCCTGTGCCTGGGATACGGGCACGTGGCTCAGAGCAGCCCTAACACCGCTGCCTGAAGGCCATCAGCACAGCTGTGGCTGCAGAGCCAAAACCTCCTCCGCTGCACATTTATGAGCTGTGAAGTTGGAATTAACTTGATGTCCTACGGAAGCATTTTATAGAAACCTCCCTGGTTTAACACAGCAGTTAAAACTACACAACTCACACCGGGCGAAAGAATAAATTACACTTGTTAACTTCTCCTCTGGGATCCAAAGGATCTGGCGCACAATTCGGGCCTGATTCTTGTCCAATGAAGAAGAGTTCTTGCAGCAGCGAATGAAGAGAGGATGGGAGGGATGTAAAATCCAGTGCTATGTTAATGAAGCTTGAGCTACAGAGGAAGAGGAAAAAAAAAAAAGACTGTAAATGCTTCATTTCCTCGTTTGTGTTTATGGGCAAGGCTAAGAGAGGAGCACCAGGTAAACCTCCACTGCACCTCTGCTGTGGTGCAGTGGGACTGCAGAAGCTTTTCCCCTCCTGGTTTCTGAACACAAGTGCAAGCCATCGGGACAACTCCCAGAAATTACAGCACTGTTAGCCTGACTGCTGGTCTCCAGGCCTCCTTCTGCACGTGGCTCACGCACATTCAGATTTTCAACTATTCCCAAAGGGAGATTTTCCCTTTCCCTTTATGTAACTCCACCAGACACTGCAGTGCTTGTGGTAAGACCTCTGGTCTGCTCGCCCTTACCCAAGCCTCTTGAAGTTTTCTCCTCCATTACAAACTAGTATGTAAATGTACCCAGAGCAGTCCGAGAAAGGAGCTAGAAAGGATCCACAAAGAAACCAGGCATGATACGTGTAAATAGTGTTTAATAGAAAGGAGGAAACAGGTTTGTCTTTTCCCCTGCTCTTTGAAGCCTCTAGGCCATCACTGTCAGGAATATAGGACTGCTTGCTTATCTCAATCCCAAAAAGAGACAGAGGAGTTTTTAGCTTTCTTTCTGCAAATAAAGGCAGTCTACTGGAGGCACTTCCCATTAGGATCTCTCAACCTGTCAGAGGCACAGCATCCTCTTACCCCCGTATCCCAACACTACAGTGAGCCTTTCCCCTGCTGCCCAAGGTTCTCAGGGCTCACATTCTTCTCGGTTCACCACACGCTCATCCTCCCACCACAGTTATCCCCACTTCCTTTCCTTTATTTATATATCCTTTGTAATACAGATTCAGACTTCTTTGTTTTATCCAAGTACTGCTATCTTTGTATTCCATCTGACAAAGACCTTTCCTCTTTGTTCTGTCAAGCATGCAAGATTTACAAACAGGTGCTAAGCTACCATCTCCTGCAATACATCTGCAAGACAAGTTTTTTTAACCAGTTCTTCTTCTCAGTCTCCCCTCATCAGCTTTATCTTGTTCTGCAAGGACACCCTATCCTTCCTTTGTTCATCCCAATTTCAGCTTTTCTTACTTTGCAAGGACACCTTATCCTTTCTTTGTTCATCTCATCATCAACTGGAAATAACTCAGAAGGAGAAAAAGATAAAGGGATGATTTCCTAAAAGGGGGGATGGTTACAGAACATCAAACACCCTTGAAAGAGATCATCAAGATGAGTTTTCTGTCCAGACACCCAAGCACTGCTGTGTTTACCCAAGTACTTCTCTGGCCTGATGCTCTGCTTTCTGCAAAATAAGACAGCTTTCCCTTTTAAAAATAGATTATGCAGTAAGAAAAGCACATTAAATTTGCGTCTGCAACCTGGCAGACCAGGAAGGCCTGCCCTAATAAATAACGATTTTGCCACTGCTGTCAGAAGCCATTAACTGATTGTTATCCTAACAATGCAAGGTTCAAATTAAAGTAGTCAAACTAAGAAGAAAAAAAAAATCACTAAGCATTTAACATAAAAACTGACAATGATTTACATAACAATAACCTGGTTGTATGTGCAAAGTGAGACAGCCAAGAGTTGGAAGTTAAACACTGCTGGGACTTGAATTATCCTCCTTTGCCAAGATGCCATTTCTCACAATACTCAGACTATAATTAAAATACATATACATACACGCACACATATATATACACACACTACTGGGTCAAACGTGGTTGGAACAATCCCACCATTTCAAAGCCTATGAATCTTAGAGAGAGATATTAAAAGGTTGAGAGCAAAAAAAATCATCATATAAATCCCATTTCCACAGATAGAGCAATCTCAGAACTGCAGGTGCAAGAGGGAAGAGAAGGAGGAAGACTACAGAGGAAAGAAATTGGGCAGAAGCATCACTTTTGCTACACAAGCGAGCAGCTTGTGTACAAGCCTGAGACATACACTGTGCACTTACCTGCAACTGAGCCTAAAGATTCTCAAGAGAATGTATGAATGCCATGTACCATAACACTGCACACTGAGAACCCACATTTTCTGGGACTGGATCCCGATGAACCTACATTACATCGTTAACTGACGAATCATAAATGCCATAGGTTGAAAAGGACCACAATGCTCATCCAGTTCCAACCCCCTGCTATGTGCAGGGTCGCCAACCAGCAGACCAGGCTGCCCAGAGCCACATCCAGCCTGGCCTTGAATGCCTCCAGGGATGGGGCATCCACAGCCTCCTTGGGCAACCTGTTCCAGTGCCTCACCACCCTCTGGGTGAAAAACTTCCTCCTAATATCTAACCTAAACCTCCCCTGTCTCAGTTTTAAATCATTCCCCCTTGTCCTATCACTATCCACCCTCATCAACAGCCATTCCCCTTCATGTTTATATGCTCCCTTCAAGTACTGGAAAGCCACAATCAGGTCACCCCTCAGCCTTCTCTTCTCCAAGCTAAACAAGCCCAATTCTCTCAACCTTTCCTCATAGGAGAGGTGCTCCAGCCCTCTGACCATCTCAGTGCCCTCCTCTGGATCCGCTCCAAGAGCTCCACGTCCTTCCTGTGCTGGGTGCTCCAGGCCTGGATGCAGTGCTGCAGATGGGGCCTCACGAGAGCCGAGTAGAGAGGGACAATCACCTCCCTCTCCCTGCTGGCCACCCTTTTTTTTAAAGCAGCCCAGCACACAGTTGGCCTTCCGGGCTGCAAGCACACACTGCTGGCTCATGTCCAGCTTCTTGTCCACCAGGACCCCCAAGTCCTTCTCCGCAGGGCTGCTCTCAAGGACTTCTCCCCCCAAACAGTATAAACAACTGGGATTGCCCCAGTGCAAGTGCAACACCTTGCACTTGGCTTTGTTGAAACTCATTATGTTCTCAAGGGCCCACTTCTCCAGCCTGTCCAGATCTCTCTGGATAGCATCCCTTCCTTCCAGCGTATCGACTGCACCGCTCAGCTTGGTGTCACCTGCAAACTTGCTGAGGGTGCACTCGATGCCACCATCTGTGTCACTGATGAAGATGCTGAAGAGCACCGGTCCCAAGATCAACCCCTGAGAGGCACTGCTTGTGACCAGCCTGCACCCTGACACAGAACCACTGATCACAGCCCTTTGGCTGTGACCAACCAACCAAGTCTTAATCCACCAAACGATCCATCCTTCAAAATCCACACCTCTCCAATTTAGAAAGAAAGATACAGTGAGGGACCATGTAAAAGGCTTTGCAGAAGTCCAGGTAGATGACATCCACTGCCCTTCCTCTGTCCACTGATGCCACTACTCCATCACAGAAGGCCACCAATCTGCCCTTAACGAAGCCATGTCAGCTATCTTGAATCACCTCTTAAGCTCATAGTGTTCCTCTCAACTGAAAACCCCAATTCACATACCTATCTCATTCTCCTCTTCTCTGGCAGCCATCTACTCCCTGCTTTGCCTTGTCCTCTAGGATGCACAGAGACGTCCACTCATGACCTGGCTGTGGTGAGTTGCCCTGGGGTCCAGAGACAATATGGCAGCTTTTGACTTGTTGGGGATGAAAAGATTCAGTGTTTCTCAGTGTCCTGGGTGGGAAGAGCAGGTGGGGTGGGGATTCTGGCAGCTCTGTACAACAGATTGGGTCGCTCCCTGTATGGCACAGGTCCATGGGCTGTTTGCTGGGGCTGGTTGGAAAGTGCTGAGACAAATGTGCCCCCGGGTCTGAGTGAATCTTCTTCTGTTGCACAGGTTTCTGCTGTTCTTAGGCCTGCTGCAGCTTGTCTTCCTCATCCTGGTCCTGCTGAAGAGGGACATCCTCCATGGGATCCTGCCTGCAGAGCTGGAGACTGCCTTTGGCAGCTCTCCATCAAAACCTGTTCTCCTCTGACCCCAGAACACACTGCAGCCCTTCATCGTGGCACCGTAAGGTCTGCACAGGCATTAGGTGTGCCTGCCCTGTCACTGGTAACATCAATAAAATCCATCCCAATTCCAAAATGTCTCATTTGTGCATGACAGCTGTTAGACCCCTTCCACTCTCTTCCTGCTGGCCACCCCTTTTTTAATGCAGCCCAGAACACAGTTGGCATTCTGGTCTGCAAGCACACACTGCTGGCTCATATCCAGCTTCTCATCCACCAGGACCCCAAGCCTTCTCCACAGGGCTGCTCTCAATGATATCCTCCTCCAGATCATACAAGTACCTGGGATTGCCCTGACCCAAACACAGCACCCTGCACTTGGCCTTCGAGATCAGTTTCATCAAGAACAGAAACAAAACTAAAATCTGATATTCGATGAAATTAGAACAATTTTTTCATGCTTTAAAATCAAACTAAAAATTTACTTAATTTCCTTATGAAAACCCTACTTACAGATACAAGGGTTTTTAATGTCTGTTATTTAAAGACACCAAATCTAGGTAGGAAACACTGGGGAGCTATCCAGAGAGCCAGAGGAAATTTTCTTCTATAGTACTCTTTTACCTCCACTTACTATGACCAGTCTTGTCCGGCAGAGGGTGAAAAGGAATACTGAGCACTGGAAAATTACTTGAAAAACAAAACAAAACAAAACCTGTGTTATGAAATCCTAAAACTAATAATGAGCTCTTTTTCTTTTAATTGTGACAAATGGTCCCCTTCTCTTCCTGTCCTCACGAAACAAACCCACAGAATGTTGAGGTCAGAGCACCATATACTAGAAAAAAACTTCTGAATTTCTTAATCATGGATTTTTTCAATTCTTCTCTGAAGAAACAGCACCAAAATTAACTATGATTTTCAATGTTACTTCATTTTTCCTCTTCTTCATGCTTCATTAAGTCCATATGCACCGTGTGTTTTATTAGAAAACAAACAAAAAAGAAAACAATAAAACCTGCTGAGTTTCCAAGAGCGCTTTATACGACAGCATTATTGGTTTCTGCAATGCTTCACACAGAAAAGAGTCACAGTTTATGAAGAAGGCCCCTAGAGGTTACCACTGTGACTAATATCATCGACTCCTTAAAAATCGTAATAAGCTCTAAACCACCTCTGTCTAAAAATAATGGAGAAAGCCTATCTGTCCCTCTTCAAGGGCAATAAGCTACAAAGGTAGAAAAATGACTTACAAAAGAGACCAAGCAATTCCCACAGCTTCCTCTTTATAAGTAAAATAGAAGTTGAGCAA
This sequence comes from Phasianus colchicus, assembly GCF_987193195.1. NCBI lineage: Eukaryota > Metazoa > Chordata > Aves > Galliformes > Phasianidae > Phasianus > Phasianus colchicus. The sequence continues at coordinate 2,741,428 of NC_143443.1, forward strand.
ACAGGTTCTGAAACCTGTGCTAAAAAATAGCACACCAAAAAAATAATTGTTGATTGCATCTGTCTATATATAGATGCCCTATTAATGCATTTAATGAAGAGCAAACGCCAAACAGAACACCTGTTTTTCCATCTAAGAAAAACAGAGCAATAATTAGGAAGACAGAAGCCACAAAAAGCAACGTGTGAGCTTATGCAGGTGTTAGTCCTAATGCAGACGGAAGACCCAGCCATGCTGATTGCCAAGTGAAATGCCACGTTACCCAAAACTGTTCTGAAGTCTCTCGGAAGGCCAGTAAGGCTGTCCAAATGCCAGCAGCAACCAGGTAAACCCAGCAAAGGCAGCTGTAAGAACGACCTTTCTTTGGATGCTCGGCCCTCTGAAGTAATCAGGGCTTCACAGGGCCAGAAGGGGCTTTATTTATATTGTATTACTATAGCAGAGATGGTATGAACATGGAATCTGCCTTTGTCCTTTTCCTAAGTAACATATTCAACTCCCTGGACCACCCTGGCCTCTCCCTTTGTCATCACATTAAGATCTGGACCATCTTCCAAAACATGGCAGACTTGAAATATGACAAACTGGAATGTATTCTGACAAGAAAAACACATCCAGGTGTTTGAGCAGCTTCAGTTACAGTACTCCAAAATGGATATATCCATCCAAACTGGAGAGCTGCCAAGCGGCCTTTAAGCCCAATTAATGAGAGGTTCGTGTGCCAAGAAGTTTGTTGAGTCTCCTGAGAGCAAAACACCAGCTAGTCCTCTAAGCAACCTCACCTCGGTTTCACACTCAGTGTTCTGAAAGGCAACCAAGGCTTCGTGCTTGCCTCTGCTAACACCAACTGCCTCCACTCGCCCCACCAGCTGAGAACTACTGCAGTGACTCAGGGCTGCTTTCACAACACGACTGCTGCCATCCTCTGCTCCTACGACACAGCCACCACAAATCACGACTGCTGCTGGAAACAAATGCATTTAGTCAAGTTTCAGAATACAACTGGTTCACAGGTGTTTCTTATTTTATTTTATTTTATTTTATTTTATTTTCCCTTTAAGAGTATGAATCCAATGAGGCAGAATGAAGTATTACATATTTCTGAAGGATACACAGCAGTCCTGGGCACTGTGGGTCTTCATGCTGTGATCACCTATCTCTCCCTCACAAAAAATATTTCTCTTTCAGACTAAACAGCAAACTTAATGGACAGAAAAGACAACACTAATTATCTTTCCTACCATCCTGAAAACAGCCTCAGACACAAAGCAGCGAAAGCAAGCGTGTCAGAGGAATACAACAGCAGCTTTTCTTATTCAAACTGAAAATAACACTGGGGAGTAGTTTAAGCCCTTCAGATAGCAGTTGTTATCTGAAAACGTGGGCATTCCTCTGGCTCATAATTACAGTATTTATTTCTTTCACTTCTCAAAAGTACCTGCCAAGAGGGTTCTTTCAGACCATGCTGTCAGAGCTTTGCACATCCTCCCACTTAAAGAGCATGGCTATTTGGCTCTGAACTTTTTAATTTCCTTAAGCACAACGTTTTTCTTCCCTATACTGCCATTCTGTACTGTTTGCTGTTGATTTTTTTGTATGTTTGTTTTTAAAGGAAACGAGGCACCTACAAACACTCGGTAACTACAAGGATGACTTCACACAGGACAGTTTTCCTTGATAAACTTTTTCATTTAATGCGTTTATTCCAATATGATATGCAATCTCAATGAAAGTCTTTTTTTATGAGAACAGTGCTCAAGAAGCCATTTGAAGTTAATAATAAGGAGCCTGACATCTTCGCATTCGGCCAGAACCCGACCTTGAAAGACAGTCAGTGTCAAAAGCACTTCTCTTCCTCTGAGCTAACACAGGATTTCCAAAGCCTCTTACCCTAAGGAACCTTCACTGGTTCGCAGAGCAGTTATCAGTGATGACTTTCAACAAGGACCTCATGAACACACTTCAGTCATCATTAAACATAATTTACAAGAGCTGCGTGCACAGAGACCGCTTTTATCCATCTTTGCTAAGAAGCACTGAAATTGATTGGGGCAAAAGGAGAACGGCAATTAAAAGCAAAGCTAACTCATGAGGCAATGTCTGGTGCTAAGATTAGGCCTCGGTGTGGTGACGGATGCTGCCCTATACAACATGACTTGAACACAGATAAGCCAATAACCAGCAGCCCCATCTTAATCCTTGTTTATAAAATGCATTCCCCTGATCTTGCTTCTGCCCAAGACGGTTCCACCTGGAGCATTACCTGCCCATCCCTCAGACCTCTCCCCAGCCTTCTGGTTTCATTCGGAGCTGGAGAGGTTAATCTGCTCTAACAAGCTTCAGGAAAAGCTTTTTGGTACAAGTCCATAAAACTACCTCCTTGACAAGGGCTGCGTCCTGATCCCAGCATGCATTACATTCTAGCTTCCTTCCACCTCCATTCAACCTGAAATAAATTACAAAGCAAGCAGAATGAGGACGCCCTTTACTATTACAGTGGAGGGGGAAAAAAATTGCTTTTTTCTTTTAATTTAAGGGGATGTTTCCTTTCTGCTGACACATTTTGGGACTCCAGGGATGCATAGGAGTTATTGCCAATTTCTGTTATGGTACATGTCTAGCAGGATAGCATGTTCATTTAGGGCATGGTTATAAACTGCTTTTCCTGCTCTTTTATTTTCTTAATTAGGAAGCTTTCCGTGGGCATTTCACAACTACTTTTTTATTAAGGTTTGGATTTATTTTTTGTTACTTCCCTTTTCAAAGCTATGACTAAGCCTCAGCTACCACAACACCTTCCTATTCCCTCTTTAGGTCATACCTTCTTTCAAGGTAATTACTGATGTACATATAGCTTAAAGTGCCACGGTAAGATTTCTAACCACCCTAAAGAACGAGAATGGGGAAAAAAGAACGTACAATTTTTACATTATTACAAGGAGGGCTTTAAAGTCAAAGGCAAGGGTCTATACACTAATTATTCTGTGAATTAGTAACACCACTGTGTCTTCTTGTTGAAGATGAGAAAGAGGAACACCAGCAGGCTTTTGGAGGCGTTGTAAGCCCTGTTTTACATGACAACACACACATCGACCTTAAAACAGACTAAAATTTCCCTATAGCAATTTCCAAACCAATGAGCAACATGATCAAACCGCTGCCTTCAAAACCATCTTCTCATCGTTCCCCAATTTGCAGAGATAAAAAAAAAACCATTCAAGCCGCTACATAAAGCATGCAGCAGAGAAAATGGGTTTGATTGTGAGAGACACTTCTGCATCTTAGCACTGCTGTAAAAGTGTGAATAGCTAAAGGATCGGATTGCAGATAACATCTCTGTGTTTAAATAATTTATTTTCTTGCCATGCACTCCTTTAAGTCAATGTCAAACAAAAATACAAAAGCAACTAGTGCAGCAGCTCACTACACTCCAGCAAAATGTCACTGTTACATGAATCTTATATTATAGGCTCAACTATTATAGGTAGCAAATACGATTTTTTAGAACTTGGCCAAAATATTTATATCTGGGCCAGCATCTGTCAGTAAACCAACTTAATGCTCAAGACGTTCTTCTGCTAACACTCAACACATGCTGCCCCCAACGATTCCCATTTCTCCACTTCCCAGCAGCTTTTCCACTGTTTTTCTTGCACTGTTGATGCTGATGTCTGAGTGCTGTCTCTACATCTCTAAATTTTGGTCATAGTCAGAAATCTTTCTTGTTCTTTTAGAAAATGGATACTTTGAAGTATTCCAAACGAGTTACATCATCATAATTGATCTGGAAAGATTCATTATACATTCTTAATTATAATCTTAAATGTATTGGACAGCTTTCTCCCCCCAAATAGCTACCTCTGCCATGGGGGTTTGAAAAGGCTGCCAAGATAAGAATCACATGAGGGCCATAGAGTGGGGGAAAAAGGAACAGATGTATGCAATAGTCTCAAAAAAATAAAATAAAATAAACAAATACTGCAGATACAAACTTAAGGAGCAAAGAGCCAAATGTCATTCACCTGAGAACTGCAAAAGAAGCTGGAGATAAGCAAGCTGAATGCTGCACCAAGAATGCAACCTTTCATATCAGACGGAGTGCAGATGACAAACACAAGGCCCAAAGGAAAGAAGCTTTCAGCTGACAGCACTGAAAAGTCTTGCTGAGCAGTTGATCCTGGGGAAGCAAATTAGCACAACAGTTGCAAAGAGCAGAAATAGCATGCGACTGAATAACCACAGAGCAGGGTGAGCCCAACTTGTATAAGACCAAGGGTGTGCTGCTCAGCACAGCCTGCTTCCACTTCCTGAAGGTTTCAGCGTGGGCTTCCAGCAAGGACTGCTACAGAAGTGTACCAGCACAACCTCTGAGCTAAGGCCTCTGCCCGTCTCATCAAGAAGCTCTAAGAAGGAGCGAAATAGAAGGTGGGAATATGAGGTCACCAGGCTGTCTCAGGATCTGTTTCATGCAACACATTCCCAAAATAACCAGGAAAAGGAGTTAGGAAGATGAAATCACAAACTTTGCACCAAACCAAAGTTTTAACGTATGCATTTGGTTGGAGTTGAGTCACAGAAAATACCTTTTAAATCCTACCCAAGCTCCAAAAGATGCAAAGGAAGCAGTAAAGGATAGGAGGAATGGAAAAAATCATCAGTTGGCTATGGCAGAAGGATAGGGGCACATGATGAAAAGAGAGAAGCATCCATTTAGTGGGAAGAAGGTGCAATGTTTCCATTGTTTTTCTCAGCATATCTGTACCCGCTGTTAGAGCGTAAGACCCGTGCTATTACACTCAGGAAAGCCCTAAAATCCATTCTTAACTGGCTGCAGATACCATCAGCTGAATGACAAGCACAGGATGGTCTCACACTAAGTAGGATCTCACCAACACTTGGGATGTTAAAAAGGAGAACGGTGTTAATAACCTGTAGCCTGACGAGATCCTAAAATTGCTTTTCAAATGCTATGTCAATAACTGTTTCCAAAAAGAACCATTTGAAGCTTCAATAGTCTATTCAAAGGTGAGCCTAAAACACTTCAGGTCTCTCTCTCCCTGTTAAGAATAAGAAAGTTTAACTCCCAATCTCCATATAGGAAAAATAAATTGAAGATTAACACAAGCTCTTGGTTCCATCCTATTCCTAGAACGCATAAATCCTTATTTTTATGCCACAAGGAAGGTATTGTACCATGCTGAAAGAGTCAAAGGAATCAAGACGTAAGAAGCAACAGCATTTGCTGTGCATCTTCCAGTTGGGTTCTAAGCTAACAGCAAGCTGACAAGGCTTCCAATACATATGTGAATGAAAAAAAAAAAGAAAAGTTTTAGTTTCCTCAAAACAAAACGAAAGCAAAATTCTTACTTCAAGATCAGACTATCCACTGCATCTCTGGAATATCACTTTTTCCAAAAGCAAAGCACCAATAATATATTACTAACAATTCCCAGTTTCTAGAGAGCACTGACATTCACCAGTCTGCCCTGCTGACACGCAGCAGCACAGAGCAAGCAGCCTGACCTCAGAGGACACCTAAAAACATGGTAATCTTCAAGAGACACCCTACAAAAAAAAGTACACTAAATGAAGTCATGGAGTGTCAGTGCTGACTAGAATCCTTTCCTCTTTATTTGAGCCCTGGCTTTTGGGTTGTAATTCCATGTCTAGCGCTATCAGAAAGAGAAAAAAGGGAAAGGCAAGAAGCACAGTACCACAGTATCATGTCCACATGCCTGTAGCAATCAAATTAAAACAAGGCTGTTCCAGTAAATGGAATAGTAAGCCAGCAATACTTTCCCTTTGCCTCGTGTAGGAATCAATGTGAATGCCAATTCTAACCCATCCAAAAACCTGCCACAAGTAACAGGGGAGCTCCTCATTAGAAAATATCTTGAAGAGCCTAAGAAACACATTTCAGCACAACCATAGGAAAGTTGCTGCTGCAAAATGTAGTGCATCTTAACTCAAAGTTCCTGCAAGTAGCAAGTCTGTCATTTAGCTGTCATTCATAACCTATACTTTGATCTGAAACTGGATTTTTTACCCTCATGAAAGCTTAACAAGAGCAGAAAAATACGAAACATGCTTGCAAAGCTGTGAAACATGGAGCAATGATATTTTCATGTTAGTCCTTACTTCAAACAGAAGTTATAGATACCAGCTTATCTTAATCTTTCAACTCTCGATGCATGATTTAGCCATTTAAAGCAAACCCAAATAATCAGCACGTCAAGAAAATCCTTCCATATCAACAGAAATCAAGTTGCTGTTTCTGATGTAACTGCATTATCACTTAATCCATTACACACAGCTCAGAAGCAACGGATCCAAACAACCCTTTTGGTACCTGGCTCAAAAAAATCATTAAGATCTGATAGATAAATCTTCCTATGCATCTCTGAGCACAGGACTGCAACGCAGACATCTTCCATCACTGCTGTTTTACTTTTGGAGGACTCAGTTATAGCACGTCTATGATAAGAAGCACAATTCTCCATCAAAGTCAGTCCACCATGCCATTACACATGGTGCAATTCAGTTAGCATATGTTTCTAGATTAGGCCTTCCAGTAACACACTTGACCCACTGTGGTCTTCAGATATGCTTTATCTTCAAAAACACATTACTATCTTATCTAATAACTTGAATAATTGAGACTTCTTCACACATATAAAATTGCTACTTGCTAGCATGGGCTGACTGGAAAATTGGAAAATAATGATTACTGTGCAGGTGAAGCACTACAGTACAAGCAGCATTTTTCAGAGCTATACATACCACGTGTATATGCGGTATTCAACATACAAAACCCTGGCTAATCCTTTCCTAAATTCTGAACCATGTGGCATCAAGAGTCTAAAACCTGTTCACAAAATCAAGATGCAATGACAGAACATCCTGAAGTATTCAATCCCTGTTTCAGAAATTAACACACAACAAATAAATGGAGTGATGGTGGTAATGGACAGAAGGAAGGCAACTGATGCCATCTACCTGGATTTGTGCAAGGCCTTTGACATGGTTCCACACCACGGCGTTATCTCAAAGTTGGAGAGAGATGGGTTCAAAGGATGGGCTATCTGCTGGATAAGAAATCAGTTGGAAAGATGCAGACAGAGGGTTGGGCTTGATGGTTCTATCTCTAGGTGGAGGCTGGTGACAAGCAGTGTTCCCCAAGGATCTATTCTGGGACATCTTTATCTTCAGCATCTTAACCTATGATATAGATGATAGGATCAAGTGTACCCTCAGCAAACTTGCAGATGAACCGAGCTGCATGGTGCAACTGATATGGCAGAAGGAAGGGATGCCATCCAAAGGATCCTTGACAAACTCAAAGGGTGTGCCCATACAAATCTAATGACATTGAACAAGGCCAAGGGCAAGGTGCTGGAAAATGGTTTTAAACTACAGGAAGTGAGATGTAGATTAGATGCCAGGGGAAGTTTTTTCCACTGAGAGACTGGTGAGGTGCTAGAACAGGCTGCCCAGATAGACTGTGAACGTCCAGTCCCTGGAGAGGTCAAGACCAGGCTGGATGGGCACCTGAGCAACCTGATCCAAAGCCTGACCAAGTGGTTGGCAACCCTGCCTGTGGCAGGGGGTTGGAATTAGTTGATCTTTTAGATCCCTTCCAACCCAAGTGACTCTATGATTCTATGAACAGCTGCTCATCCCATCGCACACACTATTTCTTTCTTTGCCAAATAACACACAGCTCCGCCTCAAAGGGCGCTTCTAAATGTTTAACATATTTTTCCTCATGAGAATACTTAGGGAAACCTTGCAGATTTCCTAGTCTAATGTTTTTGCTCTGACATTTTCTTTTGGTTTTGACAACAGCCTGACTGTTGACTCACCTTTAATTTTTATTCACTGCACCACCAAGTGTTTTTTCCCTGAAAACTGATACCTAGAAGTCGTTCACCACGTGTATTTATGTGTATTTTGTTTGCATCTATCCTTTGGTAACTGTACGGTATTTATCTCAAACAAGTCTTAAATAGCAAAAACCCTCCTGATGCACCAGCCATGCTGTCAAAATGCTTCCATCTCTTCCTTCCTCAAATCTTCAATATTCAAAATGCAGCAGGCATATTCCACTAGAAAAGGAATTAATGGAAAAGCTGAATAGGATTGGACCAAAAGAAGTTCATTCAGTACATCACTGCTGTACATCAGCTGTAAACTACCACTAACTCTGAATATCTTTTCCAAAAAGTGGGGGAAAAAAAAAAAAAGATTTGAGAAGAGCTGAGGATAGTTTTGCAAGGACCAGGATCTGTTCATCGCCACTGGGCAAGATCCACTCTGTCCTCATTATTAAAATGGAAGCGTATGGGAGAAGAACAATTTATACCTCAACCACGAAGCTTCAGTAGTTGGAAAATCGTGAGATTCCAGAAAGCTCTGGAGATGCTGAAAATAAGCAGAAGGACAAAGAGAAACAGAAAGGTTGGCTTTTCCTGAAGCAGCAGCAGAGAAATTCCAAGCCAAGAAAGGGATCCCAGTATGATAGCACTGCAGCCACTTCATATGGGCCAGAAACTAATTTCCTTTTAAAGAATAACATAAATTAGAACAAAAGCAAATGACTCAATGCAGTTTCACACCACATTTGATCTAAGTGAGGCTGCCACCGAACAGAGCCATCTGTTCTTGCTTCCACTACGCACCACGAATTCCTGCTCCCTTTCTGTACTGTATCTGGTGACCACACAGCTGCTGCATGAACACCCAGCTGACCAACGGGATGGAAAAATAATCTGTTAAAAAAAACCAACCAAAATATTAAACTAGTTAGATGTATGAGCACTGAGAGTCAGCCTAGACAAGGGGGTGCAGTAAGACACGAGCACTGCTTCTGATGACATGAAACACACCCTGAAATGCAACCAGTGGACTAAGGATTCACCCAGGAAACTGGGGAAAAATAATAGTTAAAGAATATTGAAATTATTTAATTTTTATCAAATCATCAGAGCCAGGTAAAAGTTGCTTTTAATTATTTGAAAAACTAATGCAAAAATATCTGCAAAGTAACAGAGGACTTGGGATGTCCCGGAGGACCAGAGAGGAGAACAAATATGGGACTTACTTAAAAATAGGAAAAAGAAGGCCTTAAGGAATTACAGATCCATCAGCTTAACTTTGCTACCCAGGAAGATACCAGAACATATTATTAATCAATTTACATGCACCTAGGGGATAATAACTGAAAGCAAACAGCCAGCATGAAGTTTCCAAGTACAAATCATGTCAAACCAACCAATTTCCATCTCTGACACAGTAACTAGATTAGTGCATAAATACAAAATCTCTTGACTAAAACTTCTAGCAGGGATATGTGTGTGTGTATTTAGAGAAAGTAAGGAAATTTTCAGTTAATTAAAAAGCACAAGAGTCATGTTTAAAGTGTTCTCTTTCAACCTGAAGGACATCTCAAGTACAGTTCTAAAGAGATATGTCCTATGTTCTTTAATATCTTCACTAATGATTTAAAAGATGAATTATGGAGCAGACTTACAAAATATGCAGAAGATGAAGAAAAAGATTTTTAAAAGGGGTAAAAATAACTCTGGAGAACAAGATCAAAACTTGAAGCTACCTCAAGAAAGTTGAAGACCCATCCAAAATCAAACGAGCGAAAAAACCCACACAGGAAAAACGACATCAAAAGCAAAAATACATACTGGGGACCCCGTGGCTGGGGGCAATGCTGCACAAAAAGAAGGAGGCTTTCTAGCAGCAGCACATTGAGTGTGTATATAATAAGTCACAACGAGTAGAAGCAACAGCCTTGCTGCATACTCCTTACCTGCAATATCTGCCCACATCACACCAATGCATTGTAAAGATGACGCAAATTAACTGGGGAAGGCCAAGAAAAACAATTAAAGAGCATATTAACAGTCACTGAAACAACTAGGTTTCCTCTTAAAATCATAAAAGAAATGCAGTAACTGGCACACAAGCCTTCAACCACATAAAGGTCAACACGAAGAGAACAACCAGTTCCTTCCAGGCTCCCATGGGGAGGCACAGCCAGGAGCAGGCGTCGCTCTCAGCAGAGAACATCTCGCTTGGAGCCAGGACAAGCTTTCTGAGCACAAGGGCAGCACAGCCCCAGCACAACCCGGGGACTTTGTGAATCTCTCCTGTACGAGCAGATTTAAGCAAACATCTGCCCACACCTTGTTCCTGCTTCTGGACAGGGAGACTGACTGAGATGAACTCCCCAGGAGCCTTCCAGCTTTACGCTAAGCTAACTCCCCCGGGCTCAAAGAGCATACACTTCCAAAACATCAGAATGATATTTTCTGATTATTCACTTGGTTTTACAAGACAAAGCAGATAAGCCCCTGTTTTTGTGAGCTGAAGAGCTGAGTAAACACAAGGATACAGATGCAGCTTCTCCATCATTTGAAACATCTACGTTGAACAAAACTACTGCTTTTATTTCAGTTTAAAACTCATAAAAAGATCAATCCACCTTGCAATGTAAATATACTTTACAACTTCCTGAACACTTTACAACTTCCTGAAGGGAGGTTGTGATGAAAAGGGGTCCGGCTTCTTCTCCCAGGCAAATAGTAGGACCCAAGGAAATGGCCAGAAGTTGTACCAGAGGAGGTTTAGGTTGGACATGAGGAAAAACTTTTTCTCTCAGAGGGTGGTCAGGCACTGGAATGGCTGCCCAGGCAGGTGATGGAGTCATCGTCCCTGGCAGTGTTCAAGAGGCACCTGGATGAGGAGCTACGAAATATGGTTTATTGCTTCTGGTACTAATAGGAATGGGAAGGTGGTTGGATTAGATGAGCTTGCAGGTCGTTTCCAACCTTGTGATTCTATGATTCTATATAGAAGAAACAAAGGAATAAACGTAGCTACAATATACATTTCTTCCACCCAATTCTGTAACTTCGCTAAAAAAAAAAAGAACAAGTTACTAAGAGAATCTCAAGTTCCCATTTTCAGTTCAAGCAGGCCTGAGGGTGTGGGTGATATGGATGAGGATGTGGGTACAAATTCAACTCTCTTACTGTTGGTTCCAAGAGAATTTTTCTCCCTTTTTCTCTAAAATAAAAAACAAACAAAAAAAGACAGCAATCAAAGAATTCATGCTGGTGGACTGCAGTTTGATCCATCATAACGTATGAAAGAAAAGGAGAGAAAGCCCTTTGTTTTCACAAACTAACACCAGCTATGGAAACAACCTCTACTAACCACCTCCCTGCTCAGCCTCGATGAGCTCAAAAAAGCAGGACTTCCAGGGCACCTATCAGCACCCATATGCAGGCTGGCTGACTGCTACTTTTTGTCTTCCAATGAAAACACAGATGTCTTGATTTGATTTGGATTACAACAGGAGCTTTCAACCCCATACTTCCTGTTTATGGGTTTTCATTAGATATCCTCTTTCCTCTTTGAATACAGGATGTGCTACTGGTTTGCTTAATGCAAATACAGCCTGGCAGAGTAACTTTCTCTGGACTATCTTCAGAGTTTTCACAAGAAACTTTACTGATTCTTTCATTTTTCAAACACTAAGGAATTGCAGCTGCTACGTGACTCACTGTCACAAAATTCAACAAGGACCCGCTTCAATTTGGAATTATTTTAGCTTTTTTTTGCATTTTTTTCCTCACTTTTACATTTAATCTTGCAATACAAAAGTGGCTTCCTAAGGATGTTAATAACAACAAGAGAAATGTCCCAGCCAGGATGCCACCAACTGGACACACACCATGATGTAACCATACTTCATAGCATCCCATCCAAACAACGTGCTTGCCAGCCACAGAAGCACACAGAAGGTGACTTGGAAGTGAGCACAGGGGAGATGGAAGGTTGTGACACTGCAGCCAGTGAGATGTGGCTGTGCAAAAAGGCAGCACGCATGGTGGCTGCACGCTCTGCTATCTGACAGCTGGAAGGAAGGGCTTTGCATGAGATGGATGGATGAAGCTTCAGATTGCTTCACACATCACAAAATACTTTGCTCGTCTTGTTACGTTAAAAAAAGACAAGAAAATAACAATGTTTTCAACATCAGCCTGACTGCGCCAAGAAAGATTAAATATGTATGCAATTCTATGGAACTTCAGACAAAATAGTTTGTCAGCCATCGTGGTACTGGCCAGATAAATGAGCACTCAAAGGCAAGGAAGTGCATCTATTTCCAAGCTGTTGTCATAAAAAATCAAATTTTTTCAACATACACCAGTGAATCTTTTTCTCATCACCAGAAATTGGTATCAGTGAAAAATGAAATTCACAAAAAATGCCACTCCAAACAACTACTTTTCTCAGTACCAAGCACAAGTTTTTCAAGGAAGGGATTTTTCAAAGAAAAGCTGCATTTTGCACAGAGAAGAAGAAAAGAAGCGCGTCAAAATCTCTAGCCATGCCGCGTCCACTTCTACATCTTCCTGCCCCACGCTCGTTTCTGGGACAAGCTCGGGCCATGAAATCTCCCAGACTGCAGCACTCTGTGATCCTTCATCACCAGCAGCACCAGCAGCACCAGCAGCCCATGGTGTCTCACCTCCCAAACCATCTTTTCCTTATGAAGACCTTTGCTTCCATCAGCTGGATGGAATCAAGTGTGATGAGAAGACAACGAGAACAAAAATACCACCTTCAAGCTGCCAGAGAACAAGATGATGTATTCCATTTAATTTGGCATGCTAATTACCAAATTACAAGCAGATACAAAGGTAGCGTCTATATTTAAAGACAAACTATTTGTTCTGATGTGGTGATGAGAGAATGGTTTTCATCTACCCATTCATTAGTTGTCATGGTTTTAATTTGTTTGCTTTGTTATGTTTAATTTCTTAGCTCGGCTAGTTGTTGTTTCATTCCTTTCTCTGCTCCGAGCAGTTGAGATTTTAACCTCCAGAGTGATTAATGCAACACAGAACAGAGCCTTCCTTTTAATTCCCACTAGAGGATGTTCGAAACGATGTTTTTGGTTTAATTCAGTGGAAGTCTGTAGTTTTTAAGAGTAAGGAGGCAGAAGCTCCAGAGCACATCATGTTTCCTTTTTTAAACAAAACCAGTGCAATAATTAGTAGAAAGCCAATAACTAAAATAGCATCTCCATGAAGGAGTTGAAGATTTTGGAGTTTACCTTTTCAGGCACATTTTACAACTGTTCACCCTCTCTTACAAAAACAAGAGAGCCCTGTGTACTAGAGAACTATGAAGACTTGTTTTGCTTCCTTGAACTCACCCCGCACACCATACAGCTACTTGAACACAGCAGCCTCGAACCAGCCATGCCCAGCTCAGACACACGGCTCAACCCTTCCATGAAGGCTCACAGCCTGTGCAATTCCCAGAAGGAAACCTCAGGTTGGAAACTCAGATCCATGCACAACTTCCTTCTTGAATTTGGGTTCCTCTAGACCAGCATGCAGCTCAGTGTTGCATTCCATCACAGAAATCACAAAATCTTTTCAGTTGGAAGGGAGCCTTGAAGGTCATCTAGTCTAATTCCTAGGACAACTACAGCTCAATCAGGGTGCTCAAGTGTCTCCAGGGATGGGGCATCTAATACCTCTCCGGGCAACCTGTGCAAGTGTTTCACTACTCTTATTTCCTTCCAGTCTATCTCTCTCCTCTTTTAGTATGGAACCATTTCCCTTGGACCTGTCACAACAGACCCTGCTAAAGACTCTGCCCCCCTTTAGATACTGAAAGGCTGCCAGCAGGTCTCCCCAGAGCTTTATTCAGCCTTCTCTTCAATAGTCCCAGCTCTCTCAACCAAATCTCATCAGGACATGTTCCATCCCTTGGATCTTGTTAGTGGCCTTCCTTTGGACACTCTCCAACAGGTCTCTCCTATGCTGAAAACTCCACATCTGGACTCAGTGCTCCAGGTGAGGTCTCCCAGCACAGAGCAGAAGGGCAGATCCCCTCCTTCACCTTGCTGGCTGCACTGCTTTAGATGCAGCCCAGGATACGGTTGGCTTTCTGGGCTGTGAGGGCATGTTGATGGCTCATTTTCAGTTGTCATCCACCAGTTCCCCCAAGATCTTTTAGGCAAGGCTGTGCTTTATTGTTTTGTCTCCTAGCTTGAACCGATAGTCTTACTAGGGCAATTATCACTGCTTCCTAAATGGAGCATGTATATACTATATTGTCAGTCCTGGAGGCAAGAAAAAAGAATGTAAAAGAGCCTAAGTCCCAAAAAACAAAATGTAAAGCTGTTAGAGAAACGCACTCCAGGCAGAATAATGCAAATAAACTAGCCTTGCTGGAGTGAGCCCTTTCTTGCTTTCTATTTAAGGAAAGAAAAGATCACTCATTTCTCCCTTCCCTTGACTCCCAATCTGCTCTGGGAGTTGCATCACATAAATAAAGCATCAGTTAGCCAGAACCATAGGAAGCTGAGGTTAAAGAAATGCTAGCTCCAAAAACCAAGGATGTGCTTGCAGCTTCACTTCAAAGAGGACGCAGACTCCCTGATTCACACATTAATGATTTCATCCTTTCCCTGAGTCTAACCGCAGGTGACAACCATGTGGCCAGACGAGAACATTTTCTTGTTTGTACAAAGAAAGGACGATAAAGAGAGCAAAGGAGAGGATGCCCTGAGGGGAAGAAGATAAAAGCCATCTTACAGTTTTGCACTAACCAGTAGAAAGCACTGAGTCACAGCACTGTAAGGAACTCCAACACCCACCACCCAGTTTGCACCGTGAAACCAGGAGATGCTGTTGGCAACCACGCATCCACCACCCAGGCATGGCTGAATAGCTGGCAACAACACAAAAAAGCTTTTCACCAGGACACATCTTTGGGGACTGAAGGGGACAGAAGAGCATGAGTGAAACTCTTAAAACACATCTGGTACCTCTTAGCAGCACCCCACATCACAGGCTCCGTCAGTGAAACTTCCAGATGTAGCAGACGTTCTGAGTTTTTTGAATCCCTGAATTTATGATCTGTGTTAGACCTTTACACACACACTGCGTAGTGCTTTTCTTCTGACGTTGGGTAACTGAGAAGAAAATCACTTCATTGTTTTCAGTTTATTCCAGATGAAAAATTGAAATCCAAGACAAAGAGATCCATCCACCCTGGACAGGTGACATTTTAAAGCAGCAAAGCATAGAAGAAGAGAACAAGAATGCTGAATAGGAATAAGCTGAATATTTATAAATGCATTCTAGAACCCATCAGCACTCAACTTCAAAATCAAAGCAGGTGTTGATAAATACCTGCCAAGGTTTATCAGCAGTTTAATCAAATGCATTTGTGTACTGGTGACAACACAAACCGGGATTCTGTCAAGAGGAAGTATTAAACCAAAGAAAGGTTGCTAAGAAGCTGATTTTATCCATTCTGCTTTACCACTGTATCCAGTGGTGGCATGGAGATAAGTAACAAATCTGCATGAGGGACAGCACGAAGAGTTTTCCAAAGACTTTAAGCATAATGTTTATTTAAAAGAAAAATAAGTAGACTCAACATCCTGACGGTATTCCAACAAAGTTTACAGAAGATGAACATTTTTCTGGTAGAAATCTGGCTGAACGCTGAAAATAAACAAGGAACTGGACAGATAAATAGATTCTGCTCATTCCTGATGACTGCAAGAGTAAGCAAGAACAGAGCATAAAGAAATGAGCTGATATATAAAGGAACTGATATGAGAACTACTTTTTCAAATGCGACCTTCACAAAACAATTAGGGAGCAGCTGCAGAATTATAAGAGCAGTGTGCTCTACCCAAACACCATAAGGAGGAAGAAAAAGCTGCACAGGTCTGGGCTTTTCTCCTACAGCAAGCTAACTGAATGAGTGCAATGGTCACACTTCAAGTGCTGAAGCACAGCTTAGGTCTATTGCCACAAAGCTACGCTGAGGAGATTGGTTTTTCTTCTCCTTGCAAAGGCAATGCAATGCACTGTGTGTGTGTGTGCTACAAATGAGCTTAGCGTGGATTACAAAGGCATCTTCCCATCAGTCAAGGCACTTGACCCACCTTTCCCATGCTCCAGGTAAAAGTGCATCTCACAGCTCACTATCTTCTTCAGGGACAGCCACCACATCCTACTTCTTCAGGTTCCTCCTCATTCACGTTCCTACTTTTAACATTATCTTAGTACAAACAAAGGAAGCAATCTGTTATGGACACATTACTTTTGTTTTAAATACACTCTTTATAAATAGCAAGGCAATCTTGTTAATACCACCTTCCACGTTCACAACTTCCAACCTTAGCTCAGATTGAAAGTTTTTAGTGGAAGGAATTGCATCTGTATTTGTTCTGTTCAATTTTTGTTGTACTAGAGAATGGCATAGTTGTAGCATGCATAGCTTCCATTTTCCACAACGAATTCAAAGGGGCAAAATACAGCTAATGTACATAGAATATACAAAGCAGATACAGAACACTAAGCACAGGCATTAATTATCAATCCACAGACATCTAGCAGGCTACTTAGGCATCTTATTTTCCAGCAGGATGGAATTAGTGGCAATGAACAGATGTGTGGCTGCTACACAACCTTCCTCAAAGAGTTATATCTGCCTGTCGGTTGGCAAATTGATGTTGTTATGAATATGCATGGCATCGTGCTGCTGCACTGACAAAGAACTGAGCTGTATTAAAGGAACAGCATAGATCAACGATGGTAGAAGAACAGTGAGATGAGTCCCCTTGTTTGGGAATCAACAAAGTGCAATTGAAACGAGGAGCTGAAAGATAGGTGGCACTTTGGCTTTGTTGTCCAGTCTCTGACAGCAAAAGCATTTCCCCAGCACAGCCTTGTTCTCCAGCCAACACTGAGCACTCACCAGATGATTCTTGTCACAGGACCAATCCAAGACTTCTCCCCTCATTGTCCCCCCTGGAAATCCTTTGGAAGGTGCTCACTTCTGTAATAGAACAAGTTGCACCTGATCCAGCGTGCTGCATGTATTCAAGCTCTGCGAGCTGAAGTGCCGTTATTGGCTTTCTGCGTGTGCAACAAACAGCTTGTCTTCTGAAGAGAAGAATATTTGTCACACATGCAGCGTAACTTTCATCCCTTGCACTCCAGCACGAAGCTCACACCCACCACAGTGCTGCTGCAGAGGTGTAAAGCCCACCTCGTAGAACCTCAGCACCTTCTGTGCAATAAGCCAACTCCTTCCAACCTCAGGGACGTCTTCAACAATAGTATTTGAAAGTAAAAGGAAATTTCTTCTGCTGAAACCTCCAAAAGCCTAAGACTGAAAGAGCTCCACCTTCCCTTCAGCTGGTGTGTTTAACTAAGCTAAAAGCTAATTCATTTATCAGTTAGCTGGTGATGTCTTAGCTCGTATATGCTGTTTTTGTCAACTCTGGTAAAGCACGGACCACTTTTAATCAGCTCCCAAACACTTGGGATTAGAAAGAAAAATGTCACAGCTGCTACATCATTTTACCTACAGAAAGTTGAGTAAAAATACTGATTTTTTTCCTCTCAATTGTGAGCTTTAGCAACAAGTTTTCTTCTTTTCAGCAAGATACATATATGATCATATCTGATACATACAAACATTACTAATATGTCTTGCATATAGCTGCAGTTTTTAGGATGCATAATGCCACAACAGTGCATTAGTACACACGAGCTTGATAATATCTCTCATCTGCCACTATTCTCTCAGAATTGCTACATGCATTTGATGAGTCTGGAATCAAAAGAGACTCTCTCATCCCTTTATTTAAAACAGAGCTGTTGATTTGATTGCTGAAGCCAATAGGGAAAAAAAAAAAAAGGCATATATTTTTCATCATGTTTCATCTTTTCTGGCTTACCTCCTGCCAGCTGCCTTTTGACAGCACAGGGTTGGTGCTTCTCAGCCACCACTCCTCCATTCCCTGTTCACAAAGCAGGAACGTTCTGTGAGCACCCAGCAGTACGCTGCAGCTCCAGGACAATGGACTCATGGCTCTTTAATGAAACATCACAACACTGCCAGCAAGAACGGGCCCCTCATTGCCAGAGGACTAATTTCTGTCAGAAGCATTCTGCTATGTGAAAAACTCTGAACGGCCAAGAGGAAGAGATATTTAGTATTTTTTGTTTTAATTAAGGCTGCATCCACACACAGAACAGCTATTGCCCTGCTCTGAACAATCTATTTCAAGTTACTTGATCGAAACACCATCGAATAGACTGCTACAATGATGCAGAATTTTCCTAATTAACTCGCTTATTTCTTTGCCACATTCTGCCATCATTTCTCATTAAAAATCATTCCATTCCGTAGCTGTCCTATTGACTTACAAAGTACCAAAGGATGTAAGAACCTGGCACAGTATGGCTTTTTCAGACCGATCTACAATTGCTGGAATCCAATCATTTAATTTTAAACGCTTTTAGTTGGCTGAATGTATTATCTATCAAAAAATGTAATAATGGAAATAGTATACCACGACCACTGGAGACAGACAGTGACAGTGACATCAATCACACAGGTCAGAGCCACTGCAAACACGCACGGGCAGCACAACTTTACCACAGCTTTCACTGCACTCATGGAATAACTATGGGATGATGGTGAAGGGTCAGAAGGAGCACTCTGAAACCAGACATGAGTCAGTGCCCAACCCCAGCAAAAGATTAAGGAAGCAGCATATTTGTAAGTCAGGTGACAGATGCAGCTTTTGCATTATTAAGATGAATTCTATCTGGTGGTTTTATGGAGATGAAGATAATTTTACTTTGGCTATAAAGAAGGGCTAATGGAAGAAGGGTCTGACATCAAAGCGGAGATCTTGCAGCAGACGCGCAGATATTCTGATCTGAAAAGCCTCCAAAACATTTGCTGGGAGCTAGTCTGCACGTCTAAATACAGAAAATATTCCCTCTTAGAGCATGAGTTCTCCATTAATATTCTTTAAAGTCATTTCACTATCAAGTGCAGATGTCTTCTTCCAAAGTAAATTTTTAACCAACATCATCTACAATCACATACATTTGATATTACTCCACAAACGATCCCATAAGATATCTGTATTGTGTTTCTTCTTTTTATCAAATCAACTATGCACTTAAAATGCACAGAGTTAATTTACTACTGAAAGGGTTACTCTTTGCAGTGTATTGGCAATGTAACAGCAAGATGGTTTTGTCAGAAGTCCTCCCCAGGTGCTCGGTTGCTGAGAGCCAGGCGTTTTATATACACGGTTAGCGTGGCATATGTGTGTGTATATGTAAAATGGGCCCAGGTGTGACATCACATACTCAGTTAAACCCCTCAGGAGTGTGACTGAAGTCAGAGCGTCTGGCTGAATGTGCAAACCAACCCGTGTTCAGTGTAGCTCTTTCTGAAGTAATCCAGGATTCCTGGTGCTGCTGGCCTGGGTCTCAAACACTGGTGTCCCCCAGGGATCTGTCTTGGGACCGGTGCTCTGTAACATCTTTATCAATGACATCGATGATGGAATCGAGTGCACCCTCAGCAAGTTTGCTGACGACACCAACCTGAGTGGTGTGGTTGACACGGTTGAAGGAAGGGATGCCATTCAGAGGGACCTCGAGAGGCTAGAAAGGTGGGCCCGGGTGAACCTGATGAGGTTCAACACGGCAAAGTGCAGAGTTTTGCACTTGGGCCGGAGGAATCCCAAGCATCCCTACAGACTGGAAGGAGCGGTCCTTGAGAGCAGCCCTGTGGAGAAGGACCTGGGGGTCTTGGTAGACGAAAAACTTAACATGAGCCAGCAGTGTGCCCTTGCGGCTCGGAAGGCAAATGGGATCCTGGGCTCCATCAGAAGAGGGGTGGCCAGCAGGGACAGGGAGGTGATTGTCCCCCTCTACTCTGCTCTTGTGAGGCCCCATCTGGAATACTGCGTCCAGGTCTGGAGCCCCCAGTACAAGAAAGACAGGGAGCTGTTGGAGAGGGTCCAGAGGAGGGCCACAAAGATGATCAGGGGACTGGAGCACCTCCCCTATGAGGACAGGCTGAAAGAGCTGGGCTTGTTCAGCCTGGAGAAAAGAAGGCTGCGGGGTGACCTCATTGCAGCCTTTCAGTACCTAAAGGGAGCCTACAAAGAGGAGGGGAATCAACTCTTTGAAAGGGTGAGTGACAGCAGGACAAGGGGAAATGGTTTTAAGTTGAGGGAAGGGAGATTTAGGTTGGACGTCAGGGGGAAATTCTTTATGGAGAGAGTGGTGAGGTGCTGGAACAGCTGCCCAGGGAGGTTGTGGATGCCCCGTCCCTGGAGGTGTTCAAGGCCAGATTGGATGGGGCCCTGGGCAGCCTGGTCTAGCATTAGGTGGAATGGTTGGTGGCCCTGCGTGTGGCAGGGGGATTGAAGATTCATGATCCTTGAGGTCCCTTCCAACCCTGGCAATTCTGTGATTCTGTGTGTTCACCGACAGCTGGGCTGCCTTGTATCCTTGCTTATCTGCTCCTTGGCACCTCTGCTGCTCTCCTCTCCCAGGAGTGGGGGTGCTGTGATAGCTGTGAAAGCAGCTTCCGTTGTGTGTTGTGCACGGTTGTTGTGCAGTCCTTCTGTAACCTGCCCTCTCCCTGTGTTGCATTTTGTTGGTTGAGCCAAGGGATGTGTTGGCAGAGGGTGTGTTAGCTCTCAGTATTGTGTGTGATAGCTAGCTGATGGAAGGCTGTTTGAACACAGGGTTTCTGAGGGCAAATGCGTGACATTTCTTTTCTTTTGTATTATAGAGACCCGAATCTCTAGAAGCCTTTAGAACCCTTTGCTTCTAACTTAAATCATGAATTACTCCTTTAATCCAGATTTTACAAGCTGAAGTTCATGTATTGAAACTTCATTACTTTGTGGGAGAGTTTTTACTTTGTAAATGTATTTCTGGAAGGTGGGTATATTGGAAACTAGCTGCATCTCTGTGTGAAATACAGGTAACTTCTGAAAGCTGCTCAGAGCTGTTTATGTGAAAGAGTTAAATAAAAAGCATGCTTGGTTTATACCATAGGATATTTTGGCTCTGATTCATTCAAGCATTTTAACAGTGACAGCTTAATTTTAAATATGTAAGTTCCATTCAGATCCTATTAGCTCGAGAGCATTTCACATGCCAAGATGCTTTGCTGTTTTGGGGCCAGCGAGTTTGGAGTCCTGTTGGTTCAGATCAATAGTACAGATACTGTGCTGGGGAAAAATAAATGCATGGCTTCATTGTAGTCCCAAATAAATAGTGGAGGTAAACAGTGCTTCATAAAACTCAGTATTCAGAACTAAAATATTGCTAAGTTTTTTCTTCTGGATCTTGCTTTTCCTTGGCATCTTAAAGTGATCTTCAGAGAGATGCTGAGTTTCTGCTTGTTTACTTTTTCCCTTTGAGATGCTCCTAGGCTGTTGAAGAAATACCCGGTGATCTTAACTCTAGTGGGAATGTTGTATAGAAAGTTTTGATCCTAAATCACAAAGTACTTCAAAACACTTTGGGTTGGAAGAAGGGACCTCCAAGTTCCAACCCTTGCCACGGGCAGGGCTGCCAACCACTCAATCAGGCAGCAGCTCAGGCTGCCCAGTGCCCCATCCAACCCGGCCTTGGATGGCTTCAGAGATCGGGGATCATCAGCTTCTTCTTTAGCAGCCTGTTCTTCTTGTGTTTGGCTCTTGTTGAGCTTGATCTGTGCAAAATTCTGGGAGCTTCCATGGAGGTACGCTCTTAAATTATCAATTTTAACCCTAAAGCAGTATTTGCACGTGGGACAATTTGTATTGTTGTATTTTTTAAAATTGTGCAAGTCTTTGTCACGTATAGGGGAACCTCTAAAAGGTTAAGTGCTCACTAAGGAAGAGTGTAATTGTTCTGCAGCAGTTTGGAGCTGTGTGATACATTCGAATACTGAACTTCCAAAGTCTGTAGTGAGCTCTATTCAGGATTTCAAAATACAGGTTTCCTCTGTATACTCCTTCTAACTTGCTCCAAAGTTACTTTGGAGTTATTTACAACTCACTTTCAGCTTTATTTCTGTTCTTGTTTTGAAAAACCAAGTATGCTTTCCTGTGAGCAGGGTACCCTGCTGGGGACTTGGTAAACCACCTGAGTAACCTGTGTTTGTTTTCAGCCCACGGTCTGGGAAACTGATGCTGAATTTAAGATGAACAGTATTTCTGCATAGAGTTTTCATGCTCTCAAAACCTGAGTAATCTCTAAAATGAGTGAACGCACAGACGTGTGTTCTGGGGCACGAGAAGTACTAGGATTACAGCAGGATATGTGGGATAGTGTGAGCTTCTTTTATGCTAACCAGTTCTTAAACAGAGAGTAATTCCTGCTTAATTAAAGAAGAAAAAAGAGAAGAAATAACACACAAAACCAGTGCTGGTGCGGGCATCAGCAATGTTCTGGCTGCCAACACAAATCAGACTCCTTTTGCTGGCATGCCAGATGCCTGTGATGGTGACAGTGTGTGAATGTCACTTTGAAGTACGTAACCAATATAAATTTTATCATTCTTTAAGCTTTGAACTGCCAAATACGTTTAAAATAAATTTCTTACGAACTCTGCCAAAGCAAACACAAAGGCAGCTGCATCCAGTAGAGCTCAACTGTCATCTACAGAAATAAGAGATTTATTTAAAACATGCTTCACAGTAAATTCATGACCAGCTTTTATAAAATGGTATCATTTTTTATGTACCTTGTTTCTATGGAAAGTATTTCTTAAAGAGGGGAAAGAAAGCTGCCTTTCTTTCACAGAACACTGCCAGAGAAGTTCTGATTTTCAGACGAGAGCATGGACTGGCTTTCAAAGTGGGTGTGAATGGTCTCAAGTTCTGCACACTTTCTGGTGAAGCTTAGTGAGGGTATTTATGCTCTAAGATTAAAGGGTAAGTAATGGATAAGAATACAAGAAAGCTTCGTTGTTTTCCCAAGATGCCCAACCTCAAGGGCTCTTCTTTCTGAGAGAAGGAACGAGTTAATCTCATTACCTCCTCCTTAGCTGATGCTAACAGAAGCATGGAGTCACACTGGCACAGACAGCACTGGATCAAGCAGCCACCCACCCCAAGCTCATGAGCCGCTATGAAAAATTAAGTTTTCAAGATTAAGAAGCATACGAAAGCACTTAGAGATAAGTATTACAAACACATAAATAAGTGTTTATAATCAGTGCCCACAGAGCACAGCGCCGATGCCCACCCCCTTCTGAATGGCATTTCACACTCACTTCCCTCCTGCATTTTTTACTGCATGGCCTTTCCACAGGATTTAATCTGAGACCAAATAACAAGCACTTGCAGTTGCTATCTTTGGAAAACAGCATAAATTTCATTTTGTATTGACTTTATCTGTTACTTAATTTCATATCAATGCTATTTGGTAAATACTAAAGAGTGAATTATCATTGTGGTTTCATTCTTACAACCAAATCGATCCCGAGTCATTTAAGAAATATCAAAAGCTTTGTTTCACCAACATTCCTTATGACTACATTTGCACTAATCATTGTTTCTTCACTGCAGTACCACTGTATCAATTAAGCATTAACCCCCCACCCCTCACCCAAACTCTGCCAATAGTCACTTTTAAAAACTGCTTTTCAGCATTAATCAAAGGAATCCTGCTCCTTTTTCAATAGGCCTTTTCACTTCTGATCTCTGTGAAGTAACCATCTCCCATTCTCTGCCCGACATCAAGAAGGAGTCAAGTTTGTCAGCACTAAGCTGAGATCCAGAAGCCAGCTCTGCACAATGTCCACGGACAGATTTCTAACTGCACCCTACATAATAACTCATTAAGGAATCAGTTTCTTCCCCTGCTTGAGCAATGATCATCGATGGTAACCAGAACTATGTTTTCCAACAACACACAGAGCCACAAATCTTACGGCATCACATGCTGCCATTGCTGAGACAGAGAAGGGGAAGGGAGGATGCCTGCACAGCGCTCCAGCAGCTTCCAGGGGTTGCCATCAGCCATTTCTACAGGGATAGCCATCAACACCGGGCACAGAGAGAGAATTTGTGCTGTACAGCAGTACTGTCATTAGTGAAACAAACTGCCAACATCACCTCAAAGCAAAAGCAGGCAGATTTCTGATGCTTATCTTCCTTGCAGCTTCAAGTTTCTAGATACTATTAAATATTCTATCAACTTCCATGAAATAGTATCGAATTCTGTTTTTCCCTCAGAGCAGAACCAGTGAACAACCCCCAATCCCAAACACTCTGTTGTGGCACTATGTGACACAGCAGCTTCTCATGCCAGCACACTGGAGAATGACACACAGCATCAGGTTCTCTCTTTGCATCACAGTTCTCCTGGGCACTGACGATGCAGTCTGGCAGCTTGTGGGACTGCCTTCTGCTTGCTGGCAGTTGCTGCACCTGACACTGACTCACACATCAATACAGACACTCCCTTCCTTCCCACATGAAATACCTTATGGGTATCTATCTATTCCACGAGCAAACCTCCAATGGCTTCCAGGGTGGCTACTCATGGTGATGGATTTGGCACCAAACACAGCTTCCATCAAGATGACAACACTGAAAAAAGCTACAGCCTATGTCTGAGGCTAAGGTTAAGTGCAGCTCACCCTAAATGCACGGACGGCTCACCTAAAGGATCAGATGCCACAGTGACAGCCTCAGAAGTCACCGCAGCCCACGCTGCAAGACAAACTGCTGGCAATGTTTCTCCCTCTTTCCCAGGTTTAACAACTGACAAATCACTAACATACATCAGTTTCATCTGCATGCTCTGTCTATACTATAACCACAATACAAAACCACCATAAACCTGACAGAACTGCGTGGTAAAATACATGCATGTACTGACAATATAGCAGTGCACTTGGCCTTTGTGCTTTCTGATACTGCATTTTCTTTGCAAGAACATTCAACGTAGCTTTAAAAATATCAATTAGAAATACTGTTTGGTACATCAGTAAAACAGAGAGAAACAACATTCCCTTAATATTCATAAAGGGATCTTCTTTGCTCTGCAGATAACAAACGGGAACACAACATTTTCACTGTGTAAAAATAATCCTATTACACTGTGCTAGGCATCTTGGCATAAATGCAATAATGAGCAGTTTTACACAATGAAAATACATACAACCATCTGAGACTGGATGGACTTGGTGCACGCTCTGTAAGAATACACAAACATGCCGTGTGAAATTTTCAACAATGCCAACCTCACCGAGCCCAAAAATATCTCAAACACACCACTGGTGTAATGCTGGTGGGACTTGCTGATAACAGGAATCAAAGACGGAATGAACATTTAAACGACTATTTCCTTGTGAAGAGTCTGTCACAGGCCAAAGCAGCTGACCACAAAAGAAAAGAGCATCAGAAGACTCACTGTTTTCTTTCACCTGGGATCTTAAAGCACCCCCTCTACAGTTACAAAAATTGAGTGGCTATCGAGCAGTATTCCAAGAAGTGTTGCTGAGACAGCCCTGCAGCAAGACCTGTGCCCCATCCAGTACCAATGGAGAAAACTCATCTTGCTACTGCTGTGGCAGGGCTGGCAGAGGAAGAGCAACATCTGCAACCACTTTAGGACCTTAAAGACTGAGTTGTAGGGCTGACCAAGCGCTCACTGGACTACAGCTCTGTCCCTGAGAAGCCCACTCCTGATGGAACAGTAATGTTGTTTTTTCACATTTCAAAACAATAGGCTTTTTTTTTTTTTTTTTTTTTTTTTCCAAACCAATAGTGTTTCTTGCTGACTGAAGCTCTGTGTGATGCAAATGCCCCATAAACCACACACTGGAATTCACACACCTCCCTCCAAACCTCACTGCAAGACATGGTAGGAGCAGACCTGCTAAGGGAGCATCATCCAGCAGTTCACCCGATCACTTTTCTGGTTCATCACAACCGCTGTAAATACCACCCATTCTTAAGGGCTGCAGCTTTTAGGGGAAAAACAGATGCAAACTTCCTGCAGCACCTAATCTATGTGAAAATTATACAGAACATTACATTAAAATCTAAGTAAACACACTGGCACACTTATAATGTATGTGCATAGATTACTTGGGCGTACTTCCGGGATAAGTATCATTTGATGTTCAGATTATTGGTGGATATTTAAAGTTGATTACCCCAGAGGTAAGGTATAATTGGTAAACAAGGAACATATACAGAACAACAACACAACTATAAGCTGCAGTTATTTCACAATTTATTCTTACGTTCAGGACAAGAGTTCAGCAAATATATATTTTAAAGCTAATTTATTGAAGAAGTGCCACAAAAGCATCACGTTTCCTGGTATCACCTAATAAGCAGAACAGAAAACCTTACTGGACAACACCTGCACGGCACAACTGGCAGCACTGGTTTGAACCTTCAGCCACATCCACACCAAAGGCCCAGCACAGCCCTCCTGGAGGAGGAGTGAGAGAGCTCAGCCATGGATCCCTACACAAGACATCTTTCCAGCCAACTACAAACAAGGAAAACTCCACTGATGATGATGAAGGCTATTTTTTATTCCTGAAGCCAGGTGATAGAGAAGGAAGGATAAACATGCCACAGCAGGTAGTAGAAGAGAAGCAGCATGGGCATGAGCAGTAAAAGGGCAGAGAGACAGGAGACACTTCTGTGCTCGCCAGATGACTGAGGAGACAGATCAGCACAGATGTGATGGTGGGGACATTCACTGGGCTAACGCAACATTTATTTCATCTCCTGTCATATTTTTCCTTTACAGCAGAAGCACCTTGTCTAAACTGCTTGATTATAACTGGCTGCAAACTTCTGCCTTTTCTCTCTCCTTGCCTCAAGATTGCTTTCACTTTGCGACACGGCAAAGCTGTGGTCTCCTCCACACTATCCTCTGTCTGAACTCCTTCCTTACTGCTGCCAGAAGTTAACAAGTAGTTGCTGGGATTTCCCAGTGCCGATGTGAACCAACAGATCACACAGCTTACGGGTAGAATCACAGAATAGGACTCACAGGAAGGGAGCCACAAGGATCAGGAAGCCCAACCCCTGGCTCCACATAGGACCACCCAATCCCAAATGCTCCTTCAGCTATGGCAGCTTGATGCTGTTCCCACCACCCTGGGCAGGCTGTGCCATGCCCACCACCATCTGGGGCAGACCCTTTCCCTCCCTCCCCTGACACAGCTGTTTCTGTCCCCAGAGAGCAGAGTTCAGCTCTGCCCTCTTCTCCCTGTAAGGAGCTGTAGGTTGCCATCAGGCCTCTCCTCAGCCTGCTCTGGGCTGAGCAAACCCAGGCACCTCAGCTACTCCTCACATGCCATGCCCTCAGTCCTTTCCCCATCTCTGTAGCTTTCCTTTGAACTCTAACAGCTTTATGTCCTTCTCATGCAGTGACACCCAAACCCAGTCCCAGCACCCGAGGTGAAGCCACACAGCAAAGAGCAGAGCAGGACAACCATTTCCCTCACCCGGCACTGCTGGGCTGAAGCATCCCAGGGTACAGTTGGCCTTTCTGGCTGCCACGTAGCACTGCTATCTCAGATTCCAGTTGCTACCAACCAGAACCTCAGAGCACTTTTTGCAGGGCTGCTTTCCAGCCCCTCACTCCCCAAGTCTGCACACAGAGCCAGGGCTGCCCCATCCCATGTGCAGAATCCAGCACTTGTTCTTCATGCAGATGGTGACCACCCTCAAATTTGTCAGCACTCCTCCCAGCCTAACATCATCCACAAATTTACTTAAGAGAACTTCCAGATCTTCCTTGGAGTCACTGACAAAAGCATTAAAGAGAACCAGACCTAAAATGGAGCCCCATAGAATCTCACCGGTGACAAGTAGACCAACTGTCAGGCCACAGCCTCCCCTCGCCAACACAGACATGTTTTGACTGTCGTGGGACATTCTTAGCATCACATCACCATGGTCTTATGATGTCATGAGCCACCTCCCTGACAACAGAACACCAGCTGCTAACCAACTTCTGTCTGGGAAGCACATAGCTGAAACAAAGAGCTACTCAGACAGATCCTTTCCTCCCATTGTGGGAACTTCTCTGGAGGAGGATGGATCCTCCTCCACCGAAGCAGCCTTGCCTTCTGGAGAGCAGCAGTGAGCCTGAGCCAGTGGATGTAGATCCTGAAGGCGTTGAGCCCATGGAGGTGGATCCACCTTTGGAGAAAGAATCAATGGAGGTGGATCCATCTCAGCCTGGGCAAGGTAAGTGCTGTAACATCATGCTTGCCAAGAGACGGTGCCTCAGCCATTGGTGGTGCAGCAGGGGCTCTCGATTTCTGGCTTGGCACTGAAGAGTTACCATCCATCAGAGAGCCCCTGCTGCCCTGTATTATAACCTCTTCTTCCCCGTCCCCCATCCTCATCCTTCCCCAAGACCTCTCACCTCTTCTTTCTCAAGCTCTGAGGAAGAGGGAAGGACTGGGATTGGTGTCCTCTATGCTTCTGCTCTGGGACAATGGGAAGAGCCCAGAGAACAGCCCCAAGCTCCTGAGCCGGGCCCTCAAGAAGAGGGCAGGACTAGGACTGGTGTACTCAAAGCTGCTGTGTCAGGACCAGGAGGAGGAGTCCAGCAGATGGCCTCAAGCTCCCTCGGGGCTCCAGGTGAGCCATGAAGAAGAGTGGAAGGCTGGGACTGGCGTCCTCTGAGCTGCTGTGCTGAGATAATGGGAGAAGCAATTATCTCCCAAAGAAAAAAAAAGCATTCTGCATCAGTGTGGACATCCCAGATACTGCCCCATCAATAGATTCAGCAGAAGACACTGGGTCACCAGCTTGAGATATGCCCCAGAAGAATGAGATACCAGCAACTAGGCAACAGGGTAGGAAGGCTTGGCTAAAGGCCACTTCAGCACTGCTGTAAGTTGTGGGAACATCCAGATGCAGCTGTGAAAGCTTCATTCAGTTAGGCCATCACATGAACAAGCAAGCAGGAAAAAGTGCCAAAATCTGGAAGAGCGTGGACAAAAAAAATTAAATTCTGTGCTGAGATCTAGAATAGCATGATTTAAGGGCACAACAGATCAAAGCATTTTACCAGACCTTTTTTTTTTTTTCCCCCCCCCCAAATGCTAACAGACTCAGAACTTGCACTGCTTTTACAGATGTGCCCCAGCTGTGTGCCCAACCCTACCTTCAGGTTTGGGCTGCCCGCCTCCCAGCTTCCCATAGAACTGCCTTGCAGAATGACTGCTCACTCTTCAGGGTGGCTTCTGTCACTTGTTAAGAGCTCTTAGAACCAAGTCACTATAGAAACTCCTACCTGAGGCAGCAGGCAGAGTAAAGGTTCCCACCACGAGTGAAGAGCAAGGACCTTGTATATGAAAAAGGCCTCTGGAGACAGAGCAGTGCAGTTTGCAATGCAGGCAGGGCCACAAAACAGAATAGAAACCTCACACCTTTATACACAAAGCAAAAAATACAAATTCCATGCTCGTGAGAAAAGACAAGATATACAGGTGAAGAAAAAATGGAAATTATTTCGTGAATCACCTTACGTCGGACAGGATGTAAAACAGGAAGGAGCGTGGGATCTAAACTCTAACAACTTCAATCTCAGGCATGTTTTTATCTCCACACAGACTTATTTCCACAGGGTATGTTGTAAAATACATGCTTCACTACTAGGAAGGTAAAAATGTTTTTAGTAAGCATTAATCCATCTCAGGTATTTTAGTGGTGACAAGAATGCCTGCCATCTGTCTAGAAATAATTGCTATTCTAACGCAGCATTAGAAACACAGGCACAATGCTTCTGGCATTTTTCAGGGCACTACGAGGAACTGTGCTCCAGGTACAGGTATCACTAAGAAAACAGTGAACATTATGTGAGAGGCATTCAGACGTGAAAATCCTGAAAGCACACGGTGCCACTGTGGCTTAACTTGGCCAGGTGCGGCTTCTAAAGGGGTTCCACAGAAGAGGTATAAAAATCCAACTGTAAAGCAGCTCTGCCAACAGCTCATTCTTCCAAATTATTTGAAATTATATTACGCACAGAAAGCTTTCAAGAAATAGGAGAAGCTTCTCTGATATTCGCCGGTAAGTACGTGGCATAGATAATGCAAAGCAATGTAATCCTGAAAATCCAGTTACACTACAAGAAAGTAAGGACAGTTATCTTTCTAGAAAGAAGAACAGACAGCTCCAACAAGAAATGAGAAAGAATGGCTTTATCATCAAAGAACAATTTTCTGATGTACTTTCAATACTGAAAAATGTAGGATTTACTTAAATTCACTGGCAGATCTCAGAGATGCTGGACTCAAAAAGAGTATATGAAGTGGTGTGCATCAATCAGCTGCTGCATAAAGACTTCTTCCCCCAAGGCTGAACGTGGAAAAAAGGCACATCAGCCACACTTGGCATTCTCTAACTGCTCATATTGTGGTGATCATCAGTCCAGACAATAATCTGTGCAAAACCTCAAAGCATCATGTGTTGTCACTTCTGTTTTACTTCTTCAATTTCAAGAGATGTGACCGAGTCATCACTATTAACAGAGGGGGAAAAGTGATTTTAATAATACAGTTATCTTAAACCACCTAAAACACTCAAGCATTCTTGTGCTAAGAATAAAGAAATTATCATTCCTTTTTTTATTTTTTCCTTCTAAGAAGGGCATTAAGTCTAGCAACCCTAGTAAGAGAGGAAAGCTACGCTCAGAGAGGCTCTGCATACCAAGGCAGTACCGCCTGCTTGCTTTCCATTCCTCTTCCTTTTGTATTTTTTAATTCCAAAATCACAACAGGGATTCATGATGTATCCAACTACCATCCTCCATTACCAAGGAAGGAGTCTCCATCCCACTCTTCTTTGCATGTTACTGTTCCCCAGTTGTCTACACCAGAAAGACATATGTCCCTTTCTTTTCTTACACTTGGAAAAACAGTCATTATTAAGTCAGTGATTTAATTTATACAAGACAGGTATAAACAATTACGTACCAAGAGAGATATTGGCTTCCATCAGTCGTTAAGACTTAGGGAGTTGACTAAGCATGCACTGGGCACTGTGCTGTAACAAATTCCTCTGAGCCTTCCAGTATGAACACCATAATGTGATTCTGACAGAGAAAACCTCAAAGCTACGTACAGGTTAGCTGTAGAGCCTGCAAGCAACATCAGTACAGATGTTGCACACAAGCTACATTTTGACTTGCCTAAGACAAACCATTAAAACCATTAGAAACACAGAACAGCTTGGCTTGGAAGGGGCCTCAGCCTACCCAGTTTCAATCTCTTGCTGTGGGCAGCTGTCAGCCACCACATCGGGCCGCTCACCCGAAACAGGACCCTCAGAGCAGAAGCTTGCAAAAAAACTTCAAGCAGCAGTCCAAGCTCTGTAGCTGTCAACAAAACCCTGCAGAGAATCACAGAATCATAGAATGGCCTGGGTTGAAAAGGACCACAGTGACCATTCACTTCCAACCCCCTGCTGTGTGCAGGGTCACCAGCCAGCAGCCCGGGCTGCCCAGAGCCACATCCAGCCTGGCCTTGAATGCCTGCAGGGATGGAGCATCCACAGCCTCCTTGGGCAACCTGTTCCAGTGCCTCACCACCCTCTGGGTGTAAAAAGAGAAACAAGTTCTGAAACTCCTAAGTGATAAAAGAAATATATCTCATCTCCTCTTTGCAGAGGACTTTTGGCCTCACAGGAGGTGGCAGCAGACAAAATCAGTAAGAAACTGATTCTAAAGCATACCACTGTCACAGCACCAGCTTCACAGCAAGTTGTGAATTCTGACCTTCAGCACACATTTCTGATACAGGAAGATGTCAAAGTTGCTCACAGTAGAATCGCTCTGAAATTCAAGTTCACATTTTTTTCTGCAATCAGACACTTAAGGCCAAAATTCTCATTCACGTCTGATTAGCATGTGGAACAATGCATAAATCATAAACTGGCTTTGTTTACAAGATATCTGTCTTGTCTAATTAACATGAAAGGAGACATTCATTTTGGATGACCTGAAATGACAAACAGAACTCTGCACATTTGGTCCAGCAGCACACCAACCTCATCACAGGAGATGGGAATAGCATATTTAAACCTGGCTGTGTAAGTTTGCTGGGAGCTGCCCTTAGTGGTAAGGGGAACAGCCGCCTCAGCCCACGAGCAGAGGCAGTGGCAATGCAGGATGCAACCCAGCTTTACTAACTATGCTCAGTTTTGATCACGCTTGCTTAGAATTGGACTTTTCAAAACTGCATGCCACAGGATTTGCAAATGCCCACTCAGCTGCAGCCCTGCTCATAACCCCTGGCAGAAATTCAGGGCTACAAAGCAAATGAAAGCAGTGCTCCAGCTTTAACGACGGGCGTAAGCCAGAAAGACTGCCCTAAGGAAGAAACCAAAAGCTTTCGTAAATGATGTTACAGTTAGTGCTTCTTGCTTTGCTGCTTTGGAATAGGTTTATCACTGCACTTCCATGCTGAATGGGATTTTTGTTGTTACAGTGTGGGATCAATGAACATTGCTCATCGACAGTCCCACACTCAGTTAAACACCAGTTATATAAAGTTGGTTTTTCCCCCCTAAGCACAAGCTTCAGGGGATATAAGTCATTACTGTACTTGTGGGTTCGTTATAAACAAAGCATCTTTCCTTTTAGAGAGAAAAACTCTTCTGGGGAGCAGTAAAAAAATGCATCGGTTACATCATTGTTCTTACAATAATGCAATCAGAATGGTATTTTGCTTGACAGATGAGAACATAAAATTTTACTATTAGAAGGGGGAAAGCTTTTCATGGAATATTAAGTGCTACAATCCTAAAATAATCACTGCACTTGAATACGTTTTCCAAACATATAATAGTATATTATTACTGGTATAAAGGGAATTTTTTCCCTGTGCTAAATAAAAACATCACGTGTTCAGAGACACAGTTTTTCAGTTTTCTCCGTTCAGTCCCACTTCTAATCCAGCCGTAACATACCTCCTTTATTTGTTTCATGCTGATTAGCAATCAAAGCAAATCAGCTATTTTAACACAGAGCCTCTTTTTATGTGAAACAATATAAACTCTCATGAGCAACATAAATTACTGAAAGGATAAAAAACAAAGAAAAAATTACCTTAAATTCGGAGCATCTGAGCAGTGGCAAGTTTCACGGCATGCAAGAAAGGTATATTGTTGCTTACTGCTGGTCACAAGCAGGTAATTGGACTTGTTAGCTGGGGTAAATGCTATTCATACAGATAGAGACTGGTAATTTAGTAGGATATTTCTTTGATCTATGTGTTTCAATTAGATGGAGAAAAAGTGTTATAACAGATCTCCGAACTGGAATATGTTCATATTTAGTAGAGCAAATGCTAACTAATATTTTCAATTAACTTCCTAAACCCCAGCAGTTTGGGAGTGCTGGCTCTTCCCTGGGCTTGGCTGCCTTGCAGCAATAAACAGAAGGCTGGGCTGGCAGGAGGAAAAAAAAAAAACATCCATCTTTTCTGTTTGGGTCCAGCACACTGCTTCAGAAATGGTGCTCTGGGTAGCTGGAAGACTGATGGCCTCAGTGCTAGGTGAGATCTCAAGATGCAGCAAGTGACTCTTCTAATCACATGAAAAAAAACGCCTTGTTAACATGAACATGATGTAAAGCACAAGCAAGTGGGTGTCCCACCAGAACTAACAGCACTCAGCAAGGAATGCAAGCCTAAGGCAGGACGATAAAGCTGACCCCAGAATCACAAGGTTACGATTAATTCCCAGGCACAACAAGGAGCACACAGCCCTACCTCACTGCAGGAACAGCCCCAGCACCAGGACGTGCTGGGGACACCCAGCAAAGGTCCTGGAGTCCTAGTGGGCACCAAGTGAAACACAAGGCAGCAGCGTGTTCACACTGCAAAGAAAGCAAGATGTCTCAGGGGGATCTCTTCAGTGTCACTAAATACCTGAAGGGAGAGCATAAAGAGAGCAGATCCAGGCTCCTGATAGTGTCTATTGCCAGGGCAGAGGCAGTGGGCATAAAATAGAGCACAAGAGGTTCCCTCTGGACAGAGAGGCTGTGGGTTCTCCTCCTTGGAGATCTTTGAGCCCACGGCCCTGCTCTAGGAGGCCTTGCATGAGCTGACCTGCAGGGTGACTTCCAACCTCAGCCATTCTGTGCCTGTCAGAATTCAACGTTACAGCTCATATTCACTGCTATGGTCTCCAAGTCTCAAGTCCACACTGGAAAGACACTAGATGAGAACAGCTCTTTTATTTCCAGCATAAGTGACAGAAGATCACCAATAAGCATTTTTCATTTAATCTCTGCTTGTAAAACCACAAGATAAACATTGCAAATAGAGTAGCATAAGAATCAATTTCCAAGACGTACAGTTTTCCACGCTTTTATAGACCACATGTCTACGAACAGATAAGCTCTCTATCACCGAACTGGCAAAAAAAATAAAATAAATAAATTCAGTAAGATATTTCAAGTAACAGAAAAAAATGTATTAGTGATATAAGCCCATTCAATACTTCCCTAAATGCATCTCTGTTCACATTAGCATCCAAAAGCAGAGTAGAGGCAGGTAGTTTGCCTCACACAGAGGATAAAGAATATCAGAAGCACTCACCCATACACTATTATTAATCCATATCCGCTGGCATTCAGGATGCCAAAGAGGCTGCTTAAGTGACCATTTATCAAAAATAATCCAGGAAATGAGGACAAGAGGGAAGTGCCATTTTAAAGATAAATGCTATTTATTGCTTCAGTTTAAAGGTTGTGTTATTTTGATAATGCTGCCCGTGAAGGTAGCTTTACGTGCTACAGCACAGAGTTAATAGCAATGAAAACAGACAGGCAGTTCAATCACAGAGTCAATTTCCCTTCACATTCATTAACTGAAAAAGGAATTAATGTTTTATAAGTGATGAAAATTTAGGAGACTTCGGAAACCTGTTCCATCCTTCTTCTGCAATATCCCCAACTACCCCTCTGACCCCATGGATTTATCAACCTCTGTCCCTACACTTCTCCTTAACTCTCTCAATGCAGACAGTTTTCTCAGCTCCCTCTAGCATCCAGGAATTGCTGCTGTTTAGGAGGTGGCATGAAATGTGGCTCCGAGCCAGCTGCACATAGGGAATGGTCAGAATCAAGCCAAATACAGATGGTTATCTCTTGGGCCCACAGTGCAGTCTCTCATTGGAAATACTCAGTTGATATTGTTTTCTATAGTCAGTTATAAGAAAAAACAGGCACTTAAGATTGCACTAAGAAACCCAGCTAAAAGATGCTCTACAGGCCATGGTCAGCAGATTTGCTCATGCCATACACAGCCAAGGATTTGAAGACCAACACTCCGCAGATGCTTTTCCCTTCCTATCGCATTGTCTGCTGACATAAATGGGTCGAGTGCTCTGTGAGTGCAGGAAGGGAGGCATTATGTGGTGCTGTACATGAACACACTTGGCGTTGGCGGCCAAAGACCAAAAACCAGAAGTTGGAAGATGTCTATGTCTTTACTTGCTACCACAGAAACAACTCAAAAACAGAAGTTAGAGAGTTCAGAGCTCGTGAACCATTAGCACACCCTACAGATGTAGAACGCAAAGGCTTTGATTCTCAGAGACCAAGGAGACTGTTCCAACAAACAGGCTGTTGGATGAGCTTCAAGCACACGTGCTTTCCTCATTCCAACACCACAGCACGACAGTCAGCCAGGTGGCTTTAGAAGATACTTCAACTGTAAGAGCACAGGAGGGCTGATAGACGAAAGCAGCCTTCTGCACATGAACCGTCCTGGCACGCTGTACCTGGCATGTGTCTGCAAGCTGTTGACAGAAGGACGGTTCATGCTGTGATGGCAACCAGAGTACTCACTTGTACTCAGGGTTTTATAGACAGCTGACATGTTCTAAAGCCAGCCTAGCTGGATGAGCTCAAACTCCACACCAGGATGCGGCACATTTATCACCAGATTATCAAGAAACAGTGCTAGCAAGCACATTGATCTACACACCCTTTATAGTGTTCAAACAGTAGATGAACTGCCTGAAGCGCTGTAAGAAATTGATTTGCTTAGGACACAATACAGCAACGCCTCGAGTTCAGTCAGCATTGACTTTCGTGGCCGAGACATTTAACACGAGAACCGTAGCTCAATCGTCTTCACTGAAGTTGCTATATCAACACACTGATTGTTCATTCACTCTGTGAATGAATTATATATCAAATGAGCTCCGCAGTTGGCACTTACCAACAGCTGCTTTTCTTTCCTGAGCAGCTGGCAAAGTGTACCCTATCATAATTCACATCCCCCTTACAAGCCACCAGTGCTGCTGCGTGATGAAAGCTCAATCTGGGTTTATCAGTAGCTGCTCTAACAGCTCCTGTGGCACAAGAACTGTCCTCTCCACCATCACTTTAAAACCAATTATTACAGCAGGCAACCTAGTTGTACAAAAAATAAAGCACAACAGCAACCAGCACACTGAGCTGCCCACCTCTGCAGCATCATTCCGACTGGATCTCAGCTGGGCTGCCTCCTCTGAAGCAGAACAGCCCTGCAGATCCCTCTTCTGAATGGGGAGCTGGAGCCTGCTCTGTGCTCCTGCACCCATCAGTCAACCTGCCCGTTCTTGTTCATTTATAAAAAGAGGATAATAGCTATACCAACTGCACAGCAGTGTTTAAAGGATTAATTAGCTAATATCTGCACAGTCTTAAGCATGCAGAACGTCACAGATGCACAGTGTAATTACAATTATTAGGGGAGTAATTTCTTTGACTCATTGGGACAACACACATTTTATCTCTTTTTTTTTTTTTCATCAAATATCCTCACTTAAAAGGAAAATTAAGTAAATGGTATGAGCAATCCACAACAAGGCCTTACCTTTTGCAAGCATCTATTATTTCAAATCAGCATACAGAGATAGAAATTAGCGGGCCGCTGATACTTACAAAGCCTTGCAGGCAGCCAAAATTGAGTCAACAGAAAAGATACTGACCTAATTGCTAAGTGGAGGATTTCTCTAAAAGCAGTGCTCGAAAGCAAACTAAACGTGGTCAGCTTTCCCTGACTGCTAAGAAATATCAGTAAAGGCTTTCACTGCTGGCCAAAGTTCACAATGCCAATCAGGTCCCGACCTATTCAGCTGACAGAATCCTTCTCCTCAGGGTATAATGACGTGGCTGAGGTCAGCGGAGGTACTGCAGCATCAATAAGATACACTACATTGGTCAAACTTTTTGAAGAATGCCATAAAACTTACAATTTTTCTTCTTCTGGCCTCAGTACACAATGCTGATAACCTAAGAGCTTTGAGATCTCCTGTAACGCTTCTCTAAAAGAAAACAGTTAAAGAGAAGTCACTCTGTGCAAATGAAGACCTCAATTACTGTAGGCTCTAAAAGAAGATAAGCTAAACTGAAACAAAGAGCTCAGATTTGGTGCAAAACCTAGGAGAAAACCTACCTCTAAGAGGAGTACAGAGAGACCGCAAAGGTCCTTGTATGTGTGTGTATGCCAAGCATGATGCTTACCTCAAGGTCTGCACACCACATTGAGAGAAAGAGGTGAGGCCAGGACACTGATATTTTCTCTCTTGAGCAAAACAATGTTTCTCAAAGAAATTTAGGTCACCACAAATATATCTTTACAGATGCAAGCATTCTGAACACACACGAGGCAGCGATTACAGGCAAAGTTGTTCTAAACCAAATATCTCAAGAAACACGGCAGCTACAGATGTCAAAGATGACACTGCATTCTCTCTTTTGTACGTTTGCCATTGGGTATGCTGTAGCATTTTTTTTTTTTTGGCAATCCACAAAAAGGGCAGTAACACAAACAGAGTACTTACCTACCTAAACAGGGCATGGTTCTTTTCGTCAATTACCACTCAACTATAACAGAAACCTATGAGGCTGTGGGAGGGACATTGAAACCTGTCTTCTTTTTCACTTTGCCTCTCTGGCCCACCAAAAGACTACACAAATGATCAGCAGATGACAAACTGGGACAACACCTGGCATGAGAGCCTCCTACAACGGCACTGACCATACAGAGCAAACCTACTTTGAGTCAGAATTCAGAGGGATTCTGAAACCACTTTATATAGTGCTGTCAAACCTAGTTTTATTAGCACTTCATTCGCACCTCCTAGGAACAGTACATCAGTAATCAGTGCCTGACACATTATCATTCCTGCTAGGCAGAATGGCAGCAGGAATGCTAATTGCACAAAGGCAATGACAGAGTGGACGTGCCAGCAGCCTGCTCCATCACAAATGCACACCGGAGAAGGCGGACATCATAAAAAATGGCCTAGCACAAATCTGGGCTTTTGCTGATAGCTGAAAGGCTGCATGGAAACAAACAGCATCGCTGGAGAAAGACCACTGTTTGAAGATTTCTGATTCTAAAAGCAGTTCTTGCAGACAGAAGATTGTTATTTTTACTTACCGCTTGTGAGGTGAAAATTAGCAGTTACATACAATTCCAGCCACTGCACGGTTGTTTAGATGGAACCTCTGGCTCTTACTTTATGTAAAATCCACACTGGAACTGAGGCAGAAGCTGCTGAATCTGTCTGCAGTCTGAACATTAACCTGCATTTTACAAAACCACTATACTTACATTTCTAATGACAGTTCTTTCACATGTCCTCCTCAAAGTGATTTTGCTTCCCTACATAACTTACAGACACATATTTTTTTAAACATGAAGCCACTCAAATTATCTCAAATGCAAATACTGTTTGAGGGTTAGAATTGATAATTTAAGAGCCTACCCTCTGCAGAAGCTCCCAGAATTTTGCACAGATCAAGCTCAGCAAGAGCTACACATGGGAATTAGAACCACTGAGGCACAGAACCTGAACCTGGCACAGGTCACACCGAGAAGCTGTGGGGTCCCTGAAGGCATCCAAGGCCAGGCTGGATAGGGCCCAGGCAGCTGAGCTGCTGGGGGGCAATCAGCCCATGGCAGGAGTTGGAACTAAATGATCTTTAAGGCCACTTCCAACCCAAACCATTATATTCAATTCTGATGATAATCAAAGATCAGCTCGTATTGCGTGATGCACTGGAGTCTATTCCCAGAGTTACTGTACTGCTCTAGATGCCACCAACAGTGCTCTCCCACCTCAGTTCTGTGCCACTCCGTGAATTTGATTCAAAAGAGATGTTTTTCAAGTCACTGAGGACACAAGATGTGATTAATTGCTGTTACTATGTAAAAGACACTTCATATGATGTATCCCACGTCAATTAAAGCTGCTAGAAAAAACAGACTGCTGTTGCACACGGGAACAAAGGCAAAGCAAACTGTTTGCTGTTCACCCTCCTGAAGAACTGACCCAGCATCCCGGAGCAGCTCTGACTCAGAGCTCTTCCCAGTGCTGCTGGGCAGTAATTCTGTCCCTGCTCACCGTCTGCTCCACCAGATCCATGTGCTTCTCCTCTGCTCTGCTTCAAATCTATTTTCTCCCATACAGCAAAACAACTCTCCTGCACTCTGCTGTTGCCACCCAGATGGGAACTCCTTTGCTGCTACTTTGTGCTGCTGCTCTTGCGTTCTGAGTTCAGCAGTGTGCTACCATCTCCAGCAGGAACATCTGGAGCCGAGCTCTGCTGCCTGCCTGGTTGCAGCTGGATCTCCAAAAGACACAGCTCTGAGCTCCGTCTGCAAGCATGGTGAAGAAGCTGCAGTAACCAGAGATCAGCTCCAAGTAGAAGACAAGGAATCCAAGGTCTTACACTAGGAACTTGAGCAGATTCCTCAGTGCCTCTATCCCAGTGTACCAGTATATAAAATAACACATCCCCTCCCCTATCAGCTGTTTTCAACTGGGAGGATCTTTACATCTCTTGAGAAAGAGAGAGAGAGAGCAGAGCACCAAACACAGACTTCTGTTTCTACCTTACTGTGTGAAAATCTGGAAGAATCTGTGACCATTGCATGCTTGATAGAAGTATCTCCTCTAAAAATATCCTCTGTATCCTATTTAAGGCTTGCCCACGTTGTAAATTCAAAATGCA
This sequence comes from Phasianus colchicus, assembly GCF_987193195.1. Lineage (NCBI taxonomy): Eukaryota > Metazoa > Chordata > Aves > Galliformes > Phasianidae > Phasianus > Phasianus colchicus. Next base: position 2,781,324 of record NC_143443.1, read on the forward strand.
AGGGACTGTTTCTTTTCTTTTTTTTTTTTTTTTTCCCCATTTCTGAGTAACTGTAAATACTGATGATCCCTCAATACTTACATATAGCAATTCATTTCTTTCATCTTTTACAAATGATGACCACTTATGCATTTCCTGCAGTTGAGCATCTCCGTTTGCTACAGGTCACAATACCTATATTTACACAGGAACATTTCTGATACATTTTTCAGATATACATATAGCAATCTGAGGACTGCACTGTTATTACAGATTCCTTAACTATAAAAGCAAAAACTTTTTCCCCCCGAAGTTCTGTGTCTCTTAATACTCCTATAAACAAAACAAAGAGCAGCACAGGCTGCTGGATACCAAAGATGCCCCATCGCCCCTTTTTTTTAGTTAAGAATAGTTTGCACCCTTACTACAAATTGTATTCCAAGTGCAGTCAGACAACACGCACTTGATATCCACCAGAAAATCCCTAAAATATTTCCCTCTTTTAAGAACTGGTAGTCAATGACTTATTAAAGAAACAGATCCATCTAGTGGTAACATCAGCTTTATGCTAACTCGTGAGCTGAAGCAGGAGCGGGGAGGGCTGATGATAGGCCACATTATTCCACCAGAAGACCACTGGGAATCAAGTTTTCTCTTTAAGTCAAGTAAGGAGAAGATCTCCTCTGGTGAGGGTGTTGAACAAGCCTTTTGAATTCAAACCTTTTACTAAATATTAGCACTCACAGTTTTTAGAAATGATGAAGCCTCGCTACTCAAGCTTGTCAGTCCACATCAATGTCAGATTGCTGCAGAAAAGGCTCAGAGACACAGCCGAAGGAAACTGCCGGTGTCCTCTTCAGAAATTGGAATTCAAAACATCCTAAACCTCTTCACAAGGTAGATCTATTAATTGTAATGACTAAGTGCATCTGATCCTCGACAATCTTCAGTTTTGAGCCACTGCACGCCTTGCACAGTTGGGTTATAGCTGGTTGAAGTAACAGTACTGAGCATTAATGGTCCCAGAGGATTAAAAAAAGAAGACGACAAAATACGTGCCAAAAACCAAAAGCCTCAAAACGTTAAGCCTGTCAAACCACTACTGGTAAGAAGTGCTAGAAAAATGAATAGGAACCCATCTAATACTGAATTGAAAATGACAACAGAATTAGCATCACTGGTCATGATTTCATGGTAAATATATCTTGTCAAAATAAATCATCATGCAGCTTTTCAGCGGCACACCTCAGACTTGGTTGGTTACTTGGCAATTCAGGCCATCTCGATTAGAAAACAAAAGCAACACAACCACAAACCAAATGGATTCGGCACTGTGAGAGGCCCCAGAGGCAGCTGAACTGTTGTAAGGAACCAACAACTTATTTCCCACTTACCCCTAATTCCTCCTCCATCCAAAACTCCACAAAGGCAGCATAGAAAACACACAATTATCAGTGGAGAACACGAAAATGGACTATGGAAAAACAGTGAGTAGGAAAGGGAACAGACCAGCTTTCTGCTGGGCTCAAATGAGTGCAAAGCATTCAGCCAGCAATCAGAATTGTGAAAAAAAAATGAGAGAAGGGTGACAGAATGGGAACAGGACAGTGAAGATAGCAGACAGCAATGGCCTCAATACAGGGGGTAACTAGAGGCAAGGCCTTGCTTAGAATCACTGTCCCCACCCACAACCCTTTCCTCCCCTAAACCTTCATCTTTTACCAGCTATTACAAAACTTGTTATTTAAAGCTTGGTGTTATTTAGAAATCTGGTTATTTAGATATCTGATGGAGATGAAAAAACTAAGTGCCACCTGCTGACACGAATGGTCCCAGCAGCAGCAGCTGCATCCCAGCTGAACAGCAGTCACACTCCTGCCTGACACCAGCACAAGCTTCTTGAACTGGAGCCCAGAGGACGCAGCCCTACGCTGGGTTCTGACACCTTTAAGTTGGGGCCAGGCAGAAAACTAAGCTCTTACAGATTAAACAGAGGCACTTCTGATCTCTTCCCCTCTCCAATTCTCCCAGCATGAAAGCAGGATTTTTTTCCTTTACTCCAAAGCTCCATTTCACATTCATGCATTCAGTAAACTCCTTTGATTTGATGCAGTGAATACGCCCAACGCGCACAGGATCTCTGAACTCAAACCACAAACAACAAATTGGCACCCAGTTCGAGGAGCCTTCCCTCTGCATCTTTTTGGATGCTGCGAAATCACAAGTGGAACTGCTGGAGGAACTACACACTCAGTCCTCTAGAAGCATCCTTTAAAAGATTAGGCTGCCCTGGGCAGCTTCTCCCCAGGCAAAAGCAGCATTGAGGAAGACCATCTCAAGTCCAGGGCCCTCTTTTGGTCCCTGGGACTAGAAATACAACAAACCTATAGGGAACTCATCTGGGAGCTCTGCAAAAGGCTCCCACCCAAACGCTACCTGACAGCTGATTTGTCTGCTATTGAAATTTGCCAGTGGAGTCCTGGAGATAAATTAACTACTCAAATGATGCCCTAAGGAAAAAGAAAAATGAAATTGAGCAACTGAGCAAGGATCACAGCTACACTTTTTACTGAAGATGGATACCGTGAGCGCTCACTCCCGAAATCTACTGCCAAAATTACTGTATCTGTTCTTTTTTCCCCTCAGATTGGCTCAACACCATTGCTGGGGTTTGCTAAGAAGCGCTTATTTATACGCCGCTGATCTTCACCATGCCAAACTAGAACTAAAATCTCAATGCCATATCAATTCTTTAAAGAAATTAAAAACAGAAGTCAATAACCTACGGTTCTCTGCTATTGATGTTACTAAGTGTAGCTTTTAAACCATTTTTTAACTAAAAAAAAATAATTAAGATTTAAATAACAAAAGGATTTCATACACCTGTAGGTGGGGCTCCACTGACGGGCTTGTGCAAATAAACCCAAAAGCTCAAGAACCTAAATGACAAAAAATTAACCTCGCAAACCTGCCAAAGAGCAGCAGAGCTGCAGAAGGAAACCGCTGAGCTGTAAACTGATTGACATAAGCTGGTGAAAAGCACTCCTGGGTCACTCACCTCCTGCCGTGGGACTTCCGAAGCGTGCTGCCATCCGACCGCAACGCGCACAGCATCCAAGTGGCTCCAGTGCTAATTGCACAACATTGTACTAAGTGCCTCTAACACAAAGGTTTTGAAGATCTAATGCACAAAAACAGCAACAAGAGAAGAACCGAAGCCATCTTTTTGCATAGCTGCCCTTACGGTGAAAAATGAGGGACCATGGAAGCACAGAGGCACGCAGCACTTTAACCCAGAGCAGGGCTACCAGGCACCATATAACCTTCCCATCAGCAGAGCTACAGCACAGCACAACACACAGCAGCTGCCCACAGCTCAGCAAGCAGGCTGCTCTGCAAGCTAGGAAGCAAGGCTGCTACTACTTACACGTTATATATGTTTATGTGTACATACACACATTGTCATACGTATGTAGGTATTCCCACACCACAGTGGTTAGGTCAGATGGACAGTGAGGACAGGGAAGAGCTGCCTACAATCTTCTATCATCCTTTTGCCTATAGAGCAACTGCTCCTGAGCTCACCTGTTCAATAAACAGACTTGGATTCACTGTGGTGCGTATGGAGCCTGTTCCACAAGGGCTAAGGGTGTCACAAGGGTGACAACATAACAGAGAAAAGGATTTTTTTATATATTAAAACATACTTAACAATTTTAGAACACAGTTTCTGATTTACAGTAAAAAAAATAAATAAATACTGTATTAGATAATATGATAAGCTGCCTAAGCAGGCTCAAGTAGAAATCGGGCAACTTGTTTTTTCATCAGATGAGCAGAGGGAGCACTCTTACGATCCTCCAAGGACAACATGATGAAGACTTGGTACTGGTGCACTGAGAGCTCCTTTATTCTGGTATCCTGCAGACATCCACATGTAGTATAACATCTAGAGACATAAACCAGGGTGTAGCGAGGTGGAGATGTATTGAGAAGGAATTCTCATGTGAAAGCAAATGGCACCCTTGAAGACAGGGGCCAGGAGCCCACTGACACCCCCCCACCTGCCTCTCTGTGTGCACTGCTGTAAGCCCATCCATTTGGGACCGTCAGCTGCAGAATGAGCCCTTCAGTAGAGCATGCAGGCCATCACTTATGCTGGTAAAGCACTACCTCTGCCAGGTTATTATATCAGTACTTACTTATTGCCACTTGATCTCAAGAAATGATTAGCTGGGGTGGCATTTAAGCACTTCTCTAAGCATTTAATGACACTCGGCGTACGAACTGACTTGAAAAGGTGCGAAGCAAAGCGCGTAATCTGGCGTTTCTTCTCTTCCTGCTGAACTTAGTCATGGCACACGACAGGATTCTGCTTTTGCTGAGTCAGAAACTCACACACACTCAGCTTCTCGATGCATTGCTTCAGGACTCTACATTTTTAAGGGATTTCCCTACAGCTGCTTCAGAGAGCACGTGGTTTAGGGACCTGGAGAACAGTCAAGTAACCCACCTGCAGCAAGGGGACCTGTCAGCCTTCTGAGCAAAAATCCTGTGCATTTCCTCCCAGAAAAAGGTTGCTGGGTTTTTGGTTTTCTTTCACCCTCTCCTTTCTGTTGTTAGCATGTAAGGGACAAAGCTCACGTTTGTTTTTGCCTCTGGTCTCTTTCTGACAGACAGCTACGCTTAGGAGCCATTCAGCTAACTCTGTTCCCAAGGTGGGCAGCCTCTCCAGGTGCGAATTACTTCCCTTCCAGCTCTCCTCCAGGCTTACATATTTGCATTGCAATGGGATCAAGCTTTAGTCTAATAAAGGAAGATGCCATTCTAGGTAAAGCAGGAAGAATAATCCCCTGCATCAAAAGGAAAGGTACAACAGGCGGGCTGTCATCCTGCCCTGATAAGCCAGCACTTCCACAAAGCTTTTCTTAACTCCTGTCTTTACACTCCTCTCAACACCCCTTATGTCTCTGCTTAGATATTTGAGGTAAGGGACCTCCAAGAAAAAGGCAACACAGAGTAGTCCAGCCTCCAGTTATGGAAACGCAGAGAAAAGACCTCCAAAATTATAGTTTTACATCTGCCATCACAACTGCATCCCATGTTAGAAGTTTCCATGCCCATTGCTCTTCGGTTGCCTTGCTCAGCTCTGCACACAATAGCACACAGTGTGCCAGCTGAATCCATGCAATGTTTTTTCCCTGAGCTCCTTCTATTTGTTTTTTGCTAAACAAAGGATAATGCTGCAATATAAAACATGGGTTACAAGTAGGATAATGAAGAACAACAACAAGAAAGTACCATTAAAAAAAAAAAAAAATTAAACTCTTCAAGGGAAAAGAAAACATGTTTTTCATTCCCTATGAAAAATCATGTTTAATCATTTCATCTCAAAGCTTGAAGACTAAAGTAATGCTTCCCCTAACAACTCAGACAATAAACTTGGCTCTCTCCACCACATGGTGCTGACAATTTCACTGAAATCCAAGTTCTTTTACAATTTAGCAGAGTAAGAATTCACTTTTCCTATAAATTAGATTCCATATATCTTAAGCATCTGCCATCTTACCGTTGCCAACACACATCATTTATCCTGCTTTGCAACTGAAGGGTAGATTTCACATTGATAATACATTCAAAACCTTTTATACCTCTTATTCAGTGCTGTGTTGATGTTTTAAGAGTGGCTTTTATACTCGACACTTATCTTTTTATTCAAGTAGTACTTTCTAAATTACTGTCATCCATAGAAATAGAAAGGCTGTGGTAGAGCTTTTCATTATGTATCGATGTTGGGTTTTTTTTTTTTTTTACATGTACTTTGTTATGCTGGTGGTGAAGAAAAGAGCTGCCAGGTAACATGACTGGCTGTGGCAAGCCCTACCTTCAGCATACTCACTGCTAACTTCTTGGTTTCTGCTCTGCTCAGACACTTGCTCCATAAAAATCAGTTAGAAATCAATCAATAATTTTACTCTAAATGTGCTGCTCTAGATCTAAACGTTCTGCACCCTAGACTGCCAGCCAGCCTACATCACTAGGCAGCTCCAACACATTTAGACAAAAGGATCACAGCTAAACTTGCATTATCCTAATATCTTCAAGTTGAAAAGACCAAAGCATTAATATTTGAACTGACATAAATTCCAGTTTATAATTTTCCTCTAAGCAGAGCTAACGCTTGTTTTCCGTTGGATAACTATGAGTAACATGGATCTTCTGAATCCAAATGAGCTCTTCTTTATGAAACCTCGAATTCAGATGTTAAAAGTACCACTAAAACCATGTCATTTTTTTTGTTCTTCCAATAAGCAATACACTTCTCAGTCTGCAACCTGGCAGAGCAAATTGTAGTCTACCACTACTGATATAGATAAGGAACTGAAGAAAGCAAAGGGCACAGATAACAAAATCAAACTCATCCTCACTGTTCTCATCCAGCTGCTCTCTCCAGAATGTCAGGACTCTCCCAAACCAGAGTCAGGAGGCAGCTGTGGGATCCCCACGGCCAGCACGCCAGGAACACTCAAACAGCAACCAGCTCAGACAGAACAGCCAGCTCTCACCTCTCTGTGTGCTTACAGAGATGACTGCAATGCTGGAGGAGAGGCCTGAACAGATCTGGAGACTCAGAAAGCACAAGGACCACAAAGGAATCCCCCAATGGGCCAACGCTGTTTAACTTCCCCCAGAAGACCCCCAGAGGATATCTTCTATTGAAAGTAAAATGTACAAGTTTCTGCTCAAAAGACAGAAAGAGAAAGGACCACCAATATCAACAAGCACCTGCATCCTGTCAGGGGTTAGTTTATAACCCACCGTTTATCACTCGACTCAGCTGAGAGTGTGTCAGTCTCTGAGCAGCCTCAATCCATCAACACAGGAGATCACATCACTACAGCAGAAAGTTTAACTGTCTTTTTGCTCTGTCATCGCTTCCGAGCTCCTGCTGCCTAGCTTCCAAAATGCAAATACAGAAGAGAAGTGCTGACAGCCACGTACAACACCTGCCCGAAAATCTGATGAGGGATCAGAACTGTGAACTGCACGGTGAATTCAGACTGGAACTTGCCTCTACCCCAAAAGGTCCTCATCACCTCCTGGAAGGACTGCAGATGTTACCTGTCAGCTCAGACAAGGAAACTGTTAGCAGTCTTTATTATTATTATTTGCATAGAGTAATGCCACTGGAAGCAGATAAGATACCTGACTTCCTCTTTACTTATGCAGCAGAAAACAGAAAATAACTAATAGAACATCTGTCCATCAAAGGCCACTGCAAAATCTGAGGTTTTTTCTTTAATATTAAAAATAAGAAAAACTAAACCGCCTGGGTTTTGCTGTTTCTCCCAAAGGGACCTAGCTTATACTTCATCCTGCCTGCTCTGAGATGATTTGAAATTTCTAATTCTGAAGAAAACAAGCAAACAAATCTCTCCCCTATCATGTGTGAAAGCTAATCACTTTTCCTGGGGAGGTCTGTAGGTCTTGTAGTTGATCTTAAGGTGCTAAGAGGCCGATGATTTATTTCTACTCCCTGCAGACCAGAACACAGACCACAGAAACGATGAAAAAATCAACTTCTGTTGTTGCAGTGTAAGAATCCCTGAGAGCAGCCAGGCTAGCAAGGCAGCACTGGGCACAGAGGTCCAATGGCATCTAACCTGAGAGCCACCACATCTGCTTAGGAAACCAGACACAGTGCTTTCAGGGGTTGTACTTGGAGCTGCTGCTGTACAAGTGCTGGACAAAGCCTGCCTGCACAAGCACAGCTCCTGTCAAGTGACTGCACTGCTGCTTCTCAGGATCCTGCTTTTGCCCGAGGCTTCGGCTGAAGGTCCTCACAAATGAAGATCCTGTTACCTTACCAAACTAACAGAAGAAAGCCGGGCCACTGCCATGAAAAGAGAATAAAATCAAAGAGGAATAGAGGATACTAGGTGTTATAAAACGGCAGAGCTGGCAGCGCTCCTTTAGCTCGCACTGCTCATTTGTCCTGATTGCAGGCCATTTTCATCTCTCCTGAAGTACCATAATTAGTTTAATTTATCCCGGGAGTAAATGGAAGAAATAATGAATATCAAATACTTTAAGAGGCCAAATGTTCTTCTTAAAAAAAATAAAAGGACATTTTCTAGGAGAGACTATAAACACGATATGGTCACTTTCATATGGCTGTCCACAGCAATTACATGAAAGAAAATGGTACTTAAATGAAGTAGCAGAATATAAAACACTTTTTTTTTTTTCCTCCTCATTTCCTTCCTATCATAGGACTTTAAAACAGAAAGTATTAAGCTTCATTATCAGCTTTTGTCCTCAGAGGGCCTTTATTTTGGCAACAGTACAAAAATCTAAGCAGCGTATGACAGAGGCCATGCCAACACACAAAAATAAGAATCCTTCACACCCTCTCTTCTTTAAAGTTGCCATCTGATGGATCTGTAAGATCAACAACAAATGGACTTAAGGGAGTTGAGCACCGTGTACAACAATTAGAATGATACCATTTTATATTTAAAATTTAAAAAATCTCAAATCTCATTGAGAAAGTTCAGAAAGGGAAAAGCTCTTTTACATGCTGCTGGTATCCGTCAGTCTTTTGCGATGTTTAAAATTGCATTAAATTATCTTTTTTCTTTAAGTACAGATCAGTTAATAGATGAGCATAAACATCTCAAGTTAGTTCACGGATCTCCGACTTAAGGCAAAATATCTACCATCAACGGAGGAAAGAACTAATTTGATTATTCACTTGACAAACCCCTGGTGGTATTTTTCCCTTTTTTCTTTTTTCAGACAATTATTCAAGAATAATAACATGTTAAAGCTCTTGAATTGATGTTTTCAACTCAGCATTGACTGCTGAAAGTCCAAAATCCTCACTGGAGAATGGGTTTCATTTTCATGTTCCTGTCAATATTTAATCCCAAACCTCAGCATCCAGTTTCAATTCTCACCTTTCTGTAGTCCCCTTCTTGTGAGCTTACATCAGATAACACCTGACAAAATACAGACTGTCTACGCTGAGATTAATTAACATGACTGTGAGATTAATGGAAGGGATTGTCAACAGGACACAAAGGATGCAGGTTGCTGAAATGGCACCAAGTTCAACACAAATATTTGCTTCTCAATTCCCAGAAATTTCAGACCTCCAACTCAGTACAAAAGGAAAGAAAAACAGCTGCCACCAACAGCTGCATTTAAGAAAGAAAACGCTCAGAACATTTGAGATTCAGTGGAGGTCAACTATAAAGTACTTCTCAAATTCTACCTTAAGAATTGCTTCCAGCTATAGGACATAGACATGCACAATGAAACAGACCTCATACTTCAGTCAAATACATGCAGCAATAAATTTTTTAGTGACAAAGAAAAAAACTGTATTTGGAAAAATGAGAGCAACAAGCAAAATTAAACGGAAAAAGCAACAGTATGAATGTAAGCTTCATGTTTTAAAGGTAAAGAGCTAACAAAAACACAAAAACAGGCCAGTCAGCATTTGATAAGGCAAGCGAAAAGAAAAACAAAGGAGGTAACACCTGTGCTACTTTTGTTCTTCTGTTCATCCAGACAGCAAACCAAATGAGAACTCTTAAAGGGAGGAACTCAAAACAAGGGACCTCTCAAGGCCATTGATGGGGTGGAGGACCAGCCCACAAAGCACCAAGAAGCAGCCCCTCCATGTGGCACACGGCAGTACACCGAATCATACAACGGCCCAAGTTGGAAGGGACCACAAGGATCATGAATCTCCAACCCCCTGCCACACGCAGGGCCACCAACCTCCACATTTAATACCAGCCCAGGCTGCCCAGGGCCCCATCCAACCTGGCCTTGAACACCTCCAGGGATGGACGGAGCATCCACAGCCTCTCTGGGCAGCTGTTCCAGCACCTCACCACTAACTGTGTAAAGAACTTCCCCCTGACATCCAACCTCAATCTTCCCTCCTTCAACTTCAAACCATTTCCCCTTGTCCTGCTGTTACCTATCCTTTCAAAGAGTTGATTCCCCTCCTGTTTGTAGGCTCCCTTTAGATACCGAAATGCTGCAATGAGGTCACCCTGCAGCCTTCTTTTCTGCAGACTGAACAAGTCCAGCTCCCTCAGCCTGTCTTCATAGGAGAGGTGTTCAATTAATGTTATCAATTAATACATACCAAAAACAGGCTATTTACAGAGTATGCCTCAAGAAACTATGAAAAATTCATCACAGTCCTTAGACCTTAAGGTACCCCACAAAGGACCAGGTTCTTTTCAAGGAGGTACACACACACACACACACACACACACACAAATAGCAACCATGCAATTCATTACTGCAAAGGAAAAGTGACTGAGGCCAACAGCAGAGTTCCTCAGACCTTCATTACACCCAAACGTACGCAGAGACTCTTTCTCCAATTCAATAAGAGGGGTTATCACATTATTTCAATAAAAGAAGGCTTCTGAAAGATGCAGCAGGAACACTCCAGCACACTAGTTAGAATTTACGGTGTTTCAGTTCTTTGACAAAACGAGCAAGAGGGCTCACTCTCTCAGGAAGCCACTTTCTTCCCTTTAACCATCAGCATCTTTCATATTCTGCAGCTCTGATCAATGGTTGCAGCTACATTAACAGAAAGTTTAAAGTATTTTAAGTTAATAACAAAAATCTACTCTTTGTAAATAAGCATCCTCTACTGCCTTCAGAAATTCAGAATAAACTGCATCTCAGTACCTGCAATGTACAACTATCCCTGACATTACTTACAACAGTTCTATTGCAATTAAGATTCAGTGTTTCCAGATAATTCACTGCGTATGTTGACGATGACTGCACTGTGAAATACCTTCTAAATGACAGTGCAGATTTGGTATTTTTGAATGTCCCAGAACAACAAATACTTTTAATTAAGCAAAATAAAAACTGAAACATGCAAACAGAACCCATTACAAGGATGCAGGTGTTTAAGAAAGTTTACAGCCACAGAGAACTTCACACCAGCATTACAGAGATGTAAAGTTCTCTGCTATTAAATCTCCATCAGATTTCAGCTACAGCATAGGACTGTGTCAGCCTTCAATTACATGCTAATGGTAATTCCTTATGAGACTCACAGACAGGTTTGCCTTGTTTTGGAGATCATGTGCCATCCCCAATTCTACCGATAGCACGCACAGCACACTGCACAATGGGTAGTGCACACCCTTAATAGACAACTTGACTCTTCAATATTTATGAGAAAGTCTTCAGCTAAATGCCAGCCATCCACTTATTGTCTCACCACCCTTCCCTCTCCAACAGAAAGAGATCTGACACCAGCAGCAGTGAAAGAGGAACATCTCTCTGAAAAACTTTTGGAGGGTCGTTCTGCTAACAATAGCTATGAATGGACACATAGAACAAGATGGACCGATGTCCCCGCGGGGCTGGTAACACCAAAGTCCACAATCTATCACAGAGATCCAGTTTCAAACATGAATTGCAAATTGTCATTGCTGACTCTCTTCAGAAAGAAGGAGAAAAATAACTGAGGTATAATGGATTGATTTTTTGTAATCTTCAGACGTAGGCTAATCACAAGGGAGACTGTCAGCTCACTTGCAATTTACATAAGATAATGAGAACTTCAGGTTCATCCATTGTAACATCAAGCATTTCATAAAGGTCTTCAGTGTTATGAAGAGACCAAATCAGGGTGAAATGTAATTGCAGGTAGAACCTTTGTATACTTTTTCTGTGAGGTGAGAGTCCACAAGAGAGCAACCATGTAACAGCAGCATGAATCTATGGTTTGATTTATCCAGGACAAATCTAACTCATTCTTTTTTCCTGAAAATGAAAATGTGTATTTGTTTCAATCACTTTATTTGGGCAAAAGGTATTTCTGCAGTATTCTGATTCCTGTAGCATTGCAGGAGTCCCCATTTTTCAATAAAGCAGAGAGAAAGCCCTGAAAGAGTGCAGAGAAGCAAATAATGTATGTTACCTATACAGATATATTCAGGCCCAGGCCACAAATGAAGTGCTCTCAAGGCTATCAACCAAGCTCCTGTATCCCTGATAAAGTGATACATCAGATAAAGAAGCATCCCTTCTTTAAAGCTTTTGGCTATTTTATTTAAGTCAAATTTCCAACCCCCTGCTATGTGCAGGTCGCCAACCAGCAGACCAGGCTGCCCAGAGCCACATCCAGCCTGGCCTTCAATGCCTGCAGGGATGGGGCATCCACAGCCTCCTTGGGCAACCTGTGAACAGTGCCTCACCACCCTCTGAGTGAAAACATGGGCTTATTTTAACTATCAGAGCAGGAACATCTGCTCCCTGGTGCCAAACAAATCTCCTGGTGGTACACGAGCTCCAGGTCACGTCTTCCACGAGTGCTTACTGAGAAGCTTATATTTAGACACTGAACAGTTAGTAAATTCACCTTTGGCAATGAAGACTCATTGGTCTTTATTTTGGGGAAGCTCTCTTTGAATTCAGATTTAGAATATCAATGGAAATAATTGTTCATTGTTGAGAAGTTTCAGTAATTGCCAATTCTCTCTCCCACACTGACAATGAGAACTTCTATCAATTAGCCTTCTTTCTTGTCATCTGATGTCCTTCTGCTGACTTTCTTGGACTGCCATTCCCTGCAAACCATAGGGTAAAACACAGATAGAAGTGCTTTAAGCCTTCAGAACGCACTTGGTAGCGATCATCTGCTAATTCTGATGTGGATGCCAAAAGCAAACAAACGCAAACAGAAACCAACAGGCGTTGAGAGCTCAAATTAGCACGCTCAGAAATTCCCCACTGCTGCACAGCACATCGTGTTCAGGAACTTGTGCACACCATCAGAATCCTCAGTGTGGTAATGGCTGCCCCAGATGAGAGAGAATAAGAGCCTTATCAGAGGAAGACAATGACTGGTCCCTGGCAGAGGGTGATACTTCATATTCAGCTGGCAAACAATCAGCCCAAGCTAGTTTTAAAGCCTTCACAATGGGAACACAGAAAAAAAAAAAAAGCAACTCTGAATTGGGATACAGATGCTGGCCTTCTGGCATCACATCGTCCTCACGCTGCCAAATTAAACCAAGGCTACACAGAAAGGGCAGATATCCAAAGCAAGCTTTGAATCTTCTCAAAGGAGACAAATATCTTGGAGACAAATATCTTTCTTCTAGGTTCTCTACTTGGTGCTGTACACCCTCTGCTTCCTATTCCAACCAACTGTGCCTGATACAGCAGAGCACAACAGTGCCTTGAGAACCTCTCTTAGAGCAGCAGAGAACACAAACCCTTCTTCCCCAAGGGGCACAGTCCCTGCACCTTATGGGCTGCTCAGCCACTGCACTGCCTGGGGACAACAGAAAGTGTTGTGAATACCAGAGCAGTTAATGTCACTGGTAAAAGAACAAGGAGACTGGGGAAGTGTCCAGGCTGTAGAAAACTGAACACATCCAAAAGTCCTTGCAAGTCTTAGGACTGAGCTTTGTGGCAAGTGAGCTAGCATAGTTAGGTGAGTCAGAGGCTTACCTGATAAGAAATGGGTTCAACTCGGTGTACATGCACTGCACAACACATGCAACCACATTCCATTTAGCAGGATTTCCAAGCAAGAGTTAGGAAAAAAAAAACAGCCTGATTCTAGATTCCTTCACTGTTTTTTTTTTGTTTGTTTTTGCTTCCTTCCTCCCTCCCCCCTCCAAAAAAAACCTAGTTAAATAATAATTAAAGATTAGGTTTTACAACATACCAGCACTCCGATAACTATGCTGTAATGGAACAACCCAGGTTTACAATACTTACTACAAATACTATCAGATTTCCTTTTTAATCTGAAGATGCACTTTCAAGACTCCAATTTGCAATGGAAAAACTCCCTCTCATCTCTTTTCTGCAGGCTGAAAAGCAGCAGGCAGCTTCAAGCAGTTCCCCTAGAGCTGCCCTGCATCTTGCATGGTACCAAACGCACCGTGGTGATCTCACACTCTTGCTGCTGTGTGCTCTTGGGTACAGCAGCAAACACTGGATGGCAAGAGGTACAATTTCAAACTGTTTATCACCTTTGAGCTCATTTTCCTTAAGTGAAATACTCACCCTCGTTCTCTGGTGAGGGGTAAGCTTTCATTTAAAAGAAACTGTCCATTAGCAGAATCACTCATTGTGCTGAGGCCATCCCATGGACATGGGACATGCCCCTGATGATACATGTTTTGAGCACACACCTGGATAGCACAAGCAAGCCAGAGTGCAGACAGAAAGCCAATCAAACACCCTGTGCTGCCCCATGTTACCTTCTTTCCCTTTCCACCCATGCCCTAATTGCTTAGCTTTTTTCAAGCTCAACTCAGCCCATATACCTATTCCTGTTTCTGTAGGCAGGTTGTGCACTTGCCTTGGAACAGGTGATACACTCCAAGATCAGACTTCTACTCATTAAACCATACACTTTTCTTATTTCCAGTGTTTTAGCAACACAAAGCAACAAGCCTATCATTCCATACTTGATACCAAGAGCCTTACACTAATCAGTTTTACTAACTTCTTTCACTTTTCTTACAGGTATTTCCTTTCCAGCACTTCAAAGGAAGGAAAAATTATTATATACTCCTGCCTCCCGTCTTCTGACGGTGTTTCTGATCGTTACATTCAGTCTTTGGCTGCCCATCATTTCACGTCTATGCTTCAATAACAGCAGAGCCAAGCTTCTATTCCAACACCACTTCCACGTGGCTGCTGACTGAACAGCAAAGTGCTCCTCGTTCTGTGTTGCTGAGCAGCTTCACAAGAACACAGCGGTTAATTTCATGTTTTACTTCCTTGTGTCACACTGATCACATTTCACACGAGCTACTTACATCCTTTTCATAAATACGTACTCAACACGAAGCGGTATTCTTTCAATTCTGGTTTGAAAACTTCAGAGAACAATTCCTTTTCATTGGTTAACGTAACACAGCTTCATCTCTGCTCCACCCTAAGAATGATTATAAATGCATTTTCGACAAGCTTATTACTGAGCTTACATTTCCTAATTATGCTTTTCTTTTCCAACAGCCAGCTTTATCCTGGTTCTTTGCTGTGAGAATTAGACTTGCTTAGACTTTACACTGAAGTTATATGCATTCCTTGGCCTTTTTTTTTTTTTTTTTTTTTGAAGTAATTCAGCATTGGAAATCTGAGCCCTTTAGTGCTGACAAATACACCCCAACAGAATGAATTAAATATTTCTCAGGGCAATTTTAAAAAACACAGGTCTTTCATCCTCCACTGTTTTTCATCCTAACAAACTGGGACATCAAATGGATGGTATTTTTATTGCATCTGTGAACTGTCAGTCCAAAGACCAAGAAACAGAAAAAAACAGAAAGTAAACTTCTAAGCAGGCAGCTGAAAAATCTCCCTCCATTTCCTTTGCTTTCAGTTAATTCAATTACAAAATGGTCTCAGCGATGCGTATTTTATTTGGTTTGGTGTTCACTGTATATTCATCAAATCACATGGGCAGAATATATGTATCCTATAACTTCACAAAAGGAAACAGCTGTTTCTCCAAAGTGCAGCAGAAGCAGCACTCTCAAACCAGTGACTCCAGATGAATTCCTTAGTGAACAAGTATCAAACTACTACTGGCCTATAAGGAGAATTGAGGTTCTTCATAACCAAAGCCCTCAGTGAAAGCACCACAACCAAGGTTTCCCCAGTTGTGCACATGCCCTGACTAACAACATACATCCCACGCTCTGAAACACTCGCAGTTTATGCAATTAAAATTTGCATATAGGCATTTATTAAAGTAAATTTACAAGACAAGCCACGCTGATTACAGCTATTACAGTGAACACATTCATGTTTTAATGATTACACGGCTTTACAAACAAGTGACAATGCTAAGACATCTCGAGCAGCATTTTCTGACTGCTACCGTAGCTCAACTTGAACCAACACTATTCGAGATCTCTGCTGAGAGCTGAGCAGTTGTTTGGAAAGCACTATTGCTATTTACAGTGCCTTTGTAGCAGAAATGGGACCAGTGACACGAAACACTACTGAAGAAAGGCTTTCTTTGCATTTCACATTGTGAAAGCATAAGATGACTGCCTTGGGCTCTGTGAGACTTCGTGTAACAGCTTGGTGGTCATTGACTAAAAGCCTCTGGAGGACCACAGAGGTGTCTTCTGCAAGTTCAGATGGACAGGTGCACCAAGTCTCACGTACTATGGATGCACTTGCTCCCTGCACGCCTCCCATCTTCATACCAATCTTTCCAGACTGCCCCATTTGCACGTAGTAGACAAAATCTGGTCCCAGCACACAAAGCCACAAGCTTATTAGTCAGCTTCTACAAACTCTCACTTCTTAGCAGCTTCTCCACAAAGACAGCCAGCTGTTTTACTCCCGATGAGCACACAGCATTCCGATGCAGCAGACCAATCACATGCCAACTAGAATTCTGTCTTTAGAAAAAAAAAAAAAAATGGCCCTTTTGCTACATGCAATGAACATACAAAAATGCATTATACGCAGAGACAGCAGACGTACGAAGTACTTCCCCTACACCTTGCTAAAATATGCCCTCACTGCAAACACAGCGGCACTAAGCTGTACCAGAGGATGGGATCAAGCTCCCAGCTAATCTCACTGATTCAGCCTGGAACCGCCTCATCCATCCAGAACTCAGAAATCATTTTTATTTAGGAGGTATACCTCCCTCTAGCAGATCAGACTGTATTCAATTTTACATTTTCAGGACTCCACAGCAGTACAGTGCCTCCAGCACTGTCACTGCATCTATGCCAGCAGGAGAGGAAATGCTGGATGGCTTAGCAAGGAAGGCAGAGAGAAGAGCTTTTAGAAGTATCCTCAGCCAAAAAAAAACTCGTAAGATTATACAGAACAGGAGAGGAGAAAGCAGCCCCAGAATTGCAAGCATAGCTGCATTTGAACATGAGAGAGAAAAGGTTAATTCTCTCTGGCTCTTCAGAGCCACGCAGGAGGAAAGCTCACGGCTCCTTATCCATCCTGCCATTCTCCTTTATTCCATCTGTCTCACCCAACTTGGTCTGGGGTTGTTGGTTGATTGTTTTCTCATTGTTTGTTAGTGCCATCTTGTTGTTGTTTACGAGAGGCAAAAAAATAATAAAAAGTAGAAAATCTTGAAGTTCTTAAATCTACAGAAAATTATTTTGGCCTTTTACATGTAGATATTTGTTCTTTTTAAAAAAAGAAACCCTGTTTAAAAACTGACTCTGATGTCACAAAACCCAAGATAAGTAGCCTTTACTTCCATCTATAGGAAATGTCTTCATTTGGAAGATCACTAGAAATGTTGGAATCCTTGCAAAAGGTGTTTTTTTGTTTCTTCATAAGAACTTCAAATAACTGCATAGTGGTTCAATGGAGAAAAGCATTTCCATCCTGGGAAGGATTTAAGAATAAAATTTATTTCTACTGAACTTGAAGGAACTAAGATGTGTAAAGTGCTTCTCTGAATGTCAGCCAAGACCTGCCAGAACAGCTGAGTGGTGGGGGGGAAGGCTTGATTCCATAGATACACTGATAACATACCTATGGTTTTGCCATGTACCGTATCAGTTTAGACCTTGGTATGTGCTGGTATGGTTAGAAAGTTGCCTGACCTACTGGAAGGAAACCAGGAAACATCCGTCAGCCCCACAAATCAGTTATTTAACACAACAGAAACAGTGTTAAATGCCACAAAACTAAATATATCCAGCTCAATAAGTTAACCCAGACATACAGTCACATGGTGCTGGACCCTATGTAAACCTACAGTTTAGCAGCCTGTGGCATCCATGGTAATGAGAGGATGGTTGGACCAGCTGATTCTGTAGATCCTTTCCAACCTTGTGACTCCATGATTCTGTGACCTCACAATGAGCGTCACATCCCAGTGGTGACACAGTCAGGATGAAGTGCCTTCAAGTTGTTCATTAGCTACCGAAAGTGCATAACCACATTTCATAAATGCATCTCAAAATACCCTGTGAAAGCATCCATCCTTAAATAATTTCTAAGCAAATGTTTAAGCTTTTTCACAATGCTGGACTAACATTTACATCTCTCGCTGCATTTTCTGTGCCTCATTTATCAGGAATAGAGCAGCAAAGCCAAAATCCCACAAAGGTTTAACAGCCAGCAGTACATATCTGAAAGAGAGCTGTATTTTGGTGATGCTATGTTGAGTGACAAGTTTTTCAAGTCTGCACAAATAAAATGTGAAGAAAAAGAATGTCTATTTTGTCACTGACTATGCAAATCTACCTAGTTAAGAGTAGGAACTGAAACCTCAAGTGAAGCTGTAGCACCCTCCTATTTCAATCTGTTGAGATGATTAGCAACAAAAATTGTTACTGCCTCCTAAAATCTGCCTCTGTGGCAACAACAGTCATTTCCTCCTTCATTCACCTCAGGTAAAATGAACTCAATGGTGTGCTGTCCTTTCATACACTCTGCAAGACAAAGTTTACGTTTGGATCAACTGAGCACGGAAGCTGTTCATAGCCCAAGACAGATGTTACCGTGTTGCTCTTAAGCACTCACAACTTTCTACCCATAAATAACTGTCCCTTCACCTGATCTCTGATCCATAAGGACAAAAGAAAGAAGTCACTCATAACCTGACTCAACTGTTCCTTTTTTTTTTTTTCCTTACCCCCTACCCAACAGCCTGCAGATGGGCTTCCATTCCACACATCACTCAGTCATAGTGATGTCACAAAGTCATCCTTCTGCTCAAACACCTCCAAGCTGCTCCATCCCAATGGTCAGGCTAGAACCATTTGGGTTAAAAAGGCAGATAACCAAATGGCTGCAATTGGCCAGAACAGAGCAGGAGTCCAGAAAGAACATCCCAAATCCATTTAAATCTTACCCAGATTTTAATGATCAGGCTGACTCCAAAAATATACATGCAGACATACCAGCACAAAGGGGAAAAGTGCCCAATTCTAATAGGGTCCTAAGAAAACACACCTTCAGATAGCCTTCACCTAACACATTTTCTGACCTGCTTGCTATTTTTACTTATTTCTAGAGAAGCCTGCAGGCTGGTTCAGTAAGGTAAGCATACACATACTCTGGCCCCACCACATATCAGTAAATCTGTTACAGATACTTTATTACAGCTCACTGATTCAGCCTCTAAGTGCTACATTGGAAAGTCCCCCAGCCAAAACTCTAACAGAAAGGATTTTTTTTATACAGTGAATTTTTTTCCAGCCAAGATGCAGGCAGCTGAAACTCTTGGCCAAAACCAGGTCATACATGATAAACACTTTTAACCCAGCAATGCAGGCAATTCCGTTACACATTTCAGAAGAAAAACAGATACAGTTTTTAGGGACATGAGTCACCAGCTTTCATTATACCCTTCCATTTCATCTTCAAAGATGCAGACAAGGGTGGGGACTGGAGGAAGGATAAAGAGCTTAAATCTTCTGCACTGAAGACATCCAAGCTCTTGTTTCCCCATGCATTTTATCAGTGCATTAAGAACAGGCCTTGCTTTGCACCAAAGGCAAACGTGAGGGTACAGATGGCATTGCCCCAGCAGAGCCTCATTTCCAGAACAGTGTGATTTGTTATATGGGAACTGAGGAGCAGAGCATGAAAGGGTGACTGAGGCAAAGAAAGCCTCACATACTTGTACTACACCTTCCCAACAGGAATAAGATATTTATTCTATTGTCTTGATTATTTTTTTTTAACCATTCCAAATATAGAGTGTAATTTGCAAGAACAATTTTTTTTTCCACAGAATTTTCATGAGACCCCCTGCTGTTTTAATTAGGAGAGTTTGGGAAAACATTACTGAACTTGCTACTGTTGCTACAGTTAGCTGTCCCTGGGAGTTCCCACAGCCATGCAGTGCTGCTGCTGTACTTCAAGGGTCTTTCAGAAACCAGACTATGCTTTGGACCTGCTGGAGCCAGCCTGCCTTTATACGCTTGACATCAGCTATGCCAAACCAGAACCTTATGAAATTTACCCACAGAGACAGTTTTCCTCAAGAAAATATTTTCCTTTCAATATCACTGCTATTTATTTGAGTTACATACTCAGGGTGTCTCCCTCATTATTCAACGTTTCTCATTTGCATTTAAGTACTACTTATTCCATGATTAACTGGGCAAAAAAAAAAAAAAAAAACAAGTACTGAAACAAGGAAGTCACAGAATCACAGAATCGCCCAGGTTGGAAGAGACCTCAAGGATCATGAATCTCCAACCCCCTGCCACATGCAGGGCCACCAACCTCCACATTTAATACCAGCCCAGGCTGCCCAGGGCCCCATCCAACCTGGCCTGGAACACCTCCAGGGATGGACGGGGCATCCACAGCCTCTCTGGGCAGCTGTTCAGCACCTCACCACTCTCTCTGTAAAGAACTTCCCCCTGACATCCAACCTAAATCTTCCCTCCCTCAACTTCAAACCATTTCCCCTTGTCCTGCTGTTATCTACCCTTTCAAAGAATTGACTCCCCTCCTGTTTGTAGGCTTCCTTAAGGCTGCAGGAAGGTTAAACAAGTCCACAGCTTAAGGCACTACAGTCCAGAAAAAAAAAACACGTACAGAGCATTTCCTCAGGAAGGCAGGCAAGGGAAATGAAAAGCTTTTTTTTTCTTTTTTCTAATTCTCAAGAGATGCCAAGAGCATCCTAACAGGGTGCTTCTGATCCCCAAAGACAAAGCACGGTCAAATGGACACACTAAATATCTAGAATATCCCACACTGGTGACAGAACCTGAAATAGAAATCTCAGGGATTTCCAAGCTCTTGTTTCAATGTAAAGCTACACTTCAGCACCACACAATAAACCTGAGAAATGCACACAAAGATTGATTTCACCATCTTTATAAAAAAGCCACAATGTCAGAGGACAATTTCAGGAGCCCGTGTTTAACTGTCAACCCTCACAGACATTAACTGGCATTTCCAGCCTGTTTTTAGGTTCTGTTTTTCATTGATGCTATGAGAGGGAGAGCTCCATGCAGCAGCCTGCTAAGGATCAGTGCAACCATAACACACTGGCCTCACAAGGAAAGCTCTCTGCTTCCCTGATTGGAGCACATACCACAGAAAGCTATTTCAGCCTGCCTTGCCTGAAGAAAACCAAGCTATTTTTATTTACGTATTTTTTTTAAATACAGTTTGCAAAGACTAGAAACTTAATTTGGACAGATAGCTGAAAATCACTGCAACTCTATAGAGGCAACTTAAAGCAGCACAGGCCCACTGCAGAAGGAAATACAAGCCTTGGCTACTCAGAGTGCACCATGTTAACAAATGAGTTCTGAAAGAAGAAGAAATCAGCATTTCTGACTCACTAGGATGAGCACACAACTAGGATGACTCGGAAGGCGGGTTGAGGCTGCCTGGTTTCCAGTATCAGATGGTAGCTACATATGTCTTTGCCTTACTGCACAGCTCTAATTATCCCCAGAAAATGGTATCGATGCCAATCAGTGCTGGCCAGCCAGTAGAGAACCAGCAAAGCCTACGCTTCCAGCAGCAAGTCCCTTAAGACCACTTGTGCTCTGTCTCCATACAGGAAGTGTTTATGAACCATTTCGCTCAACAGAAGGATTTCTAGAAATCGTAGTTGATACAAAAGCACTAAAAGAGAAATTACTGCAGTGACTGAACCAACTACTGCATAATTTCCCGTTTAGAAGAAGAAAAAACTTCAATGCTAAGGCTGGTGCTTCTGAAGGGGAGAGGGAAGAGGAGATCTTGGATGCCATATAAATCCATCTGAAGCAACCCAAGCAAAGCCGAGATAAGTTTTCTTAGCAGCTAGATCCCTTGTTGTAAGTCTGAAGTTACTCTGAATTCTCCTTCACATCTGCTCCATCCTGCCTTGATAAAAGCCAAATGATACCTTCTCCAAGTGAAAAACGCTTTCTTCCTAATTTCACACACAAGTATACATTCCAGTATGCTCTACTGAGAAGCCAAGAGGAGTTTGCTTTGTCCAGCACTATGAGCTCTCAAATTTTATAGCCCAAGCAAGGACTCGTGGGTTGAGGTCTTCCTTGCAACAAGTGGTGCTATGAGCCTCCTACAGTTTTGTCTTGCCAGCATATAAACATAGTCCTACTATCTAAGGTAAGATTTAAAATTCAGCACCACAATGGTGAAAATAAGTCACAGAAATCATGAAAAGTAAGAGGAGTGAGTAGCGCAAGTTCCTCCCCTTTAAGAGCCGCGTGCCTTGTTGTGAGCATGTTTGTTATTATTACTTACACAAATGATTCCTACAACGCAAGGCTGAGTTAGCTTTTTTAATATTATTTCAGAAGAAATTACAACTCAAAATACCAAGACATTAACTCCAAATCTGGGATTCCTTATACTCAGCAATCACAGATGCCCTCTGTGACTATTTCTGCTATTTTCTAAGCTCCAATCAGACTATTCGCATCACAGTTATTCTCACATAATGCTTTCTAAAGCTATACGTAACACCAACACCCAAATAATTTCCAAGGTGAAACATTTGGTTAAAGCTGATTCAGGCCTTCAAACTTACAGTGACATCAAACCAGAGGTCAGCCTGGCCTTTCTTCTAGTCTCCCATAACGATTGAGAGCAAAGGCTTCAGGAAGTTACTAAAAACAATGCATGCAGGTATTACTCTTCTCCTGGTATTCCCCAGACTTCAGAAATCTGCAGCCTACACCTTTTGAACAAGGGGTGATATCTGCGTTTAACCATCAGTCAATTTTCACTTTCTCCACTTGCTTTTATGTGCACACAGTACAACTTCTCACCCTCACACCTCATAGCACAGCCCCACACAAAACAGCACACGCCACAGGTGAAGATTCAACTCATTTTGCCATTTTAAATCTCTTAGCTTCTTAAGGCACCTTTCAGGTCCTCTCTAAAAATAAACCTATTCTCTGCCCACCTTCTCCATATCACTCGTAGCATCACAGACCTCTGGCACGCTCCTTTTCTCCCTCCAGCTCCCCACACTTCTTTTGTAGCCTGACAAGTGCAGCCTATGCGACCGTGCTGCACAGACACCATTCTATATACAGACGAAGCCTTTCACCCATCTCTGAATTACCTCCACTGCCACCACAACTCTTCTCAAGATTGGAAGGATGATAGCTGTGCAAAGATGCAAGCAACACACAGATTTATGCAGCCATACAATGTTCCCTTCTGCTTTTTATTCCTTTCTAATAATTCCCGGCACTTGAGCTGGCTTTCTGACAGCTGCCAAGCACTGCTATGGTATGTTCACAGAATTCCCAGGTTTAACACAAAGATCTCACTCCTGAGTGATAACAGACAGTTCAGAGCCCAGATTTCCTATGATAATTAGGTTTCTTGCACACCATACTCAACGTTTATCTATACTGAATTTCACCTGCTTTCTTATTATGCAGCCACCTGATACTCTCAGGGCCCTGTGTAGCTTTCCTCACCATTAGCACTCATCTTCCCTACCTGAAAAGCAATCACCAGCATATCTGTATTTCTTTCTTTCCAAGCAATGAGGAACAGGTCTGTCAGTGACTACTCTACACTCTGGAAGTTGATTCATTAATCCTAAATTTAATTTCTTACCTTTTAATCACCTTGTATCAGTGCAAGAATCTTTGTTCATATTCCCCTTGGTATGTTCACAGCCTTCCCTGATCCCCTCAAAGACCTCAATAATTGCAATAGGATCAACTTCCAGCTACAAAATCCACATGAATTCTTCTGTATTTCACTTTACTTCTGTGCATCAGCCAATTCAAGCCTTTACTAAAGGTTCAACCAACTTGTCTAGCACTGACAGAACAGCTGTTGATCCGTAAGCTCACTCAATATCCCTGAACTACTGAGGAAGAACATCACATTTGTGATGAAGAAAGTCTCTTTTCCTCAACTGTCTCATATTCCTCTTAATTTGTGAAGCCCAGCTGCAGAGATCTCTGCTTTAACTCTTGCAGCACATTCCAGCTGCTACCAGACAGGCTCTTGCAAGCAGCATCACCAGTCACATCCTCTGCACTGCTCGGGGCAGGTCAAGAACTGTTTCTCCTATGGGTTCCCTGAGAAGCCGCTCCCTACAGCAGTGATAGCATTACAAGTTTCCCACCTTGTTTCTTAAAGATATCTGAGTGCCCATGTCACCACACCCCATTTCAACAGCACTCTGTTCAACTTTTATCATCTGCTATTTGCTTTTTATATCTGCCACACTTTTCTTCTACTGAGAAACTGTTAAACACACACCACTCCGGGACAACGCCTCATCCCAAACAATACGTATTTGTGTCACCTTATTTTATTTTGGAAGTTAGTCCTCAGCCTCAGTCCCTTCCTCAAGCACCAGTAGATCAGTTTCACTGTCACTGAGCCTCTCAGCCTAGTGGACAAGTTCCCTCTGTTTCAGACATTTCCCTAAGCCCTGACAGGGGCAAACTTGCCCTCCTCACATCATTCTTTTCAACCCTTGCTTTCCACTTCTCTGGTCTGCTGCAGATGCAGAGTCTTCAGCACAGGAGGGGGGGGCCACAAAAACGATCCAAGGGGTAGAACACCTCCCCACAAGGGCAAGATGAGAGAGATGAGGCTGTTCAGCCCAGAAGAGAAAGTGCAAGGGAGATTTGAAAGCACCTTTCAGTATCTAAATGGGGACAATTAAGAAAGAAGGGATGGACTCTTGCTCTTGAGCAGGGTCTGTTCAGACAGGACAAGGAGAAATGGTTTCTAATTGAAAGAGGGGAGATTTACATGGATAGAAGGGAAAAAGTTGTGGGTTTTTTTGTTTGATTTTTTACAGTAAGGACAGTGAAGCACTGGCACAGGTTGCCCAGAGAGGCAGTGGATGCCTCATCACAGCAGGTACCCAAGGTCAGGCTGGACAGAGCTCTGAGCACCCAGATGTAGCTGCAGATGTCCCCATTCATTGCAGGAGAATTGGACCAGATGGCATTTAAGGGCCCCTTCCAACTCAGGCAATTCTGCAATAATACATGTAGCATTTCAAAGGACACTACAATCACGGTCCCAGCCTCACAAGGTTGAGGTCCTACCTCACCAGTTTACCTCTGAGATCTTAACCAGTGGTACAGGAACGGAGCGTGACCACCGGCTCACCCAAAAATCTGAACAGACATGCAATGAGAGAAAATGTTTGTGCTTGCCAACAAATTACTTTGTGATCTCCAGCACCAAAAATTCAAGCAGATACAGAGCAGGAATCCCTATCAGCAAAAGGGCATTCTCACTGAACATGAGCACATAGCCATCACATGGTAGAAATGGGCTATTTACATGACCATTTCTGCGTTCACTGCACTGATGATCCCCTGCACAGAGCTTTCCCCATCTCAGCAGGTCTGTGGCTGCTCTCCTAGAGATGAGATTGCTCTGGGACTCCTGCATTAGACAAAGTTAACAGCGCGTGGCAGCAGCAAGATTGAAGTTCTGAATCAATTTCCTTCACGTCAAGTTGGTCAGTTATTTCAAGTAAAGCTTGCAATTACTAAATAAAGCATCAAAAAGCGATGAAATGAACAGACTTAAGACCTTTATACCGTTAATTTCCATGTCTATTAAACTATAATTTAAAATTAGCAGCTATGTCACAAAGATACAGCTGCAGTTTTCAATTTCTCATTGAGAGAACACAGATGGAGAAGGATCATCTCTCAGAATATGTTCAAACGAGCAAACTCTTAGCTCCTCTCCATACAGACACAAACACACACCTTGGCTTTCTTGCTCTACGCACAGCATTTACCTTTATCTGTATACTGTTGATGCAGATATAAAAGCTTCATAATGCTGATGGCCCTTGTAAAAATCAGCACTGCTTCTCACAGCCAAGGAAGGATTCTTCTGTAAGATAGTACATACAGATCCCAAATCTCCAAAAATGTAACTGAGACTTTCCCTAACAGCATTTTGGAAGAAGAGTTTTATTCATAAGGACACTGGAGGAAAATACTTGGTTACAAAACCAACAAGAAATGCATGGATAAAGTTTTTAAGTGCAGTTCTTGCTAATCATTCATGGCCAGCTGCAGGAATACCAAGAGGTAAATATACAAGAAACTGTCAAATGTTAATTTTGCCTCTGGAATATTAGCATACACAAATACAATCTGAATGGGAACACCTTCAATGTAATCACAAAAAATCAACGTGACGTTTTACGTTACTTGCTCTGGAAATATATTTGTTCCACAATTGTTGACTACTGAAAGCAAATGGGCTGCAGTCCAGATGCAGTTGTTACTGTCTGGGGATGGAACGGCAACGACAACAACAAAATCACCGTGGTTGTGTAAGTCCTACTTCATGTTTTCCTAACTGAAAGTCATCTTGCTTCAGCATCAGTCTGATTAACTGGAGAACTAAAAAACTCCCCAAGAAATTAAAATTTCCAGGCTGTAAGGTAGTATATTCTGCAGCAATAGTATAACAGCACGTATATAAATACACTCCCCTCATTTTCTGCAGGAGTTGATAGGAGCATTTGAGTGATTGAATACAAAGACAGACAAAATGTAGCAAGAAGAGAACAGATACTCCTCATGAGAGGGAATAGCATTATGAAGTGGTAGGAGAGAGCAATCAAAATGCTGTACAGACTTAGGGCAGGTCCCCAGACCCCTACCTTGGCAGAGTTTCGTTGTATCTGATGACTCATTCATGACTTTCAACTCAACAAACAACTAAACATTGCAAACAGGAGATTCTCCTTCCAGTCTTTTGTAAAGGCATTCATTTTGTGTGCTGTGTTCTGGTTTTTGTTTTTGTTGATTTTCTTTTGTATGGGTGTTTTTGTTTGTTTGTTTGTTTTTTGGAGAGTGGGGAGCAGGGAGGAAGGTTAGTTTTTTGTAGCTTTGTTTTTAAATATTGTATTTCCCCTGGAGAGGCTCTCAACTAATTCTGTCTTGGAACATGTTTCACCAACTGACATGCTGTAAATGTAAGCCAGTGATGGGTAATCACTGCTGCATTCAAGATATTGGTACACGCAACAGATGTAATATTACAACCTTGTGCAGATTAGCACACACTGAGTTAGCCAGCTTCTTAAACACTCACCACGATTCTATGAAGATTCTGCAACCTTCTCATGCTTCTTTAGTCAAATTAGTCACTAGGCGATAACATCATCAGCCAAATGGAGAAGAAAATGCTTACCCTTTCAGAAAGGAGCACAACAGCACAGAGCCCACAGCTTACACAGAAGGAATTTGTGTAATTAACTGAGAACAAATCAAAATTGGATAAAAAACCATGAAAAAGTTTGGGCAAACTCTTCCCATTCAACATGAACATGCTGCTGAGAGACCAGCCAGCACCTTGGTCACATACCTGAACAAGGGAGATGCTGGTCATCTCTAAGTTGGAGCTACATTCTGCACTCCCAACAGTGATTTATCCATCATCCCTTCTACTCAGGATAAAAGTATCCTCTGCTGGGACACAACTTGTTCATCATTTCCAGGGCGTTTCTGAATAACCATTAATCACTTGCATTAATTACACCTGAACATTTATTTCATAAGTAATCCCAGCTGTAAGGGGTGTTGCAAGCTGAAAGGATGTGAAACACTGTGGAAAATGCAGCTTGTTGGACTGCTATAGCAAGGCATCATACATAAAACTGTGTAAGTCAACAAAACATAGATCAGGTTGAGCAGATGTGCTGCTATACACATTCAATTTACAATAAAAGACCTTTAAAGTTAACTATTACTCTCTTGTCTCTATTGTCATCTTACTTACTGCTTAAACACTGTAGTTACGACTATCTTCCAGCAGGTTCATCTATTTTAACAGAGCTTCCCTATACTAACAAGAAAAGCTGTAGGAAAAAAGTTAATGCTACACAGTGGCTTCATCTACAGCCGTATCTTACTGTTGTTTTCAGAGGTTTTACACAGAATAATTTAAATTAAGGCACAGGGTGAAACAATAGCACGGCATTTCAAGACATGACTAGAATATGACGTGTCCCCTATGAGGACAGGCTGAGAGAGCCAGGGCCATGCAGCCTGGAGAAGGCTCTCAAGAGACTTGCTAACAGCCTTTCAGTATTGGAAGGGAGGCTGTAAGAAGGAAGGGAACAGACTCTTCAGCAGCGTCTGCTATGATAGAACAAGGGGAAATGATTTTCAAGTAGAAGAGAGGAGATTAAGACTGATTGCCCAGAGAAGTGGTGGATGCTCCATCCCTGAAGACATTCAAGATCAGTCTGGACAGGGCTCTGAGCAGCACCCTGCTATAGCTGCAGATGTCCCTGTTCACTGGAGGAGAATTGGACTCAATGACCTATAAAGGTCCCTTCCAAATCAAACCATTCTACGAATTACTGTTCATAAAGTTTTTTTCCCCCCATGAGAAATGAAGTTATGCTCAGTGGAAGCGCTGCCCAAGTTCTGCTGGTCTGCACAAAGGGTGAAACCACCACATGTGGCAATAACGATGCACTGGGCATATGAATAATGAACGAGTGAGCACATGAGTAACAAACGCTTCGGGCAGCTATTCCCCCCAAATACTGGTGAGCAAATGACAAATACCAGAAACCATGCTGATTTTCCACTGCCTCGTGTTTACTGCCACTGCCACTCAACGTTTCTGGATAAAAATAATTCTCTACATATTGTATGTAGAGTACAAAAAGTATGATACTACTCTCAGTTTTCAGAAGTATCAAACCAACAGCACTATCGGAAACACTGCATACTGGGAGAAGGGAAGACACTCCGGTCTCTTGATTAACAGCTGCTGATTTATCCTGACATCAAAACCAAGGATTTTGCCTTGGGGAGCACAAGGGACTGCTCAAACATATCTTTGCTCTTTCTGCTTGTTGGCTGTACTGCCGTGCAGCGCTGTTATCAAAACAGTGGGCAGCTGCAATACTCTACCTTGAAAGGGAGAACAAGAAGTACAAATCGAAATGGCTGTCTTCATAGGTGGAGAAATGCATGCAATACTCCAGCTGCTTATAAATGTATACACTCAGGAGGCCTCGTAAGACTGAGAAACAAGTATCATACTGTCACCACCAAGAGAGGAGTGGATGGAAGCAGATTAAACGGCTGATGCTGCTCTCGGGCTGCATCAGACTGGCTGGTCTGCTGATTAACATACTGCAGTTTGAATCCAAGCTCTCATGCTCAGTGCAGAGCATCTGGGTGGAAAAGAAAATTGCACCACAAACAAGAGGTCAGGCCAAGATGATTTGCAAACTGAAATTCAACATCCCTTTAGTTCCTGGACTGTTTCCCTCTCCAACTCGGGATCAAGCAGTTCAATTCTCTGGATAGCACGTTCAGACTAGAAGCATATGGCCTTCACGCTAATTAGTGCTACCAGCCTTCCCAAAATTTCCAAGGAGAAAGAGAAGCTTACACCAAAGAAAACAGCCTTCTCATTTTTTACAGTGCTTAAGTCTGTGAAGAAATGCTGGAAGACTATGAAAATATGTACCTGTTCATCCAAATAGTCTTTTTCCCCTCCTCCCTACTGAAACAAGACAACGAATAGGGCAAAGCTAACGCAACAATTCTGTCTTCCACACCCTAAAATATATGCAATTACAAGGACTGACCACCACAGTTTAGAAATAGTGAAGAGAAACAATCTTAAACGCCCACCAGTGTGAAACTTCTGCCCTGCAGTAGAGCTGGTTCACACTGCACAAACTCCACTTACCGAAACCTACAGGATCCCACTCTCTTCTAATACTCATCAACTTTTCATTGTGTTTGACGACATAAAGCTGTTAGCTTGGAACAAAAAATTCTTTCAACTCACTTCAAGGTAAAACAGACAGGAAACGCTACCTTGTTCTTTTAATTAGTGTGTCAACAATGCATGTCCCAGTATCATTGTTATTTATGATATACAACCCTCTAACTTTCTACTCAACTGTGACACACTCAGTGCAACACAAGTAGCTTCTTTTCACAGCAAATTAATACTTCCAGTCATCAGCAGATTTGTATCATCAACTAGATTGTGCAAAGAAACATACACTTTTCTATGGGTCCTACAATACTCTGTTCACTACAGAGTAATGATATATTAGTCCACAGCACGCAGTTTGGCACGTGCTCCAACTCCTCCTGCAGTAGACTTGTGCAATCTGTTCCATTCACACAGGCTTATTTTCCAGCCCAGATCCCACCACAAGTCTCATTTCTGCCCACCAAGCAGATATTCCACTTCCACCGAACACACAGCACAAGCAGAGGCCGGAGATGCTTGAAATTATACAGCTGCCATTCTCCAGCCTAAAGCACTTCGTTACCAGCCTACCCTCCGCTCAGAAATCAACAGCAGCTTTAAGATTACCAAGGACTAAAAACACGCAGCTAGGACTAACTAAGACAGTGGGAAACCAGAGTCACTTTCTAAGGCTTTCTTCTGTTTTTTTCCTTACAGCAGCACAGGTCAGACAGCAGTTTCATTACAAGAAGCTGCCTAGTGGAAGGAGGGGAAGAGGGCTGTGTATCATCTCGCAATCACATCTTTTAACGCTTCCAACTCAACATTTTTCACACGGTAGACACATTTGTCACAAGAAGGCTGTCCTACTAATAAAAATTGAAGAAACAGCGTAATTTACTGTCTGTAACAGAACACTACCACTACTAGGGCAAGGTAACCCCAAGGATCCTATCAGCTGACTTCAAGGCTCGGTGCAAGTCCCTGAAAAGCTTGCAGTTACCTGATGCAGTATTCGCATGGAGCACCAGGCAGGCACAGATTGATTCCAGCAGCAGCTGCTTAGGCTGAGAAGTGTGATGGATGTCACAGGCTTCTCCAGGAAACATCTAGGTGTGTGACCATCTGGGGAGTTGCCCATCCTTTGCAAGGTATCAGCGTGCTGCAGGGAAATCCAGGCAGAAGAACAGCAAGGGAATTCCAGCAAGACACAGATCCCTAACTTCTGTGTATCTGTGCCTAGAAAAGTCATTTCAAAATTAATCTGCATCTCTACTGTAGTTATTTACGCCAAATTTCCAGGGACAGAAGTATTTCTGAAAATAGAATATTCAATACCACCATTCTCAAAAGTGCTTATTGATTTCTGCACAGACTTAACAAGATATTTGACTTTCTGAATCTGTACTTGATTATTTTTGTTGCTATATTGTTTTTCCCTGATCTTTAGTCCCTTCTAACATTTCTGATTATAAGCATCATTCTTCTTTTCATCTTAATGGTGCGTGGCAACAGGAAGCATTCTGCATCTTCCAAGCTGTTTTTGGGGAAACGCAACTGCTTCTAGTTGTTTGGAAAGGAAAAATACCAAAATACAGACACATGTAGGGATGTCACCCACCAACACCAGAGCAACGTCTCAAAAATTAATTAGCATTCTGTTTTAAGCGATTTTGGGCAGTGCACAGTTATGCCATATTCAAGGAAAAAGGGAAAAAAGTCCAATAAAAAATTAAGGTTCTGAGATAGGAAGTGCAGCCTACCTACCTCCTCCCAAGTTTACAAAACACTGCAATCTGCCAGCACCCACACATTTTGTCTGTAAGCTAAGGGAGCACAACTTGGAAAACAAGAAATGCAAACATCAGAATTAGTTTAATTAAAGAAAAAACAAAACCCAAAGCCAAATACTGAGTCTGTATTTAAGCAATGTCTTCCAATGGGAAACTCCGTGGAAATCACGACTGATACCAAAGAAATGGTTTTGCTAGTTTCATACTCTTTTCTGCACAGAGTTTTCATCAACTCAGTCATTAGGTTAACCAGGAAATCCGCACTAAGGTCCTGCTTCAGCATTAGCACCCTGAAACCTTCCTGCCTCCAACTCATAAAACTCACAGCACAGCAGAAGATTTAAGCAGCAGGGAACAAGCTTAAGGTTATTTCATATATTTATATATATATATATATATATATATATATATATATATATGTATTCATTTCTCTAAAAACAATATTTTAGTCACAAGAGGCTTTGCAGGGTAAAGTTATATTCTGCAAGGATAAATGAATCCGAAATTGCTTTCAAGGAATAAACATTTGTCTGAGCTCAGAAAATGCAATATATCAAAAAAAGGGTATAAGCACCGTATTTCAGGGCATTCACTGATGGTTTATCATCTCCCATTTTATCTTCAATTTAGACAGTATTATTCACAGCTATTGTTAATTTATATCCTTTTGCTTTCTTAATACCACACAAAAGCATCTGATAAAACAAAGGTCAAAACAAATGCACGGCTGTTTTAATACAAAGAAATCTTGATGGAGTCCCTGCATAAAACTGCTTTATCAAAAAATAAAAACAATTGCTTCATGCTATACAAATAGGACAAACTCTGAAACTGTTTTCTCATCTCAGAAGCATAACAGTCCAGAAAGCAACCACAGTAAATAGGTGGATTTAATGGGAAGAAGCATCTTCAAGGTGCTGAGAAAACAAAAAGGAGATGCAATTTAATTGCCCTAACTTTTCTTCGTATCTGTTGTGGATGAAGTAAGACGGGAAAAAAAGCCTCTGTGAAAAGGATTTGCAGCACTTGAAGAATACTGAGATATCTGTGTAACAATGCTGAGCAGCAGTGCATATCTAAAAAAAAAAAAAAAGAAAAGTTACTGCACATCTTAGGGAGAGCAGCGAGAAGAGCAGGAACAACCTCACCACCACTGTTCAACTCGAGTTCACTAATTTCTCTCATCCTCACTTGTGTGTGTGACTAGAAGACAGCTACTGCAGCTAAGGAACAAACACAGAGAATTTAAGGGGAGAAATGGAGAAATACAACTGCAGCTGAGCAAATCAGTACCTCCAGCACACAAGTCGTGCTCATTAGTCCAGAGCTGAGTTGTTAATGGTCCTTCTGATTGTTGATTCTTGAGGGTTTTGAAGATACGTTGAAAATTAAAAGACTGTAAAAATGCTCAGCTCTTAGAAGCGACAAATGAAGAGGAGCAGAGAACTGCTGAGGTAACCCTGCTGTTAACTCATAATGTAATTTAAACAGGAAGGTTCAGCATGTCTCGTGTTGCTCAGTCTGTCCTATTTGCCAGGCAGTAATTGCCATCCTGCAGCAATAATAAGCCCGAGGAAAACATACATCTGGCTATGGCTGTCAAGGAAGAGCTTTTGAAATTCAGATTATCACCGTAATTGTTGGGTAAATAGCACTGTTCTCCATATATGGTCCCTAGTACAATGGGTGAATCCAAATCTATTTTCAATGCACACCGCTTTTTAAATTTCAATTACCTCTTCTTTAATTTGATGAAATTTTCTAGAACAAAATTAAAATTTGTTATAGTAGCTTTATAATTGCCTAGGTGGATGAACACGTACTGAGACACACCCACACTTCTGTGGTGTATCACTTCTGGACATTTGCCTCCAGGTTTTCTCCCTCCCTCCTTGTCTGACATGAAACACGTCAGTTTTACACAGCAAAACCCTGTGCAAGAGGAAAAAGCTCTCAAACTGAGGCAATGAGAGCCAAGGTGTCTTTTGCTTGTTGTAAAGTTACAACCTAAACAACACAACAGCATTCACACATGCATTTGAGACGCAAAATCCCTACTCCATTGCCATGAACAGAACCAACCAAAGTATGATATCACTAGTTACAGAACAGGAAAAATAATTAAGGAAGTTAATTTTAAAATTAATTAACCTTTTAATTAATAAGGTTAAAACAACGTATCTGAGTAACTAAACCTGCCATCTCACATACCGAGTATGTACATAGATCTGGAAAGGAAGACTAAGCTAAGGAAGATATGCAGGTCAAAGAACAGTGGGTAAACAAACATGAGTTTGCTCCTCAGAACCTACAAGCATGAGGTTAACCCAATAAATACTTTGGAAAGTTCTCCTCTAAGGTAATGCAACCAATGAGGCAGATATGATACTACTTATTGCACCAACAACAGGGATGTACTTGGTACAAAGTCAGGGCAAACCGATCCAGAGAAAACAGGAATAGAAGAACTGGTTTGGGGAAAGATGAAAATAGGACTGGAAAGGAACAAAGCTGGAGGGATACAGTTCTCCTGCTGATCACCAGAAAAACCCAGCTGAGAGTCTCAGGGAGAGTAGCATCCATATAGACAGCTGTTCACATAAGAAAGTAAGCCGCACCTAAGTTTAGCCCTCAAAAGCTTTTAAGCAATGTCTGCCTTTTCATCTTTCAGGTTGCAGAAGGGCTCATTACTTGGTGGCATACAACTGGGTACTCAACCAAAGCTAGGAAGGGCTTAAAAGGGCTTTGAGAGAAAAAGAAAGGGAAGACAACAGAAATTCTTCCTCAAAAAGGGTGATTCAGGTACAGTCACATGCCCAGCAGAGATGGATCTGTATCTTCATCAGCAATTCCTGCAGCTTTTACCAATGGGCTACAGTAACAAGGTACATAAAACAATGCTGGGCAAGAACAAATGAGTATATGGGCCTTAGATAAGCACAGATTATAAACGAGAAAGAAGCACAGATTTTAAGTGAGAAAGGCACAATTATCTGAGCAGTCAGCCTTACGCAGAAAGGGGAAGAGGGAACATTAAACTTGACGTGCTCTGCTTTGTGAAAGGGAATTTTCAGCCTGGCAGCTGCAGTAGCAGGCAAACAAATTCAATGACCTACGAGAATTTTAACAGCAAATGCATTTGTTTGTTTGAGCACTTGGATGAAACAATTTTCTAAACGACCTCTCACTCGGGAGAGAAAGGAAGGCAGAGCTTAATAAGGAGTAGAGTACAGGTGAAGATAGCAGAGCTATCAGCAATGCATTTACGTGAGTCCAGAACAGGAGGCTGCCTAATAAAAAGTGATCTCTTGCAAACATCCAGCCAAGGGTTTGTTTCATATTTTAAAGGGCAGTCTCTGTCCAGCATTTCCCGTCTACTTTCTCATAATCTTGCTGCAAACACAGCAGCCATTTCTGTTTAAAAAAGGCCAAGAACAAATTCAGCTTCAGATACTTTGAAAGCAATATAAGGAGGAAGTAAAACTTGCATTATTTTCAAGAGCAGTGAAAGCCTGACACAGTAGCACATTTAAGAATTTGATACAGTATAAAGTTTTCAAACAGAAACAGCAGAGAACATGGAGAACAAGACTATGGCCCGCTAGCTGACAACTGATAGATCTGGAGAAAGGAGATCTGTTGTTCCCAAGAGATTTTCTTCCCACCTCCTCTGAAATTCCACCCATCTCAAAAGGAGCCGGGGTGCACGGGTTCCTCAGAACAGATTTTGTTCTAATGAGCAATCTCTAAGAGCCCATGCTCTGCCTCACAGTCGACCCCAGCCCTTCCCCCCTCTTATATCTCAGACATTTAGGCACAGAAAGTAAAACACATTATACAGGATACTTCCTCTAATGCCAAAATTCCTCCATTTCATGTTTTTGTCACAGTTCATTACAAACACGACAATTCCTAACAGTGCACATCAACATAAAATGCACTGGCACTGCACTGCTGTTTAAAACTTCCTTCCAGCAGGTTACTACAATAGCTGTCTGATGTAGCAGCAAATCAAGGTCTTTTTGGTACATTCCCCCCACCCCAATTCCACATTACTACAGTAACACAAGATTTAACAGCACTGTGAGCAGCTCCATTTGCAGGGATCCCTTTCCTACATTTAAAGCATAATATCTTGTATCAATAAGCACTCTCCAAATTGTAAAAGGGGGCTACAAAATCCTTTGTGTTCACAGCATTGCCTTTTGTACTATTTACTCTGCATAACAGCCAAGGAGAAGAGCAAGCACAGATGTTAAAACGATGAAATACAAATATATTATAAAAACCTGTCCCACAGAACACAGAACTGCAGTAAGGGCAGTAGAGTAACACAGGACAGTTGAACGAACCAAACGGTTCCATGCTAGACCACAGTAGAACAATTCAGTGCCAACAGCTCTCCAGACTCGCTGCTTTATGAAAAGTATGGGATTTATTTAATTAAATTAAGCACATGGGTGTGGATGCCACTGATTCACAGGAAAATAACCCTTAAACATACGATGGTTCCTCTGAAAGTAATGCCTCTTATTACATTATAATGGTCTATAACATCAGAGGTGGGTGTTCACGGCGTGGCAGTTGAGGTTGAACCTTCCCACCAATATCCCAATCCATTTTGTAGCTGTGCAATAGATGGCAGCAAAGGGGCAGTCTGACAAAATATGATCTGACTTGGAAACGAAGACAAAGCAAAGGTGTAGAATTGAAATCCTCCATCAGAAAAAAATGGCACCCACATTCATCGATGCTTGCTTAATGTTTACAGAGAGGAAACAGTGGATGAGAGCACAGTGAGGTAGCAGGCAATGTATTTTAGCAGTGGCAACAGTGACAGTGGGTCACCTCCACTGGTGCAGATGTTTACAAGTCTGGCTCGCAGCTCTTGCTCACGTCTGGCAAAAATGCACAGCTCAGAGTAGTGACTGATGAAAAATAGCGTTTTGAAGCTGAGAATTTGCTCTATCTATCAGTATTATTGTATACTTTCTATCTGTTGTGGTTTCCACAGAAATAAATAGGAGGTATTACTTTTGGAGAGACCTACATACACATCTATCAATTTTGATTTGAACAGAATGTTTAGAACACAAAAGAAAAACTTTCCACTGTTTTTAGTTTAATCTAGAGGCAACCTAAGCATGCACAAGTGGATACATACTTAAAATAGGATTTACTGGTGAAGTCCCTATTGGCACTTCCATAGCTCTATGAACAACATGCTGCACATCTCATTCTTTCCCTGTGTTTCAAGGCTCCCAACACGAGCAAGTCTGGTGCTCCTCTGGCTCCCACCATCTACCCCCTCAGCCTTACTCACATTGTACCCCACCAAGGATTCAACCTTCAGCCAGTCCCACTGCTTGCCCCAGAGGGGCACGGTAAATGCCCCTGCCCAAGTCAATAAGCCCCATAGCTTCATCCAAAATAGAGAGTAACCAAGTGCAGAACAGCTTCAGCAGACAACCTAGATTTAGAACATAGGTTGCTTTGTTCCAGTAGCCTCACTGCAGTTGAATACCCAAGGACACATTTTCTGCTGAATGAAAAAAAAAAAAAGGAGCAGGAGTTAAAAAAAAAAAAATACAGGAGCCACTCAGTGTAATATCAAGTTCATAAACCTACTGCTAGGAAACCACATTCTGCTGCTAACAGTGTTACCAAAATCTATGCTAGCAACAAGCAGCATGCTATTACTTAAACCAAAAACAATGAAGGGGCGAAATCAGACAATCTGTCAGGACTTGGCAATTAGAAAAATTTATGTGACATCAAATTGGAGTCAGCATACTAAAGGCATGAAACAGTTTAGTCAGCCTTGAGATCATGACCAAGGTGTTACCATCAACACTTCTTACTGAGCCTTTCTACAATCTCTCAGTCAAAAGCTTGGAGCATAACACAATTTCAAACAAAACTGAGCAATAAGAAAAAGGAAACAGTGTTTCTACAGATGTGAATGTCATGTAAATGTCAAACTGCACGTTAAAATTTGATTAGGGGACTGTAAAAAAAAAAACACAACAGTATTACTGTAAGTAAACCACCGCACTAACAATCATCTTAGCCTGTTTGCTTGTAATATAACCCCTAGTGATTGATTTCATTATCCATAGTTTTCTATCCAATGCCTAGCTATAATTGATTTTGCCAGAAGATGACACATAGCACTGATAGCAATTGCAAACAAATGTTTGTCAACAAGGTAGATCTAAATGGACAGTCTTAGTACTCAATTCCTTGCATGCTGTGCCTACAACTATCCTTAGTAAACTCAATAAAATTTTCATCTCTTCTACGTGTCAAATAAATGCCATGGCAATACTAGAAGCACGTGTACCAATTCATCCACCTGAACGTACCAATTCATGAGGTGAAACAGCAAAAGTTTGGCATGGGGAAGATCAGGTTTTTGCAATCCTGCCCAGCTTCCATCTCAGCAACTTCGGTTCCACTTTTCCCAGGCCCTCGGACAGCTCCTGACTCAGCATCTCGTTAACAGATTCTAAATTGGATGATGTTACTGGCACAGGTTACAGACATTTTTAAATAGAAGCAAGAGAAAAGTTGAGATGAAATAAAGCTATTGCTTTTAATTACAAGCTAAATATTTGGTTCCCTCTAAGATACTGAAAATAGAGAAATCAGACAGTATTATTAATACTGGCAAACACAAAATTAGAGCATTTCCAGCCTCGTGATGTCTCTTCCATCAGTTTTACACACCCCCACCAAAATACCACCAGACAGCACATATGGAAGTAAATCCAGCTCAACACATATCAGCCTCAAAACAGTTCAGAATTAATCTCAACAAGTCCAGCGATTGCCACAAACTGATTGCTTCCTATCCAACACTGAAATTATTAGTCCCAGCTTGCCTTATTACACCCACTTAATTAATGACTTAATTTTGCACTCGCCTTGATGCTTTAGTTATCGGTTACGTTAACAAAATGATTTGCTAATTTCTTATGCAGAAGTTGTACAAGAACATCTCCAGAAAAAAAATTGAAATTTCATGACCCTCGTGACATCCTTTTCAAGTCAATGACAGTGACAGTACGAGTCAAACCTGTCACTACCTTGATAATTGGTGGGAGGGAGAGAGGACATAACATCCATATCACTGATGGATGGCTCCCTTTAGTTTGATACTCCCTGATTAGTTAGAATATTTTTTTTTTCCTCATCTGCCTTCAAAGATGATAAAACAGAAATTTTATCAAAAGCTCAAAGGGAGACGATTGTCCTCTCAGAAGGGAAGCCTATTAAGAGATTTAAACAATCCTCTGTCCTTTACCTTCCATGACGTAAACCTAGACACCACCTTCCATTGTTTCAGTGCTTTTTTTTTTTTTTTTTAAGTTATGGTCAAAAAGAAATAAAACAAACAA
Organism: Phasianus colchicus; assembly: GCF_987193195.1. NCBI lineage: Eukaryota > Metazoa > Chordata > Aves > Galliformes > Phasianidae > Phasianus > Phasianus colchicus. Next base: position 2,820,205 of record NC_143443.1, read on the forward strand.
ACAAACAAAAAAAGAAAGCAGGTTTCCTGCCAGTGGAAGAAGCTTCAGTTTGTTACAGATTTCAAAAGGCCCAATTCAGCTTCAATTTCCATTCCACCAGCATACAGCAGACTATCTTGCCAGAAGAAAAAAGGCCACCACAACAGTAGGTCAGCTTCTCTGACTCTCCTGTGGGTGCTATAGCGTTACGCTTCCTTTATTGAGATCAGCCTTACACAAATTGAGAGGAACTGACATGAGAAGGTAAAACACCTCCCACCACCAGCCTTTCACCTCCTCCTCTCTGCTTTGCTTCGAGGTGGCTGCCAAACAGAGCGCACCATATTGTGACAGAGGCTGCTGCAGTATTTCTGGAGGATGCACGCTCTGCCTCTGCTCCCAAGTGCAGAGGCAACCACATTTTCTACAGCAGCTAACAGCATCTTATTCTCTAGAGTTTTTCAAAAAACAGAAAGGTTTTTATGAAATCAAGTTCTGTCCCATGGTTCACCAGCCATAAATCCCATCTTATTAAAGAGCCTGTGGTTTAAAACGGAACAGAAAAACCCACCCTGAAACAACCATCTGAAATTCACCATGTGTGTTTATCCAGACCTTACCCAGTGATAAATACTTAGGTAAATATTTTCGTTAAAGAAATATTCTAACTAGACTTTTTATCTTATAAAACACATTGCTCTCAAGCCATGTTAGGCAAAATAAAATAAATAAACTCAAGTTCTAAAGGGCAGTAGAAGAAAGCTGCTGAGAAACATTATTTGCTGCCCTATGATTTGCAGACCTAAGGGGGAAAAATAACAAAAACAATCTGCATAAAGCGAAATGAGCAAGTATCAGAAAGTTCCTTGACAATCAGAACTGATACGATGAACAAATTTTTGCTGGCAGACATCTATGTAACTGGTACATCAGACTGCTCCCAGGAGATTTAAATATCCTGTTTGTTAATGTCAAATAAGGTAAATGGATTCGGAAGCCAGTTGGTGCTTCCCCAAAGGCAACACGCGCTGTGTGCAGTCTTCCATGGGCAGACACCTACAAGCTGAGCAAGTGTGGGACTGCACAGCTCCAGCAGCATAAGATACTCTTAGCACCAGAAACTCAAAGCCCTCAAACCAGCTTAGCTTCTTTCAGAATTACTCAATTACTTTGACTACTACTTTCACGTATTCCTGAAAGAAGCCCTGCGATTATTTGCTGGATCCCACCTGTAGGCATATGTAATTGCATGGAAGTAAGGATAACATTTTCACTTGTCAGGCTTCAGCTGACCTATGCCAAATCCCAAGATGTGTTTATGCTCCACAGTGCCTCACACTGCCTCCTATACAGTACTGAGGTTCCCTTAGCAGAGTTCCTGCCTCAGAAAACAAATCAACCAACAAAAATAAAACCGAGCAACACAGGCTTGAAGGTGCAAGAAAAGAATAAGCAATGATTACCTCAATAGACGGCACAAAGTCAACATTCTGCAATGACAGGAATGCACACGGATATTTAAGTACTACATAAGCTAAGTCTTTACAGCGTAAAAAAGACTAGAAGTAGACTTGCATGTTTTTATGCCCAGCAATCAAAAACATTTCCTTAATAATACCCTAAGACAGAGATTTGGATGCACTGCATTTGACTTCTGCTCACCCATCCCACCGCTTTCTTACACTCCCTGAAACAAAGCAGAGCGCAGAGCTGCGGCAGGGAGCCAAGAGCTTCTCGTGTCAAAGCACACACAACACAAAGCTTCACACAGGAACATCTTCCTTTTCACAAATGCAGCCAGGTGCCAGATGGAAGACAGCAAATCCTGAGACAGAAGCACTATTTCTTAAAATACAGTGAAGGAGAAGCTCTAGGTAAACAGAAAACGCTGTAATTAACTATTCAAATTACCCTGGCATGCTGGGATTAATGTTTTTGTTCCCGTAAAAAGCACTGCATGAAATCTAATGACAGAGTGATAAAGACCGTAGTTCCATACCTCATCCAGAAGAATAAATTGCTGAAACCACTCCTGCAGTTGTGCACTGAACCGTAATTTGAATGGAAACCCAAAAGGAAGATCTTTATTTAAAACAGAAAAACCACCATGTGATGTGAGACAACCAAAACCTTGGCTCTGCAGGAACAAGTCAGTAGAAGGGATGTGCTCACAGCCCTCCTCATGGGGCTCTCCCAGGTCCCCAAATGGTGCCATCTGTGAGTTCAGTCTTACAACTTCGGTCTTAAGAATCTGACATTAAGCAGAATTACGTCCAAATATCTATTTTTGGACAATAAAGCAGTTTTATCCACATATTCAAATATGAATCTGACTGCCTAACCACCAGAATGCTAAATAAAAGCATCAATAGAAGCAGTGGGCTGTAAGTTTCCCACACTAATTAAATCATTTCAGCAAAAAGCAGTGTTTTATTGCTCAAATGTTACCTTCGTGTTAGAAAGGATTCACTATCTTTCCACTAAGACCACTTCTGAAGCTGTTTCTATGAAGAATCCTTTTCCCTGCATCCTTCCCAAACGCATTTCTAAATCTGCCTGCCAGCTTTTAGAGCCACCTGTCTTACGACTTAGTTTCTTCTCCCTGTATTACAAATGGTTTGTTCAGGTCAAGAAACAGAATAGGACTGAAACGTATGAACTGAAAGAAAAACAAGCTAGTATCTCACTGGTGACAGAAAATAATTGCAGGCTTTGTGGCTGTTTACTTTGAAATTTGCCGTCCCTCTGCCCTTCAGACTGCACTATTTCAGGGAACTCATTTGATCCAAGACCACGCGTTTTTGTGTTGCAGGGCAATCTCTTGAAGCCAGACAAAATAGGCTGCAAAACCAAGTCTGCAGCCCTTCCTCAGGCAGGCATTCACTACAGCAAAGTTTGTTTGTTTGAAGTTTGAAGCAAAATTAGGAAAAAAATCCACGACTTCCCTGTTCATCTTTAGGCCAAGATTCCAGTCTTGAGGCTACTGATGTGAACTGCTCATAACAGCACTGCTTCGGGGCAGTTTCCACCAGGACAGCTGAAGTAACAGTTTGGTACTGTTTGGGGTAAGAGCTTGACTGGCACTGAGCTCCTCACCGCTTTCTGTGGCTGCAGCATCCTGAGATACACCACCAGCCTGCCCGGGCCTTGCTCTGAAGCATTACTCAGCAGAGACACATTTCCAAAGGAAAAATAAAAAACCCACCACACACAGCCTCCAACAGCACAGCTCCACAGCCCTAGCTGCATTTTCCAACACTGCCTCTTCTGCCCACCTTTCAGCATGGCAGGAGGCATCCCAGCACCTCCAGCAAAGCTGGTTAATGGCAGCTGAGGATCCGGGACAACACCATCCAGCAGGCTGAGTCTGCAGTGACAAGAGAACCTGTGCAGGTCAAAGGCAAATGCAGAAAGTCCTCAGCTGCAGGTGATCCTTTTTAGACATTTTTAATGGCTTATCTCTTCCTTTGGCGAATCCAGGAAGAACACCCTTCTCTCTCACTGACATCCAAAGCCGTGTTTCATGTATATATAGACGTCATATCACCTTTGGTAAAGGCCTCATATATAAGCATATATAAAAATAATACATATAACATTTTTAAAAGACTATTTTAAATCACTTTGGCTCCTACTCAGAGTTCTGTCAGCAGCTATCAGTCAGGTACGCAGCCAAAGAAAAGCATGTGATCCAAACAGCTAGAAAACACATAAACCCACCACCAATAGATTATACTGACTGCCTGAACTGCTGAAACACAAATCAAATCCAATTACTACCGAGTTAGCATTTATTGTAAAGTCTCATAATAAATCAACCAAACATCTCAAGTTGCAGGAGCATATTCTGTCCCAGAAGCATCCTCTGCTGCACTCTTGGAGGGTTTTTTTAGGCACTCAGTGTTTCCTTCAGCAAAAATCTTTCCTCCCAACAAATGCACAAAATAGAATGGTTTAGTAGCAGCAAAAAGAACAAAGCAGGCATGCCTTCATCCATCAGCTGATTAATTATTTTTAATTAGAAGAGGAAGCTATGATTACCAGTTTTAAGCAACAATCCTTTCCATTTCAGTTACTGTTTTCTGTGGTTCACATACTGAATTTGTAAACTATGTGTAGGAGATACAAGCAAATCTCTTTGTAAGTACCAAGCAGCCTGTTGGCTGGGCTCACAGCTCAAGCTTCAACTAATAAGAGTTACCCAGCTGCACGCATTAACAGGCTAGCAGCTCAGCTTTCAGCAATGCCAGGAAACAACTAAAAAGCACAAAAGCAATGCCTCATCTCGCCAGATTTATGTTAAGTTTCAAGGAAGATCCAAAAAAGTACCTTCGTGGCATAAAAGCATTTGTGTTCCAAATGAGTGGGTTTAACACCAGTCTTATTGCTACAGCTGTACAAGGACCAGAATTTCCTTGACCATTTCCATCTTTTGATCCAACAGAGCCCCTGTCCAGCTTTTAAGCAAACACCAACATGAAAAGAAACAAAAACTATCATTCCTGTTATTTTTCAGCCCAAGAGTATCTTCATTTAAAGCCACAAAGATATCCAGATTGTTTCCAAAAAACACACCATGACAGGAGAAGTGCCAAAATTACTATGTTTGTTTCCTTCACTCACTTGCTAACAGAGTTCTCATAACAGAGTACGCCCAGTGCCTGAAGTTTTCACATAATACTTATGTACTTGGAGTCAAAACTCCATGTGTTTCAAGCTGCTAAGACATGAAAAGAGAGAAGGAAGCCGAACTGATGGAGATCTGAAGACTTGCAAAGTGTCCTGCTGAAGGACAAACTTAGCTCCTAAATTTCTAAGTGCATTGTGTTCGGATAGAAATACCTAAGAAATACTTACTGGGAGAAGTAAGCATCAAGCCTAGCAAGGCATTCACCCAGCCTACTGCATACTGAATCTCACTGAAAAACCCAGCCAGTTCCAGGTTTCCTCACCAACTCCTGTACCTGCTCCTGTGGGCAGCACACACCTCCCTGGTGTGGCTGGCTGTGCAAGCACCAAGGATCCCACAACCCCAGCGTAGCCCAGCCAGTGACAAATGCACAGACCTCCCACATATGCAAGGCAGCAACTGAACAGACTTGCTGCAGCAAACTTCCACTGGGGCATAGAAAGCAGAGGCTGGAGCAGACTTAAAAAACCCCTGCACGCATTTCAATGACTGGTACAATGGTTAGCTGGTGGATGGCAGCCCATAAACCACATCTGAAATACTTCATCTGCAAACACACGCCGTATTAGCACTCATCTAAGAGGATATTTAGCAGGCTGCTTTAGTAACTCCCTACTTTAAGAAAAGGAATTATCTCACACCTTCCCAGAGACATGTACTTATCATCATTTCAAAATCAAAGTACTTACTGAAGCTAAATGTGAAATGCTGCACCATCAAATCTTGAAGTAAGGGTGGTCTAAGTATTTGCTTATCAGTCTGCAGGCTCTCCCTTGAAAAACCCACGTCAAATACAGTCACTGAACCTTCCAGAGGGTGGCATAAGGGGGCTTGCCAGACCAACTGCAGCTGAAGCAGGAGGGGAGAGGCAGCACTCCCCTACTCCAAAGTAAACTGCCAGTACATTTTTAAGGCTCCACAACACAACAAAGTTCAAGGTACAACGAATGCACGCCCCGGTCTCAAATAAGCCGAGCGATGCATGTGACCAGCCTGCACTCCTGCTGCAGCACCAATGAGTTCCCCAGCTTCCTCGTTTACGCTGCGTGGCTGCCTGGCCATGCACAGCAGCATGGCTGGGAAGCAGCAAGAGACAGCATCCTTCAGGGAGAGCCGAGTTTGGATGAGGCACACGACAGGAACAGTTTGCATTCATCACCAACTTGCTACGTGGGATCCTGAGAACATTTCCTTTAACGCTTCAAATACGCACTCTGATTTTATTTTTAAATCTCTTTTTTTTTTTTTTTTAAATCTCCCCAGTTTCTAACCATCAGAAAGCATAACAATTGTTGGTCAATAAGAAAAAAAACAATCAGAAAACGAGAGAGCAGCAACGCATCTCACTTAACCCTATAGACTCTCCCAGGAACAATTCAAGAATTTTAAATATATCTCCTCCCATCTTCTACGAGGCACGGGGGGAACAAACAAGGAGAAGCTCCCACCTCAACTTTCGATGGTGGGAGGCAGATGCAATCTTGCAAACGCAGGTGCTGGATTTTTGGTGGTTTTTTTTTTTTTTTTTTTTTTTTTTTTTTTTTTTTATTATTCCTCCCTCCACTGGAATCCTAACGAGTCAAAGCGAACTGACTTCTGGCCATCCACCCCCCAAGCACACACGGCAGACACTCGCACAGCTGTCGCTGCCGGGGCTCGCAGAGCAGGTGCCTGCCTCGCAAGGCGATGCCCCCACACGATGCCAACCCGAAGGTCTTTTCCAACCTGAACGATTCTATGATTCCCCGAGGGAACCCCGGACACCCGACACCCCGCAACTCCCAAGTTCTCACGCCGAGCTCCGAGCCCGGGAGCGAGGAGCCGATGCGTCACCTACCGGGTCACCCTGCCGACGCCGCTCCGTTCGCTGCTGCAGTCCCGCTCCGGCAGCGCTCTCGGAGGTTTCGCCCCGCAGCGCTGCGGCCGGGAGCCGAGGGAAAGGCGGCGGATGAGGCACCCGGCGTCACTCCGCTCCTCCGAGAGAGCTCGGAAATGAGATGTAACGGCAGCCTCACTCCCGCGCCAAGTATTACAGGAGCAGAATACTAACCGGTTCATTTATTTCCCTCATTATCGTACGCTGATATCGAAGCCTGCGCATCGCATCTCCTCCAGCAGCCCGTTCCTATTAACCCTACCTTCAAAACCAGCACCGGCGATACCTGAGGTCACCGTTTCTCCTCCGCTTTCCGCCGGGAAGGAGGGCTGGAGACGGGAGGGAGGAGCGGAGGAGGCTCCCCTCCGCCGCTAACTTTGCGCCGGCTGCGGTCGGGGAGCGGCGCTCCTCCCGCTGCGCTGCGCGGGGAAAACTTTGCAGCGGGAGGAGGGCGGCTCCGCGATTTGCGAGTCGGCACAAAGGGGAGAGAGAAAGAACGCCAAACCCACCCCGTGCCACCTGTAGGCCGTCTGCCCGCAACCCCGGCTCGGAGGGGAGCACGGCCGCTCCCCGAGGTGCCCCCACGGATCCCGGTGTCCCCGCACCCGCTGAAAGACGCCGAAAGCCGTGCGGAGCTCCCGGCTGGCAGCTCGGGGAGCGCAGCCCCGACGGTGGGTCGGACGCGGGGCGGACACGTGGCGGCACCGCGCCCCGACGGGCGGACCGGCGCAGCGCTCTGCCGAATCCCGGCTCCTCCTCATCCAACTGCCCCCCGAGCACCGTGCAAATAACAACAACTGACCTCTCCGGTGGGGACGGCCGCGTCGCTCCTCGCTACCGACGCAACGAAGCCCCGAGCTCCCGACTTTCCCAAGGATTTCCCAACGAGCGCGGAGCCCTAACGCCCAAAGCCCGCCTAGAGAAGGTCTGGGATCGGATTTCGGCACTTCAAGCCGGCTGGGTGCGGGGAGACGCGCGGAGTTGGGCGCAGGGAGCACCGAGAGCCGCCCGCACCGCGTCCCCCCCGGACGGCGCCATCGGAGCCCCGCTCCCCTCAGCCCCACGGGCGCCCGCGCTCACCTCCTCCTCAGCGCCCCGGGGCGGAACCAGGCACGGCTCCGGCTCCGCCACCCCGGGCATCCGCGGCGGCACCGAGCCCGCGGCCGGGCCGCTCCTCCTTCTCCTCCTTCTCCTCCTCCTCCCCCCCCCACAGCGCGGGGCTGAGGCACGGCGGCGGGCGGAGCGCGCGCCCCTCGCGGCGGAGGGACGCGGCACTGCAGCCGCCCGCGCGCGGCGGTAACGGCGGAGCTGCGCTGCCCTGCGGCGGCGGGAACGGCACCTGTGCGCCGAGCCGAGCCGAGCCTGCAGAGCGGGCTCGGCTTGGGGCGGCGGCACGGGCTGGGAGGTTGGCGAAGGGGGTGGATTGCGTGAAGTGAACGCTAATCGCAGCGGGTGAAGAAAGCAGCCTGCAGCGGCGCGGTCTTAGAGAGTGAGAGAAACGGGCAGGAATAGAGCTGGCTGCTGCTTCGGGAGGCTCTGCTACCAGAAGTTCTCCAGAACAGAGCTCTCTGCTTTGGCTGACCTTACGGCACAGCGGTTGAGCTCGCGTTATCGGCAGAAAATGGCAGAGAAGAACGGCGCTTCCTTCATCTTTGAGTGGGTGCAGGGACGGGCAGACGGAGCGCAACTGCCCAGCCTCCCCCTCAGCCCTTCCTCTCAGCTACACCTGTGTAAACCCAAAGTCAGTCCTCCAACCTGCGGCACAACGCTTCACCGCAGGCATTCTTTGAAGTCTAAAGCAGAACTGCTACTGCTCAGGACCGGCCCTTTTTGCACATCCCTGTCCCCTGCAACGAGCACAAATCATAACCTGTTACATGCTGGCTCTAGGAAGCAACCCACCGAGTATTTCCATGTGAATGCGCACTACAGCACACAACCGTGCCTTGGTTATTGTGGTTTGTAAGCAAACAGTTGCACGAAAACCTGCCGTAGGTTTTACACTCCCCTCCTTTTGCCCTATTTCCTTAAGCATCCAAATTGCCAACTCCACTGACCTATTGCACAGAGAACTGGAAGTGCAGGGAAGTCCCTCAGCTGGCGTTGGAGCTGGCTGTTGGACTAACCAGCGTTTCTCACCAGCACTGTTAGATGAGTCAGAGAGATCTCAGCAGATAATCTCGCTTGCTTACACTGGAGAGAGACCCACAGATTCAGGAGCTTCGGTACTAATGCAGAATTCAGAAGCGCTTGTCACAGTACACAGCCGTATTTGAAAAGTAATGCTTTTAATTAGAGGGAGATTTCATTTCTGCTTCAAAATTTGGTGGATGATTTTAATAAGAGAGTAGGAATTATAAGCTCATGCGTCAAGACCCCATTAATTAAATATTTGCATGTGCTTATATATGTAGATTGCTTCAAAAGTAATGCCTCCTATTTATTTCCATGGAAACAACTACAGATACAAAGAGCACAATAGCACTAATTGATAGAGCAAATTCTCAGCTTCAAATCACTATTTTTTCAAAACAGCCACCACCATTAACTATGCATTTTTGACAGTGATGAACAAGAGCCTGCATGCCGCACTTGTAAACATCTGCACCAGTGGAATGACCCACTGTCACCAATGCTGAAATACCCCACCTCACTGTGCTCACATCCACTATTTGCTCTCCATAAACATTCAGCAAGCATTGATAAATGTCAGTGGGTGCCATTTTTTCAGTATGGAAGACTTCAGTTCCACACTTTTGCTTTGTGCACACTCCCATGTCAAACACCATTCTGTCAGGCTGCCCCTCTGCTGCCATCTGTTGCACAGCAACAAAATGTAATGGGATATTGGTGGGAAGATTCAACCTCTACTGCTGTACCACCAACATCCATCTCTGACATCGTGGGCCAGCAGAATAAAGCAGGAGGCATTACTTTCGGAGCAGCCCTCATGTAATTTAAAGACTGCCATTTCTTCAATCTTAACATTCAGAGTGAAGCAGTAGATTTGACACTGTTTCTTTAAGTATGGATACATTCGCTGAGCTCATACCTGCAGCCTCTGCTTAGTCTGTTCTGCAGCTCGAAGTAACTGCAAGCAGGGCAGTATCTACTGCTCCATCCCTATTTAACAAACAGTTAATCATATGAAGAATGTGCGTGTGCATTTGCAACACTTCTGATTGTTTTCAATGGCCAGCTGTATTGAGAATTTGTTCAAGGATCAATGTGCATTTTATATAAATACAATTACAGTTGTGAATATAATTCCCTAAAGCCCCAAATTAAATTTTCCTAATCCATCATCTCTTTCTGCTATTGAAATGAATGGAAATTTTGATAGTGATTTCACTGCAAGCAGGTGCAGCTCATTTATGTACAAGCATTTCAGGTCATTTTCTTCTCTGACATTTACAGGTATAAATCCAAAATAACTCTACTGACACAATCTAATTTTCCACCAGAAAGACACATCTTCTTCCAAGACTCCAGCCCTCACCCTTAACTATGAATTTCTAAAACTATTTATTTTTCTTTAATACCATCTGAGTCCCACCCAGCCTTCCTGAAGTTAATTAAAACCATTTGAAACTATTCCCAGATATAATTTATGGAGTGGCTCTGCTGGTAGGTATGTTAGCTTTCCACAGGGATGGACAGAGGGCAATTAATCCACCTGTTTGAAAACACACGCTCCCTACCCTAACCCTTGCATTAAGAACAGCACCTGCGTGGGGAAAAAATACAGCTGTTAGGTAGCTCCTAGCTGGGAACCAAGTATAAAAATACATTGATATATACATTAAAATACACTGATGTATACATGAAAATACAACCAGTAGGCGCTGTGTTCAGCTGGTAACTGGGAGCCACCAATTCTGCTGCTTAAGAAGAGGTCTTGTAAAACGAATTAATAACACTTTATTTTTTGGGGGGCAATCCAAGTCGTTGCTATTCCAAGCTGCTCTAACACCAATAGTAAGGTATCTTTAAAAAGATGTAGTTTTCAAACAGATGCACGTATAGTCCTCTAGGGATGTCTTCTTGTATGTGTAGGTACACACGTGACACAGTTTTATACACGCGTAGGACTACCGTGTGTGCTATCAACAACTCCCCAAAACTGCTCTGCACATGAAGCCAGTGATTCCACACGGTATTATTTGGGGTATTTTTCACCAGAAGTACCTCACAGATGTGAGCTAATTTACATTTCCTGCAAGATGCGCTGTCTTCATGACAAAGAAACATGCCAGAGGCCATACTGCAAATCGTCTGCAGAGGAAAAGCTGACACCCAGCAATTTCTATCCTTCTCCCCATGTCCACATATCCCATCCGCTCCGACTCGGCCCAGAAATGCTGAGTGCCAGTGGCTCCTATCGATTTCATTTGCACCTGTGAGCACTCAGCACTTCTGCACATTAGGCCAGAGGAGTCTGAGAGGTAAGACAAACACAGGAGCCACAAAAAAGGTATCCTGGATAAAGCAGCTTACTCAGCAACGTGCACAAAGACTACAGCAGCAACAGGGACAAAAGAGAATTCTTCTCATTCACCTGCCTTTATCACAGGATGATCCTTTCTCTTCCCTTTCCTTTATTCTTTCCTCTGTGCACCTTCAGATTCTACAGATGAACTGGAATCCTACTTAAATCTATCCACAAATGTGCAAAATAATCTGGAAAGAGAGTTAAGGGCTCTAATTAAAGATTGCATTACAATAATATGCATGAAGAGCCTGAATGACAAGGTTATGTTTATGACCATAATTCTGGCTTTTCCTAACTCCTGAATGCAAAACTCTGCAACAGAAGCAACTTTTAACTCAAGAAAACTAACATGAAAAGTTCCCCATTCGCTATCATCAGCTGTGTACAGACACATCACAACACCTGTAACTACATCACCTGCCAATGAGAAGAAATTCCCTAACTGGGAAGCTGGGTGTTGGTGCCATTTGTTGGTCTGATCACTGAAGCAGGTGAGGCAGTACTGAGAAATCCAGAAAACCAAGGCCTTTTCTCCTTATTCCCTGCAGGAATCGTCCCTGGCAGTCCAAGATGCCAAAACTCCTGGCAGCACACTGTGCCTGGTCACACTGTTTGTGCTTTGACAAACTGCCAGCGTTTTGCTAAGAATTCAAGTGCTAAAAGGGAAATTACAAAGTTTTGATCTCAGCCAGAACTGAAGAGAATTTCACAAAATAATAATAATAACACCTGTTTTTTTTGTTTGTTTGTTTGTTTGTTTGTTTTCCTGGTTCTGAGACTTTCCTCCTGGCCGGGTTCCAAGGGATAATGGCAAAAAATACAGTTGCTTCATCCTCTAAAAACAGTGCTGTCAGAGTCCTCTACAAGGGTAAATTCTAATAATCTGAAATGAATGTGCTGGTTCTGAGTTTGAACCAGTAGTAAAAGACTGTATGGTAGTACACATAAAGTCTTCTGTACAAGGAGGAATATATTTATGAATCTTAGCAAATGCAGCACGTAGTCCCACTGTTCCAAAATGTGATACTGCACAGAGAGAGATTTTGGAAAGCTCATCTCACGTTGGATGGACTTCACTCCAAGCTTCTGATCCCTCTCCCAGGAGAAGAGTTTATTTACATCAGTGATCATGAATTCCCTACTCTCTGTAATGCCATGGGACAGCTGTCAAGATCAAGTGCACCTTTTTTGACAGCCAACACTAATGAGGCTTCTGTTCTTACCTATAGGAAATAATGACTGTTAGGAGTTGGGTATCTTTGACTGCTACTGAAACTAATACAAACTAATACCAGCCAAATATAATTGGCAGCTTCCAGGAAACACTCAACTGGTTTTTCTTAGGGCTTGCTTGTTAGCACATCTATTGAGTGAACAGACATTAACAGTAACTGAGTCACAAAAGTAAGAACACAAATTCAGGATGCATACAGTAGCAACAACAAAAATTCCTGTGTACAGCTCAAAGTCAATAACCCATTCATTGCCTGCATCATTTTAGTATCAGTTGGGCACTTTCCTGTATCAGTGTTTCATCAGCATCTTTGCAGAGCTCTTTTGAATTACTTGCAAACAGCTGACTTGCACATTCCAGATCTAATATCACAGGGGTAAACATGTTCCCACCCATGACACCACCAAATGGGGGCCTTCTGATCACTGGTCACCAGAATGGCTCTGCCCAGTCATTTGGAGAACTGTGTTTCATTACATATTTAAATATGTTCAGCCTTGCCTGCCTTTCAGGTTGTTTTTTACATTTCAGATTTACTGTATTTCAGGATTATTTACAGGGTGTGTAAATTCTTCTCTCTCTTTCAGAAGCCTGACATTTGACCTTTGCTGCTCCCTGCATTAATTATACCTAGCCTTTCTCTTTTGTTAAATGTTCCATATGTTACTTTTCACATATAGGCTGAATGTTTTCTCCTATCTTCTATAGGAGACTTGATGGGCTGCTATGACATGTCTTGGAGAATCCATTCTTTCAGCTGCTGGGAAAAGATGTGTTTAGCCTGTGCTGTCTGAGGCATATGGACTAGCCCCCGAGTTAAGCAGATGGGAACTACGCAGTCCTAGAAACACAAGCACAACCACGGGTGAAATTTCAACATAAGCACGATTGCATTTCTCTCATTTTGTCTGTTAGCAAACCCAAAATATAGGAAAGGTTGATTTGACTATGGCGATAGGTAGTTTAAGGTTAGGGAAGAAATTTGCATGCGGGTCTCTCACACCTTTAAATGCAGTAAAACCTCTCTGAGTTGTGACACATGAGCAATAATTAATGCAAATTTAAAAAGTATTTTTCCACTCAGCAAAGCAATCTGCTCCAGTGTAACCTGAGCATCATTCCTTCCAGTGGTCCGAAGAGTACAATCTGACCTGTACAAATTGAAAAGGAAGGCTTTGGCTCATTAGCATTTCCTCCAAACTAATCATAAATCTCGATATGAGCTTCAAGATGGTATTTGGAAGTGATCAGCTATCACCAGAATGCCACTAACACAATCTCAGCAAGTAAGAGTACAAACTGTGTTTTAACACAGAAGATTTAAAAGGTTATATATATATTTTTATTATTATTATTATTTTAATGTTTGTAATCATGGGAACCACTGAAGTGCAGTGCTGTATGATTACTTTTATGATTACATTAATTGCAGAATTTCTTATAACACAACTGGTCTTCCCATTCCCACACCTCAGCCATGACCAAGAGCCCTTCAGATCCCTATAAGAGATGGATGTGCTGTAGCTCATGGCCATTACCCACCTCGTTTTAACATTACATCTAGGAGGAATTTTTCCTGTTCAGATATCCTTTCTGGGAGCATTTCCACAGATTCCAGGAGGAGGTTTTTGACCTGCCAGTATCATTGGCAAAACATTAGCAGCATCACTGGTGTTAAGTGAGGCAGCAGACCAGAGTCATCTCACTAGGGGCCGAGAGAAATGTGTTTTGTTCTCAGTGGTAGACTGCAAGGTGTCTCAGAGATGCTAGGGCATGAGCATCAGTCTCCTGCAGCATCAACAGTAAGGACTGCATCTCAGTGATAGTGACTGAAAGGTGCAGCTAGCTATGGCTGCCCTCTCAAGCCTTTTCTAAAGCACTCGTCAACAATTTGCACTGTTTATTCATCTTTAGGTTTAGGTCTTTTTTTAAATCCCCACTCTGGCCTGAACGAGGGCAAGAGCTAAATAACCTCTGCAAATTTTATGCTTCACTATAGATCTGCGTATTGGAATTAACAAACACATCAGACAGGAGAACATCTGCTCTTAAATTTCTCTGTAATGAAAACTAATAAAAGAAACTTCCTTCTCCTACTCAGTTTCTGGACCAAGAAAGCACTTTGCACCTTGCTCTATAATTATCTGGTTTCTCTTAATAGCCTTCTGGAGGCCAAATGAAGGGCCCTTTGCCTATTTAGTTTAATTAAGTCAGGTGTTGCTTCTACATCTGCTACTTCACTTCCATGGCTGGAGAGAGGGGTGGTACTGTTATTCCATACATCCTGGCTAGAACTTAAGACTATTAGCTGCTCTGAATTAACATTTTGTCAGCTTTCCAGGTCCAGATGTAAATCTTACATGTCTTTAATTCCCAGATCACTTTTACAACTGTTTTTTTTTTTTCTTTTATAGAGAAAAAAAAGCATACATTTGTTCTTTTTTAATTGTCTAGAACAGCTGCTATTTTTAATGGCTATCTTCCCCCATCAACTGTTTTGTTGTTGTTGTTGTTGTTTGGTTTTCGTTTTTTGTTTGATTTGAATTAGCCTGGTTACTTCAGAATTCAGCCCCTGGAACAACCTATTTCATATTCAAACAAGCAAGTTTTGTCTGCCATCTCCTTATCTTACACCTTTGCTTCTACAAAACAGGATCAAGTAGGACCTCCCCCTCTTCATCACTAACAGAGACTGATGATCCAAACCACTTAGCTGCTCAACAATGTCATCTTCTTCTTCATTGTGATCTTGAAAGCATTTGCACCTCAGATTCAATTCCTGGCCCTCCTAATTTCTATTTGTTTGCTTCAAGTCAGATAGAGAACTACCAATCCTGAGTACTTCTGAAGAATCTTTTTGTACATGCTATAAACTGTACTTTTTTCTACAACTCAACTCTGTTTTCCTTTGGTGGAGTAGCACAATATTCTTGATTCCTGTTCACCTTTGGCTTCTTTTCTGCAGATATGTTTGGCTAATTCTCATCCGTCCTCTTTCTGTGCAGCCAGTTATTGCTTGTTTAACTTCAGCCTATTTTTTCATTAAGCCACCCAGTTCATACAGTATTGTTTTATTCTACTTTGTCTTACAAGATGCTTGCCACTGCAAATTAATTATTTAGCACACTATTTATGCCATCATCCAGGTCTGTAATGAAAACACCAGTCAGTTCTACAAACGTCATGCATTACAGCCTTTTCCATCAATAGGGAAAATGGGTAACTCCTCTCAGCTATAAGGTTTCTAACCAGGTTCGCATCTATTCTTTGGTAGGTTCATGTGGAGCATATTTCTGCAGGAATCTGAAAGGAACAACTACTATGTTTATGCCATACATGAGAATGGTTTCCCTGTTTCAGAGGAAAATAACATCAGCTAGATTTGTTTATTCTTTTCCTCTAGACAGATCCCTTCTGGATGCTATAGTTGTAGGAGCTTACAAGGATGGATGACCTGCTCCAACATTTTTCCAGGATTTGAAATAAAGATTGATAATTTTGAAAAGACAGGGGCATGCACTTAGTAAGAGGAAAGACAAAACCACAAACAGCCATACCAAGCCCATTTTGTGGTCCTACTCCCTCACTCCCAAGAAGACACACAGATACAGCCACGTCATAGAGGCTTTACAGTTATTCCTGCTCCTGTCTTAAATGCAATCTCATTGCTGCATTACATTAAGGAAAAACTGAGAGACACATAAGGTATGAACAGTTAATAAAATCATACTGCAGTACCAGGCCAGTGACAATCTGCAGCGGCTTAGTTCTGAGGGACACCTTTGCACAAAGTGCAATGCCTTGTGCTTGAAAAACCTGGAGGAGTCCCTGTCTGTCGCTTTGAAATCACTACCTCATTCAAGCAGTGTTGCACAAGAGCTTCTCTACCTACTGGTTTAGGTCTCCTTTGTCTACCTATCAAGGAAGCACAATTATGCAAAATGGAATTCAGCTAGAAACACAAGGCGAATAACCTTTACTCCGAGATATGCAATGTTTAATGGCCAATTAGGTGGGTGAGTTCCTGTGGTGGCATCTTCACATAAGCCTGAGGGAGAAGAGCAATCCTTGGTATTTACTGTGTTACTCTGGATGATGCAATCTCTGCCCTATTCCAACCATTCTTCAACAGTACTCACTTAATGTCATCTTCCAAAATTATTACTCTACTATTAAATGCTGAGCACCCTTGATATAAACCTCTGAAACATAACCCATGGCATTTTCCTCTTATAGACTGATGGCCAGATTAATCCAAATCTTTGTTTACATCAGTATAAATCTATCACAGTCTCACTGGTGCTACCCTTGATTTATATGGGCGCAACAGAGATAAGATCCCAACCAAAGCCCTTAACAAGTGATTTATTTTTCTTAATCAGAAAAATCAAAACTAAGATTTAAGGTGGCTAAAAGAATTTAAACAATGAATACATTCTTGAAGATACTTTTTGCAACCTTTAAAAATCTTTTATCACAACCACTGACAACCAACTGCATCCCTGAAGAATGCTTATCAAAAGATCCTTCTAAAACTGTGTCAATGTCTCTAGGGCCTTGTAGGCTTGCATATGTATTTGAGTCACTTGTGTATTTGCAACCAGAGAAAAAAGATTTTCAATGTCATCAGACTGACCTTTGAAGATTTATATTTAATATTGATGAATTGCAAAGCTGGATGTCATGAACTGGCTAAATCATGGCTAACTGAGCCATCCAGTGTCTCATCAATGCAATAAAGTAACTGGACAAGCTCAGTTTGAACAATCAGCTTGTACTGTCTCAAGTAAGTCTAGACTCACACAAATTCTTAGAGGAGTGTCTGCATGCAGTATTACTGTCTGAAATAGTTGTTTCATTCGTGGAATAAACTAGACAAGAGGAAACGTTAGCAAAACTTCAACAGAAATTTGGAGTAAAGACAAAAACAGCATTGTGAGTTGCATCTCTTTTACAGGCATATTAGAGGGATGATCACCCAGTGTTTAGACACAGCATGTGGCAAGCTTTCTTTGCCTGATAGTGCCTGAGAGCCTTCTGAGAACACAGTGCAAGTTGTCCTCTCAGAGAGATTGCTGACTTTTCTTGGAATGGGTACCTGCACCTCCTGAACCCTGATAACAGCACACAAATGTAGAGAACGGTGTGCAGGTGTAAGCATTATGATGGCTCTACTTCTTCACTGAACATCTGTTCTCCTTCACTGTCCTTGGTCTTTCATGCCTCAATCTTCGTTTTCCAAGTCAGCATCATCGTCTCATCTGAGAGAAGGGAAAAACAGCTACATATTCTCCAAACACTTTATTTGTAACATCTGCAAGGCACCCACTCCTGCCTCTGCCTCTTCACTATTTTTTTCTCAAAAAACGAGAAAATTCGTATTTGTTCTGCATTAGTAGTTGACTTAAAAAATAATACGTTGTTCTAAGAGAGTGAAAGGAGAGTTTTCATAGCTGAAACTTAACTTAGGGCTAAGTTCAATATGTATTACAGTATTACAGAGTCTGGAGACTTCAACTTTTGCTGCTGAACATCTCCAGAACTGCCTAATAAGAAGTTCAATCATAGTCCAACAGGTCTATTCAAACTAGGGCATTTGCATTTTAAAACTGACAGTTGTATTCTGAACCTGTCCAGCAAGTTCAATGCTCACAAGACAGAGCTTGCACACGCTTGCAGCCACTTGAATCTGAATACATGAGGGCAGCTCTGAAAGTAATACCTCCTATTATATTATGTTGGCCCACAACATCAGAGGCAGATGTTGGTGCTATGGCACTAGAGTTTGAAACTTGCCATCAGTATTCTGTTCCATTTTTTTTGCTGCACAACAGATGGCAGCAGAGGGGCAGTCTTGACAGAATGGCATCTGACATAGAGTGAGTATGATACAGAGGTGTGTCACTGAACTCAGCTCTATGTTGAAAAAATGGCACCCACAGACATTCGCCAATACTTGGTGTGCATTTATGGAGAGCAAACAGTGGATGTGAGCACAGTGAGGTGTTGGGTGGTGCATTTCAGCAGTGGTAACAGTGACGTGAATGGCAAGCCAAGTTCTGAACAACCACGCAGTTTTTTTTTGAGGGAGCCATGCAGTCTCTTTTTCATTTCTGGAAAAATTGCACAGCTAACGTTGGTTTCTACTGTTTAATAGTTGAGAATTTGCTCTATCAACTAGTGTTATAGTGCTCTTTGTATCTGTTGTAGTTTCCATGGAAAAAAATGGGAGGCATTATTTTTGGGTAACCTATCTATAAAGCCTAACTAACAGTTTTATTTTCCTAAGCTGTTCCATTACTGTTCACAAGTGTGTCCTCTGAGTGCTTTGTTTGATGTGTTTGTTTGAAATGAGGTAAGGCTGAGCACCTCCAAGTACTACAGCCCTGATAGGCCACCACATCCCTGGTCAAACTGATCCACATGGTTTAGTTGTTGTCATAATTTCTGGTCATTCTTTAATAAAAAAGAAAGAATAGGAAGTGATAAAACACAAAAACTCTCTATGTACAAAAATGAGCCACAATGACAGATTAAAAATATTTATCTAAAAGAAGAGACAAATAAGGAGTGAATAAACAAATGTAAGCTAATAAATGATGTGAAAACTTTGGAAGAGCAAGATAACATTCTTATAAGAGAGAGAAAGAGATCATTGGAAGCAAATAATTTAAAAACTGTCCTAAGACAGTATGATTTTAGAGTATAAAAAGTTAGTATTAGGATTTCACAGTTGAAAAATTTGTGAAAATAAGTTAGCTTTTTTTTTGTTTGTTTGGTTTGTTTTGTTTTAATACAGACATTTGTGTGAAAATGATAAAAAAAATTAAAAACGTGAGGGTATAAATCCTCATGCTTTGGGAACTAAGTGAAGTGCCACAAAGTAGAGGCTGGAAGAAACTTATCATCTGGATAACAGAGTTGTTGGAGAGTACCAGTCACAAGACAAAAACCTGGGGAACACCACTTGTCACCAGCCTCCATATGGAAATGGAACCATCAGCCACAGCCCTCTGGCTGCAACCTTACAACCAATTCCTTGTCCCCTGGATAGTCCACCCTTTGAACCTATATGTCTCCAACGTAGAGATAAAACTGTCAAGGAACCATGTCGAAGGCAGTGCGCATGTCAAGACAAACAGCATTCATTACCCTTTCTTTGTCCAGTGATGCCATCATTCCATTGTTGAAGGCCAACACATTGGTCCAGCACCATCTGCTCTTAGTGAAACATTAAAGAGCTGCCAGCTCTGCTCCATTCCTCTGTCCCTAAGGACAGCTTCCCAGGGAATCTCATCCAGTAATTCCTTAAACAGCCTGAATTTTGTTCTCCCAAAGATCAGGGTCCCAACTGTACTTTTTGCCAGGCCTGTCTTCCTCAGGATCTCAAACTCAACCAAAGGGCACAGTCACTACAGCCCAGAGTGCCTCCAATTGCAGCTTCTTTAATCAGATCCTCCGCAAAGGGAAGTACCAGGTGAAGTAATACTTCACCACTGTTTGGTGAAACTGACCACCCCTTCCAAGAACACCTCCATTGAGATGATGCTTGGAATGCAGCTCAATGACTCAAACACCTTCCTGAGCACCAAGTAGGCTGAAGCACGGCACAGCACAGCTAGAAATGGACCTTGGTGTGCCCACTGAGAGCAAAATGGAGAACCTGCCCTTCCCAGACACTCCCTGGGTACCTGTGCCCCAGAACTGAGCAGCAGACACTGCTCATCAGGCAGTGGGCATCACTCCAGCATATTTTCTCTGCTGCCCTGCCATATTTTGGGGAACCTGACAAAGACAATGCTGTGTGGAGGTTTGCAACAGAGAGCTGTTAACATACAGGCAGTGAGCACTCAACATCTTGGAGAGATTTCATGACCTCTGGGAGCTCCAGCCTGTATACCCTCATCAGTAAATTAATTGTGTGAAGAAACGCCCTGTATGTGAATGTCTGTGCATGGAGTGCTGAGTGCCCCACTCTGCACAACCAAGGAGCATTTGCAGAAAAACAGAACCACACACAGACTGAGGTTGGCAGGCTCCTCGGTCTGTCTGATAGGACAAGGAGAAATGGCTGCAAACTAAATGAGGGGAGAACTACATTGAATATAAGAAAAAAGTATTTTACAGTGAGGGGAGTGAAGCACTGGAACATGTTGCCTACAGAGACGGTGGATGCCCACATAATCACAGAATCACCAAGGTTGGAAATGACCTCCAAGATCATCCAGTCCAAGCATCCACCTATCACCAGTATTTCCCCACTAAACCATGTCTCTCAGTACAACATCAGTGTGTTTCTTAAAACCTCTAGGGATGGTGACTCCACCACCTCCCTGGGCAGCCTGTTCCAGCACCTGACCGCTCTTCTCTAAAAGCAATGTTTCCTAATAATGCCACACAGCAAATGGAAAGTTAGCATTATGCCATACGAAGAGTAGAAAATTCAGCAAGAGGAGCCAGAATCAGGGTATTTTCACAAAGACTGATATAACAAGAAGTCCTTCCTCCCCCCAGTACTCCAACAAAGTGGCCTTTCCTGATTTAATTACTGACTACTTTACTAGTTGGAAGATGTTCCCACCAGTAATTTGTCTTTTTTTAGCACACGCAGAGTTGGGCATATTAGTTTATAAATAGGGATGAGTTCAGTTGTCTTGCTCTTCTCAGGAAGAATTTCACATTTTGTTCCCTGACAGCATCTGTAAGCTCAATCAGGTATGTCAATCAAAATCTAAATTATTAAAGCGTGGCAAATAAATAGAGGCACTTAATATCCATTAAAGCCACGCATACAAAATTTTGACTGAAGATTAATATATAAAATGGGATAAAATAATAAGCAGTTCTCAAAACTCCATGGACACAGGGAATGCAAACAAACAAACAAAAAGCCAAACCCAACCATCCAGAAAAAAAGAAAAAAAAAAAGAACCAGGGCAGAAAATACACTGCAAATTGCAAAGTCCTTTTTACTCAATTTTAAAGCTGTCCATCACGAGTTTGGACCATCTGACTCTTAGATGTGCTGCTCATCCTGCAACTGACTGGCAAATAGCAATAGATCAACCCTTGTTTATAGCATGCCTGAGCCGTTGCCTGACACAGTCAGTCTGCTAAGGTACAATCACTGATTGATTTCCAGCTTGAGACCTTTTGAAATATCTCAGTTTTAAAAAAATAAATCTTTTTTTGTATAGCAGCTGGGAGACATTTGGACAGAAGACAGTACTTCCCAGTATCCCAGCCCTCTGTCCATTGCTTAGATTAACTCACTCCCTGTTTGGCCAAAAAAGACTTTCACATTCTTCTTGGTCTGAACACTAGCATACTTCAACAATACATTTTTACTGAGGATTCTGTATATGGAGTGAAACACATTTTTGCTTACTGTGTAACCCGGAGTGCCAGCTGAATGATTAGATTCCAAAACAAATGGGCCAAATGCTCTTATCTATTATCTTTATCGAACCTCAGTGGGTGAAGTAGGCTTGAATGTTAGCAAAAGAACTCGGCTGACTCACCGAACCTAATCTGTAAGTAACTAAATAAACACCTTTGTAGCAATTTCCCCAACTTTTTCTGTAACCATAACAGGTATCTTTTCCAGCAGACCTGTTTATTCCCCTCAGCACATCTGTTCACCAAGTCCTGTTGGTGTTTTCCAAGCCGTAGTGCACGCTTACTGTAGAAAAAAAAAGGATAAAGGATAAAGGAGTAGTCACTACGTTTCGAGCTATGCAAACAGACTCAGAAATTCTCTTTAAAACAAGGAAAGGAATCCTTGAGTTCTGACAGTTTGATAGCTGTCCTAAGAAGGTAGAAAGATCTCCATTTCAGAAAATGCTGTCATCATTCAAATGTCAGCACAGAAGACTATTACTTCAGCACTCAGACAAGATTACAGTAGCCCTTCTCTTTTCATTAACTCAATGGCATTTCATGATCTCCTTTTGCTTCTGGATTCAAATCCTTGCATCAATTTCTGCATTTGGCAGGAGGAAAATTAGGAGTGGTTCTCATTCAGTATTGAATTCCCTTCATTTCACTGAAGGAAAAATAAGAGGAAATATTCCTTTTCCCCTAAGGAAAGATATCTAACGTGTTCTGAATAAAATCTCTGTTTTTAAACTAGCTAGCACAATCATCAGCCAAGTAGTAATGGTAGGTGGATGGTTGGACTGGATGATCTTAGAGATCTTTTCCAACCTTAATGGTTTCATGATTCTATGGTCTATTAATTGATACAAAAGAGCAGTCTAACACATCTCTTGGATTCAGATAGGTTGTCATCTGCATTTACTTAGGTATTAAAAAGCAGTGCTGGAAATAATACAGCCTAGAGATACTACACTCAAATAGCTTTCATTTAGAACAGAAATGGGATACATGCTGAGTGTACAGGCACATCTTTGCTGCTGTTGAATAACAGACAACTGCAGACAATTAAGGAGTTTTCGTAAATAACACAAGCAGCATCACCAACCCTTAGGAGTGAATTACATCTATTACTGATACAAAAACTGAATTAGTAAATGCCTGCTTAAAAATTCAGGCTAATTTCTGCACATTGTACAGACAAGTAACCTTGTGGGCGATTTCAGCATGACTAATTCAAGGTGAGCTGAAGCTGTTTAAAATGCAGAAACTGGAGCACTGAGTATCTTTTATTTCAACATAGCAACTCTATATAGGTATGAAGCAAGGTAAGTCCTGGATCTGTTAAGGCCATTGAGCATTCTGAGCTCTGCAGTGGTTATTGGTGGTACAGAGGCATCTAATAAAGTGAAGAAAGAGATGAAATGCCAGACCTGCAAAGGAAGCTTCCTTTTCCCCAGTATCTGCCAGGAAGGTTTCTTCACATTTAGGCTTGCTATAAACTAGCAGTGGCTTGCAGGAATAGTTTATCAACCAACACATTAACTGATGAGAACAAAACGAACTGAATGTCAAGGTGGGCAAGTTTTAGATCAACTCTTGCTGAATTAATTGCACACTGTCTAACGAACAGTATGCTGAAGGGACAATTTGATTGAAGGGGCAATTTTATTTACAAGTGAAAAGCATGACACTGATTAACACTTCACATTCATAGAGAATGCCTATGTGCAACAGAAAATAGAACCAAGAAGCAGAGTTCATAACAGGAATAGAGAGAAAAATGGAAAAATAATGAGGACAAGAAAAATAAGAAGTATATTTAATTTGCATTGGCCTTTCCTTTCCTTTTTCAAGAAAATGGTGACTCCAGGTCTGAAAAGCAATTTACTTAGTCCATTTTAACATCTGTCTGTATAAATAGGTATATCAGCAAATTACCATCATTTCAAAATTTAATTTCCATTCAACTAATATGAAACAAATTTTGCAAGTTTTAATAGGCTATAAACATTGTTATTTCTTGAGATTATAATTTGTCTTCCTCAAATTATATTTAAAAATATATATATTCAATATATGCACTATAGTGTTCAAGTATTTAAAAACAGTAAGGCTCCAACACAACGCTATTCTGGCAAACACAATATACATATATAGACAGAAAAATAAAACAACTGTATTTATTACTGCCCCTCCCCCCATATACACTAAACATCAATAATGAGAGTATTGGCATCATTCAAGAAATGGCATACAGTGAGGAAATCATAATAATCGACACAATTATCTGTTTTTCTATGAATATATCAAAGCAACAGACACCAATTCAGACTCCTTTCCTTTGATACTGTAATGGGTAATTTCCAAGGGAACTAAAAGAAATGTGTACCTAAAGAAGATGTGTAACTAAACTCTCGCTGAATGAACAATCTGCCATTTATAGGGTACCCCCAACATATTAATGAGCTCTTCACATGCATTTTACAGATGGATTTGCTAAGTACATGACTTACAGGAATCATTTTCAGCCCCTCATGAGAGAGTGATAGCTACAGTTTCCTATACACAACAATGACATGTAGAAAGTATTGAGAAGGGAGAGACAGATGAATCATCTGGAATTGCCAAGGGATTTGTAAGACTGCATAGCCATCAAAACTAGAATTCAACCTAAATAAGGAAGTTAATATACTTCAATTACTTACTCTAAGTAACTCCAGTACAGCAGACAGATGAATCATTTTCCTATCTTCTATATGAATTATGTGCAAGTGAATAAATGAAAGCATGTGAAGAAAGAGGAACAACTTATGGAAAACCATTCTGGTCTCCTAGTTACTATCCTGAGAATCCTTGTAATCCTAAATCAACACCTTCTCACAGGACCTCGGCAGCAAAGTGCTTCATGGATCTCTTTTTTTTTCTTTTTTTCCCCTTTCTGTGAGAATTTCTAGAGCAAGAAGGTTTGATAGATGAGCAAAGGAGGTCTTCCACTGAGGAGTTTGGTGAGATAATCAGGTCAGAAATAAAGCTCTGAGTCTGACACGAGAGCTCTCTTACTGCTTCTGACCTGCTTTCTAGAAAATTTGCAACAAACAGGCACGAGTGATCCATGCAACACACAAAACATAAGATGCGAATCATTCAACTCTACAAAGTATGAAATATTAACAGCTCCTTTGATACTGGAGAACTAAGAACTTGGCCTCAGACCAGCTGTTAGGCAGATGCTTTCAGAGAGAAAGAAACGCGCTCACGAGTGATAAATTCATCTCCATTTATATTCTTAATGGAAACTGCTACTAAAGTATTTAACCAAGTAACCAATCTCAGCTTCCAAACTCCTTAAGTTTAAATAATGCTAATCTCTTGTGACACTTCACCCCTCGTGAAGGACACCCAATAGGCATTTGAAACCAGTGGCACACCTGCTAGATCAGACACAAATTCAAAAATGCCTGTTAGTCCCAGACGTAGCAGTTTCTTTCTGACAGTTTTCACGCATACAGAATTGCAGGGGCTGGAAGGGACCTCAGGAGATCACGGCAATACCTTGGTTCTAACTGCACATTGTGATGGAAAAAAATCCCTTTCCCAAAACTTTGTGGATAAGATCGTACCATCCACTAAAAAAAATAAAAATAAATAAGGGACACCTGCATTTTGGAACTCTGCTTGTACTGAATGTGGGGTTATTGCCCTTCAAAAGAGGAAGCATTTAAGCAGCTCTTGAAACAGCTACGGCCTTGTGATTGCCACTTTGCTTTGGAGACTGAATCACATAGATATAATTGAAATAACAGGATGCCCAGAGAGGCTGTGGATGCCCCATCCATCCCTGGAGGTGTTCAAGGCCAGGTTGGATGGGGCCCTGGGCAGCCTGGGCTGGTATTAAATGTGGAGGTTGGTGGCCCTGCATGTGGCAGGGGGTTGGAGATTCGTGATCCTTGAGGTCCCTTCCAACCCCAGCCATTCTGTGATTCTATGAAATCTGTGTCCATGGGGGAGAACATCATCAGTGTAATTCCATCCAAAGCCATTAGCGTGCTGCTGAGAGAGCCCTTCCCAACACATACCGGTGTCCCTCTGTGGAAGACCCTCAAGAAGATCTTATACATTTGTGGCATCCAGCCATTTAAACGAGTTCTTCCTACTAAGTTTTCTCTACAGCTGTTTTGCTTTCCTTCCTCCAACTGATAGACTGACACTTCTGCGCGAGCTTGAAGAGGCAGACGTGCTCTCTGCATGGCTACCAAGGGAGTGGTTTCCTTGGCAACATCCATCACGTGAAAGCCCGCTGGATAGCCGGCTACTCCTCCGACATTTCTACTTCAGCTCCATGGATAGCCGAACTGGGTACTAAGTACCCAAACCCAATCAATTGCAGCAGGAAAAGTGGGGCCGAATGGAAAAAATATCATCGACTTTACGTTTCCTTCACTTAATCCACAGTTTTGCAGATATGTAGCATTTTAGAGATGCATTATTTTTTTGTCTTATTATTTTTTTCTTCAAATGTAGCGTGTGATGTATGCATTCTATAAGCACAGTTTTCTGGCAAGCTTTACTTTGAACGTGTTTTTTTAAAATCCACCAAGTTTTATGGAGTATTTCACCTATTTTTTCTGCTACCCAGACATCGTTCATATGTTTTTATATTTTTTCAGAAAGTTCATTTTAACCAACCTATTGCAACAACAACAATTACATTTACATATCAAAATGTTACTCTTTTTTTCCCTAGTCGGCTTTGCTAAGACAAAACAGTTGGTACTGTTCTAGTCCATAAGCCCCATTTTGCTATCTGATATCAGATGTGAAAAAATACACAAAATTCAAATATTGCATCAATCAAATGAAAACTCTGCTGATATTTGCCAGATATTTTCCTGATATTTGCTCGAAAAATGATCTTTGCTCTCCTCAGTGAAATAGTGATCTTACAGAAATATGCACTAGTAAGTCTTTCAGCACCCCTTGGGTGGTTTATATTAGAAAAGCTGTGCATTGCAAGTAAAACAGTGTATTTTAAAACATCTCCATCTCCATTACATTTTCTATATACAAAATTAAATACTTGTATCACATAACTTAGTTTTCGCTTTGGTCAAATGAAAAATAGCTAAGATGACCAGATGACTGGTAGGCAGGAAATCTGCCTAAAAATAAGGTGCAGAATCCAGGGCAATTTTCAAGCCTTGGTCCCTCTCTTGCTAAACTACAGAGCAATGTAGAAATTAATCACCCATCATGATGTCAAACAGTTGAAGCCTCTCTGTCTAGGGAAATTCTGATCATCTCAGTGTGCAGCTTAGGATCCCTTACAGTACCACTACAGACAGCATACCAAACCTCACAGTCTCTGTGGGTCTACTGGAGGCACATCAATGTGCAAAAGAGTAATAAAAAAGTCAAATAATTGTTTTAATTTTTTTTTTTTTTTGGGGGGGTGGTGGTATTGGGAGGTTGGAAAGGGCAGGAGGAAGGTTATTCCACTGCACGTTGAAGGGAGGCAAAGCAATTGAGCCAGATTTGTGGGCATACCAACAAATGCCGATTTTACCGACTAAGGAATTCCCTTTCATGAAATACTGACTTTACTCTTGAAAGAACATTATTTTCAGAATTTTCTGCTCATCAAAGACCTTGCCAGTAGTCACTGTTGTCTTAACATTATCATTGCCATCTTCATCACATCCTACCCGTGCACTGATCAGTCATTTTTGAGCAGAACGGAGGAAAGAGCTTTTTTCCCTCACCCAGCAAAGCAGCGTGTTTGTAGCTGCCATCCAGGACTGCAGTGCAGGATGCCTCCCAGAGCCAGTGCAATGGCATTAGTACCACATGCACTGCTCTTTCCTTTACACTTCATAAGAATACACTATAGTAGAATTTACAATCTCACCTTTAACATTAAGGCTTTCATTAAGATCTAACTGTAGAATAAAAGTAGGAAAAACAAACAACGTTCCTATTCCAAAGACCAGAGACTCCGTGAATCAGCATAATGTAAATCAGTATTAAAAAAAACACCTTTTTTCAAATGGGTTTTTGGCAGCCAAAACTCTGTTTTAAGAAATGGTAAACCATTTTAGCAGCTGGGATTATATCATCTCTCACAGGTGGAAGTTTGGTAGATTATTTGTGATATTAAACATTCAGTGCTTCAATGAAGAGTCGTTTGACATGTAAACTTAGTAACAATTGTGCAGAAAAAGGGCTTCTTAAAATTATTTGAATGCACATTACTTTTACCTGCCACCTACCCACATATTTCACTACTCACATGCAGCTTCAGAGACACACCTGTAATACAGGCACTTCCTTAAGAATGTGCAAGATTTAACACGTGGAGAAATAAAGCCGAATTCTGGATACCTCCACCAAAACCAGCAAAGATTATCTACAATTTTTACATCTAATGCAGATAAATACCTTCCTATGAAAAACTACAAGCAGCCTAACATCCTAGGGCCTAAAGGAATGTTCACTGTCATAGAGTATATCTTTAACTGCACACCCACAAAATCGTACATGAAACTCCAGCATTATTCTCCTGGAGGCAGTACTCAAGTGCTCGTATTACAGGCAAGTTATCAGAAGTATAACGTTATTAGTAAGGATAATTGATTCATGTAAATGGGAAGTATGTTTCTGAATTTAAACATTTTCTGTCTTTTAGTACAAGCTGTCGAAAACTGTGCTATCTACTTCAGGTAATTACTAAGGTAATTCAAGGTTACACTCCTCCTAATAATATGGAAACACAAACACCCAAAATCCAACCCCAAACCAACCACCAACAGCAGCAAAAAAAAAGAAACAAAACCAAATCTCGAATAAGGGGGAAAAAAAAATACTTTGCTAGGAATAACAGAAGACCTCTCATCCAACTACACTTGATGGTAAACCATTCTAAAAGAGCAAACTATTTCCAGGAAATACAAGCACAGGCAAGGACTTGGACTTTTCAGACGGCCCCAATGATCACCGTTGTCTCAGCGTGTTATGATTTATTGTATAATCATTTAGGACTGGCAGCTCCTGGAAGGTAATAACATTAAGGGGCAGAGGTTAGCTTGTATACCGCTGCCAAACACTTTTTACACTGTTAAAAACTTCTGTTAAAAGTGTAAATCATTTTGAGCTCGTAAATGTCAAAACTTCAGCAGTCCTGTTCTACAGTCCCAGCAGCAGTTGGTAAAATTTTCAGCTGTGTCCCCCAGTGACAAAGCTAACATTATCTAATTCACTGGGCTCTAGAGAAAATATATCAAATGTGAGATATGCAACACCTCAGACTGAAGTTCCCAGGGCATTTTAAGAACTCAAGTCTGTACTAGAGGGCTTTCAAGGATCACCAAGCTGCACACAGAAACACACAGGCAACCCTGAAAACTGGTCATGAATCTCTTGCTGAAGATTAAAGTCATGCTGCTTAAAATTTTAAGAGAACTACGTTAGTGAGCAACTAAAAAGATACAGGCAGCTTTAAAAAATCATAATTATTACTGCAAAATCCGTAACAGTGTGCAGAGATGGCTAAGAGCATGGGCACTACCCTATCAGACAAATTGAATTCTAACCTGCAATCGTCATACTGGAAAAGAGTCCTGATCAAAGACACAGCTTCTCCTCAACGCATCAAGTCAGCAGGGGAAACACACAATGGCTTAGGTTAGGGGAGACCTTAAAGATCATGTAGACCAACCCTCTGCAGAACAAACACCTTGCCACAGCTAAGGCAAGATAAGGGATGATGTTTTTTTGTATACACAAGCTAGATAAAACTGACTAGTTGTCTCCACAACTGAAAATAGCCTTCTGCATCACAATTTAAATATGGCTTCTCAACTGTTCCCATGATATAAAACACACGCTCAAAAATCTTCTTTCTGTTGATTTAGTTCTGATGTCACCAAAATATTGTGACTAATGTGCAAACCAAGCAAAAACTTTCTCTTTGGACTAGTTCTGAAAAGATCAGAAGCAGAGTTCCAGCCACAGCACAAAACCCATGAAAATAGATGAGCAGCCCACGTGTGTTCAAAGGCAACTGTCTGATAGTTAATGCCAGTTAATGATAACCAGCAAAGAGATTCAGACATCTTAAACATTCAGAAGCACAGCTGAAGAGTTGAAGTCTTACTGTGATATTCGTAAATGTAAAAGTCACAACATCAACGAATTTAATATACATTAGCTTTGCTAAAGAGTTCTAAACTTCTTCCCCACCACATCAACCACAAGGAAAATACATTCTAGATGTTTTTTGATTACCTAGGAGCAACACAGTTAACCGAGTTTAGACACTGCTGCACAAAACAGTCAAGCCTTTGATTATCCAATTATGGTTTCAGGTGGTGATGGCATTTTTGAAGTGTAACAGTTTTATAACTGCTGTAATGATGCCATCTCTTATAGGAACATCTTCTGTCTCATAACACACTTGATACATTGCTCTGACAGCTTCAGTTGGCATCGCTTGGAAATACCCCTTCAACAACAGCCAGTGGGCTGTGAAATGTACCTAAGTGAAAGAAGTCACAAAATGTACTGCTTGAGCAAATATGTTAATAATGAAAGTGAAGCTAACTCACTGGGCTTAATTAATTTTAGAAAGGGAATGTTACTTGGGGCTAGGGGGGAAAAAAAGAGAGAGACATTTGCAACATACAACAACACACAGCACAGCAGCTCCTTTGCCTTGAGCCAAGGACTGTTTAGGAAGAGGTCCTAATAGCAGATTGCAGTTTGGGCATTAAGACTGCATTGCCTATTGAAACTACCCTGAATTGGAGACCCTGAAAATAGAAACAGATCCTAGGACTTGTCTTGTTCAGGTATACATCATCGTTATGTTGTATTGGTTTAATGCATTGCATTTCATTACATTTTTTATCTCCACTGCTCCGGCCATCAATTTCATCCAGTGCTTCCTGCACTACTTTCAGGATGCAAAGCTTTCTCTCCCACACCGTACAGTGCACCACAAAGTTGCAGAGATTCTTATGTCCAAACACAAGTAGTTCCTGCAAATACAGTCTTCTATTCACATGTAATTTTATACTGCAAACCAGAAAACACACACATTTACTTCAAATTCCTTAATTCCTAGATCATCTCTAACAATGGCTTACACAAATGTTACTTCTTTAAAGCTATTCAAGAAGCAAAACTGAAACGAGTTCAAGCACTGGAAACTCTTTCATTATTTCTTTTTTTTCCAGTGCTGAAAAAGAATTTAAATCCAAGTATTTGATGCCATATTAAAGAAAAAAATCAAAAAGATCACCGGATTCATATCTTTTCATGCTTTTGCTAGAGGTCAATTCCACCTCAGCAAACATATATTCTGTATTCACAGAAATTTTAAACTGCTGTAAACAACGGTACTTATATATTTTATTTATATATATATATTTTTTCCACACCACAGTGTGCATCTACATGTGTGTTATCTAAAACACACTTCATATATGCTGGGAGTTGATTATTTTGATGGTACATGCAGTGAGTTAGTGTTTGGGAATACGAAAAGTAGTGATTAAAAGCCAAGGAAGTGAACTTCTTGAACAGCAAATGGGACATCTGTTCCTTTCCTTCCCAGACTGCTATTTTTATTTTTTTTTTTCATCAATTTGTAGCTTCAATCCACAGTGTTCCAGTTTTTCTTCCCTGTAACCATTTCAGCTTGGCTACTTCCTGCCTTCTTGTCTCAGACCACGTTTTCATTCTGCTTAAATAACACTCTGGCATTGCCTTCTCATCCATAAGCATGCCACTTTTTTCCTTTATTTTTTTAGGAAAAGACACTGTTCTTCACATTTGGTGCTTCCCAGATCAGGGTGACCAGCTTGCCAGCCAGACCCACGATGATCCAGAAAACCCCTCACTTTCCTTTGATACAAACCTTTTAGTTTAATACCACCGATATTACGTACATTGCTGAAGAGCAGCTTGCTTAAATCTACAGCTCACATGAGGACATCAAGTAATAGATGGAAGGGTAACTGAGCCTTGAATCATCTGCAATATTACACTCCCCTGTGCGCTGGCACCGACCAGCTGGTTGGAGGGAACATTCTGCTTCACAGTATGTTGGTGCCACATGAGAGCCCCAGTGTCTTCATTTCCCTTACAAGCTCTTCCTTCCAGCAGAAGTTATTCAATCTGCTTTACAGTTCAAAGCTCAGCACCCCAGCAGTTAAGAAGTTTGATTTGGACTTCTCAGTAATAACCACAAAAGAATGCGACAGAAGGTGCTGTAAAAATAAATAAATAATCTGGGACCTTTGGGAATCAAAATTCGTCATTATGGCACGTATGCATGAAGATTAAGGATGCAAATGTAGCACAGAAGCAATAAGCATCAACACTTCAAGCTCAAACTGGCCCCGATTTGCTGCCAGCCAGGTATCAAGGCTGGGTAGCAGGAAATTGCAGATATCAAACAGTGAGGATCAATCAATTAAGTTGTTTATAAAATCTCAGTATTGTCACAAAACTACTGAGGACTCTTCACTAAAAAACTGTACGTGCCTCTAATGCTGAAATAAGTTAACAACAGCATAGAACTATCCAATACAAGAAGAAAAGCTTGCAATTACAGCTACCGAAACTTTTTTTGCTGTTATTTAATCCATGTCTCACACTGTTATAAAGCAATGCCTAAATCAGACAAGTTTTAGTAAGGCCCTAAAAGTTAATTTAATGGCAGTGTTTTAGGACAGCTCTCATTATTAAACGATGAAATGGAACTCAAGATTCTCTACCTAGATCATAAATCAAGAAAACCAATTAAAAAGATGTGTACTGAATGTCTGATCTAATTCAAATTTTGGTGAGCTTAAAATACTATACTCTCTGTTAATTGAATAGATGCTGCATGGTTAAGAGGGTTTGTTATGAGCCGCAGATCAATACCTTTATTTTAGCTCTCTTTACAGACGTTCCTAATGCAGCTATCACTTTGAGATCTGACAATAAGTATTTTGTTATGCGGGCAGAAGGAAAAATCCATTCCAGTTGTCCATTTCCCCAATTAGAGTTATTTCTCTTTTGAGCACTGATTGGTTGTGAGCATTCACACAGAGTGAAAGCAAGCCTCTGGCTCCAAACTACATGTTGGCACAAGGCATTAAGCCCAAACCTAGGGATTTAAGTCCTGCCCTGGGTTGCATTTTAATAGTTCAGACCCCATGAGGAAGCGTAGTATCTTCAGCCATGGGATTTCAAAGCCTGCTGCTTCTACAGGAAAAGCAGCACCTCCTGACAAGTTTTCTCCTGCAATATTTTATTCTGTTGGAATGGGTTAGTCTAATGATACTGTATGAAAATTACCTTTCTCGGGCTTCTTCATGCTGCGTTAGCTGTCAGTTTTCTTCCTTCCTATTTATAAATAATGCTTCCTATTTAACCTAAACAGCAACTCATACTCCTCTTCAACTTCACAAGCTGTCAATTGCAAATACTAATATAAAGCCCAATCTCTTAAGAGCTTTAAAATAAGCACAAGAGAAGAGATAGCTGCAAATTAGCCATAATGCACCTAAACAGCTCTGCAAAACACTCCAGTGAAAATTAACACTTCCGTTGCTAAAAGCTTGCTAAAAAACCTCGACATTTGCTCCCTTTCTGCAGGTACTGCCTCATCAAGGACCCCTGACTTCAGTCATCCCATTAATAAAGCCTGACGACAAGAGTAATAGGTATTGTGCATTAACTCTCTTGCAGAGACAGCTGTCAGCCCGTTAGGACAGCAACTGCTCCAAGAGCACTGCTCACTGCGTGCAGGGTTCGGCGTGTATCAGATTCCTGCAGGAGATTGCCAGCAGCCCTGTTTTTTGGTTTTTTTTTTATATATCTCTGTGTAATCTCTCTGAACGCAGTCTACACCAGAAGCACAGCTCTGAACACAGCTCTCGTGTCACCTAACTCCGTGCCTCAGAGTGCAAAGTGCTGCCTTTCATTGTTCATCCGGGAGGATGCTGATGTACATGCACACCATCAGCACAGCAACACACCTGCCTCAGCTGTACCAGTAGCAATGCCCCTAATGCCTAGACCAAGTGTTCCAAACGCCAAAAAAAATCGGATTCAGGTGGATCAAAAGCATCTGCAAATAGAATCACAGAATCCTTTGAGTTGGGAAAGACCTTTAAAGGTCATCTGGTCCAACTCCCCTGCAATGACACCACAGCTCCATCAGGAGCTCAGAGCCCGATCCAGTCTGTCCTTGGGGTGTTTCCAGGGATGGGGCATCCACCGCTCTCCAGACAACCTGTTCCAGTGCTTCACCACCCTCCCTGTAAAAGACTTCTTCCTTATATCCAACCAAAATCCACCCTCTTTGAGTCTGAAACCATTTCCCCTTATCTTATCATCACAGACCCTGCTAGGCAGATCTTCCAGAAAAAAGGAGAAAAGAAGTAAGAAACAAGCAAAACATTTACATTTGCCAGTTTCACACTTCTTCTCTGAAAAACTATTTTCACTTTGAAAATTTTAAATTAAAGTTTATTAAATTTCTGAAGACTGAGCGAATCAAAAGAAACCTCACAATTCCCCATGTTTTTTGGAGATGAGATAGAAGACAAACTACTGAGTGCTAATGAATGTAAGTATTTGTGGAGCTTTTTTTTCCCCTGGTTTGGTAATAAATTTGAAAAAATAGCTCAAATTGCAGTTTGATTTTTGATCACAGGCTCTGAAAGCGTAATTCAGATAGTAAGCTGAGAATAGAACTTAGACACCAGTCGTAGATATGACTTTGTCAGTTAAGATTAAGCGCAAAATGATGAAAATCTGAAAACAATTACAGGAACAGGTTGAGTATTTATTTCCTTTCTCCACCCCACTTGCTATATTTGCCATTAGAAGAGATTGTTTTCATTCCCCGTTTCAGGTTTTGCTGTAGAGGAAACCATCAGAATGTTAATAACTGCTCAATGCTATACAGGGCTCTACAGGGCTGTACACAATTGCTTTGACCTTTTCAGTATTCTACATTTTGAAGGACTCACCCTTTCAGGAATGCTCCAGCTTCCCTATTTACAATCTCACTCAGCTGTGGAGGAAGAGAGGTAACGTCCAGTTACAACTGGAAGTGCTGAGGGAAATTGTAAAAATACACTCCGAGACAATCTACCGAAGATGAAATATTCAATCCATTCCTGTGACGAAGATGGAAAAAGGAATGGAAAATATCATAAAACAAATGCACTCCCTTGACAAAGTCAATAAGGGAAAAACATGTCTTGTTAGATCCCTCCACTTGTAATTTCTGAGACCTGGTTTGTGTGCTGCAATAAAACCACCAGAATTCACAGCCTTTTGAAAAATCTTCTCGTAAATCAGCCCAGACTTATAACAGCTTTCAAGAAAGTTAAGTTACTGCTCACCAAAAAAGCTAAGTAGGACAAAGGATCCTCAGAGTCTTCATCTGCACTGTTTTTAACGGGGTGAAGTTAAGGCAGGAGGCGTAGCTGTGCCCAAGCAATGCTCTGTGCTCACTGTGCATCCCCATGTGTGCAGCCACACGGGTACCCTGCCCACAGGGACCTGGGAAGAGCATCACAGCACTGCCATCCGGGTGCCATTACAGAAGTCAACGTGCACTTCACTATTTTGCATGCTCTTCGGTGCTTGATGGTTAAGTATCTTTCCTCCAAGTAATAATTCCTATACAGCTACCGAGCAGCTGTAAAGGTTTTTGAGATCCCAGTCTGAGATCTTTAGAGAGCATGCAAGCTAAACAAATTTAGCTGGTTATTACTGCATTAGAGCAACATGAGCAAGAGCTGTCACAGACTGAGGGTGCTCCTCTCACAGCTGACACAACCTCCAGAGCAGATCTGCAGGTCAGCACGTGGCAGTGCTCAGGGCAGCAGAAACTCCTGTGTGTGTGTGGGAGGACAGGGGAGGTCTGCATTACTGGGGCTGAACAAGCCATCCACATTTGAGCACTGAGCACATTTGAGCACTGAGCATTTAAGCACACTGACACATTTGAGTGTCAGGCAGACACACAACATCTTCTGCACGTTGTCTTAATAGCACTGAGGTTTAAACAACTTGTCCATTGCCACCTCTGATAACCCCTATGTCACTGTTCCCTCTTCCTCATAACCTTTTGAGAAAAGGCAATGAGCATTCCCTTGTCCACCAGCCTCTACAAAAAGTATGCACGCTCACTGCCCACACCCCATGCCTCATGGTTAGGGAATGGAGCTAAATTAAGGCTCTACTGGTTTTTATCATGGAGATGTTTGTATCTCTAGGCCTGAGATGGGGCGTTTAGGGATTGGGATCATTACTCATATACCTTCTGGGCACTCCTTTGTCTCTGCTGCTGCTGCCCTGGTACTAGTCAAAGTTGGAATGTCATGAGAACTGTTCAGCTTGTCCTGATGAATCACATCCCCAAAATGCTCTTAACATTCTGAAAAGAGCTGTATTCCATTATACATCTAGTATTCTTAATACTTAAACTGCAGGCTTCAGTGTGAAGCTGAGTGCCGTGCCTAACTAAGAGCATTTTTGTCACCAACTGACAAACTGTCCAAAAAGTTCACTCCCTTCTACCTGAGATCTCCTGCTCTCCCATGTTAAATTGCCCATTTCTAAAGTCACTTTTTGAAAATCCTGCCATTCTCAACAACTGCTTCACAGTCTGTTACAGGAATTGTTTTGCTTTCGGTTAACATTGATCATGACTATTTACATCTCAACTGCAGTCAATTTTCTGTTACAAAAGGTTTCAGTAACCTCCCCTGCACTTCTATTTTTTGCTACCCTTCCTGTAGTCCAATGCAACTGCTCATATGTTTTTATCTGTTATTACACCCTCCTTTACACTTTTACCCTCCGTAGCCTGACAAACAAGACTGTAACCACCTTTTCAGAAATCACAAACACTTTGGTCCCCTCCTACCTTGCGACAGCGAGAGCTGTACATCTTAATGAAAGCTACAAACTACAGCAATTCAGAAAAAAAAGGTAAAACAAAATTCAGCCCGCACCCACAGGGTCATCTACTCCTCACCCCTCTTTCTGCTTTCTGAGAGGATTTCAGCTGCTGTCCTCTCCCTTCCCATACCATTGCTCATCTCGCTCCAGTCCTTTCCTTTCAAAATGCCCAGCTGAGCCCCAGCTAATGCATTAGGTTCTATTCAGCTGGGCCTGTGACTTTTTCCTGCTGAGGCAGTCATTTAATTATCTGCTTTTTCTCACTTACTTGCATGGTCTGTGACCATTGCAAAGTCATTAATGCACATGAGCACAGGTAAGTGTCCAAAAATATACTTTTTCACAGCATCCATTTTATTTCTGAAAGCGTATCTAGCTCTATTATCAACACACTGCCCGTATGATGGTGATGCAACTCAGATCGTTCAGCTTTTCAGTCAGTCAATACTAAAATCAATACAGATGTGACACTATGGCAGAAGGAGCCAAATGTTATATGAAAATGGACTGAATGTCAGATTTGTTTTGTTCCTGAGGTCAGCGATTTATACAATCTGTAATGAATGCAACATCAAGATTATGAAAGGGAGATATTTTGATATCTCTTAACGTTTCCTGCTACGCTTTGTGGCTCTAGCTCATTAAATACAAGAAAGCCACTTTAAAAAATGACTGTTAACACAGAACTAACCTGATTCACGCTTTGCATGTGCCAAAATCCATGAAATAAAAATGAAGCCCCCCTCCAGGCTCAGGTGAGAGAGGTGTGACAAGGCACAGACACGAGGCGATGATGCCCACATGCCTCCCCTTGGGTATGCAGCTGCTCCTGCATGCAGACATCTGCCTGCTTCACCATGGAAAGGAAGGCGGTCCCTACTGGGGAAAATGGAGCAGGAAAGAACAGATTGCAAAATAAATCTTGTCCTGTGTTGAGCATAGAAGGCCAGGTCTGGGGAGCAGGGCTGGAATAAGTGAAGCTGGCACTACTGCTGAGGTAGACAAGGTGGTGGGAGCTACAGGGGACAAACAAAGGAGGCCAATGGAAGGGGATGCTGCTGGCATCTCTGAGAGCGTTGCAGCCATCCCACGCTGTGGCATGGACAGACTAAAGGGGATGAATAAGGCTATATTAATTGGCAAATAACTTAATTAGCTGCAATTCCCTACTCTGAGACTTTTCATCTGCAAGGAACCTCCAGATGAAAATATCTGGGAAGGACCTTTTAGGGATTGACCTGTGGGATGGAGAAGGAACAGCTCAAATCAAGGTGATAAAACAAATATTTGGAGAATTTCTCCATTCCTGGAATCCTGACTCCCACTTTCTCAATAAACACAACCAAAATGTTTGCAATACATTACCACCTGTTCTAAAACATTCCCTCAGCTTTCACTTACAATCAAAATTTCAGCTGCTATTGATTCTCTTCATTTCTTCATACCATTGGGAAACCAAGTCCCGCGGCAGAAGTAGTAATCCTGACTGAAGAAGAGATCTAGTTAGTGTAAACATGGAATTTTCAAAGGGGATTGATTTAAAAAGAAGAAAAAAAAAAAAAAAAAAAAAAAAGGCTGTCTAAATAACTTTTTTTCCCCCTCACATTCAAATCAATTTATTAATGCAACTAGTCTTGCTGTGCGTTCATCTTTTTCTTGTTGGAAAAAACAAGCAAACAAA
Source organism: Phasianus colchicus (assembly GCF_987193195.1). Lineage (NCBI taxonomy): Eukaryota > Metazoa > Chordata > Aves > Galliformes > Phasianidae > Phasianus > Phasianus colchicus. Next base: position 2,858,505 of record NC_143443.1, read on the forward strand.
AAACTCACTACAAAAAATGACTAACAGAGATCATTGCAGCCTCATGCAGTTCACTTCTGTATACAGACAGAAAAATCAGAAGACTTGATGCTTTACAGGTAGTGTTTGTCGTGTTTACCCTCTGTCCCAATGGACAAAAAGCAGAAAATTCCAATGATGGCCTGGTGATTTCAACTTTTCAAGAAGCCAGATTCAGAATGGTTTTTACACCTTAGTATAGACGGTTTTTGTTGTTGTCATCCTACTTACAAGCATAACTGACTTTTCCAGATCTCTCTATTCTTTTCTATAAATTTTATACCCTGCCAGGTATGACAGTTTGTTCAAAAAGACAAGTTGAGATGTCAATGTGTTTTCCAGTTTTGAGAGTGTAAACTGTAAATAATTAAAGAGCAGACTGAGAAACCTGAATTCTACATCTGCTTGATTTATTTGCTAATGTTGTCAGTACATTTTCCTTATACTTTATATTAACATAGTGAGCACTATCTCTACCTCCCAAATTACCTCAATATGACAGTGCTGGGATCAAGACATTTCATCTGCAAAGTCTCAGGTAAGTGTCAAGGAAACGATTATCTCTTTCTTCCCAAGTGTCATCGTCTCATTTTCGTTTATTTCAAGATAAGTTGAACATACTTTAATCTTGGAATCAACTCTCCCTTAAATCCTTCTTTTTTAGGGCGTTGTGTAGAGGAGGTTTTCGCTTGGTAGACTGGTCCGTGACATTATGACACCGTAATGCAATTTTGCCTGATGACATCGTGTGGTCTGTAGACTGTCACATGATTCAGTGACTGCTTTGTGTGACTGGCCAATGGCCAAAACATGATGCCACTCAAAGGTTCATTTTAATCACTGCAGGCTAAGTTACCACTTGGGATGAGTTGAAGTACCACAACAACGACGTGCACAGCTGTAATAAACAAATTACCAAATGCCATTTTGTATTCAGAAATAGCACATGTAAATCACACCTTTCTCAAATTACCAGCTCAACATCAAATCTTCCAAGCTTACCTTACATCAAGAAGCTTCATGTATAATAAAATTGGTATCTTAAGAATTCAGGTTATGCATATTTTTAACAGTTGGAAGTAGTGGAAATAGGATGTCTGTTTGATATTCTAATTGGAAGCTAGTTGTTCAAAATGTATTTGCTTAACTACACAAAATATTCAAACAAACTACTTAGTTGCTTGCAACACCTGCTGAAGAAATGACACAATATCTTTTTGAACTCTAAAACACAAAAAAGAAAGCTACTGAAGCAAGCTTACCATCAATTACTGGCTCAAGGTAACTTCAGAGAGAATTTCTTCTAATCTCCAGCAATATCTCTTACATCATCTTTATAAAACTTTCAACATTTTTAAATAGCATATCAGCAACTCCTACTTCCAAGAATTCAACTCGCATGATAGACAAACACTTTTAGTGGTTTACTGAAGGCTGAAAAATTAAAGCATCTTGCTAATATGGATGTGCATATCTACGAAGAGCACTTTTACAGGTTATGTATTCTCTTAGTAAATGAAAGGACATACAAGCACAGATTCTAGAGCACAAAGCAAGACAGTGCAGTGAAAAATACCACTGGTGTCAAGCACGTTGTTTGCCCAAGCTATCAGTGCTGAGGAAAGATTCTAGGCAAATAAGACTTCAATAGAAATAATCCTATAAGTCATTATCCAAGCCTTAATATCTGTATTTCATCTTAACTCTTTGAGTAAAATCCTAATGATGAAAGGTCAAAGGGGCGACTTCCCTTGTCTTCAGAAGTGCCCAAACTTCCCCCAGCATCATTAAACTGGAATGTCATTCACTGTCATTATAATTCAGAATAACCTGGGAGGAAATGGGAACAAATCCCGTGAACAGATTTCATAAACTATGACTTATGCAGTAGCATTAATATTCTGAGGACACCACAAATAAACTGGATGAGGAATAAGAGAGAAAAGGACAGGTGAGAAGCTTCACAGTTAATATTTTTCACTACTGTGCAAGTGTTGAGACAGTAAATTGTTACAAATATTCTGCAAGCAGTTATCCTTGAAGTTTCTTTAATTGCATGCGAACAAGAAATGCCAAAAAAAAAAAAGGTTCTTTCTAATGATGAGTTTTTTTTCTTAAGTGAATAGTGAGGAAAATAGATAGAAAATATTCTGAAATATTCAGACAGAATTTTAAAGATTTCTAGTGTGATACAGAGCAGAGTTCCACCCCAACTGGGCAATGACAAGCACTGAGAGTGACTAGACTCATTAGAACATAAGTTGTCATCACCCACACCACATGGATGTTTCCAGCCACCACTGGGATATTATCATCGACAGAAATCACCATGAGTCTTCACACAGCCTGGCTGCTGACTCTATGATATTACTGGTGACCTGGGGAGTGAAAAATAAAATAATTTATTGACAAAGTTTGAGCTTGGTACAAGCACTAGCGGAACAGCAAGTATCATCAGTGAATGAACCAGCGGGTGGAGCTGTCCTGATGGTCTGGTAAGCTGGGGAGATGAAAGAAAAAGGATGCCTGGCTTCCAAAATGGAAGATTCCATCTGAAGAAGCAATACCTTCAAAAACAGTTTGGGAAAAATGTTGAAAGAAAACAGAATTTCTATATTTGTATTTAGATGATTGCCAATCCAAAATCGGAAATTAAATCTGCTCAGATGCATTTACAATATTAGCTTCAAACCAAATATTTTGCCTTTACATTCCTCATCTTTTCGTGTTTATCCTTGTAAAGTTGGTCTCAAAATACAAAATACAATCCTCATCCACCTGCCTCATCCTATCGCTTCCTTTTCATCTAAACTATTCACTACATTTATCCTAGATTTGCAAATAGTTTTAGTACTATAAACTTTCTCATTTCAATTAATAAACTCTTCAGATGGAGCATACTGCTGTGTACTATTCACTCATTTGTTTTATTGAAGGGAGCATGAGCATATGGGGACCAAAATACGGGTGTGAGATGGGAGAAGAGTTTTGAGAATGGGCTCTTGATTATAGAGAAGCAGCTGATGTTCTCTCATAAAAATGTCAGGGAAGAGCAGACAACAACATTAATGTAATAGAATTGCTGGAAATGGCTTTCTTTCCTCCACAGCACACATCTGTTTAAGAACACACAGCAATCACTTCACTTAGATTTGAATTCACCAAGAGAAAATCTGCAGGTGACTTGAGATTCCTCTCTGCTTGTTCCATTTTATTTTTATTTTTTAAATGTGTGTGTGTGTTCCTTCTTTCTTGTACAAACAGAAGAATTCTTCTCATTCCCTGTTGCTACCATACTCTATTGATTGTATTATTTGATCATTACACCTTTTCCCCCTTCTATTCCTAGCACTGGGTTCTTTCCTCAGGATCCTCAATGCTGCTCCTTCTTTCTTGCTAAGTTATCTCCTCCTCTCTCTACTCCTGAAACCTCTTCATTCAACATTTGATCTTTCCTGTTCACCCTGTTCTTTTTAAGGGCTTCAGCTCATCGTAGGAAGGATTGAACCAAGCACCCAGGCTCAACAAGGTTCTTTCTATGCACCCATTCTTCTGGCTTGCCTGCCCTTTGGTTGTTTCCAGCAGTACTCCATCTTCACCTTTCCCACATGCTCCCCAAGACTGAAAGAGCAAATCTTAGAAGACACTCTTTGAATTTTGAATGCCCCTGTATTCAGGCAGCAGTTCTGAAATACTCAACATTTGTTTCAGAGACGCTGAGAGCCCTTTAGTTTCTCTAAGTAAAGAAGCAGTCAATTTCTTGCTCATGGAATGGAATGAATGTAATGGGAAGAAAATTCTATTTTTATGAGTGAAGCAGAATTTCTAGCATATGAATTACAGCTGCAGTAGTATGTCTTTTTTTTTCTCCTCATACTTGTATGAAGTGACATTTGTTCCTGGCTAGAGAAATACATTATCTAGACAAAAAGATGAGGCACTCTCAGCATCAGTCTGAACGTCCTTCTTACAGCTTGTCAGGAAAACAGGAGTGAAGGACACAACCCTCATGCAGACAAGGAGGTCAATTCTTTCTTCAATGCCATTTCACCTCAGTCAGCAGACAAAACGCGTTCTCACCACAGCCTCCTTCAGTACTTTTCATAACTTCCCTTGAGTACGACTGCCAGTAGGATAGATGCTGCCAAGGACATAACAGAAGCAAGGTGATGCAAAGCTGTCATGGAGGATTCAATACACAAGATGCCAGTCAGACTGAGGGAAGTCATATTACAACCCAAAACAATTTAAGGAAGCCCTATTCCAGCCACTACTGTGGTAGTAACATGGAGATGGCTTTGACAGAATGCAATTACAGCGCAATGGGAAAAAAAGAAACTGAGTTCTGAAACCTGGAACAGACAAAGCAACTCAGAAGAAGCAAGTGGGATAGGAAAACCCTTTCTACCTCCTCTCCATTCCAGCTCTGATGCAGAAAAAAGTTCGGAGGTATTCTCTTGTCGCTCCTATGGCAAACAAAACACTGCTGCCACAAACCACATGCATCACTTTCCATATCGAAATAAAAAGATTTTAAAATAATTTCTGTGTGGTGATTTTTGCCTGCTGTGTTTTAGTATCCAGAGGATCTCTCTGAGATGGCATCCAGCTGTATTAGACACGTACAAATGGATGGTTTCTAATCCATAGCACTTAGAAGGCTGAAACAATCACAAAGACAACGTGATCTACGTGGTGGTTTTGTTGTTCTCGGAGTAGAAACCACAGGACAAACAAAACCCATTAATTATGACTCTACATTTCCCAACAGTACATTTGCATGAAGTTAAAAAAAAAACTGAATCTGCTCTGTGCAATGGTGGTAGAGCCGTGCAAGTAAGACTTTAAAGCTCTCAGCTCACAAGGGTTCTTTACTCAACCCTTTATTTGGAGATGAAGCCCCCAAGCTCAGCTGTAGTATTAACCCCCCTCTTACAGAGAGACATGCAAACAAATAAATCCTAGCTTAAAAGCAGTAAACCTCCCAGAAAATACACCAAACCATTAAACTGGAAAAATCAACTAAGAATTCACCCAAGGGAAATGGCCATTCAGCTTAATAGGCTTTATTAATGATTTCTTTAGGAATTCAGAATTATGCTTTCAATTTTTAATTACAAGAAATACGGAGATGTCAGATCTGCAGGTAATAGGAATTCACTATTAACTAGAAAATATCAATTTTTCAATTCATTTAGAAGTTTGTCCCAAAATCTCTTCAAGCTATATATGACCTTCCCACTGCTGACATACAGCTCCAGGACAGCAATATGCTATTGTCATTTTAAAATTCTGCTGATAGCATAAGATGTCCAACGAAAGACAGTCAATACAAAATCTGCAAGGAAAGTTTTTGGGCTTTTTCTGCACATCATAAATAGGTTTGAAATGTTTCCCTCAACGTACATCTTATTGATCATTTCACTAGAAGTGCTCTGATCTGAAACATTGTATGACAGCAAATTAGGTACATTTGCTATTAAAAAGAGCTATCAAAAACTCTTTAGTGATGGAGAATCTATGGCACTGTAGAGTTTTAGGATTTGGACTGCTGTTGGCACATCATCCGACTCTTTTCCTGCTCAGAATCAGCTATCCTGCATCATTTTCCTGTCCAATGTTCTGAAAGGTCAGTAGCATCCTCAGACCATCTACCTCTAGATAAATCATTGCAATATTTAATTTTCCTCACCACTGAAATACTGCACTTGTTTCAAGACTTCAATTTCCAGACAGAAAGACGTGCTGTTGTGGTATTTTTTTCAGCTGAATTATAGGATCAGCTACCATTAAGCTTTCCAGCATCTTCAATTACTTAACACAGCCTCTGACTTGCTGTTTTCAGATTTACAAAGGAAGTCCCTCCACTTTTACTGTATGGCACAGGTCAGTCTTGCAGTTTCTCTTCTGTTTTGCCAGAACCCTTATGTAAAAGAACTGGATCCCCAAAATAATCTAACTTCAGGTACACAGATATACTATCACCTAGATGTAACTACATGAACCAGAACTGGCTGCACAGAATTATCTGAAAGTCCACCAGTGTCGGTCATCTGCATATTTATCAGCAACACCTTCATTCTTTATTCAGAAAACATGAATACAAATAGTATGCAGCATTAAGAACAAATCTCTTAATGGGATGTCATGCATCATTCAGCCGTATGCTTCATAACAGCCTAAATTTGTTGTGTCAGCGCAATTACTTTTATCATCTCAACTTGTAATCACATGAAAAATTATGCCAAGCTTGCGAGACAGTATTTTTTTTTTTTTTTTTCCACAGAACTTTTGACTGGCATTAATTATGCTCTCCTGCTGTTTGAAAGGAGAATTTCAATATTAAAATGTTGGTACTTTCTATTTTGGATGAATGTTTCAGCCAGTGTCGCAGCAGTGATCTGAAGCCCTACTATGCCAACAAAGCCCTGGAAGCAAAAAGAACGTTCATTGTGTATAAATGGCAATATCCACGGAGATGTAACAGTAGGGACCGAGTGATTATAATGACACATTATCTACACACGTTCTGTAGACTCACTCCTGCAGGTTTCCCTAACCATCGCACAAAAATCTTTTAAAATATACCCATCTAACAAAAGATGCTGCTAAATTTCCTGCCTGAGAACTCTTCTGCAGGCAAAACACAAGGCATTTGCCATTATTGTTACTCAAAGAAGTGAGCTGCAATGAGGTCTACGACAGATATTGCTGAGGTAACATCACTGCAGCTCAGCATTTCGCCATTAACTATCACAAGCCCATTCACTTTACAATACAGCTGCTGCAGACACTTGGAAATGCTGCAAGGAAACCATTTGGCTTTCATCTGACATTGGCCTGGGGCAGGGTTCTGATACCTCTTCCCCTAAAAGAAACCATCAAACAATTGGGAAATACTTACCAAATTACCTTAACTACTACAGACAATCAGAAGAAGCTTTTAAGAATGGTTCCAGTTCTCAAAATAAACTCATATAACGTATTATTTTCACTGGAACACCTGACAATCAACAATTTGAAAGTTCTCTTCCTTGAAGCAAGCCCAAGGCAGTGGAGGGAAGGTGAAGGAACAGTGGAGAAAGAACAAGGTCCTGGAATTGATATAAATAAACCCTTATAAATTAAAAAAAAAAAGTGGTAAAAAGTAAGTATTCTATTTGAATGTTTAATCCATTGTGGCATCTACTAAAACAAGACAGGCACGAGATGAAAAACACAAATTTTGGACTAGTGCACAGAATACTGCATATAGACTTACATTCCTAGAAAGGAAACATTTTTGAAAGGGAAGAAAGTGCACCTTTCTAAAGGAAGATATTTATGTTTTATTTCTGATACTGTTGTCTACCGACCTTCTGAAAACTTCTCATCTCCCACCCATGGTTTCTTAAAGCTAGATCCTTTAAAGTTGCATGCATCCAGCAGCCTCTTCCACCAGACATATTCCCTTCTGCTCACATTCCTGCTATTCTTTCCACTGTCATCACCATTTTCTCCCAGACATCAGCAAAAAACAATCACAACATACTATCCCTTCTCTTCCTACACATGAAATCTGTTTTTTGGTACCATTGCCAAAAGACAGTGGTTGGTGGCTACTTGATTTTAGTTAATCTCATCAACTAATAAGGCTGAGCTGTAATACAAAGCAGCAGAGTTTATTAATTAATCTCACTATTACTTGGTGAAGTAGTAAAAAAAAAAACATTGGGAAGGATATTAAGAGTGGAAAAGGTTTGTGTGGAATACTAAAAATAGTGCATACGAGTATTTTTCAGCCTATCCATACAAATCAGAGAGAAAAAGGTGGCCTTACCCAATATTGTAGCATGGCAGTTCATGGTTGAGTAAGAGATTTCACTCTCCTAGGGCTTAAGTTAACACATACTAAAATGCAGATGTTAAACACTTCTCTGTAGTAGAGACTTGAATGTATATTAGAGCCTTTGTTTTAGTCTGTTTCCCATATATATAATGTTATACACAAATGGCTAAGTATATCCAAGTCATTTAAAATAACTTTTCTACAGCATTGGAGTATTTGGACGCATTAGATTCAGAAGACCAAAATTAATAAAAATATGCATAATACAATTCTTCCAAACAATTCTGAGAAACATTGGCTGGATGATTCAATTGCAGGGCAACACAAGCAGAGCAACCATACTCACAGTCAGTTATCAGTGATTCGTGTCATAATGAAAACTATATCAGCACAGCTTTAATAACCAGAAAGACCATCAGATTTAAAGGAATGGGATTAGGATCCAAAGTCTTGAGGAGCACTCTGAAAGGTAGATTGAAAAGGAACTGAGGAATACTATACCTGAGAAAGACCAATCATCTGATAAAACAGGCACCAAGGAGCAACGGGCAAATAAATGGATTTCAGAAATGAACCTGTCACTAGCCTTAATGAAGTGAAAAGGACTCAAAAGCTTCATTCCTTTGCCAAAAGGGTAAGTACATTCAAATGAATGCAACTTAAGCAACATGTTAGCAAATATTTCCATTGTATTTAGGAGTGAGGAATCTTCAGCAAGCATGCTGCTTATGGCTTTACATCCTGCATGTCCAAAAACGTGAAGCAATTGAGCAGAGTCAAAATAAACCAAAGAGAAAGGCCAAAAAACTAGACATCAGGACTTCTGTGGAAGGTTTGAAAGGAATGGAGTTGCTTATAGTACAGGAGAAAAAGTACATCCAAGACTGCTAGCTGCGTACATATCAAGATGAAAAGAGGAGACAGCAAAAATGAATAACCTCTTTTCCACAACCAGAAGCACGGGACAAGAACTGGCTAACATCAAAGAGAGGAAGAAAATCTCTTGTTAGATAACAGAGTAGTATATTTAACTGCATTGACAGCAAAACATCAGCCTAGTAATGGTGGGGAGACTGGAATTTATACCATTAAGAGGTCTTAAATGGAGGTGACTTAAAAAAAAACAACAAAAAAACAACAAACACCTCATTTTGAAAGTGCTGTTCTATGACTACATGGACTTGTACATCAAAAGCAGTTTAAAGGAGAGGTGTTCACAGGACAATAAATCAGTCAAATATCTGTGCTTCTATAGCAATGCAAGAGCGCTTCATTTTCACAGTTTCCTCTTAATATTTTCTGCCTTTACAGAGCAACTTTCCAATGCTCAGTCTATAAATTACACAAGACCAAAAGCACTTTGCATTAGTGCATGTATTTTTAGAAGTCTCCATAGTTCTAGATTATAGAGAAGTAGTACCAGAGAAATACTTAATAAAATTTAATGGCAAAGAAGCATTCTCTTGTTTATACACTAAATCATGAAAAAGACAGCTACATATGGCATCCAAGAGAACTGAATTAATTAATTTTCTTGTTTTGACATATTACTGGTGTGAAAAGAAGGAACCAGTATCTTTACAGGAAATAATTTGAAGTCAAGAGCTACCCACCACGAAGAACTCAATCCTGCTGCCATTTTATTCCCAGTACCTCCTTTGAAGCTTTCACTCAACTCTGAAATTCCTATATCAAAGCAAAGTTTTTATCTTAAAAGACTTCCTTCAGTTATTCTGAAACTTAGTAAATAGAATCACCATTCTCCTTCCACCAGCTCAGCGCAGAGGCTGGCAAAACTGTGGCACAGCAGGAGTTTAAGGGTTGCTGAAACAAAATTGCTATTATAATGATGATTACTTCACTCCTATGTCTTTTAGCAACGCGAACGTTCAGAAAGGCTGATGATCCTTGAAATTTCTTGTTATCAGAGTTACGAAAATTATTTCTGAGCATGTGGTCATTTTTCATTACTGCTCACATACAAAACATATGCCTGAAGATAAATTTACAGGAAAAAAATATGCCAGTTGGGAATTTCAGTACACCAAAACATCTTGGTTGAGAGATAAGTGGAGACAGAGGCACACGGATTTTCAGAATCAAGTACTTCTTGAAGCTCTCATCTTCAAAATGAAAACTATCTAAGAGTTAAGCACTGAGTACTGGGATTAAGTTGCAAGCAAAAGTGTTGAATGCCCCATCACATAGTCAAGGGATAACCAACGTCTCATTTACCAGGGCCACAACCTGGGAGGGGACTTGTACACACTTTGGCTGCTCACTTCACTCCTCCTCACCTCTCCACAGTGCCTCCTTCCCCTCTGGGTCACACTTTGCACCTTGGTGTTTTCCTATTGAAGTGCTGATGCTGAGCTGCGCTCTTAGTGATGGTAGTGACCAAACATGGCACTCACAACCACTGTTTGCTGTGCCAGCTCCCTGCCTGGTTCTGCTCTCCCTCTGATTTTTTGTTTAATGCCCAAGGTGGTGATTTTTTCCACTTCCTAAGCCCCAGGAGAAGTCTTACACGGGGACACAGCACATGTCAACATGGCTCAGCACCTCCATCCACACAAGTGAACTGCTGATTAATTAGCTGAGATAAACATCAGCCTTAGTGCTGTAATGAACAGACACATTTTTGACCCATAGACCTTCCCATAGCACATCATATAACTACAGACCAGAGGCTTACTCTGATTTCACACAGAGAACGTCAATAATCATCTACCAAGAGCTGTCATGCAACAAAGCTAGATGCAATGTACTCATTTCCGACCCCAGTCAGAAACAAGCTTTGAATAGTTGTATCTTGACATATTTTTAAGAACAGATGCAGATTAGAAATATATACATCTGTTAGAGTCATGACAAATACAAAAGGTTATTGAGTCATGACAACAAAAAACATCAATGCTGATCTGAATAAAAGCAAAAATGAACACTTAAGTTAGAAAAAGAATAATATAATGGCAGAGGTGATAAGTCTTGAATATTGGAGCATATGGTGAGAATATTTCAAATGAACTTAAAACTACACGTGACACGTACAGATAAGGGGAGTTGTCAGAATAGCACATCCCTGTAAACAATGTGCCCACAGTCAGATACCTTCACTTTTTTTTTCTTTTCCATGAAACTGAAAAGACAAAAGAGAATTAATACACTGTTGTGAAAGATAAAAGTTGTACTTCAAAAAACAGCCCTCTTCTCAATGCCTGCAACAGCTGACTTCCTGGAGTGCTCCATTTGCCTTAAAGTGTACTTCCAGAGAATCCATCTGAAGACTTAAGAGCCCTCAGTATAATCTTTTCATCTCTTTAGCCTGCTGCCTGGGTTTAGGCTTCAGCAGTAAACTGAACGCTTGAACTCAAATACCATCTTTCTGCTCCTCTCAGCATTCAGGTGTCTACTTATTCCTCATGCTCTACAGCACCTTGGATTTCTGTGATTTAGAATCTTAATGCTTTTTGTTGTTGATTTAGTGTTGTTTTTTTTTTTTTTTTTTAATAATACAATTATGCAATTCAACAAAACAAAAAACCAACACAAGAAGAGAATTAACATCAAAAACAAAGCAGGAAACGTGAATAGCTGCAACTATCCAGCCTGAAATACTCAATGGGTGCTCCCAGAGCTTAGGACATTAAGCCATGATGTCACGGAAACAGTGGTGTGGTCGAGCACAAAGATCATTGCCCCACTCTGATTTACATCCTATGTGCACATTCTCTCACTGCCCGCCCTTTTGGTGTTTTTGTCTCTTATTTCTATGCCATTTATGCCTTCTTCTCATTCCTTTCAGGCACTTGTAGAACTTATTTACCTTTCCTTCCTTCTCTCACTGTTGCTGTAAGAGCCCATAAAGCACTGGGGAGAAAAAAGACTGAGATGGGAAGAAGCAGCAGAAGTATCAAAACGATGAGTGGAAGAAAAGTACTTGGTTACTCCTGCCTCGATGCAGTGAGAGCACCAGAAGCAAACTTAGCAAGAAGCTTCCAGGGCTCACCTCTATTACAGGAGCAGCTTGAAGACTGTCAGCCCTGCAGAAGAGAGCATGGCAGCAGCTACTCAGCTAGAGCAAGCCCTATATTTCACTGCCTATTTAGAAGATTATGTATTGCTCTGGCCTAAAAGTACCATTACACTATCTAATCCCTTATTGCAGAAACATCCACAGGTGCTCAAGGCAGGGCTGGGCTGTATGAAGGTCAACTTAATAGAATAGTACGTAATTTTTTTCAGGCTTTGGCTGTTACATTTACAGTGCTGATTGGCTATTAATCTTAAGAGCAATTCATCTTTCTCGTGCTTATTGATTAAAAAATGCAGAGCACCAGATGGTGACATTGTTATTGACCTTGAAAACTTTGTTGTGGTCATCAAAAAGGCAGAATGTGTCTCACATCAGTCTCCTGCTGTTTTGTCAGAAAGCTTCATTTAACTCCTACATTTCCTTTCAAAATTTTGATTTTCCATGATAACACGCAAGAAGGATTAGAGTGGCTGGCACAGCACAGCCAGAGCAGCTAGAATCCCCCTGCTGCATTTCCAGGTGAGCACTCCTGTGAACTTTTACTGCCTTGAAATAAATGGAATTGCCTGCTGTGTCAGAGATCTTTATCTCTAAGGAGCGTTGCTTTTATTGGAAGAGCTGAGTGAAAAGTGCACTCTCATGAATCTGAAAGTAGAGATTAGACTTGCTGCCTTTAGATTAAACCTTTCCTAATTAACCTTCCAATTAACCTCACATCACTCCTTTGAACAAGACCATAAATACAAATGATACTACATTCCCTTTTACCAAAGTATAGCTTTTGCAAGATAGAATTATGATATATGATCATAATCGGTAGAGGATTACATCTAAACTCTGCCATTAGTCACCAGGACGAACAGATAGAGCACAGCTGCTACGGCGAGCACAAAAAGAAAAGCATACAATTACAGTGACAATTTTTGAGGGGAAATAAGTGAACTCTGGCACTGAGGATCACTTGAAAATACTGCTTCTAATAGCCAGCTCCAAAGAAATCTGCAGTTGAAAACTATGCCACTGAGAAATTAAGGAATCAAAACAAAAACTAACCAACCAAGCATCTGTAAGACAGGAATCAATAGATCTGCACCAGACAGTGTTCTCAACAAAATCCCCTCTCCCTCGTGTGGGTAGTTCCACTCTAGTTCCAGTCTTTGCCGTGATCCCTATTACAATGAAATATCACCTCCTGTTGTCTCCTTCCTCATCCACAACAATACCTATTTTTTTTGCCTTCTCAAACAGTCTTTTCCTGTGTTAACAAATTTCTTCCACACTGAATATTCTGCTGAATCTGTAAGCTGTGGAAACTGAAGGAGTTTAAAAACTGATAAAAAAAAAAGCTCTGTATTGAAACATCTGTTTAGAATCCACGACATTAACACTACTAATTTTTGAGTGTATGTCAGTGCCTTTTTGCTTAAAATATTTCAGTTATATGACCTTGCTCGGTGATTTAGAAATCTTACTTGTGTTTCCACTGGACAACAGGAGTGGCTGGGGAAACAGGACTAACTGGGGTAGGTTAATTAGGTACTAACAGGCCCATCCTCTGCTTACCATCTTAATGTACCAGCAGTAAGTCAGGACGGCTCCACATTCTCCCTGTTGGAGAAACAGGATGTGGGCAAGGCAGTTTGATGCACTTTCTCCCCAAAGCTACAAGTACCCAGGTCTTGGGAAGGACCAACTTCATCCACTCATCATTTATGCCCTTCCACTAGAAGGCCCACTGAAACGCAGGCATACGTGTAAGCCAGCCTCATGTTGAGGCAGTGTACCCTTCTGATTTTTATTAGGCCGCACCAAGATCACCCACCCGGTTCAGGCATTCTCATCTAAGCCTCCTCCATTTCTGTTGGCTCTATCTGTTCTTCAGGATGCAGCTAGCTGTACTCTATTGTTGGAGATACCCCTTCTCTCTCAGGTATAAACCTCACCTTGAAGAGAGACCTTCCTCCAGCCACAACCTTACCACTTCCAAAGATAGCTTTCCCTTAAGATTTCAGTGAACTGGAAAGTGCCCAGTTCATCTAACTTCAACTAGCAAATTGGTTTCTCGTGTTTGACAGCAGCTTTTTCTACAAAGATTTAGGTTTGCTGCTCTTTTTCAAACACATCTTAGTACATACATTTCACTTCTCTTCCAGAACCAGAAGGCCAAACTGTTACTGAGATGAGAGACATGCATCAATAAAATCCAACTCATGGAAATGTTTGGCCTTTCTGCAGCAAAAGGGGCTAGCAGTATATCTAACTCTACAGAGGAATTTAAATATCATCTAAGCTCTAGGAAAGGTAACCATTTTTAAGTATTATCTTACTGGCATTTGAGTAGAACTCCAGCAACGAGTGGCACATTTCAATTTTATACACAGTAAATCATTCAAAACGTAGGAGGTCTGTATTAGCTTAAGGAAAAGTTCATAAAGCAGTGCAAACAAGAAAGAAAGGAATAAGAAAATATCTATTTTACTATAATTGTGATCTTCTACGGGCAACCTGCACCCATGCTCACGAAGCAGTGGTTTTGCTTTGGATGCAGTGACTGGCTAATACCACGTGGGAGTTTCCAATCCACATTAGTAGATAGAATACTGCAATAATTATGGTAAAAGGGACTTCTGGGGAGCAAAGCAAGGCCAGCTGGGACAGGGCTTTATTCAGTCTCCAGGGATGGAGACTCCACAGCTTCTATGGGCATGCTTGTCCACCCCTATACAGGTTCTGTGACCTTTGAGTGCTAAAGTTGAGAACGTCAAACAGAAAAGAAAGGAATAAGAAAATATCTATTTTACTATAATTGTGATCTTCTTGTTTTATTTTCAGTGGCAGAAAACTTCTTCAACACCCAGTAGTCTCAAGTTCTCTGATAAGTTTGTGACTCTGGACACAATGCTGAACAGTAGGGCTACATTTTACAACAACACAGCACTACTAAAACTGTCGTAACAGCTTGAAATTCAGACTTTTCAGTGAACACATGCAGCTCATCTGACAGAAAACAACTGTCATGGGAGAGCTACATACTTGAGAAACGAAAGAATCATGTCTACAGTTACAAGCTTCCTTAGTCCCGTGCTCAGCACAAGAGCTGAACACAAGCAGATAGGGAAAAGCTGTTCCTCTCCTATAGCATGTACTGTGCAACTAGCCAGCAGGGATGCTCCTCACCTTATCTTCTGTCTCCATCTTTCAGCTCCCACTTAAAATAGAATGCCTCAATAAAAACACCACGAGGGAAAGAAAATAGCATGAGGGCAAACACAGGCATCTCTGCCCCTGTAAGCAGTCTCAGAATAGTATGAATCCTGAAGGACTGGCTCTAAATCTTTCTTGCTTCTCAGATTATCCCAAAGTAAGATTTTCAAATTTTGAAGGTCACGATATACTTCACAGCTAGCCAAAGTATGCACTCGAGCTGTATCAGACTATGCACAATACCACTTCCTACCAACACTTGATCTAAGACCTTATCTGAGACTTGGAAGTTCTCTTACAAACTCTTTTCTATGCTAAGTTCTTCCAGTCTTGCTCCTCACTCACACAACTCTCTCACTTCTGATGACACATCCAATTTGAAAGGTATGTGAACATTAATTTGCTTCTATTATACTCTTCTATAACTTTCACATTCTCACAAAGAATGTTACACTTCTTAACAATCATTACTATGTCAAATTAGGGTATTTTTGCATTTCTTTGTAGTTTCTCTCTAATCTTAGTCTACCATTTAAGCAGAAAGCTTCATCTCATTGTTATACAGATGAATGCGCTACTTTTTCTTAACAGATAAATGCTGATCATAGATAGATACTATCCAAACTAAGTAAGCCAAGATCCCACTGCAAATGCAAAACAATGAATACAAATTTGCACTGGATTAAGGATTTCACAAACAAAGCAGCTTTCAAACACTGAGCACATGGTTTTTATGGCTACTCACATTCTAGACTAAGTTTTATGTTTTGCTTAATGTTTTTACAGAGTAAGATCACTAAGGCAGTACTATTACAAACAGAAGTCCTACATTCAAGAAATTGGAATTAAAAGACACTTTAAAAAGAAAGCCAACACAAAACCACCACTGCAATGTGTATTATAAACACGAATGGCATAGCCAGTGGATAGTCAGGAGAAAAAGCAAGTGTATCAGCCTCATTTTCATAGAATCTAACTTTGTTTTCTGCACAAACAAAAGGGAAAAGAGCATGTCACAAAGACACCCTTCCCAAAGAAACAAGTTATGCAAGTGGTATCCAAAGGTAAAACACATTAGAAACTGAGAATATAAAGGAAATGCTCTGTGTTCTTATGAATCTTTTACAGGATCTACTAAATTGTTCAATTTAGGATCTGAATGAAAAAATCCTCATTAAATGAAATTTGAGTTGCTTTACAGTTTGCCACCATTGATCACCTTTTAAGATTTTATCATCAACCCTCACATTCTTCCATTCTGAGGTTCAAATCCTGAGTCAAGTAGATGGGGCCAGGCCCCCTTCAGCACTGACCAGCAACAGAGTAAGTGTCTAAGATCACAAACATGGTCATGGGAAGTTAAGTCTGAATATTAGGAAAAAATTATTTACTGTGAGTGTGACAGAGCACTAGAAGAATCTGCCCAGAGACGTTGTGGAGTCTCCTTCTCTGAAGATATTCAAAATCTGCCTGCACACTTTCCTCTGTAACCTATCGTAGGGAATCTGCTTTAGCAGGGGATTGGGCTCGATGATCTCCAGAGGTCCTTTCCAATCCCTGCTATTCTGTTACCCTGTGAACCCCAACTCCATGCTTTTATTTTTCTCCCTGTGTTTAGTAAATAGAACGCATCTAATCACTCATTGAGCAGGTGACAGCACACTAAGGAAGGAGAATGGAAAAGTCCTGGTGATTTTGTCTGTGAGCTGGATCAGAAAGAGTTCTCTTAGCCCCTATTACCTTCCACAGCCTTTGGAGTCCAATCCCAGCAGAAAGAGGCAGACAGACATCTGCAAACTTTCAGATCCTGACAGCTCTGTACACTTGTCAGTCCTGTTTTACATCAGCACTTTCTGTGTCAAACTGTTCAGTGAGAGAAAAAGAAAATAAAAAAATTTTAAAAAAAGCCAGATGCTGATGGTATATAGGGAGAGCAAATTTATTGGACAGAGGACAGGGAGAAGAGAATATAAACTGAGATCTATTACCTTTGTGTGCATAATGCTCCATTACACCATAAAGGAAACATGAAATGTGTGAAATAGGCCAGATCGAACCAGTATAGCTCTGAATGCTGAAACACAGCAGAGATGGAATTCAGTAATGAATGACTGAAAGAATACCCACAGTCCCAGTAGGCAACAATTCTCTACTGAAACTGTGAAGTCCTCGAGGAAAAAAAAAGAGTTATTCTGTGTTATTAACTCTCCCCATAGAAAACCACAGTTTACAATATAATTCATTATGTCCTGGGTACAGATACTAACAGGTTGAGGAGCAAAAAAAGCAAAAAATGCACATTATACATACAGATATACATAACATGGATGAAAATACTTGAAGCCTTAGCATTCTACTACGTTATCTTTCTCTCCTCCTCATCTCCTTCTCCACAAAGCCTGAGGACTCCCAAGCAACTTCAGCAAGTTCACGAATGTTTTCATTTTGTCTGTAAACCTTCTGGCACGAGGGATTGTTTTCTGCTGTTCCTGGTCCTCTTTTCACAGCTTGGGCTGATGGAAAACAAAAACCAACCCAAACCTCAGCAACAGGTTCCACGTCAGTACACTCAGCAGAATTGCTAGGTGTTTCTTTGCCACCAGAAGGGCATTAAAACAAGCAGCATCAAGTAATGAGAACACGTGAGGGAGAACCTGAGAAGAACACCCACTGTATAAGGCTCCATTATTATTTCATGTAAACACACAACATTAAACATCGAATACAACAACTCTCCCCATTCTGAGTACTGAATCCTATTTCATTTAGGGAAGATGACTATTTTATTTTTTTTTTTGAGTGTGTGTCTTTTTTGGGTTTTGCTGCAACAATCTGGATATAAAGCTCTCAGCTCATTAGCAGCAAGTGGTCAGATTTAGTACCCATGTTACATTTCTCTACTTGAACCTTAATTTTTGAGCAATGTCTCAGTGTCGAGAGGATGCATACAGCTCATATGTAGGAGTCACCACAGCATAGAGATGTTGGAAAGCTTCTCAGATGTAGGGTGGCTTATGATTCGATGCACACTTTTATATAAACCTTCATAGAGTACCAAATCGCCCTCAGGTTCCTTGCAAAATCCTTAAAGTGTGAAATAAGCTTTGCTCCATGCTGCAATCTCATGGCCTGGAAAGAGATTTCTGCCCCTAAGACTGAAGTCCTATTTGCACACATATTTTCTCTTTGCTGTATATGTGGTATAGTGACAGTTTTTATGGGAGAAAAAAATCTAAACCCAATTAAGCCAGGAATGAACAACTGCCAAATATGGCGAGCAATTATTACTTCAAAGATAGGAAGTGCCTCTTTGAAATCTCTTGGATGAGAGACCAGTCTCCATGTTTAGCAGCAAATCGCATACATGTTGCTTTTCTGGAGTTGACGTTGCTTTGAATCTCTCCAAATCCTTTTTCACATTTTTCCTGACACGCATCAGGGTGTGCAGGATGGATCAGCTGAACAAAGCACTGCACTGATGTGGGTGTACAATTGCTGAACAGAGGAAATGCTCCTCTGTCTGCACTCATTCCAGTAGATAAAATCCATCACTCTCACCTCAGGAATCGTTATCACCTTTATCTCTGCCCTTTCCTTTGTGAGCATTTCAGCGTGCTCTGAAATGTACCTGTCTGCTGACGCTTCCTTCTACTCTTAAGCTGAACCACGGGACAGGAGGCTGTGTAGAGCACCTGACCTGTCAGTGACTAACACAGAAATACTTATCGTAATAGAATAGAAAGAACTCCTGAATTCTGCACTGAAGAGTTTCCTTCTGACCCCTGAACTTCCAAATGTGTTTGTTTAACTCTCAAAGAAGCAACAGACCATTAAGGGGAAAACCACACAACACACATACTCAGTGCAAGTTGTTTCCTACGGAGATGATTTAACCTTGCCAATATTTTTCTTCTGCTAATTCAGCATCCGATGCTTGTTCACTACATCCTCCTTCTGTGACTTTTAGCATAGCCTTAGATAGTACCAAATGCCAGTAGTACCAAGTACTACCAAAAGTAGCATGAACACTTCAAGGCTGACATCAAGGTTTTTTTCCACCAAACTTGAGATTTGATTTCCAGATGTTTAGGGCAAAATAAATGTTGTACTTGGGGACATGGTAGTGGGGAAACATTGTTGGTAAGTGGATGGTTGGATTAGATGATCTTGGAGATCTTTTCCAACCTTGGTGATTCTGTGACTGCACACTGCCTTATTAATCTTACTCTGTAAATTTTCCTCTTGGATGACTAAAGGCAGAAAATCTAAAACCCAACAGAACTTTCCTAGAGGCAGAGTCCTGACTACCCAATGAAGAAGAGCCAATGGAAAGACAGAAGCAACAAACAGGAGATACTGACTGGTACTGGGAGACTTCCAAGGTCCCTAGTAAACTGTTAGAATAGGAGGATGAAGCCTTCCAACTCTTGAACACTTACACTTTCAAAGATTCATTGGTTAGAAGATTGCAGAGGAGACGCCTTAAGTGAAAAGCTGAAAAGCACTTGGCAGTTTGGAAATTATTTCAGGTATCGTGGACCTGTTAAATGGTGTCTACTGTTGAAGGCAAGTTACAGGGCTAAATAACTTGGTCTTAATTATGTGCTGGTCTTTATATTCCTGTATTTGCTGACAATAGCTTTAAGAGTTGAATACATAAGTACTGCAACACTGAAACGTGCAAGTTCTGCAAGAGACCTTTGTCACTGCAGTGGAGCTTCTGCAGGGCAGAAAGAGCCAAGAGTGGATAAAGAGTTTTTGCCAAGACCCTGTCACAGCATGACACAAAAAAAAAAAACAGAATGAACTTGCTAGAGAAGAGCCACTTGAGCAAATTGTCTGCACTTTGAGCAAAATTTCAGGAATTTATATTTAAAAACAAGTTTAACAAGGATCACCTACAATCAATGTCTTCTTCCTCTTCGTTTTGAAGAAGACAGTATGCACACTACTGCCAACCTTGCCTCGTTTTCTGCCTGCCTATCAGTATCAAACACAGTTTTATAATACTTCTGTGTTTAAACTGGCATTTAAACACAAGGATGAAAAGCAGCTAAGGAGAGTTATCACAGCATTATACCTTTCAAGAATTTTTGTGTCTCAGAAATTATTAAAAAAATGTTCTGTCTAGAGGAAGAAACAAAAGATAAACACCTCAGCAGTCAGCAACAAGTAAATAAAAAGGGAGATGAAACAAAGATAGAACAAAAACCAAGACCAAAAATAAGGTTTGCCTTATGACAAACCTGAAGTAGCAAAATCTTCAAAACATATGAATAAAAGTTACTAAGCGACCAGATGTTGCCAACATCATAACATGCGTTTTATGTGCTAAAAATGTTATGTCTAAAGTTCTCCAAAGGATACCTGTAATCTACACACACATTTTCCTGAAATAAATTCCAGCAAGATTCTCTTGTTTAAAAAATACATGACATGGATGTAACCCATTGAAACACAAACGCAAAGATAATTTTAATGTACTTTACAGCATTTCAGACTGCAGTGGAAAACCTGGGTTATGCACCTAATTTTTAGCTGTACTGAATACAGGATGGCTTTCTTTGAGTAGCAATCACAAATTATTACCAAAGGGCAACATAAATGGCATTCAGATTTCAATAAATGAGCTCATTATGACACTTAGAACACTTACTGCTTATGATGGGTTTTGCTGATTGCTGCTTATTGGCAGATAATAAATATTACTGAGCACTTCAGACAAGCATGTCCAGTTTCTTCCAATTCTACCTATCTCTGCTGACAACTGACTCCGAGATTGTAGGTAGTTCAACTGTTATCAGCAGACCTACTTAGAAAAGCCAGAAGAAAAATGAAAGTTTGCTTGAATAGGTGCGACACTGTGTGCCCCATCACACACACAAGTTGAGGCCAATTTATGTGAAAGGAGATGCTGAAATGCTGCAGGCTTCTTAAAGGACTGGATGTCCAAATTGTCCCTTTGGTCACTATGGGAATCCAAAAAGCAATTTCAGATCTTCTCACCACAAAAGAAGCATGAAGGAAAATTCAACTGAAGTGCATTTCCCTGTTGAAACTGGAGTAGGGAAGGGCTGGAGGTAAGGCCTTGCTGCAGGGCTGTAGTTCTGCTCCACAGTGAAAACACTGATCCTTTCCATTTGAAAGCAGGAATTAAAACTTAATACCATCTTATGGAGGGGGAATTATGAAATCACTCTTTTCAGACCGAAACCTAACTAGTTGCTGTTCTTCCATGTTGTAGTACACATGTGAATTAGCCAAGTGTGGGCTGGTCCTGGGGAAAGCCATAATCAAGTCCTTCCTTTCTGGCTGCGCATCACTTGGAGTGAAGTCAAATGCTGACATGAGTACTTAGCAGTTACAAAATTAACCAGCAGGTGTCCCAGGCATGAATCTGTTCCAGGGGTCTGGATTTATTTAAGTCCCCCGCAGTGCTGGTTTGTAGGCAGTGCTCTGTCTGTGTTTCTGGGAGGGAGCTGCATTGAGGCTAGATCTGGTGAGTCAGACACAGCTTTGGACAGGCCTTGGAGTTGCTGAGAGCAGAAAAGTCCATAGGCATGCAAAAGTCAGATCACTGGCACACCAAGACTTCTCGTGGCAGTCATAAACCGTGTGTCCCTCACTACAAATTCTTCTGTAACTGGCCTAGGTAACATAAACTACTTTACTTCCATAACTTGTGTGCAGCTTTTCTTACCATACTTATCCAGCGGTGAGAGTGCTCTGAATATTTGACACTGCTTTCACGTGTCCTGCTTCCTCCAGCTTTAATTTCCCTTCATTGATGTCTAGAAAACACTCTGCAGTGTTAGCAATCACTGCCCCATGATGACACTTCTCAGATAACACAACTTCTCTGTACAAATGCCCATGAACTCTGATGATGTCTCTTGCAAATATTTCCCCCATTGCAAAGCATTTGCTACGGGGAAAAAATACATGGCTGTGTTTCTCCTGTGAACGGAAAACCAGCTCATTTTGTCAGCTGTCCAGTCGCTACTCAAAGTTTATGTAGATGCATCCCAAGCCAAGCTTAGCAGTGACCTACTCTGGGTGGTTTGCACTACCCTTTCTTCTGAAATCTCACTGCATTTAGTGGTCAGAGGAATCAGGGAGGTTTATGGTTTTAGCTCTTCCTGCAGCTAATGGTATTTACAGAGAAGACCTGGTTAAAAGCTGTTCCTGACATGTTGGTTGATTTTCTATCACACAATGCAATGATTTACACTAATAACAGTAGAGTGCAGAGAAGACCTGCTGAGCTTTTAATAAACTTCCCTTTTCCAATCACTTAAAATGTTCTTTAAAGTTGCAACTGAAGTAACACAAAGCCTGTCTAACAGTATACTTGACATTTATTATCTTGGCAATAAATGTGATTTTCATTTTTGCAATGTCTGCTTTTGATTAATTGCAAAAATGTACTATAAATACTTTTAGAGAAACGGTGGAACGGTTTATAAACCCCATTCTGCATGTTAACACCTTAAATTATAATGAAGCATATGCTTTAAACCATGTGCATTATAATCCAACTGTTACAAAAAGCCAAATGCTCACAAGTTCAGCTTTCATTACAATCCCCAATAGAGAATTATTGTGAGGCACCCTGAATTTCATCTAGTTTTGCTGTCTACTGACTTAGTGGACAGTTCCATACAATCTTCACGTTCAGAGCAAGCGACATTTGTAATGCATTCTAAAAATCTTTATCTTTTTGTAGCATAACACGATTAAGTTAGAATACCCAAAGACTGCAATCCAGAGTAGTAGTCTATGACAAAATGCCATTATTATTGCTTTTCAGCATGACACAAGCAGAACCCAATAAATGTAATTCCATGAGAATTCTGCAGCAGGAAAGACTTGGCAGCGAGACGTGTGGGGTGCATTTCTATCACTTCAAGAAACTGTTTAACCTACCACACGTGGGTCCTTTTCTGGGACGATGCCAAAGCTGAAGGGTAATAGAACTATAATGAACAGCTCCAAATTAAATTATGCTGTTGTAATGTGGCATTAGTTGGCATAAATGATTTCACTGCAATTAAGAAAACAGATACATAGCCCACAGCAGGTGGCTGGTGATGTACTAGCAGCCGATAAGTTTGGCCTGCAGAGAGAAAAAACAGCAAGAGAAAAGATTGTGCATGCAGAAGGAGATCCAGCTATCCAGTGCAATAAGCATAAGGGTGAATTATTAAAGGAGCAGCAGATATTTCAGAGAATTATAACGACGACTGTATAAATGTTTTTGAAATGTTTATCTGACTTAGTGCAAAGGTCCACCAGAGCTGTGCAGTGCTTAAATCTCATTAGTACCTCACCAAATAGGTGTGAAACGGATGTGCTGGGATTTGTTGTCTGCCCAACAGTTCACTGGTCTCCTAATTACTGCGTCTGAAAACTGCATAGTTAGAAGCTTGTTTTGCTTGTGATTTTGCCACTTGCAGACAGTCCTGCCACACTCAAACAGCTGAAACAGGTCAGGCTATGCATCAGTTCTGAGAGGCAACCGAAAGTTGCAGACAGGAAGCTTTATTTATACAAATCCTGGGGGCCCTGCAGACCTGGCACAGCACAGGGCAGTGCTGAAGAGCTTGTAGAAAGTATTTCCTGCAGGGGATGGGAAGGTCTGTACTGTTATGGGGAGCAAAGTGACTGTATGCACCAAAAGCCACACAAACAGATAAGGATCAACACGGATGTCAAGGAGTGCACTCAAGGCAAGTTCTCCAAGAACATAACAAACATAATTACCAAGTTGATAAAAATGGCCTCAAACTACTTATGGTGACTCAAGACAGTGCTGAAAACCAACTCATCCAAGCCCTGAAATCTTTCTGTCTATATTTCTGCTCTATATTTTCCCCACAGATGCTGAACTACATGACAAGCTTATTTTTTAATATCGTTGATTTCACTGAGGTACGTTGCTACTTTCCACAAGTAACACAAATTATAAACCCATCCTTCTCTTCCTCATGTTTCTACAGGCACAATACTCAACATCAACTATCCACAAGCTTTCTTTTCTTTAAAAAAAACAAAAACCTTGCTTTTCTGATAACTCATCCTTTTTTTCAGAGCAGAAGTAAACAGCCTCCAAATGGATGTTTTTCCAGAAATGTGCATGAGAGATACTCCTGTATTCCTCTGCAGAGGCTGCAATCAGTGACCATTTGAGATAGCTGTTGCCTCATCCAGTTTGCAATTCCTGTGTCTTGGCAAGAACCTACTGAGAGCAATAATACGAAACCCTGACAAACATCACAGATTTACTTCAGTTTGAAGACAAAGAGGGTTTTATTTGTTGTTCCAAACTGACAGAGTGCAGTTCTTCTCTGGCTTTGAGAAATGTTTGTTCAGAAAGTATTTTGAAAAGAAAGTAACAACCAAGACCTTGGTACCGCTGCATCTTCAGTTACCATCAGACAGCACCTTCACCATTCAGTTATGAATACCAGAAAACTTCAAAAACCATGAGCAAAACCAAGAATGGTGGAGACTGCAAGGTAAAATAAAATAGCCTGCGATCAAGTCTTTAATAGAAAAAGTCATTAAAAAAGCTATCAAACAAAAGAATGAAATCACAGAAATTTGCAAGCTTCCCACTCCACAGTTTCCCAGCACTTGGTGTTGGCGTGCCGAGCTGGTTCTTAATCTTTTTGCTACCCTGGTCCCACCTCTTCTCAGACCCTGACTTTGAAAACCTCAAGAGCAAATCTATCGGAACTTTCTCTAAACCTCTTCCCACTCCTGTACCATGCTGCAGGACGTGAGAACATGGCATGCATCAGAAACACAGCTGCCAACCCCTGAGGGTTGGAGGCAGAAGCTTCTCTATAAAAGGCTGTGGAAACATGACCCTAGACAAAATAAAAAGTCACATTTTAGCCATGCCAGCTTCAGCAGGGATTGCAAAACCTACTACTCAAGGACCAAGAAAGGGTATTTCAGCTTCAGTCAACCTCCTGGGGGAGCATATATTTCTGAACGCTGTGCTTTGGCTTTCCATGTTAGACAAGCAAAGCATTTCAGTACTGCTCCTTTACAAGTTGCTCCTGACTTCAGTACCACAGATCACCTTGCTGCAGCTCAGAGGATCTTACAAGTGCACCAAGACACAGCAAAACAGCAAATATCTGTAGTAGCACCAGGGAGCCTTTTTAAAAAGGCAGCAGCACTACACCTAGAGACAGAGACTCATAGGGTATTTCAGGTTGGGAAGGACCTGAGGAGGTCTGTAGTCTTGCTGCCGGCTTCAGGCATGCTGCTCAGGGCTTTCTCCAGGCAGGTCATGAGAACCTCCAAGAACATAAGTGAAATCCCAACTCTCACTGTGAATTTCTTTTCTTCATAAATGCAACAAGAGCAAACTCCCTGACCTCCTCCAGGTCACGTATAGAGACATTAAACAATGTGTCCCACTACAGACCTCACACAGTATTCATCACCAGCACACATAAAGTAAAAACATGAGGCTAGAACAGGAGAAAAAAGACCAAAGCAGGCAGAAGTACACGCAGTGCAATTCACTGACAGTGCCCTAGGACTGTGGCTTCAGCCATTCTGCCCTGACATATCGAGCCAGCTCAGTTACATCCTTCTTTGTTTTAAGACCCAATCAAGCTACATCCAAGTTTCCTCCCACACCTTGTCCAATGTTCAGTGGAAGTCTGTAATGATTAACTGTCAGTCTGCTGCTGCTCCTCCTTTGCATTCCCATTCATATAGAGCATGACAGATCACAACCAACACTCTATTTCTTCCAACAAAGAAGAGATTAACCTTTTTGAATTCACTGAAAAGGGATCATGTACAGGTCACATAAATATCTACATATGTACTATTTACGTATGTAGGTTTCATTAAAATGCACTTTCTCTGCTACACAGAATCATGTAACAGTTCAGTAATGAAAATCTCACAAATATGAATAGAGAAAATCAGAAAAAGTGAGCACTGTTCTTATGAAAAGATCCCTATTCCACCCCAGTGGATCCAGAAATTCCTCCAGCAGCAATGCTCGTCATCAGCAGGCCGTGTTAATACTGACCTTAAAAAATACTTCCATTTCTTCCCAGTGCTATATCCAGCTCATTGAATCACCCTGTGAACTGCTGCCCTGGTGCCTTAGGAGTGGCTTTGGTGACAGGAGCACATGGCCAGATGCAAGACCTTCCCCAGCTGGCACTGCTGTCTGTGGGAAAAAAAACAAACATATGTGGGATTATGGTTTACTTTATAACAAGAACATGTAGATGAAAGAATTCTAAAAATGTAAATCAGTAACAACTTTGCATAAGCAGCAGTGGTTGCTTTTATCAATAATAAGAAAAGCATTTATTTTATTCAACTTATATTCCAGCTCCAAACTTCGTTTTTGCAAGTAACATCAAGATTACATATATATGCAGCATAACTGGTCTACAAAAGAGAAAGCAATGAGCAGACAGGTCTGCACATCCTTGACATCTCCTCTGTGGTTGCTGCCTGGTTAACCAGCACAAGGAATTTCATTTTCCTCTTCTAGTCAGCATCCTGCTGGGTCACGAAATAAGATTAAAAAAAAAAAAAAAGTCAACTTTTGCTGCATTTTAAAATACCTCTTTCCAGAGAAAGGGAAATGGGATATGGGAGAAAAACCTTACTACTGATAGTTGTAAGGGCTTCCATCACTTCTACCGAAGTACTACTGAAAAGCTAAGTATTTTTCAGTTCTAATTCATTTCCCTTGTTTGTTTGGTTTTTACTCTTTTTCAACTTAAGTTTTTTTTCTAATGAAGATGATATGGGACTATCTGGTGGAGAGTGAGACCATCAGCCTGGTATCATATGCATGTTACAGAGGCTACTGATATTCTTTCACCAGTGCCATTAGCACCATTACTCCTAAATGTATTTCCAACTCAGTTTAACCAGAACCCCTCCTGCTTCTTGTTTCTATTGGTAAGCACTAAGATTAGAGGACTTGGTTGCTCGGTTGCTTCCATCTACCAATGCAGGTCCTCTAAACAGTAGTCTGACCTTTGAAGCCTTCTCATGCCTCATTCAACAAGGTAACCTTCTGGTTTTTGAGTTAGCTCTATGGAGGTCTACAGAGCAAGAAAAGTCACACTGAAAGCTTTACACAGGAGATTGAAGACAGAACTGTTTGCATACCTGCATATTTTGTTTTTTGTTTTTGTTTTTTTGAAAAATGTCAACTACCTTCTCATCCTGCCCTCTAAGGCACCCTCACCTTAATTGCTGTCTTACATCCCAGTAAGGACAGAGAGAAGAATCTGAGAATCAGAGAAGAGCAATGGTTTTGCAACTCTGTCTTTCATACAGTAATTCATAATCATTCATTTCACCCTCAAGAGGTATCGCTTTGAGGTCTGTGGTTACATCCCTGGCATTTGCTGGTTCAGCAAGACCTCTGTGACATCTCTAAATTCAGGAAATGTCGATGATGTTAAGCAGGCAAAAGATAGACAGAAGCAATTTCTTAACAATGTAAGTGTATCTCATAGAGCACAGCTTCAGATTTTTAATTCCTGAAGCCTATCCACCTTCACAATCCATGTCCTTAAGATTTTGCAATGATTATGATTACTAAAGCAAGAGAACGAGCAAATATACTTCTTCCCTCCCCATGAAAGCAAAATGGCTTTTGTTCCAGTCTTTGCAATGTCCCTGGCACGTGCTTCATCAATAGCCGCCATAAACAGAAAGAGCAGCTTGTTGGATGGAAAGCTGGCTTGGCCCCTAAAGCACTGCTACATCCCTACCTCCTGCCCTCCAAAAGTGTTATTCGTGAAGAAAGATGACATTTGAGGAGAAAGAAACATTTCACAGCACTGCTATCTCAAGCTCAGGAAAATCACTTTGTCCAAGCTTTTACCGCATGTTTGCAAGTCTCCATCTGCTGCAGCTAGCATCGGCGTCACCAAACACCGGCGCAGGGATCTGACAACTGCTGTGACTTGCTATTTTTACTCTTGTTTGTTGTGGGTTTTTTTGTTGTTGTTTTTTTTTTTTCCTAAACTATGAGAACATGTTGTTTTTTACAGCGACGTCACAAAACTTATTAAAAAAAAGCTTTTGTTTGCACCCCGCTCCTTTGCATTATCTTTCTTCTTGGAAAACAGAAGCTGACAAAGAGGATCAAAAAGGGCCCTTTGGTGGCTGCTCTAAGCAGCTGGCTGTAAAGGTGCAAAACCTTTCAGATGAACTGCTTTGCTACAGCCCTTGTTGACAGTGATGTAGAGCTATTTGCACCGTGCAGGTTACAAATGCTGGGGCAGCAGGACTGCTCACCAGAACAAAGTACGAAAGCTGTTCCCTGCTCCCCAGCGGTGCCACAGCTGAACCCACTCAACTTCTACTTTACAAAGCCACAGCTTATTTTAAGTAGCTCAGTATTTTTTCTTACCCTCATTTCTTGTCTCTCCTCTTGAGAAGACCTTGTTCCTTCTCTCTGATCTTCCCAGAGAGCAGAGCAGTAACAAACTCCTTTGTGAAAGGAGGAGGTGATGCATTCCAGAACCCACTGTGAGTTTGCAGAGGGTAGAACGTGACATCCAGTTGCACCCTCCTCTGCAATCTAAACTCGCTAACACCAGAGCCTCCTCATTTCTGCTGCCTGCTAGGTTAATGGTGATCTTCATCCTTACTGTACACCACAACCCCACGTGAAGTAGCAGCAATGACTGTGCAACATTAAAATAATAATAATAATAAATGTATAACCACTAAAATAAAATTACACTCTTTTAACCACTGACATGGGAAAAATTTCATGAAGCAAGCTCCAAATGTGTTATGAAGCAAAACTGCTTTCAGCTATTCCAAACAATAAAGTAAAATTTACTTTAAAAATCCACTGTGTTTTGTCTTTTTTTTTTTTCCAAAAAGTACTCTATCATAAACAGCAACACTGTTCTACGTTTTGTCTTCACTGAAAATAATCTGAAGAACACAATCTGAGCTATCACAGACTAGATATGCACACACAAGACTTTCTCTCAGATGAAGTCAATTGTGCATGGATAAAATTAGTGGATAAAAGCAGCAGTCATCATGTAGAGGAACTGAAAAGAACTTTTTTCTGGCATCATTATACAGTAGTGAAATGTATAAATAGCTATTAAGTGCTGCTCTGAAAGTAATGCCTCCTAGACACGCAGCTTCTTGTTTATAGCTGGTGAAAATATGTAGCTAATGGTGGTGACTTACACTGAAAAATAGTGTTTGGTATCTGAGAATTTGTTCTACAAGTGGCGTCATCGTGCTGTTTGTACCTGTTGTAGTTTCCATGGAAATAAATAAGAGGCATTACTTTTGGAGCAACCGACACAGTTTCACAAAAACAGAACTAAGGAGGTCTAGTCCTGGATTCAAGGGTTTGGAATGTTTTACTCCACCAGCAGTGAGACGTTACTGCACAAGACTAAGGGAACGTTAGCCTCTCTGGAGCTGGCTGATAGCGTGACTCGAAAAGGAGAAATCCCAGCACAGCCAATGGACACATGAAATCTCCATGCTGACAAAGTCTGCCACTTCAATCCTGAGAACATGGTGGCTAAAGCAACACTGTCTTGTATGAGAGATGCTGGAGCAAAAAAAGACAGATGAAAGTCATGCTGGTAACCAGCTGTCTGGCATATCAGCAGAAATCAAGAAGTAGAAAAGGGGAGAAGTTGTACCACGCATGGCAGAGGTGGCAGTGCAGAGCAGAGCTATTTGCTGGGCAGCAGCCTGCCTTACAAACCACTTGTTCCCATGTACTGAAGCTACCTTCCTTGGAAGGACATTGGTCTGAGCTGAACTCTAGAGGCAGAGCTGCCACACTCGTGCAAAGGCTGAAAAAAAGTGGTGCTATTAACTTATGCAAAGTTACGGCCAGTGAAGGTGGTACAAAACGTCTGGCTGTGGTAGGGATCCTCTTTTCATTACGAGCCATAAAAGGTCTCGCACGTGATAGCCCAGCAAGAGCCCAAGGTGCAATACAAAAACTAATGCCACTGAATATATTACATGGTGAGCTTGTTTGCTGTAAACAAATGTGAAAACAAATTACTGTTAACACATGCATAATTTAACTGAAGCAGCACAGATGAGGAGAACAATTTTTAACTGCACAGGAGAGGAAGAGACACTCTTTGCCAGAGCTTAGAATTCTGTATTACTACAGACACATTCTTGATAAAAGCAAATTTTCTTCTCTATCCTACTGAGCCCTATTTGTCCCTTTTCCTACTACATTGGCTTCAACAGGGCATGATCAGGAAAGACTCTCATATTAAACAGCTCGTTTGCCATTAGGCTTCCCCCAGTAACAAACGGGAGCTTGCTGTGTTGTGAATGAATATGGTGAAACATTAAAAACCCACAACAGGGAAAATGGTAAATATCTTCCCACTCTAAAAACGGCACTTTGTAAATCCAGATTTTATGCTGTCTGATCACTGAGCGATTCAGTTCTGTCTCAGTTATTTACTCAAATATCTGAACACGTATGTTATTTTTTTTTTCATACTGGCTCCTCATATTTGAATTAAAAAGTCAGTGATGCTATTTTGAATGTGGAGGATAGATAAACTGGACAAATGAAGGCTGCTGTCTTTAATTTTCTAAGGCGTTTTAAGAAAGAAATCTAGTAATCATTTTTTGACACTGTTCCAAAGTCTGTAACCTCCCCCAAAGAGTAAACACTTTATTTCTAAACAGCTGGATATTTAGAAAATGCTGAGAAAAGAATATAAAACAGAAGCTATCTAGTTGGCTTGAATTAAATTTTAATACTAACAAAAGCAAAAAGAAGACAGAAGAATTAATGGAAAGCAAATTGGTTTGAAACTCCACAGGAACATTATGGCTCTCTCCTTTCTTATTGCCTGTGAAATACATTGAGCCACATCTATTTACCATAATAAGCAGCATCACACAGATAGAGCAGTCCCAGATTGGGTGTTTGCACTCAATGCTACATCTTATTACAGTTCTCGATGCAGAACAGCCCAGAGACCTGTGAACATGGGAAATAAGTCATGCCCAGAACTTGGTAGATCCCTTGGTTGCTTTCTTCCTGAAGGAGGTTTGCTAAGGTTTTGCAGAACGCATTGTCACAGAAAATAAGCCAAGAGTAAGAGCAATGGGTGAAGTGAAGCTGCTGGTTTAAGAGGATTGATGGGAACTCAAGGTTGGGATGCGAGATGGTAAAAGAACAGGACTAAGAACATACAGTGAGCCAGAATGGAAATCAAAGCCTTTCTAAGCTAATGCGAGTTATGATGGGGCTCCTCGTAGCATGAACAGGCAATTTATCTTCCTGTAAGAAAAATAAAGCTAACCTCGCAAAGTAATCCACGTAATTATGCAATGACTTTACAGACATTGCCTAAACAGAAAACAATTTTTCTATGAGTTGCTTACTCTGCATTTTCTGCCTGTTTGCCCATATAGGAGCATTCCAAAATCTTCTCTTGGGCTGCACTGTGTTGAAACGACAGAGAATAATTATGTAATGACACTGTAATCTCAGTGAAAAAAAAAAAAAAGAGAGAGAGAGATTCACTGCTGCGGTCCTAAAATCTCTTGTGTCTCTGCCATTCCTCAATTAGTAACTAAGGCAGCAAGACTCTACAGGAGAGAAACTCTGCCTAGCTATATCAGTAATGCCTCTGCAGACAGTTTAACCTTCCCATCATAAGCATCCAACCCAGGAATCTTACTTCTGTCATCTGCTGCACCTCTTCAGAGCAAATAACGTTCCTCCATAAGAGCTGAATCCTGTTGCAAGCAGCTCTGCTGGACTGCTTCAGGCTTCACATGAGCAAGATCGCTTTTCTCCATGGATAGATTTAGACTCCCGTAGCCTGAATTATATTTATCACCAAATATGCTGACTTCTGCTCTGCTACCAGTCTTCCAGGACTCAGGACAACTGCTGATTTCAAGTAGTCCACTGAACCCCTTAGAATAGATCTGCCATTTTCTTGATTTAGTTTTGTCTCTCTTCAGACTGTAATCTACTTGACTAATTGGGTAAAGTCTCCATAGACAACTGACAGCCACTAAATTCAGAAATGTAAATCTGGATAGAAATAATGCTAGATATCTCACAAGTACAAGCCATGAGAGAAAGGCCATGACAAAGGACACTGCATAGGTTAGATAACTGGATGAGTGATACAGACTGCTGGCTTTCCAGAGGAAACACAAGTGTGCCTTGTTTAATTAGTTTAGAGCTAAAACAGCTCCAGCTTAATTGATGTAGGGGTAGAACCAGCTGAATGTGTTAGATGGAGTAAGGAAAAAAAAAGAAAAAAAAAAAAGAAGAATCAAATATACCAAAAGCTACATTTTGACCCTTCTAGAAGAAGGATGCAGAATGTTCTGACAAGGAAGACTGAAGTCAAGCTGGTTATGAGTGTGTTAATCAGGTCACCATTCAAGTAGTGGGGATGCAGATAAGAGGAAGTCCTAATCTTAAGGGGTAAAAATAGCTGTATTACAGCCTCAAACAATAGCCTCAGGTCT
Organism: Phasianus colchicus; assembly: GCF_987193195.1. Taxonomy (NCBI): domain Eukaryota; kingdom Metazoa; phylum Chordata; class Aves; order Galliformes; family Phasianidae; genus Phasianus; species Phasianus colchicus. The sequence continues at coordinate 2,891,123 of NC_143443.1, forward strand.
TGTACAACCACCACTTGTATTAAGCACTTTCTCTCTTTGATCTTTTTTATCTGCTATCTGCTCTGCACTATCTGATAATGAGTCAGAAATGTCACATAATTACAATTTCTAAGAGGCTATTGTAACTGATGATCATTGAGATCTGGCTTTCCTATAATTTGCTTGAAGGAATGAACATCCTCTGTATGCACTATAGCTGAGATGTCTGATCACCAGAGCCCTCAGTTCAGCAGATGTCAATATATCAACTCTAACAGTTATTTCATAAAGACAAAGATGTAAGATGGACTGAAGGAGCTCTTCTTAAACTCGTAAAATTTCGCTCTGCCATTTTCCCTAATATTCAGTAAGAGCTACTAAGAAAATTCTCTAAGACCTAATTCTAGCTGTGGCTTCAACAGCATTCAGCATGGGCTCAATGATGCTTCAGGCAAGGCAATATTGATATCAAGCTGGCAAGAAAGCAAGGCTAAGTGGGTTGTTCATGTGAAATATCTAGACAAAATGGCATACAAAGAGAAAAAGAAGATGGGATGTCCTCATTGTTATTACGATAGTTCCTACAAGGAAATACTCTAATGACAACAAAAGTTCAGGAATTTGTCACGCTCAAGTCAATCTCTGATGCAGTGAAGACAACTGAAGAGAAAGAATGAGAGGTGCTTTAGTGATGACCAGCTACTGCTCACTTACAGGTGAAGAAACAAGCTTTTGCATTATCTTCCTGCCACCGTTCTGCCACCAACTCCACCAAAATTTCTGATGACTACTTCACAGACCTCTCTAACCTCTCCTCAATGAAGGACACAAAACAATAGGAGGAAATATACACAATTTCATTTCTTGTGCTTTAACTTATTGTAGTCACTGATGATTAATGATCAGATCCAGCGCCACGCACACCAAACCTGAGGCTCTTTGTTGATGATGCCACCTTAAAAAAAAAACTATTTAGGTTACCTCTGCTGTGCAGAGCAAGTGTGTGACTGTTGATAGACTTTCTCCCAGATACCTATCAGCACCACTTTTTTCTATTACTACCTCATTTTTGTTCACTCTCTTGAAAAAGATACTATGAGTCATAAGAAACGATGAGTATTGAAAGTAGAAGTGTGTGTATACGCAGGAAATTGTTAGATGGTAGATACAGGGCCACCCAGCTCTGTGCGTGTGCTATTTGAGCTGCCATACTCAGAAAGCAGAATAAAAGAAATCTTGAGCTGTGAAGCCAAATGTGCATCTCACTAGTATTTGTTTCATGCTGAGAGCTTCTTTCCAGCCCTTGAGTTCAATTAAGTTTAGCACAGGGCTTAGTGAATTTCCTGCAGAAGTGAGCAGTCACTATGATTTTGTGACACTCTCTCCTTCCTCTGGGGCTAGAAAGAAATCACTAAATGACATTTAACCATTCAAGACTGTCAATTCTGAGCACTCTGACATATACAGAAGCCCTGCATTGATCTTGTATTAGTATAAACAAAGATGTGCTCCTATTAATTCCATCACTGGAAGACAGATTCCTAACTGAAGAGAACTACACCTTTCTAGTACAGAACCACGTCCTTCATTAACATTCATCTGCCAAACTAGAAAACATGATGAGAATTCACTGTCTTGTATGGCACTGCTCTTGGCAGTGCTGTCCGAGAGGAGAATGAGGTGGGAGGTTGTGTAAGGTAATATCTGCTTTTTTTCTCTTGCTTTATTTTTGTGAATTTATACGACGGTTTTATCCTTCTTCTAATAAGGAGATAATATGGTATATTTTAAAAGCATCCAGTGGCTACTCATACATTATTGAAAAGCTGGGTGTTAAAGATTAAAGGCAACAAGAGTTACAGAGAAGCTGATTATCATTTCTCATTTCTCTCCCTCCATTCTCCCCCTCACTGCCTGCCACACAGACACACATTTCTCTGCTGGCCACTTGTTGTTTTCAGATAGATCACTTAAAATAATCTTACTGTTTCTGTTTATTTCCTTGGAAGTTTTTGTTCACTAGGAGTTTATGCTTCTTTAATCTGTTTATTACACTCTTTCAGCTTTATTTCCTAATCCTCTTTTCTTCTCTTTATCTTTGATGCTTTGAAACTCTGAAGGCTGCTTCTTTTTCTCCTGTGAACTTTAAATGAGTTCTTTAATCACACTAGTGAAAACACATGCTCCTGCACACACCTTCTGAGGAGCCTTCCCAACAATACACTTCCCTCTGACCTCTTTCCAAGCCTTACTTACAGAGCACAAAGAACTTTCAACCTAGCTACATGGAAGCATGAACAACATTCAAGCCCAAATTCTCCACAGCACTCAAATAGAGACAGAGCCACACGCTTGGTACAGCTGTTCACTATTAAAGCAACTCCTGAAAGCTGCAACAACAGCCCTTCTGTTCCACAGCTATTCTCCCCTGCTCACTATGAGCCTCATGCATTGGTCCCTATCAAACTTCAACAGTACATCAGTAATGCTCACCGTGTGAAAATAAAGAGTTCACAAATGAGGCCTGATAAGAGAATGTTTTATTTTCACTCGGCAAAGGTGAAAATGGCAATGCAAGCCATAGAAATTTTGCCTTATGTGCTTAAGGTAATATAGTATCTTACTGACTTTACACATACAGTTTGTTTTATTGGTTTGTGAATCTGGTACTGCAGTTTCACAGACATTACTCAAATGACATCAACCTTGTACTAACACAAGTCTAAACGACTGCAGAGAGCAATTAATGTAAGTTTAAGTAATTTTAGAGACGAACCAAATGACAGTATTACTTATTCTCAAGATTAGGCTGCATCAGTATAACACGGCTGTTCGTTGATCGTGCCAGATTTACAGGATATGTGACTACACTGTTCTGGCTTTCCCTCTCACGTTAATAAATATAGTGATAAGAAGAGGAGGTGGATTCTCTGTAGCACAGTGAAATCCTGCCACACTAATGGCCAAAAATAATTGAGTGATAATATTCAGTCTCTTTTCCATCTCCATAGAGATTAGCAATATTAGAGAAGGAAACACAGCTTTAATTGGTCTGGTCAAACCAAAGGAAAAATACACGACTACTCTCACATAAATCAAGGGAAAGACACAAATCACATTTCAGAAGGTGAACAGTAATGTTCTCCTGGATCTCAGCTAGTGAAATACCATTACACTGCTTAAATCCTGTAGAAGAATAGCTACATGCTTGTGATTAACATTTTGAGAGTATTTCTAAAATACAAGAACCTATTTCTCAGTTTGGTGAACATCAATATGCGTAAGCCAAATAGCTACTGAGGCAAACCTTATGCTGCTATTTACTGTGAAGGACAATCAATCGTGAAATTTACTTTAATGTAGTAAATGTCATGTGGTTCCTGAATTATAATATAGCACTAGAGACTTCTCTAAGCCCAAATCAGCTCAAACGCTCAGTTCTCCCAAAGACTTTGCACCACGCCTGGCGTTTCATTCACCTTCTTCTCCTTCACCAATGCATTTGTTCAGTCAGGCTCAACTTTACAAGTGGGTTTTTCAGAAACTACTTCTCTGGAAGAGACATTTCAACCTCTTCTTCACGGCTCAGCAACTGAAAAAACAGATACATCAGCGCTGCCTTCTAATGCAAATCCCAAGTTCCCTATGTGGAATATGATTAGCCTGGGGCAGTCTCATGGGTCAGCATGTCTTCAGCCTGAGATGTTCTGAGGAAGGTACAGATGGCATTTGACAGAGAAGATCAGGACGGATTTGTTAAAACAGAAAGTAAAGCACGACTACAGATGGGATTCAAAATGTGAGACACATAGACAGAGCAAGGATACAGAAAGGTCCTGAGAAAGATAAAAACTGCACCTGCACTTGTGCTGAAGCACCGTTGCAGATTGCTACAACTGAGCAGAGGACAAAGTGCTTCTGCTTTCCACACAAGCAACTCTGCGGAACAGCTCCATCTTCAGAACACGTTTGGCACAGTGCAAAGCTACATCTGCAGGATACACACACATCGACATACCCCTGGGGGGTAGGAGTGCTGGAACTGCAGCGTGTTTCACTCATCAGCTTGCTACCACTTCTGCTTGGAGCAAGAGAAGCCACCAGAGGCATGCAGCCAGCAGAAAAGCTCCTTGCTCTGCAGCTGCCCTGAGCTGGCAGGAGCCTTCCTGTGCCTGCACTACAGCTGCTTAGTGCACTGCACCAGTATTTTACTCCAAGGGTGGCATTTGTCCCCTAGTTATGTTGCAGAGATTCAGTTTAAAGAGTGCTCAGCAATTAGACGACAGTTACACAGCCCTGAAATACAGCACAAGTGGCAGAACAGCCCCAGTTATAACACTGCATATGTATTAGGAAACCCTTCCTCACCTGTACAGCGGCATCTACCTGGCATGGTTTCATTGTAGAATGGCCTGGATGAAAAGGACCACAATGCTCATCTGGTTCCAACCCCCTGCTGTGTGCAGGGTCGCCAACCAGAAGACCAGGCTGCCCAGAGCCACATCCAGCCTGGCCTTGAATGCCTCCAGGAATGGAGCATCCACAACCTCCTTGGGCAACCTGTGAACAGTGCCTCACCACCCTCTGGGTGAAAAACTTCCTCCTAGTATCTAACCTAATCCGCCACTGGCTCAATTTAAAACCATTCCCCCTTGTCCTATCACTATCCACCCTCGTAAACAGCCGTCCCCCCTCCTGTTTATATGCTCTCTTCAAGTATTGGAAGGCCGCAATGAGGTCTCCCTGGAGCCTTTTCTTCCCCAAGCTAAACAAGCCCAGTTTGAAGATACCCACAACATCTTCAGTCCAAACCAAAGTGACTATTTGCTATGTACATACACTGACGATAAGCTTGGCTCCATGAGGGCTCTCAAAAGGCTCCATCAAAACTACTTTATGGAAGAGAACGACTCAAAGAGAACCAAATACAGATGGCATACTAACAAACGGTAATGAAACAGCATTATTAAGGCTGCAAATCCAAGCCCTGAAAAAGCTGGGATGTGCCAGCATTCAGGATGTCTATATGATGGCAGTGTGCCCGTATTTCCTGCCCTTGCAGTTCAGGAGAGCCTCTGTGAGATGAATATTCCCTTCACCCTGCAGGACCCCTCTATCAGCTGCCTCTCCGAACAGGCAATGCTCCCTGTTCCATTTTTTTGCCTTCTCCCACATATCAAGAGTGATGCTCTTTGTCTTATTTACTGCTCTGAAGACAGAATTATTCCTTTTTTCAAAGGGTTTTCTCAGGCACTCACCGTGTAGCATGTGAGAGCATCTCAAATATTATGACATCTGTTTGCACAATGCACCAGTGAGATGACACAGTGCATAAAAGGCAGCCTGCGTTGCACTGGGCAGCAGTTGGCCTTTTAACAGCTTCACCAGCTCTGGTCAGGAAAGCATAGTTGTTCTCCAGGAAGGGCTGAGTGTACCAAATTGACGACACACGAGCGTATGGTTTCCAGGATGAGGGAGAAGCTGCTCTGATAAGGGAAGGGGCCTGAAACAAGAAGGCTGCTCTGCTTGGGGCTTGCTTGAGCTCTGTGAAAAATCACAATTTGACCAAAAGAAAGCAGGCCTTCCTTGGGCTGAAAAACAGTGTGGCTTGCTCTACAGGCAGGTTGTTACAGAGTGCTGTCACTTCAACTTGGCATCTGGAAATTGAAACATGCTGAAACGAGGACAGATAGTAGCCATTAGTGTCCTGTGCCCCATTTGGCACTTAGAGCTATACTGTGAGCAACACCGTCTGTTACATAAATGGTGCTCATATTCAGAGCATCACACCTAAGCATCTTCTTTTCAGCAGTTGGGTTCAGAAGGGTTGGTGCCTGTGCCAACCAGGCCCAGGAGTTCAAAGCTGGCACCTGCTGAGCAGTGATGCTCCCTCAGATGTCTCACCTCTGGCAAAGGCTGAAACTTGCTTCAGGGGCAGCATTCCCAGGTCTTGAAGGGGACACAGCCCCCTGGAGACACCCACCGCTCACATCACGACTGGGTCCTGCTCCTGACAGCCCAATAACCCTGAGCACTCCAGCCAAAATGAGGCAGGCTCTTGCCAACAGCCACAGCCTGCAGGGCTGGGTGAGAGAACTGGAACACAACACTAGCCATCAAATATAAATTTGCTCTTGCTTCATTAATTATGCAGTGATCACGATGCCAGATACTTTGTACACATCAGCAGTACCACAGTTACCTCTGATACTGCCCATGGGAGGAGAGCATTCCTTTGCTGAGACAAACTACAATAGCATCTCACTTTTCTCCACGCACCAGCTAAAATAACCTCTCGTTACAAAGGGTAGTGTTTTAAAGATATCTATAAGGAAGATTTTAGCCTTGCTGCAGAACAGTAGGCCACAGATCCTGAGACAGGGAAGTTAATGGCCAACTGCTTGCTGTGCGTGAGATGTGTCTACACAGCTACATACTGCACACACACATACACTCCCTACATATATACATAAAGAATGAATTTGTTAAAAATAACATACAGTAACAGATTCTGCATTAAAAATAAATAAATAAATAGAAAACCAGCCACCCAGACAGAAACCTGAAACTCAGAGAAAAAAACAAAATACATCAAAAAAATAAGCTTTGAAGTGACTGCTTGCAGGATTTACGCCGGATGAATGAGGACCAACAAAAGTGCTGCTGAGGTAAGTTTAAGCAAGACATCACTGTTAAACTGTCTTGTTAAACAAACTACCTGTCCTGAAAGCGTTCAGCTTCATTGACAGAAATACTAAGGCAAAACTAAAGCCCACCCAGCTGGAACAATCAGCCAACAGGACCCAGAGGAGACCAAAGGCAGACAAGCTGGAAGAACAGATGTGCTGGAAAATCACATGCAAGAAAAGGCTAAGTGAAAAGCAGTGGTGCAGCGTGCATCACAGAAACTCATTGGAATACCTTCATTAAGGCATCACAGGATGCTCTGTTCTATTAATGAAGCTTTTTAAGGATAATTTCCACTCTGTTTTTCTTCACTTAGTGTGAAGTTGATTATTTTATAAGCAGTTGCGAGTGAAATGCACATAGTTTGCTTTTGCTTTTTTTCCCCCCACTTTCCCATTTTGTATAGAGAAGTGTAACAAGTGAGTGACTCACTGACTACAAATCACAGAATTGCAGGAATTGGAAGGGACCTCAAGAGATCATCAAGTCCAACCCCCTGCTAAAGCAATACCTTACAGCTGGGTGGGTCTTCAGTATCTCCACAGAAGGAGACTCCAGCACCAATCTGGGCAGCCTGTTCCGATGCTCCATCGCTCTTACCATAAAGAAGTTCTCCTGCATGTTGGTACAGAACTTCCTGTGTTCAAGTTTTAGGCCATTACTCCTTGTCCTATTGCAGCACACCACCAAGAAGAGCTTGGTGCCTCATTTGCCTCTCATCTCCCTTTACATATTTATAAACATTTATAAGATCCCCCCTCAGTCTTCTCTTTCCCAAGCTGAACGGACCCACGTTACTCAGCCTTTCCTCATACATAAGATGCTCCAGGCCCTTCATCATCTTTGTGGCCCTCTGATGGACTTCCAGGAGATCCCTGTCTTTTCTGAACTGGGGAGCCCTGAACCAGACAAAGTACTCACACAGTATTCTAAACGGAAGCAAATAGTGATCTTTTCTCCTCAAAAATGGGAAGTTGAAGAAGTCACTTAAGTACACGGAAGGAGTAAGGTTGGTGTAGACTTAAGCATCAGAAAACAGCTTTGAGTTCCTTAAAAACATCTAACTTTACTTAACAATCAAGTAAACAATCAAGAGAGAATAGAGGAAACATCCGCCCACCATCCACACACCCAAAGCTGCCAAAGAACAGATCTCCTAGTGAAAAAAGTAATAATCTCATGAAAACCCTGTTTCTTTTTTTGTTTTGTTTTGTTCACAATACAATTCTGTAAATAAATTCTGTAAATAAAATTCACAATAAAATTTTGTTCACAATAAAATACTATAAGCAGTAGCTGCTGTTTATCGTTTACCTTAAATGAGAAATCATTAACTATGCTGGTAATATATTTAAATATTTTTTGCTAACACAGAAGCTGTTAATCCCGATTTTTTTTCCTCCTCTGATAGACTAGAAAAATAGAAGGTTTATTATTTTGTAGCCCCCAGATGTACGGAAAGGAATGCATACATTGCTCAAAGCACCCGAGGCAGTTGATTGTGTGCAGCTGATTGTGTGCAGTTTCTTTTTACAATGCTAGGTCCAGCAGGATGCGAGAGCTACTTGTCCTGAGCATCTGACTCGAGCTTTGATATGCTTTCAGAAGGGAACAGCAGGAAGCACGTACCTTTTTATGCCTGACATGGTGGGATGAATTTAAACCTGATAACCTGGGGGCTCTGTGCCACTTGGGGGCATAATGTACTGGTGAGATGGTCATGATTATATGACAGGAAATCTTGCTTAGGATTTAAGTGAAAAGCAACGTCCTATGCAAAAGCTTCCAGTTTTTCTCTGTTGAACAAAATATTTTGTTTCCTCTTGTTGAAGAGACTGTCCTTAGGTGTGGAATTACAAGCAGTTCCCAAGGTATCAGCATTCAGTTGAAGAGCTCAAACAGCCTTTACTCACACATATTTCCCTCTTTGAGGCACAGGGCAGGACAGGGAGCGCTTTGTAAAGTAATGTCTATTTACAAGTCATAACAGCTTTGTACACAAGGATTTCTTCCATGGGACATCTCCACCATTTGCAACATATTCCTGCATTTTCAAATATTGAGAAAACGAAGCGACAGGTGCTGCAGAGCAGCCAAGGAGATAGCTCTCTCCCTGTGATTGAGTTATTATGTATTCCATTAGATAGTGCTGCTCAGCTGAGCTTTTGAAGGTGGAAGGTAAGATTAGGAGAGAAGGAAAGGTTTCTTGTTAATTAAAGTGCTGCACTGTCAATTGTAAGGGCAATCAAATATTGGTTCAGCCTTACCACTGCTGCTTACTTTTAATAGGCAGGAGTATATTTAATGATGGATGATGGGACTGCCCAGCTGAGCAGAGGCTGTATGCAAAGCCACAGCATCGCTGCTCACCTCGTTCACCACTAGAAATGCTCAGACTGTCGAGGCGAAGACTTGAGGTGAAAAAAAAAATCAACAAGTGCGAAGAGAACACAGCACTGAACCTGGCAAACAAAAGGTTCATTACCCGACTAAAAGCATAACAAGGCAGTTTATAAGCAGCACGCTTATTTATTGTAAATGTTGCAGCAAAGGTAACGATTTCTGTTTTAGTTGGAGTTCAGATTCTCAATTTCATCAGCATTACCTTGGCAAATATGTTCCCAAGATTGTTTTAATTTAGGATTTGACATCGGTGATTGCCTTTTTTGCCCTCAAAGGATAAATTAGTTCACAATAAAGGATGCATATTAGGCAATTTATTATGCTAATGACTTGCAGAAAAAAGCCAAATTACCTTGATGGTAGATTATAACAAACAATAAAGAAACACATTCTTTGCAATTCTCAGTGAATATATGGTTTAGCTGTGGATAGCTACAGAAGGTCTCCTGGTAGTAGTAACCTCATTCAAGACAAACAGACGTGCATTATCAGTAACCACATTGACAGTGAAACAATGCAGACAGATTTTCAGATTTGTAATTATATCTCATTACCCTTCAGTAGTCATTTTTAGCTCAGCTTGGAAGCAAAGCTTTAATGATCACAACGTATGATGCCTCTGCTGGCACTTCCTACCTGATGATTTTAAAATCTATGATCAGACTTCAAACAATTTGAAAGAAAGGATGAGACTCGAGGAAAGGAAGGTTTGTACAAATTTTAAGCATATAAGTAGGCAGGTAGAAGAAAAAGCTGACATTCATGATTCTCATCCATACAGAAGCTTGGCCTGAAAGGATGAATCCAGAGGAGACAGGTGCTCCCAGAAATGTTACCCACTTTGAGATGAAAAACATCTCATGGGCTGTTTGCCCCACCACTGTTGCTGACTTTCTGAGAATATAGGATATAGGTGGAGAGAAGCATCAGCAGCAGCAAAGCTGTGAACAGTATGGAACGTGTCTTATGGGGAGCAGCTGAAGGAGCTGGGATGATTCAGTTTGGAAAAGAGGCACAGGGAAGACCTCATCGCTCCCTACAGATCCTGAAAAGAGGCTGTGGTGAGGTGGAGGTCAGCCTTTGCTTCCAGGTAACAGCAATAGGATGAAAGGTGACGGCCTCAAGTTGTGCTAGGGGTGGTTCACGTAGGGCATTAGGAAACACTTCTCCAAAAGAGTAAAAGAGAAAAAACAATCTGTTTTAAGTGACTGATCAAATACAGGAATCAGTGTGATTGGAGGAAAAGCAATGGCCAGAATACAAATCCTGCAGCAGTTCACACATCTGAGGAACCTACAGAGGGCTGGAAACAGCTCAGACATTCAGACTCTTCCAGATTTTTCAGCAGCAGTCTCAAAATGCTGTAGTTGAATGAAAACAAGTTCTTTTTAATAGATGATTGGAAGTATTATTACCCTAAAGACAAGGGAAGTGCCACTTCAGGATCTGGTTCAGGGTGGAATTTAGGAAAAATTTCTTCTCTGAAAAGAGTGATCAGGTGGTGGAATGGGCTGCCCGGGAGGTGGCTGAGGTCAAGAAAGGTGTTCAAGAAATGTTTAGAGGTTGCAATAAGGGACGTAATTTAGTGGGGAGATATTGGTGGCAGATGGATGGTTGGACTGGATGATCTTGGAGGTATTTTCCAACCTCAGTGATTCTATGGTCAGCTGAGATTTCTCAATTCATTACATTACAGAGTTTTCTCTCCAGTCGCTGCTGCTGCTACAGAGTACCTCTAAATTAATGGCCCTGGCACACCCTCTGTGCTTATTTTAAAGGAACTAATTACAACTAAATTTGTCTTTGCAATTATGCAATCTGCACTGCTGAAATTAAGCTTTTATATATTTAATTGGTATTCATTTCCCAGTACATGAGAAAGAAAAAAAATCCTAGAACATTTGGTCAAATCCTGCACCTTCCTCCATTGGTTACTGTGCCCTGCTACAGCATGAATAGGCAATTCCTGCACAAATAGGAAAGACAGCTACCTGGCATTGGGCGAGTGACAAAGGTTTACATTAGCTGTGAAAGTTCAGCATCACTGAAACGATATCAAAGCATGGATCTGCAACTCCCTCATTCTGAACTATCCTTACATTATGAAAATGAGTAGCTTCAGTGTTTTCCGATGCAGGAAATACTTTAGCTGCTTTAAAGAAAAACAAAAACAACAACAAACGGCTTTTGTAAGTGATTAAACTCTCAAGCTTCTTTACAGAATTTAACAAGCTGTGATGCTGTTCCCAGTATTGAAGATACAGTACCACTGCTTTCATCCTCCAGTGTAGTGACAAAAATACAGCAAATGAAACACCACGCTCCTTCTTCTCATTGATGTTCTGCACTTTGTTCAATCATAGCATCACAGAATGGTTTGGGTTGGAAGGGACATTTAATATCCTGTAGTTCCAACCCCCTGCTATTGGCAGGGATGCCTCCCACTAGACCAGGTTGCTCACAGCCCCATCCAGTCTGGCCTTAAATACTTCCAGGGAGAGGGCATCCACAACCTCTAAATCATGCCAGATGTAAAATCTCAAATAATAAACTAGAGCAATAATGTTGAACATCCATTTGTAGGAAGAACTACATACTTCTTTTATGAGTACCATCAGCAGAAAGCATTTAGACGTGTGGCTGCAGCACTGAAATCAGTAGGATTTGTGGAGAGCTACTCCAAAGCGTGGCGTCCACGTAAAGCTAAAGACCAGTCTACACAGGCTACAATTTCCAGCTCAGAACATGAGTTAGAGGCTGACCTTTCTGCTGCCTGAAGGCAAGTACAAACTTCTGACACAGACACACCAGCGTTCACAGGAAGAGATCTGCCCAGCTATTGCATGCACCCTGTGCAGGCAACATACTTTTTCTCCCCATGGATCAGGAGGTTTGGCCACTACGGGCAAAACACATTCATGAGCACACATGAAGTATTTTTCAGTCTATACAGGCTCGCACTTTTGACAAAGATTCATTTTCTGCTGCATAATAAAAACCATTAACCGACAATTTCCTCATTTCCCTAAATCCCATTCCGTCCCCCGCTTCCATACAGGATCTAGTTAGTCGTGAAACAAGGAGCAATTTTATTATTCATGGGTGTATGAATATCATTCACATGAAAAACCACAACACACGCTGAAGCGTATACTGCAAGGAAGCAAAAACAACCCACGGATGTTTAAAACGTCCAGCCTAACCCATAAAAATAGCCAGAAGCAGCTGTATCTCAAGGCAACAAGCACAGGTTCAAGCCCTCAACTTTCTGCTCTCGTAACATTGAGCATCTCACCTGAGCATGCTGTGCCTGATTTCCCATCTCTAAAATAAACACACTAGGCACTAAAATGCTGTTAGCATATGTGGAGAGAATATTTTGAAACCTGCTTCGCTTGCCATGGTTTCCATGGAAAGTTAGCATCTCCCTCTGCTGATGGTGCTCATTTTAGATAGGCGAGCTCGATGTAGAACACAAGGAGGTCTAGGCAAACTGTCATTTTCCCGTGTACAAAAAAATAGTGCATACATGGTATGGAGGAAACAAGGAGTTTAACAGCTCCTCTATTGTGGGTCAACTCCTCTCCAGAAAGAAGCACAGGATGGTCCAACTGCCTGTTCTGAGGTATGGATTTCACTCCTCACCATAACAAGATCCATTCTGCTTTACTTCAACCATTAATAAAGTAAAAAATCGATCAGAAATCCTCAGAGCTGCTCAAAACTGAATGAAATGGGCACTCAGCCTACGTGTCATAGAAATTCCATCTGTAACACGGGATGAATTCTCCCTTGGAACTCACCCTTCCACTCCCTATGGAGGCTGCCCAAAGACTGATATAGAGTCTTTAACGCAGGTGATGTGGAATACAAAACATTGTGTTTATTGCCCTTTTCTGTCTGAGTAGCAGCTTATTTATTCTTAGACAACCATGGAACAGATGATTCAATTAAAGGTACAAAAGGTAATTTAGAAATTTAAATTAAGACAACACATCATAGCAGCATCACTACGTTACTGGAAACAACCGTCCTGAGTTTGTGCAGAAGTGCATCAAAGCTGTGCTTAAGTATACAAGCAAGGAAGAAGGGTCAGAAATACAGCTGTTACGCTGAACGCACCATCTGCTAAAAAAGTGAGAACACGAGAGTAACTGTATTTAGGGAGGCTATGGGCCATCTAACCCAGTACGCTCAGCTGCACATTCACAGAGACATTGGGGAGAAGTTCACATTTTAAGAAAACATATGCCAGTTTTACCTGTCCATCTGTAGTTCTACTCAGATTCTGCTTCGTTCTCCTACCATAGGGCTGCTCACCAAATTTAGGAAGCAGCCAGCTGGATGGGGGCTGCTTTTCTCACTGACCACCTGTTAACAGGTTTGCAGAGGTAAAGCTGTGTTAGGAAGCTGAAACCAGCAAAATGTCATGCTGTTTGCCCATCCAGACAAGCCCTGTGTTTCACACGTGCAGTCAGACCTCCCAGAGCTATGTACTGGATGTACAGCAAGCACTCTGGAAGCAAAAGACCTCAAAGATACAATCAGCTGAGCATGCTGACAATTCAGATTGTGAAAACAACTACTGACCGTCTGCATACACTGAGCTTTTCCTCTGTCACTGCTAGGACAAGGAGATCTGGGAAATACCAACAGGAGACAGGGAGACTTTGTAAAGTGTCCCCTTCAGCAGCACTAATCAGGGATGTATCTTCTCACTTCCCCTGCCCAGCATTTAATTCTAAGCAGCATCCACCTGATGCAGATTGGTCCTTATGCTTAAAATGAAAGCTGACATTTTCATGAAGCCAGCTAAGCCCAGGAATGGCAGATGGTGTGTATGTGCAGGGAGAGAGGTAGAGGGAGAGTGTGGTTTAAAAAAAGTACCTGCCCCAAATACAGTGCAAACTGTAATCAAACTACAAGAGGGAAGGGAAGGGAGAGGGAAATAGAAGGAAGGGAAAGGAAGGACCCTTTGACAATGGTATAAGGAGAAGGCAGTCACACGATGACACCTACATCTAGTTAAAGTCCACCTCAACAGACTGTCTACCTCTCTGTGTTTTAACCCATATTTAAGGAGATGAAACCCATTGGTTGTCATGATTTCCAGGCTACACCCAAGAATATTGACACTGTTCAGAGATCCTGGTAGATAAGCTGATTTTTTCGGAACGTGTTATGTAACCACAGCAGATCCATCAGTGTCTCGGCATCACCATAGAAACAAGCAGAAACTCTTGGTGCAGGAGGAGGAAGCCCTGATCTCAGCTTGGCAAACATGCTGATGTGTCTGACCAAGCACGTGCACCTCCCTCCCTCACTTCCAGCATCACAGACTCCTGCACCTCTTGGATCTCACTTTGAGTCTTTTAGGAGTGGCCACAGGGCTGAGCGGGGAGTTTCCTATTCCATACAACACAATAAGAAATCAAATCTTTTCCTAATGAAGAGAATAGGACATTGAGGACCTATTACAAATTAAAGATAAAAAAGCAAAACCAGCAAACTTGTCATTTCTGTAGGAAAAAGACTACTTGGACCATCTGAATCTCAAAGCAATGGGGTTCCTGCATATGTGAAGGTGGGATGAAGAGGTAAAACACTGGCTGCTCTGTTATGACTGCTGCCTGGCATGTTTTCCCAATTACCTGGGCCATAAGAATAGAGAGAAATCACACAACCAACAAAGCCTGGGGCTAGAATGACTCTGCTGGAGGAGAAAAAAAAAGAAGCTTTTAAAAGGCATAGTGTTATCCTTAGGAGACATCTTGTTACAAAGAAGTGCTTACAGCCCCCCAAGTTTTTTGGTTTTGGTGCTGGGTTATAATACTTTGCTGGGCTTTGTACTGTGCTGAACTAACTTCCTGGACAAGTACTCACTTTTCAATCGCCTTTACTTTGTGCGAAGCAAGAAATGGGATTAAGAATGATTGCACATCATTCTTAAAATCAACACACAACAAATTGTTAGTTTGAATTAATAATCCATAAACACTAATTGTACTTGACTGGGGACGTATCTTCCCATCGCCCCATCTACTCAACTTAGATTACGCTCCTCAGCTTGAACTATTTCTCTGCATTTTGACTTGGTGACAGTAAATCTATTAATCACTCTGTCATAATGTTATGACTTCACCTTAAAACCATTCCAATCCTTCAAAACAACCTGATGTTTAGTCAAACAAATCGATGCATTTACTTGCACTGCAGTATGCATTCACGTTGTCCGTTTATCTGAAGCATACAGATTCTTTAGCCACAAATTTGATCCCAAGTGAATTCTGTTTAAATACGTGTTTACACAGCAATTACGACTCAGCACAATTTAAACACTAGTGAAATACACACAAATACTAATGGGTGGTGATACAGAACATGTTTTTCATGGTTTTGTCTGAGTTTCAATGGTCATGAGACCAGCTTCATTAGATTTTGCACTGCTACCCTTGAAATGCTTATTTGCTGTGGATTTAGTTTGCAGCTCTGAATTTACGGGATCTTTTAGAATAGCTACTAAGCCACAGCGTTAACTATGGCAGGGGTCCACAGAAATCTCTAGGCTTTCATTTCACATCATTCTGATACAGTATAATTATGTTTACTGGGTGGCAATGAGATACTAGTGTTACAATAAAAACACGGAGGCGCATTTCATTTAAATATTTTGCTCTTGGTGGAAAGAGTTCAGTGGTACAACAAGACGATGTGACATACACAGAGAGAGATGGAAAAAAAAAGCATTGCTAATATTTGTGGCATCACAAGCTGCAACTTGCAGCTTGCTACATTCAATTGGATTCTCCATATGTCTTAGTAGATGTGACTATGAATATCATTGCTAGCCATAAAAATTAGACTACTCTTAATGGAAGTAGTTCAGAAGCATTCAGGTCCCACCCTGTTTGGCTCTGAGTGTGCATAGATTCAGCCTGTCGCTATTTCTTCCATTTCTCATATTTTACCTGTCATCAATTACGGTGAATTGTGACAGAACTTTTAAGGCACATTTGTTGGGTTTTTCTTCTGTTTATGACAAGATGTGCAAGGAGTGCTCGCAAGCAGTTAAAAAACAACATTAGGGAATTACTTCTCCATTTTTTTAATGCAGAATTCACATTACGCACAGAAGCCCAATACTGTCAGTGAGTAAAAAATCTTAACTTTCTCTTCATTGCTTTTCATTCCTCAAATGAATTTTTTCTTTTTTCTTACTGTTGACATATTTTGGAGACATTTTCACATTGCCGGTTTAGCAGTGACACTGAGAATTCCTTTTTCTCAAAGGAACAGGAAAGCTTAAAGCTCAGCAACATGAGAGGTTCAGAGTGTTTGTGCCAGTGCACATTACCTTTAAATTTATGCAAGTTAAATCTCACATGCCAAGCTTCTAAAATTAATTTAAAGTCTCTCACAATCCTCTATGGCTTTCAGTAACTAAAAAGTATATAGGCCAAATTAATGAAAAACGCCATTGGATTTGTTTTCCTGCTTTGGCACGCGCAAAAAGCATTGGCAGATACCAACCGTTTTGTTTCAAAGTCAGCTTGCCCACCTTCCTCTGGGTGTGACAAGCACGAGAAGCTGTAGAGCTTTAACAGAGCCAAGAAGCTCCAACACAGGCAGCTGCAGCCCACCGTCTCATGCCATCCCTCTGCAAAGCAGAAATACCCCCTGCAGTTGCATGCAGGAAAGCAGCTTTCCCACTGGCGTTCTCCAGTTGCCTCCAAGGAAGTCTTTCTGTCAAGCTTTGGTATCTCAGTTAAATACACGTCATTACCACTCACAATGTCATGAAAGTCAAGCAGCATTGCCAGCTTAGGATGAAGGTTCAGAGTCAGTAATATGTTCCCCAATAAACGCACCAAATCATGTAATTTACATGGCTCACACTCCATCATTAAGTCCAGCAGTTGCATTGGCTTCCTTGACATTTTCCTGAGAAAATGCCCCTTCTATGGTGCAGTTTCTCAAACTGAGGACTGAAAATATGAGGGAAGGTGCAGGGCAGCCGTGAAAGGGTTATCATTAGCTAAATTATTCATGCAAACGTGGTAATTTTCTGTACAAAGAAGCACTGTGATCAGTTGTTTACAATCTGACATAAAACCTGAATAGAAGACAGTCATGGCTCAGGATTTCTTTCATAATATACAGATTTCTGTTTCTTTTTTTCTTTTCCTTCTGCTAGTTTCTCGCAATGCTGTTTACAGTTCACATCAGAAAACTGTGCTGCCGTTCAGTGTTGACTCAACCGGTATTTTACTCTAATTCTGCCCATTTTTCTGTCCAATTTGGATTCTGAAATTGAGTTCAGGGAGAATGGCACAAGGTAAGGCAGGCTGGCTGCGCTGCTTGACATTCATTGCTCATGAGCTGCAATTCCCCCAGACCTCCCCCTGCTACAAGCCTCAGCCCCTCTAGAGACCTCTCTGCACAACTTTCCTTCACCTATGCATTTGCTCTGATCTCTGTTGTATTTGATGATGGAGATAATTTCTTAAATAAATCTAGCGGTGAATTCATAATTTGAATAATGTAAGAATAACACTCTCTGCAGGGTAGGATTTGCATAGTTTTTTTATGCAAATATCTGAAAGTATTTAAGCCTTCAAAACACACGTTTTGAGTTGGTGGTTTTTTTTTTTTTTTTTCCTCACTTCATGAATATCCTCTGCTGGACTATTTAGAGATCAGCTACAAGCATTTTTGTTTACAGAGTAAGCTAATTAATAGAGCTAATACAGCACAGCCTAGGGGTGAAGCACGCTCCAAACACATACAAGAGTCTGTTAATGTCAGATGGCATGACATGGATGAAAACCAAGGCAAGGTTGTTGACAAAGCAGCTAAGGTTCATAGGCTTTCAAGGAACCTCCTGCAGATTTTCAGGGAACCTGGGCTGATATTTGCCTTTAAGCAACATGAACATGGGCACTCTGAGTCCCTTCAAATCCTAAGTATGTGGAAAAAATGGTTTTTCAAGTTCATCTGTAGTTGACAATATTCCAGGTTAGCAAAAAAGAACACAACAGAAAGAGTGGATTAGAACAAAACAAACACCACCACCAAACCCTCTAACATTAATAATTCTATACATATGAATAACAGCAATAAAAGCTGAAGGCCTGATTAACAGGGGAAACTCCAACACCCTGCATAGGACAAACGACTGGGTCATGGATGAGCCCTGCTTAAATGCACTTAAGGGTGTGAAACAAGGATTTCTTTCTTTCAACACTGTTTTTCTTCTCCCTGCACGAGTACCCCAACTCTCTGGCCACAGCTCACACCAAAAGACTCTGAGTGTGTCTTGTCTAAGTCACTCTGAGAGTAAGCAGGGATAAATATGTGCTGTGAGAACTGTGCTGTATGACAGCCAGCAAACCGCATTAGGAGAGTCCTACCTTGACGACAGCCTCTGTTACAATGATTAATCCTTTACGGAAAATTAGAGCAATTTCTAAACAAAGAAACACAGTAATGATATTAGGGGAACTCACGCTGAGTATTTATAGCCCAGTGTGATACACCTGACAGAGGAAACAGTATTGATCCCCGACTCGTTCAGGGCTTCTGTATAGCAAACACAAAACCTGATGCCTGACATCATGAACTCATTGAAGATGATTTTCTACAAGCTCTCTGCTGCGGTATAGCTTATTTGCAGCGTGAGAATAACACACATCTCATATATACATAGTTAATTACTCGGCACCCAAAAAGCCTGGAGAGTAACCTATAGAGAATATGGTGATGAAGCACAGATAAATGCTTTGCTCCAAAGGAAAGGCTGGGTGAGCACCCCTCACTTCCAGCAATGCTACCTGGCAGGTCAGTAATACCCCTTGCAGTCAATCCAAATAATCTCATTAGCTTCTCTGACAGAAACCATCAGAGGTAACATTTGTCTTGGCTTCACAACACAATTAAGGTGGAAGGAGACCTCCAGAGCGGTCTGAGGAACATTCTCTTTAAAGAGGCAGAGGCAAGGAGCCCGTGGGAGTAACGCTGGCTACAAAAGCTCCCTCAATATGCAAGAGAGGAGAAATATTTCCATAATGCTGCAGGGCATACCAGTGTCTGTGGTGAGGTAAAATTCCCTTTGAACAGTATGGATTGTAGGCAGGCATCCAAAGCCACATACAGAAGCATCTGATGTAAGGCTGGGCTGCAAGATCCAGTGCTCTTTTAGACTAAAAAAGCTCAACACTGCTTTAGATGAGAGCTGAGAAAATACAAGACAGATCAGTAAATACTCTTATTTATTTACTTTTAAAACACAATGGCATCTAAAGACAACTCCATTATCAGTTGCCGAGGATGTGCTTCGTCCTGTGTGAATAAAGCTTTACCTGCCTCCGTCCTTATCTGCTATAGAGGGCTTTCATCTGCAGTGCTGGCAACACAGGGAACTGCTCGCTTGCAGTTTGTGCTATCTGCTATCATTTAAACATCTCAGGAGAGTCCTTCATAAAACTGCAAAGTGAGCCAAGGGAGTTCATAATAAATACAGAATAGCAAAGCCCTCATAAATGAATGAATGAATGAGTGAATGACTTGTTCTGCCAAATATGAAATATTTGAATACTGAATGCTTACCTTGAAAGCATTTCCAACAAAAACATTTTATTTAACTGCTACAGTTCATACTTAAGTTAAAAAAAAAAAAAAGTAGGCAAACATTGTCAGAAACTGGAACCATTTTTTACAGATCCTCCAAACATGTCTAAATATGACGCAAGTCTAAAATGATGCTTCCTTTCCTTTCCTCTTTCCTTTCTTTTCCTCCTGCCTGATTCATTTTTAATTAATATATATGTCCACACTACAACTTAATTCCTGAATGTTTTTTGAGACGGTCATGCCCCAGTTACAGTACTGCCCATCTAATGCTTCTGATTTCAGGTCACTAAAACAGCAGATATTTAGCCTAATGATTTGTAATCGTACGTGGAATCTCCAGGCATTACTCTACAGTACCAGTATGATTGTATTCTTTTTACATACGAAGAATTGGTACAGACTGCAGGCTCAAACTTAAACACTGTACTGCCATTTCACTATTAAAAAAAACGATGCCAAAGAACAGTGACCTGCTCCAGCTCTTAATTCCCTACGCGCAGTAAAGTGATAAAGGGATCTCTTTGTCACAGAGCAGATATGGGAACGTGACCATAGCACTGCATTACACAAAATGGATATGTTTGAACTACAAATCATGCAAACTAAATACTACCGGTGCAGACTTGCTCTCAGCAGTGACCTCACTGGTGCACTGAGAGGCACACGCAGACCCTGAGAGCACACTCAGATATACCCCAACCAAACAACACTTAGAAACACTGCTATATCCCAAATGCAGGTTTCAAACCCTGACTTAAGAAGGACAACATTTTGTATCTGCTGCCTAATGACCTGCATTACCTTCCTCTAGGAAGGCAAGGAGCCCTGAAGGCTGGCAGCACTCAAGGCTAATTTTATTGTCATTAAGCCCTGAAAGAAGTTAGCTCTCCCTGGGAAATAATACAACTTTTCTTACATTTAATATTTAAAATGTGATTTAAATGTTAATAATTAATGTCATACCACATTTAATTTCTATCAGTGAAAGCACTCACTTCAGTCTACTCTAATTCCAGTGGGGAAAAAAAAAAGCAAAAACGTGGGCACTCTGCTGTTTTATTAAAGCAGAACAGTAGCAGCGTGAGCCTGTACGAATTTTAATTTCTGATAATTTTATTATAGAGTAATATTTACAGTATTTCAGAGCATATGTACGTGATCAGCATTTCGTACCCACTTGCCGACTGTATCTGAACATCTGCTTTCCTGCTTTATATTCACAAAGGACCGGTTCTCTCCGTGCTGATAGAACTGAAGACTAAGACAGCTGTGGCACGCTGCTAATGGCAGGGTTTGTAACTGCTCTCAGCCACACCAGCAACTTACACAATGTTTGTTCCTTGTGACAGCCGTACTGCTGCAGTTCAGAGAATAAGGCAGCCTTTAGGCAAACAGAGCGCCCAGGTCTTCAGTTACCAGTGGTCAATGCTGTTTTAATGTAGCATCAAAGAAACAGGAAAAATACGTTTCGAAGAGAATAAAACAGAAAAAAAAGCAAAAAAAAAAAAAAAAAAAAAAAAAGAGCAAAATTAATTTAGTGTTATCACTCTAATAGCCCAAGCTATACTTTAGAAAAGGGAGATGAAAGGAAACAATCACATGGATTTTAGATTAATGGCGTGTACATGTATGTGATGTACCTGAAAAGGGGCATCTCCTTGAAACTGGAAGGGATAAAACAGAAAATGCTCAAAAAGCCACTTGTCTTGCTTCCCTGCTTTGAGATTTGATCATCCATAGATAAATAATTCCCAGGGAATATTAGTCTAATCTGGTCTTTAAAAAACTACTATCTTCTTGAAGATGCTTTTCTTGACCAAGTAGTAACAAAGGTCTCACCACCACTTCTGCGAGCCTACTCCACTATCAAAGTTCTCAAAGTTTTTCCTAACGTCAAACTTGGATTTATTTTCTGCATTTTATCTCATGAGTGCCAGCCCAACACACTGAGGGAACGGAGCACAGCTTATTTCATTTACAGTAAGCTTTGCATATCTGATGGCTTTGGTTTGCCCTCTCTTCTCACAAAATAATCCAACCTTCCAAACCATTCTGCTCATCCACTCCCAGTTTTTTCACACGCCCCATTTTCCTTTATATTCACTGTCCAAAACTGAGCACTGTACACCAGCAGATATCCTATGAATGCTGTGAGCAGCATGAAAACCTCTTGCTACTCACAGATGATGCTGTCCCATTTAAGCACTGCATCATGATGTTTGGTTCTCTTGCAAAAGGCTGACATTGCTGAGCTCATGATTCATTAAAACCTCCAAATTTTTTTTCTGCCTATCGATAGCACACTGTTCTTCCCCTTGCCTGAATTTGAGCAGATGATAACCCCTGCTAAGAGCAAGTGCTTACACTTCTATTCTCATTTAAGGCCAGTTTTTCAACCTGGTCAAGTTTATTCTAAATTTTAACCTTGTAGCTCCTCAAATTTGTGCTATCTGCACCTGCACAAACGTGCTGTTTATTCCAGCATACGGTCATTCTCGAAAATGATCCAAGGTTAGACTTGGGAGGAATCAAGAGGTCTTACTTTTTAGCAGAAAACCAAAGATAACTGCTCCATGAAAGGAGACTGCATTCATCTTAGATTCATTTTCCAATTTGCTTTTGATAAAACTATGCTGCCTCCTGTTGGTCATCTGTCAGAGATTAAATGTCTCAGAGATGCTCATCAATAGTTTATTTATGCCTGCATTTCATTTTTTTTTCAGGAATTGAAATTTAAGTGATCAGCCTGACTTTTTTTCTTTTTCATCCAT
The DNA here is from genome assembly GCF_987193195.1 of Phasianus colchicus. Taxonomy (NCBI): domain Eukaryota; kingdom Metazoa; phylum Chordata; class Aves; order Galliformes; family Phasianidae; genus Phasianus; species Phasianus colchicus. The sequence continues at coordinate 2,913,592 of NC_143443.1, forward strand.
TCCTTCTTTTTATGATGGTCATGAAAATACCAACGTTTTTGTTGACCAAATCCCACTCATCACATTTAAGATCATAAACAAACTTACTAATGGACAACTTTAGTCACAGCCTTCGGTTAAGAAATGCCTTCTGGTTAAATTCTCCAGGCTCAATTCATTTGGGTACACTCAACTCAGTGACGTGTTTTTCTTTCCTGTAGTTTAGCTCCCACTTGGACCATTTTACAGCAGAGTCCCTAGGTGCTCTTCTCTTGCAGGAAAGATCTGCATGCCTTTCTTCCCAGCCCATGCTCTGCCCAGGCTACAGAGGAACCTCCAGAATATGTGGTCCCCAAATAAACCAACATAGTAGAAGACAAGAAAAATCAGCATAGTTTTTAGAAAACCTTCTAATTTAATAGAACAGAAGGCTACACATAGAATCCATAGAATCATAAGGTTGGAATAGCCCCCTCTAGCTCACCCCCACCTGCTCACTGTCCATGTCTCTCAGTGTCACACCTCCAGGCATGGTGACTTCCCCACCTCCCTGTGCACCCTGTGCCATCACTGCTCTTCTGGAGAAGAAAAAATGCCATAATATCCAATCTGAACCTCCCTTGGCTATCACCTCTTGTCCTACCACTTTCACCTAGCAGCACAGTGACACCTTGCCACAACCTCCTGTCAGGTAGTAGTATATACCAATAAGATCTCCATGAGCCTCCTCTTCTCCAGACTTAACAATCCTGGAGTGTCAGCAGAAGTTCAGCCATGCCATTCTTCTGCCCTGCTGGCTTATCTTATGGCACATGAGGACAGCCTGTCCCATGCCCCAGCCAAGAGATTACTGAAAAATTCTCAAACTTGGAACGAAATAAATTTATATTCAGCTGTCAGAAATCTGTATGCAAAAAAAATCTGTCCAGAGGAGAGCCACGAAGATGACCAGGGGACTGGAGCACCTCCCCTATGAGGCCACGCTGAGGGAGCTGAGCTTGCCCAGCCTGGAGAAAAGAAGGCTGTGGGGTGACCTCATTGCAGCCTTTCAGTACCTAAAGGGAGCCTACAGACAGGAGGGGAATCAACTCTTTGAAAGGGTAGATAAAGGCAGGGACAGCGGAAATGGTTTGAAGTTGAGGGAGGGAAGATTTAGGTTGGATGTCAGGGGGAAATTCTTTACAGTGGTGAGGTGCTGGAACAGCTGCCCAGAGAGGCTGTGGATGCCCCGTCCATCCCTGGAGGTGTTCAAGGCCTTGGGCAGCCTGGTCTGGTATTAAATGGGGAGGTTGATGGAACTGCCTGTGGCGGGGGGTTGGAGATTCATGATCCTTGAGGTCCCTTCCAACCCTGGCCATTCTGTGATTCTGTTTGATTCTATTAGATGTTCTGAGAAAAACAAATAATCAAATAATTGACTATTAACAGAACATTCTTATGACAACAGGGTCTCTCAGTATAAGTTGCACAAATGGCAAGAAAACACCAGAGTATTTGTGAACTTTCCAGATTGTTCTCTCTGAAATAGATCGGGAAATTATTTAGAAGAAGGTATGTACAAACACTTGTGAAAACTGAATTGACAGGAAGGATGGAAGGAATTCCCTACACCAACATACCGTCAAGACCATGAAGTGAAGTTGTTGGAAAAGGGCAGGAAGCAGCAGCAGAGACCCTGCTCAGGGTGCAGATGACTGTAGACACACGCATTCCTCACTCCGAATTAAACAAGTTAAGCGATGCTTGACAATTTGAGCCAGAGCAAAATCCTAATAAACTTCCCAAAACTCATGATGAGATGACAGACTTGGTGTGAATTAAGCTAGCACGCATGGTGTGAAACCAGCCTGCTACTGAAAAGATTTCATTAGCTGGCAATTAGCAAATGAAGGGCTCGCCCCTAGGTCCGCAAACCTCTCCTGCCCTACACTGCAGACACACTCTGTGTAATGTATCAAACATGAACCCTGCTTTGGCCAATTTTTGCTAGAAGTGATATGCAGGCTGCTTGATGGTTTATCTCCTGTTGTCTGTTTTTTTAGAACATGAGCCTTTAAAACAGACCTCCTGCCTCACCTATTCAGCAGAACAGAGAGAATACCAACTTACGGTGTGGGAAAGCACTTCTCTGTCTCATTACACAGACCATGCAACCTTTAGAAACTGCTTTGTATGCAACAGCATTAGACACCATAAAACAAACCAGTAATTCACAACTCTAATATATCTCTAATCCAACATTTACCTCAATAAAGGATAATACTACAGCCTACACAACTGTGAAGTCAGTGTGCCATAAATCACTACTAGATCTTTCCTTTCCAAAGAGAATGAACATTTCTTCCTATGAATTACCTTAAGAGAAATACAGACTTACTGGGTGCATCGTACTTATCTGTTGATTTTAAACAATTTCAAGTACGCTATGGAGCCCTGAATACCTACAGTAGGGCAAAATCTGACACCACGTGCTATACAGAGTCGCCTAATATTGACAGAAGGTTTAAAATATTTATGTTTGAACAAAAGGTGAGAGGATTATTTGAATCATCTAAGCCAAACGTAAAACTCAATCCTGTTAAAACAGTTACACGTTTTGGAATTCTCTGCAGGTTGAGGAATACATTTTCCTATGCAGCCTCTTGCCAAAATAACTGAGGGGGAAAAAAAAAAAAAAAAAAAAAACTAATACAGCTGAGCTTGGTTCTCTGCTCTGGAAATGATGTTGTGCTGCTTCTACCACTGCTTCTATGTTATGCTTTACTTCAGTTCTCAAATCAGATGTCACTGAGATGTCTGTTGGACTCGCTGCCTTTGGATGCTGGACAAAGTTGCTGGGACACTTGCACTTTTGTATCTACATGGGTTAGAAGAAGATTTTCCAAACAATAGCGGTAGCTGTTTACATGCAATTTACCTGCAAAATCAAGACAATTTAACTGCAAAATCTACAAAGCATACCCATGTATTCTACAGTGAGAATTCAGTATATAAATGACCATACCATACCTTCTGCTTCCCATTTGGCAAACTAATATAATATAATGGAGTCTGGAAAGGAAAACCTCATTGCCAAGTTCATCTGGAGCAAGTTACCTGAATCATATCGTGGCACATGCTGAAAACATATAGCTTCTACCTTTTAGTTCAGTACTGCACCTATACGTCCAATCCAGAGATGTGCATACAGAGATACAGGATGGAAACATTGGGACAGAATATCCCATTCCTTTCTGAAAAAAAAAAATCCACTGCCAGGAAGAAACTATGTACTAAGGGTGACTTCCTGTTGTGATTTAACCCAGCAGTGGCTCAGCACCAGCTGGGCTTGTTCAGCCTGGAGAAAAGAAGGCTGCAGGGTGACCTCATTGCAGCCTTTCAGTACTTAAAGGGAGCCTACAAACAGGAGGGGAATCAACTCTTTGAAAGGGTAGATAACAGCAGGACAAGGGGAAATGGTTTTAAGTTGAAGGAGGGAAGATTGAGGTTGGACGTCAGTGGGAAGTTCTTTGCTATGAGAATGGTGAGGTGCTGGAACAGCTGCCCAGAGAGGCTGTGGATGCCCCGTCCATCCCTGGAGGTGTTCAAGGCCAGGTTGGATGGGGCCCTGGGCAGCCTGGGCTGGTATTGAATGTGGAGGCTGATGGCCCTGCATGTGGCAGAGGGGTTGGAGATTCGTGATCCTTGAAGTCCATTCCAACCCTGGCCACTCTGTGATTCTGTGATTCAACATCCCCCCTGGTATCAACATGTTTTTTCTAATAAAGCCAAAACACAGCATCATACCAGATGCTGAGAAGAAAAACAACTCTGTCCCAGCTGAAACTAAGACACTTTCTTCCCACAGAAACAATTTATAGAACATGACACTGAGAGAAATAACAAAGAGACACTTCAGCTTTATACATCTCCAATTCAATGCAGCTTGGAACATGATAATAGACTTCCTTCTTGTGACAATTATGAAGTATTAAAACCTGCATATCAGAGTCTGGCCAGTTTCAGCACTAAAACGTTGCCTTGGGCAACTTCTTTATGCAAGGCAAGGAAAAAGCTGATCTACCACTGTCTTTTATAGCTGGTGAAATTAAAGAATAAACAGGAGCAAGAGGAAAAGAGCAGAATTTCACATTGCACTGTTGATGAACACAGTACATCAAAAGTGCTGTGAATGACTGGTCCACGCCCCTACATGAGTTCTCTGTAATGACACAGGTAAGAATTAGCAGTACAGTAAGTGGGGGAGATAAAACAAGAAATACCGTCTTTGAAGTATTAGTCAATAGGCCACTCTACATATTTCAGATTTCTAGAATACTTTCATTACAGCAAAGCATAAGAAGGGACTCATCAGTCATAGTTGCAGAGTACCCAAATGCTTAACAGAGAGTGCTCCAGAGAGTACAGCACAGTAGGAAATAAATACTGAATGCATACAGAACATCTAGGTGTTTTGGGTGAATTCTTGGGTAAGGTTCTGGGTTGGCGACTCAGTCTACTCCTTGTAGAGGAAAAGATTTGTTTAGAGGGCAGATGCAAACCAGAGCAATCCTGCTGCCTGTGTAGGTATCCTGTTTCAGAAGATCCCAGCTCTCAAGGACAAAGCCATGGTGAGAGTTACTAGCTGGAGATTTGTATGTGCAATAGTCTGCACATATATCCTTATGTGATATTTGGATCTCTTACCCAATTCTGTTATCATTTTTTGCTAGAACACAATTAACTATACCTGTCTCTTGCTAGGGCTTCTATCACAAGCAACAATTTTACCGTGCAGTTTTCAATCTGTCCAACCTGAAAGACAAAATTTCTGTATGCTGCCATAGTCATAACACCTGAGAACACCAGGAAATTTAATGAAGACTCTGAAGCACTTGTTATCTTACAGACATAGATCTCACTTACAGAGAGCTTAAGGGTGTATTTAATCTCACCAAACACTGCCACGTAAGAGCTAGGGATCTCCTCCAAGCTAATCATCAAAGCTCCCTCAAAAGGTAATTGAAGGGAAAGCAGTTCCAAAGGCCACCTAATTACATTGAAAATGCCTAACAGATGCAGAATGAACTATACTGGAAGTCAATTGACCTCTCCCTTTGAACGATTACTAAAGCAGCCTAAATGCAAAAGCTTTGTGCCTTATTGCTGCGTACTTCAAGCCAGACTACAAGCCCCATCCCTGCGTGAGGATATGCGAGCAGTTGGTTCCACACCTAGAACACAAGATTATTCCTCATTCCTTCTGGGAAGCCTTCAGCTGCATGCAGGGTACCTCAAAGGAAGGGAGCTTCCGCTGATCACAATCCAGGCTGTAAAACATTCCATTACAGCACTTATGATGAAAAAATTGTAGACAAGGAAGAAAATCCCAGGATGTAGCACAATCTGCACTTGTAAATAACTCCATTTCTTTCTTTTGGATACACGGAGGACTTGGCTAGCTAGCAACCACAGATGTCAGCCTGACTACGACCCAATACTTTGTGGCGTGATAGCAGCAGGCAGGATGCCAGCACGCTTACTTAATACTGACGTGATCCACATGTGACAGTTTCAAGAAAGAGACATGAGCTGAGGAGAGAGATCACAACTCATCAACAGGAATCCTGAGAGATTGTGATATGACTCACGAATAAACTGAGAGCACAGCACAAACCCATTCTGGATCTCCAAACCTTAATCGAGCCTGTGAAATTTAGCACCGGGTCCAAAAAGAAAAGAATGGAAAGCACAGAAAAACCTCAAGCATAGGTAACTAATCATAAATTGTATCTTTTTCTGATACTTTTCTGGTACCTTCCACTTTAGTAGTAAAGCATCATCCCTGGCTGGAGTCTTTCAGTGTATCCCATTAGAAAATTTAACAGTTATTTTAATCCTATTAAGTCAGATTCCACACTGCCCCCCTCCTTCAGCTGCTTTTGTTCCTGATATTTTTTCAGTGTCTGAGCACTCCAAATTTGCATTATAAATTTTACTTCACTCTACTCTTTCTCTGGAAATCTTGCTGCTCTTATTAATATCACAAAATAACGGCATGCTTCAACTTCTAAAAAGTGAATCCAAACATTTCATACAACTCATACAATTTTAGCTGGCTTGTGCACCTAAAAGCCTGAACTTCTATGTTCCTCTGCTTGAAAGGCAGACCAGCCTGTTACCTACATTATTCCAGTATCTGTCAATGCAGTTACTATCATAACATTTAACTGGAATGAGGGAAAGGGGGAAGAGTTTGACAGGCAAAATTTTTGTCTATTTGCACATCCAAAAGGAATGTGGGGGATTTGAATCATTTACTAGCTGCGAGTATTGTGAATGAGAAAATATATTTTCCCTCTCATATTTATCTGCCACACTTTTCTATTGCCTTTTTTTTTTTTTTAAACCAAAATAGGATGCAGTAGGACACATAAGGATGCATTTGCTACTAATTTCAAGACATGCTTACAGAGGCTCCAATCTATTTCCACAACGTACTTAAAAACCTTGCCTTAGTTCCAAAGGAAACCCAGTCTCCTGACATTCAAAGTGCCTTCCTGAAAGGTTCTGTCTCTGTCACTCCAACATAACCAGGGAGCTGTAAAGGAAAGGAGGATGAGGGACCAGAGACATGTTCATACCTCATAAAGCTGTGGAGTGCAGTGACGCTTGACATGTGAGGGATTTAAATGCATGCATAAACCACTTGGAGAGAGATGATTATATAAATATCTTTTTTGTTTGTTTGTTTTAACTTACTCTCTTCCCTTAATTTGAATGACCAGCATGCTGCTTATGAAGAAAATCTAGCCTGAAACAGATTTCCAGAGAACCGAAGCAATGTTCTGACATTAATTGATTGAAATGTACATTCACAAAGTCATGGATTGAGTCTACACGCCTCCAGCTACAGTGCACAAGCCACAAACATCTACATAAACTCTGGCATTTACTTAGACCCAAATTCACGCTCCACATAGATATAACTGCAATGCCAGTGCTCCTCTTTTTTCTACATACTCCTAAACACCCAGTGAAGGGAAAAAAATATCAGAATCCACAAGACCTGAACAGCTTATGTCTGTGCTTTAGCCTGAGCTGTGGGGGATTCTAAGTCCTAGAGACATGCACCTTCCAAAGAAATGGTTGTGTCACTGTGCCCAGTATTAGAAAGGAAATGTTGAATTTATCCCCTGATTTCATCTACTCTAATGGACACAAGGAAATAAACAATATTTGAATTACCCGGATCAAAGCTATGCAGAGCTTTAAAAAGCACGGCCATGTAGAACAATATCCTTAAGTGATTAGGAAACTTTTATGTCCTGTGGCCTTCACTCTCCGTACCAGGATTAAACTGCTCATCTAGTTCTGGTACGGCTAGCTGGGATACCAAGCACTTTTATCTCACCAAGAATAGCTGTCCCAGTGAGCTCTGCCACATGACCATATTAAATCACTTTCAGGAGATAAACAATTTATTCCTCGTAGCTGGTTATCTTGCTACTACAATCATAACTAGCTGGAGATCCATGTAGTAAGTAGGAAATGTGATAGAAAGCATATTAAACAGTACAAGTTTTAAGAGTGACAACAGCATACTGGTAGCTTCACAGTCCTAAAGGTATATGAGCAGCATGAACAAAACAGAACCCTACGGATGATGGGTTTTGTACAAAGATGTAGGAAGCAGCAAAGTCAAACTCTTTGGAAAACTTAATGCACCTCAGTATAGAAAGCTGTCCAGAAAGCCAATGAAGCAATAAATAAGGAGCAAAAACTCCTGTAGAAGGATTGTGCACTGATGTGAAGGAGGATGGGTGTACTGACAGCAGTTAAATCCGGCACTCGAAACTCAGCTGCCACCTGCAGAGACCCTGCATGTCTGATGGGCAGAAGTTGGGAAGAGGCATCAGGAAAGCAGCACTCTGTACTTGCCCAACCACCTACAGTCTTTATTTAAGTCTCTTCAGAGGAGACAGACTCCTAATACAACTGGTTCTATAGTACTAGGAAGAAATGAGAACTTCACTACTGGTCTGCTCCCTTCAACATATATTATATGCACTTGAAAACTGTCAGAAGAAAAACACGTAAGAGTGGAAGATATGAATTCAATCCCTTTGTAAGTGCAATTCATTTTCAGTTAATGCGACAGGAACACGTAAAGAAAAGGCACTGCTGGCACGGGCTAGGACATATTCAAATCTTCCAGTAGTGTTTTGTCTGATATTAAGTCCATCAAGATATATTGTAAGGTCCCCTAAATAATACAAAGACTTAGTCTTACCTGTAACATCCTCAACTTTTCAAAGCATTTCCAAACTTTTACAAAAAGCTGTTTCTTACACTTTTTGGATGGTGGCAGAGTGAGGGAAGTAGAAACACTTTTGTGTTCGATTTGAAGAGCACTTTTTTGTTCATTTCCCCTGCAGATAGCATCTAGAAAATCCATATAGATTTGGGGTGGGTTGGTTTTTTTTGGTTTGTTGGTTTTTTTTTTCCTTCAGCAGTCAAGATAAACTGTATTCTTTCACAGCTGGTAGCTGAGTCCCAGCAGATCTCTATCTGCATTCAGTGTGACTGTTTTCAAGCCAGCGATGAGGAGGAGGACAAGACAGAGTGCTGGAGTGAGTATTCTAGATAACTGAACTACAGAACAATCTCTATACAGTAATTTGATTATTTCTGGAAGAAATGAACCATATGAGCAGCAGGTGTGTATGCTAATAGAATGGCTTTGTGTTTTAATTAAGTAGTATTTCCCTACAGAGTAATTACATATGTTGTTTACTCAAGATTTTTAAAGACCATTAAAAAAACCTGTAAGCTCTTTCTTCCCTGTGCTACAAACAGAAGATCCTCAGAATCCTTAAAAAATGCACAAAACACACTTACATGTACTTTTTCTAGGTGCAGTTTCAAGAAGAGCTTATACAGGAGATGGTGTTATCTGAAGTCCCATCAAGAACTGTTTTTACCTCAGATGGTATTACTGATTCTACTCAATGTATTGTGCAATGAGAAATTTTACATCTAGTGCCATGGATTAAAGAACACCAATCTAACCCAGTAGATACTGTAACTTGAAATCAAGAGTAGAGATTCTAAAGAAGAAAAGAAGACAGATGTAATAGGACATCTATTTCCTAAGCTTCAGAGCAACAAACACCACTGTGGGGGAATGAGAGAGAATCACAGAGCAACTGAGTCAGTGTGCAGTGAATAGAATCCCTCAGAGCTGGGGTCATTTAGCCAAACACAACACTGACATCTAGAAGCACAGACAAAGAAACAAAGAGCCAAATTCAGAAACAGTGAATGTGAGGTTCAACTCTATTAATATCTCTTATCCAAACTGTGCTTGGGCTGCTTCTGAGCTTCCTCCAAAGAACACACAGTGTTCTCTCCATGAGAAATGCTACGAGCTCCATCCCTAGAAAAGAAACCAGCTGCATGCTCGGGGAGAAAAATGCAGAATGAAAGACACTTGGTAGAAGAAATTTTAGTTGGCATTTTTCATTTCTTCCTTGTGCTAAGTTATGCCTATATATATAAATTTGCATGCCTTAAATGTAACTTTACTATACACACAGCTCTAAACATCCCTGCCTGAGAGGAGAGATAGGATGTGATGACCTCCAGAAGCCCCTTTCAACCTCAGCCACTCTGTGATTTCCCAAGAATGAAATAAAAAGATGGGAGATCATTGTATATTATGAGAGACGTGTCAAGTACATCAAATACATGTCACATAGCTATAAAACTGAAGAATGAAACTCAAAGGAAAATCTGAGGATGTTTCTAAGAGCTGAACGCCTCATTTAACCTTGCCTCTTTTGTGCAGATATAGCTTTCTTAAAATATTTCAACCAAATTTTTCTTTCAGGATTCTGTCCATTGTCCATGTGAGATTTGTGATTTTCTGTCAGTGTAGCACTTCCATACATCACGGAACAGCTATTTCAGCATCTTTTTAAGAAATGAGGAGTATGTATAAATCAAGGTTTGTAAAGAACAGCTTGCAAATTCAGCTTACAGGAAGAACAGCTTACAAATTCAGTCCTGATTTTTTCTCCCTGTACATTCAAAGCACTTAGTTTGCCTTGAAAAAGCCAGAGAGCAGAAAAAAAAAAAAGCCAGGAAGCTTTTTGCTCTTTCATTTTCAGTCTTTTTTTTTTTTTTTTTTTGTAACTTTAAAGCGAAGATTTTATTTTAGAAACACACTTTAAATTGTTAATAAACTTGAATCCAACTATCCAATTACAATTTCCTCAAACGAACAGACCGGCCAATAAGAAAAAAACAAAGCTAACTCAAGAGAGAGAATAACTGTTATATTGGCAGGAACTGGCGATTCGGTAATTTTGCTCAAATTAATTAGAGCCAAGATAGATTCTTTCTGTATCTACACAAATGACAACACTTTAGCAGTCTGCATTTTATTTACAGCTTCATCACATTTATTTACTACTGTTTGTGGTTTACTTGCTCTGTCTTTTCGCAACTCAACCCTAAACACTCCAAATACTGGAGATCTTAAGACCAACAGACTTCACAAGAAGCTTTCAGTATAAGGATTCCATACACAAAGAGCAGGGAGGAAAGATGGCCACTTTTAGAAGTCGTACTTATTAGAAAGGCCCCCACAATTACAACATGCTATACAAAACATCTGCTAAATAGAAGATACGCTGCACAAGGCTGGCTGCTTCCCCAGGGCTGTAAACTGTCCCAGACGTGACTGCAGCAAGCCTGAATGTGACAGGAAAACTTTGTGATCCCCATCAAATGGAATGGCCATATAAAATCTAATAAAACCCATATCGTGCATTTCAATCTGCCAAAAAAGCCAACAAACCCTAACTCTAGGAACAAGGACACGCAGAAGGGAGTCTTCAGCCTTGGAAGCACTAAAATACATTTGGTTGAGCTTAGGTTGAACTTCTAACTGCCCAGTTCAAAGTATGGCAAAAGGATGACTGGGGTCCTTGAAGAAGCAAACGGAGATTCAGATTGTAACACTACTCTGTAAGACTCCTGTTGAAACACCAGTCTAAATTCCTATTATCAGTGTAAAGTAAGAGTTCAGAAACTGGGAATATTGGGAAATGACACAGAACCACTGAAGGACCAAAAACTACACTGTAACATCACTGCGGACAAGTTACTGTGGACTCTAAGCAAAAAAATGTACACGTAAATTAGATGTTTCAACAAGTAGGGCACTGTAATTCCAATGGGACTTGTTCTATAGGGTCCAATGATTCTTGTTCTATACGAAATTTGACTGAATTGTGACAAGAACTCCTTCTGCCTTTATAATCTCCAAACGAGGACACTTAGGTGGCACAATGACCATCCTTGGCACAATCTAATTTTGCACCAGGGGTAGCTAAGTGGAAAACAAAACAACACAGAACCTTAAATTCTAGTTTTAATTTACACTCAACAGAAAAGTTATTACTCTTTAAATCTGAAAATATGCAAAAAGTACTGTGCAGTTTTCATCGTTTCTTTCATACTTAGCCTCCCAGAACACCAGCATCAGTTCTTAAGGAGTTTTACCTTGAGATGATATTTGAGATTATACGGCTCTTTGACTTCTTAATGTATTGAAACAAAACTAATTTTTACACTGAAGGTTTAAAAAGCAGAATTTTTGAAAATATGTGCTTAAGAATTTACAAAAATATTCCTTTTGGCCTTACTTAGTTTCAGAAAATCACGATGTAGAAGAACATGCAAGCAGAAGGCAATTTTAGCCTCTACTATGGGATGAAACTTAGGTTATTACACAACGTACACAAATGCATGATGAGCTTCATAGAATAAGTATGAATGGACTTGACAAAATATTCAATGAAAAAGAACCAGATTCATGTTGTACGTCACTGAATACGCACACAAACTGCAAGCTACTCAGAAAATGCTTGTGTGTGCAAGTTACCTGATATCCTACTTCATAAGATTAATAGTTCTGCTTCCACATTACAAAGAAAAGATGTAAATCCGATGGAACTCACTATGCAGTTCCATCAGGAAAAATAACAAATTCAATCTTTATTTCTTCCTCTCTTGGTACTTACTTGGAATACATTTCTGACAAGTTTAGTAACTAGTTCTACTTGTAAGATTTTTTACCAAGTCACTCAAATATTAAAAGCTGATATATTATTACACATACTGATGAGACTATTCAGAATTCAAATGCTGCGCTGCTCTGTAGAAAATTCATTGTACACAGACTGGGGTTTTACGATCACCCAAGTCCAAATTTACAAAGCCACATGATGCCACTAAGTAATATGTGAGCTTAGTGATGGTGGATTTTCACTTGACAAAACACAATTTCTTCCTTGTGCCAATGGATAACATATACTACAGTACATACTTGTTTTTGCTGGAAAAAAATCATTTCACGAAGTCTGTCATACTGGTCTTATGGATTTTCTTGCAAACATATTTTGAGAGTGTTATCTTTGTTAAAATAATAAAGTCAGAGTTTATTGGGGGAAAGAGGATTTGAAAAATCATTTTAGCAGGAGTATATTTATTCCAGCTGAAAACCTTTACTGTTAGTCAGATTTCTGGAAACAGGCAGATGCAATTTCATTTGTTAAGCATTTTCTCTATGCTTTGCAGCAAGATAACATCAAAAACAAAACAAAACTGATTTATAATATAACGCACATGGAAACAGGATGCATTTAGAAATCTTGACTGTATGATTACAGTCCAGGTAAATTCAAAAATATCAATACATACTAGTAAGAACAGAGTGCTGTGGTACATGGTAATATTTGATTATAAAAATGTACCATAGGTACGTTATAACATCCTTTGGCTGACTTTTATTTACATGTCCCAAGTGTGAGATCTGCAAGAAAACCCTGAATGAAGAAACTTCATTGGAGAATGTTTTGTTCTTCATCTGAGCTGAAATGTTCTTAGGAAAGACAAGACAAATGTCAAGAGCGTGAGATGTCTGGTAATGGAACCAATGGAACAGTCACAGGAACAGTGTAAGGACACTGAAAGAAACAGAAGGACCCTTCCTATAAACACTTAACTTTGTAAGTGGTGCCTCCACCAAAACTTTGGGTTTTTAGATAGTGAAGCAGACTACATGGCACCAGGTTTGAAGTCACTGGATGGGTTTCTAATCTCTTCAGAGAGGAAGCAGGAAGAAAGTCCTTGGGGAAAAGTTAGCAGGGCTCACTGGCAGGGCTTTAAACTAAGTTTGAGGAGTGGGAACCATAGTGAGCCTGCTCTTGATGAGGTATGGGATGGTATAGCTTGGGATGGCAAAGCTAGGTAAGAGGGACAGGGTGCTAGGAGGGGTGAGATGTGCTGGCAGCACACTTGAAACCTTGCAAGAATTAGCCAGAGATGATTGAGGCAATAAGAAAAGGCAACAGGGAAACTCAAGGGAAATACTTAAAGGAATTAAGGAGTTATCCTTCAAGAAGGCAACAAAGCCAGCTGAAGTGCCTCTACACCAACTTACACAGCTTGGGAAACAAATTAGAGGAGCCGGAAGCCACTGTGCTACTAGAAAACCACGATCTAGTTGCTGTCACAAAAGATTCTATGACTCTATGAACGATCTGTCCCAATCTGAAGGATGAGCATAGAGGGCACAACACCCTCAACTAAATGGCCATTTAAGAGGCAAATCAGGAGTTCACCCTGTAGGTGATAGGCTGACATACCCAGGCCAGACTATGACTTAGACAAGTTGAATGTCCTCTGGTGATGCATCTTCTGCTCATCATCATGGAATGCTGGTTTAGAACAAACATCTAACTTTTGAATGAACACAGTTAAATGTGACAAATTAACCTACAGTACTAGGGAAAAGGGTCAGTTTAACCCAAAGGCTGCACCTGTAGGTACAACTCCCGACTCCAGGATGTCTCTCAAAAACATTTGCAGGGCCCTCGACATTGTTGTGCTGAACACATTTGGATCATGGACATATGCACCTAGTCATCAAACCTTAATTCAATAGCATTTCTAAATATAAGTTATAGCAGAAGCTTTTCACTAAGAGAGGTGTCTTCTAGGGAACAAGAATAGGCATCTCTGCTTAAAGTAACTACAAACACAAGTATATAATAGAAACGTGAAATAAATCCATAAACTTAACATCCTGAAACAAATAAATGGACTTCCATTTCTAAAACACAGCTCTATTCCGTCTATGTTTGCATTCAGAAACAAACGCACATACTTGCACGCTCTTCATGCAGGTGCCACAGCAGCTACAAGCTGCAGAATTCAGTCCCAGAGCTGCCAAAGGCACGCTCCATCCCTTCTGCTCCATCTAGCTGGCCCACTCACATGAGATTAAGCCTCATCATTAGTTTCCCCAGTGCCAATTTCTCCTGTTGCAATTTCAAACCACCACTTCCTACACTGTCTGTGGCAAACACGCAGAATAGTTTATTTATCCTCTGCAGCACTGCCTCACTTATGCTCTTTCCACTTTTCTTTGAGGGGGTGGGTGCCTAGCCAGTGAATTTCCATCTGTTCATTAGCGTAAGAGCAACATCCTTTTATACAGATCTTGGGTGGATAACGTTTGAAGTAATTTTTGAATAACTGACATCCAGAGCACATAAAATCATTCTGATATTGCTTGAGATGTTTTGTCCTTGTAACTCTAAATGTTAACAATGTGCCGTCTGTGAACGAAGGCTTGTATGAGGTTTTTTACATCGTTCCATCTTCTAATCCAAAGTTTTAACTACATACCTTCTCTCTAGCTCTGCAGTATTTGCAGTGAGGTTGATGGTTTCAGACTGAAACCATTTCAAGCTACAAACAATTGCCCAAGACAAGTGAATTATGTGTCAGACTTATCACTCACCAGCACTGAAGTCTTCCTATATTCTCCAGTCTAAGCTTGTATCAGAATTATGGATATGTATGCGTGCTGTGCTTCCATAACAGACCCGCGATTTTCTGCCACCAAAGCTAGCTTGCACAGTGACTTATTCTGAAGTGTCATCCAGAAATATCACATGGAGCCATTAAAAGCAATCCATTTGCTCTCTTGCTCCTTTTCACTTTGTACCAAATGTAATCACTTACTGCTTTTTGTGAGACAGCTGTGCCCTGGAACTCTGACCTTTACCTGCTCCTGCACATTCATCTTTCACGTGTCCGTATCAAATAAATAAGCAATATGTAATGTTTTAAAACCTTTGTTAGACCCTGTTACAAACATAGGGGCTGAAGCATGACACCTGAGAGGCAAAAAGTAACAAGCAAACAGAAAAAAAATGCAAATAGCAATAGAAAGAAAAGCCAGGAGAGCAGCACAACAAAGCAACAGATTACATACCCGAGATCTATTCAACCAAATGTGGCACAACTCCACACAGTATAGTTTGAGTAGAACTTTAAATATGTGAGCTGTCAAACAGAAATCAGCAGCTTAAGTGATGTGCAGGACAGGGAATTAAATAAAATAGATGTGTTATTTCATTTTAAAACAGATATGCTCCCTAAGGCCTTCCTGTGGAACATTCTACACTGTTTAAGTCCTCAGAGGTCTGTGTTGATTTTCCCATCAGTGAAAACCTAGTGAAAATTTATAAACAGAAATGAGAGGGATCACGCAAGTGATTCATGAGTTATGCAGTGATTTCACTTATTTATAAACTAATTATTTTTATAATTATTTATAAACTAATTCACTGTTTTTCTGGAACCCCTTTGTTAAGTTATTTCCTTACCGCGAATCACCAGACTGGTATAAACATCATGAAAAATAACTCCAGTCTACATCACTGCTTAGCTGGCAGAAGTCATGCCTGAGAGCAAAAAGATCATTGCTTCTCCAGCAAATTTCCTGCCATACGCTAACGACATCCTCCTTTAATTTTCTACCCCACTTCCACAGAATGTACAACTTCGTACTCCTCTGTGCAGAGCACAGCTGCAAATGGGCTGATGGTGCTCACCCTCTGAAAAGTGCATTAAAAAAGCATTAAGGTTGTGACACAGAATGACAAAAGAGAAGGAGAGATCAGTTTCTGGAGAAAAGTAGCACGCGCCTTCACGTATTTATCCTAACATCACACATGATGCAATTAGGATGCTTAATTACGTTGCGGTGCTGAAAAATGTCTACATGTAAGGATAGACTGAGAAGCCCAGAGGTTAAAATATAGGCATGTATTTCTTATTAATCCATGTCAGATACATGAATAAAGCAGGATAACCTGCAATCTAGTTAAAATAATAATACAGAGGTGGGTTGTTGGTTGTGGTTTTTTTTTTCTTTGTTTTTTGTGTATATTCTTTTCAAATTAAATGAACAGTGAAACAATGCTTTACCCAGCTATTTCACAGAATAGAATCTTTTGCTATTTTCCCTTCACTCTAATTCACTCCCAACCCTGTATCCACTTCCCCAGCAAAGTTACAGACACACACACACAAAAAAAAACCTACAAGTGCCAGAATTGAGGCAGGCTTTGAGAAGAACTTCAGCTGACTCTTCTGATGCTGACTGATCCCTAAAGAACTGCATCACTCTGGAAAATGCAAACACCGCAGCCATCGACAACCTACATCTCTCATCAGAATTCTACCTTCTTGGGGCCTGCTCACCAGGCACAGCTCAGCAGGAGCTGGGGCTCTACTGCTCATTTGGATTTCCTCCTGTTAGAAAATTCATTAGCAGGGTTGGGAAATTCTGTGACAAAGATGGCTCTCGCTTCAGTTTGTGAGATGGTTTGAATCTACTTTTTCATCCTAACAAATAGCATCCATCAGATAAAGAAAGCCAGGGCTACTCACTTGCTCCTTTGCCTGTGCAAGGATTACTCAATTCCAGATAAAACAAATGTGCCAAAGCAGATTTATTGAAGTAGCAATGGACGTGGTCCAAAAACATTGCTGAAACTCATTGCCATTGACCTCCGTGGGCCTGCAGCAGGCCATTAGGAAACCTCAGCTCTGTAAAAATGCTGGAGAGAATTCCTCAAGTCTCAGCAAAGAGATCAGGAGGAAAAGCCACAAACTTTGAAGCTGCTATTAAACTACGCAGCCTCACCATTTCAAGGTCTTACTTAAATAATCTTGACCTTAGCAAAGAATCAGAGACGGGGGCTGTCGCTGTCTAACTGCCTATATTTTGTCCTAGTAAATGGGTTTAAAATATGCCCTAACTCTATAAAATAATAAAACAGGAACATTTTAAAAATACGTGCTATGAGGATTGATTTGTACTTGTCACATTAAATGATGTAAATGATAGACCAAGAGTTTTGTAAGAGAAAAAAACGCAACCACTTTCATCTGTGGATCTCAAAATGATCCAAGAAAGGTGGCAAGCAGGTACATCAGCTCTGCAAAGGGAAACACAGCATGAAGACATGGAACCAGAGTGCTACCATCAGAGAAAGGAGCTGGGCCTTCCAGAAAGTGCCAAGAGGAAACCAACAGCAAGAATCCAGTGAGTTAGAAAGCATGAACTACAAGAAAAGAATAAATGTTCTGAGATTATTTTTATTTAAACTGTTGTGAACCCTCCACACTAACCTTTTTCAATTATGCAGAATGTTGCTTTGTTGAGGAGAACGGACACAACTATTCCTCATGTGGTAGGACAAGAAGGGTTAAACTGCAGCAAGAGAAATTCAGTTTAGAGCTTCAGGAAATCTTTCTAGCTGTCAAGATAGTTCAGCATCGAAATCAATTGCCAAGGGAGAGTGGAATCTCAGTCACAGAAGGGTTCTAAGCACAGGCAAGATAATTAACTGCCAGGCACGGCTGGGGTAAAATTGCTCCAGCTGTGGCAGGGGTTGAACTACCTGACCTCCTAAGACCCTGTCTGCATTGATCATATCATCTCCAGAGCCTCGGAATAATCTATGTCACTCATAAATTATAGACAGACAGAACATACATCTGAAAGCAAACATAAAAGTTAATTACTGATGTTATTCTCGTGCCATGTTGTTGCCATCTCAATAACTATAGAATTACATCTAATATCATTATATAACCAACATTTTTTTAACTTATACAACTATGAATACTTAAGGCAGATTTTTAAGTATAGCACAGGCTTATTTTTTTATTACATGCATTTAACCCATTCAAACTCTTCGGTGATGATATACTCCAGTTCTATATTGCAGAGACTCTAGCATGATCTGTGGTCTATTTATGTGTAATATAGCACCATATGTCACAACATGAGAATACAAAGGGAAACAAGATGAGAGATAGGTCTTACTATCATTCCATCCTGTCAATAACATATTAGAAATAGTTGCCAGTATCTCTGAGAGACAACTCAAGTACTCCCAAAGAACTTCAGGGTTTCAAGTCTAAGACCAAAAGAAATACTCCTGCAGGACAATTCTTCCAGTCTTAGTCTACATTATATGCATGAAAAAAATTCATGCAATTAAGACTAATTTGACAAGATCCCTTTCTCTAATCTACCTGTGATTGGCACTGCTGTCATTATGCTACATTCCACTGTTCTTTTTCACTTACAGAAAACTGGCCCAACTTCCATTTCTTTCATTGTGCAGAGCTAGATGGCCAAGAGGCAAAAAGAAATGAGATCCTTTACTTTAGGAAACCTATTCTCTTTGTTAATTAGAACTGCAAAAGAGGAAAAAAAAAAAAAAAAAAGTATAATAAAATGTAATAAAACTAGCTCTGAAAATCTGACTAAAATATGCAAAAAAAAAAAAAAAAACATCTTTCCAAAGGAACCCCAAAACTATTGCTGAGGGTACAAAACTGGCAGCTTAATTTTAGAATGTCCAAGTGTGATAGTGGCATTTAGACAAGTGATACCCTGTGGGCTGCAGACTCCACACCTCCAGGTACGAAGATGCTGATTTTTTCCCTTGTGACAGCCAGTTTTGTTGATCAGCCCTAGGGGAGAAGCTGTGCTTGCGAGACTGAAGCTTCACCTCCTGGCAAGTCTCACGCCACATCAGGGCAGCAATGTCAACACACACAGGGCACCAAGCAGAGCACGAGAAATTCAAGCCCTTACTTACAGGCTTCCATCTAAAACTGCAAGTATTTGAGAGGCTGCTAATTGCTTTGTTGAAATCATCTTTGGGCAGTGTCTCTTTCCATAGATTAGGCAGGCTCCTCAGCCAATGCAAACCCATAATTTAGGGATTCTCTGGGCAGAAAGGCATTTCAGCTTCTTAGCTCTGTTTACCCGAGGTGCATCAAGAAGTTACACAGATCTCACTTGACACAAAAACAGGCATTTTGCAGTTACTGTTTTTTAATTTCTCACACTATATGCCATACTGAGTATTAAAAAAAAATCAGATTTATGTTTACATGTTTACAGATTTATGTTTTGCCCATTAATATTATAGTCACAGCACTGGTCCCCAGAATTTTTTTTTTTCACTGTTTTTAATTGGAAAATACTGATTGTGAGAAAAATCAGTCATGTGAGTCAAGTAATCTTTTTTCTGTTCTGCTTTTTAAAATAGAACATTGCATAGAATAATACAAAGACACATACACATCGTAAAATATTTGGCCTAGATATTGAAAATGGTAGAAAAAAAATATACAAGCTTTTTAGATTTCCAGTTACTAATTGGAATAACTTATTATACCAACAAATAACAATAACAAACCCAGGAACTCAAGAACAAAGGAGAACTGGAATCAAATTTAGTGAAGATTGCAGTGATTTGGGGCTTTTCTACAAGCACTGCTATCCAGTGGCTGGCTCTTTCTTGTGTTCACTTTTCTGTCTGAGACTGTGGGGATCAAAACAGAATATCTGACAAGCCCTGGGTGCTGCTTTCCTTTTTGTTATACCCCTCCATTCTATATTTTTAATTTGTTTAAAAAAAAAAAATTTTTTTCCTTGCATTCTGACATAAATTCTTCTGAAGACTTCTGATACCAAACATGAAAGGGGCTGCAATGCAATATTTGTCAGTAAAGTCCCTATAGTCTTTTATTAACCTGAGAGAGTTTTCTGGTAGATATTTCAAAGCAAACAGATGAAAAAATCTTAAACACAGACTCCTTTCGCTGCAAACAACACATTTTTAATTACAAAGTTAAGATTTGCTTTATGAATTAAATAAGATTCCTTTAAAGTTGCTTATTTTTCACCTTGTCTGCTTAAAAGATAATCATAATTCATTTACAACCTCTAGCATTTCACATTAAAGCTACTGCAAAAGATACCAGTATAAATGTGCAGCAAGTAGTTTCCATATCTGCATTTAAAAGTACAGTAAGTGCCTGTTAAATAAAGAATTTAGCACAATGCAGCACAATGAACAAAGAAGATAGGAAACCATTTGTTGGAGGTGCAGGTCTCCAAGAACTCCGCCAAACTCTTTCAAATTCACAAACACACAAAAATAGGAATGACAATTTCCTGCCTTCTTAATGAAGATCAAAAAAAAAACCTGGCCAGTTGTTAAACACAAGACTTAGTTCATTCAATTGTTGTTGTCTGCTCCTATAGCAAATGGAGCTGTACTTTGTACGGGGGATATTTTATCTAAGGATACATCTGCCTTATCTTCGCAGGTCTGATAAATGTTTGTTGACTTAAGGGTGAGAAACCATAGAAAAAATGAGAGTAAGCAAAAAGGTTTTGAATCCTGAGGTGTATTTATCTACAGGCTACAAATGCAAGTCACTAGAAAAAGCAAATTCCAGACAGAAGAAAAGCTTTAAGAGGTTCTTTAGGGACCACAAGCACGGATACAATGATCTGGATTAAGTAAAAATCACTGCCCTCATAGAGATGCTGAACCTCACAGCATCAGAATCTATCTGGTCTATGACTAGTTCTCTTAGACACAGCTGATGTAAACAGAAAGAAAACATCCCATAGAAGGCCACTGCAACAACTTCTTTGAACCAGGAACCACTGAAAGCACTTACAGCAAATTCTGTCCTCACGACACAGCACACGTAGCCTTACTTTGTACCACAGTCACTCAAAGCTACTGACTAACTTATAAAAATTGTTAAGTGTACTGTTCTAACTTCATTATTCACACAGCACATGTTTGGGCCTGATGAAAGCCAACAAGATCAACAGAACAGTAGGACTGCAGATTCTATAGCTTATGACCTTTTAAACAATTGCCACAATTTGGATAATATCTGTCAACCCACTTTTCTGTGAAGAAACTCTCGCAAGTTGACTAATACGAAATCTCTTTTTCACCACGTCTATTTGAGAAAAACAAAAATAATTTTGGACTCACGCTTAATGGGCGCTTTGCAAAGTCCAACATCTGACGTGACTGAATGTGACTCTGAGGATTAAATAAAGAAAAAGGAATTGTAGAATCAGAAGTTAAGCATCCTGACCTCACCTTAGTCTCTTTATAAACCTAGAATTGAAAGCATATCAAGTAATGATTCTAAGAATTAGCGAGAGAGATATCACCCTAATTGTCAAACAGCTGAACTGAAACCTATGAAATAAAATGGAGCTTAAGGAGTCTCTTGTCCCAAGTCCTTGTGGGACTGAAATCTTTTTTTTTTTTTTTTTTTTTTTTTTTTTTTTTTATCCTCAAGGTCTTTTGCTCAAAAAAGCTTTCCTCTTCATCTATGCTCTTCTTCATAGCCCTACCAACTTGATCTGTACTGACTGTAGTCAGGCTGTGCTTCCATCATCAATCTAGGCACTGCATCGCCCGTGGGAATCTGACAGTTCTGCTGAGTGTTCCTCTGTAAAAAAAGCCTTCACCAAGTCAACAACTGTGTTTCTTATTAAGATCACCACTACTTCACCAACATATGCTCTTTTAGCTCATACTCTCTGGATGGTATTTTTAGTCATACTTTGCATGGCAATATTCTGAGCAAATCTTGAGTTCCTCCTGCATTTCTAACCTCTGAAACCTTGTCAGTGTAGTTAAGGGCTTTCAGTTCTGGCGCAATTTCAGAAACCTCCACTTAGTTTTACAAATATTTATCTTCCCGTTCTTGCTGTGCTACCCCAGGCTCCACGCAGCCTACCAGCATTTCCTTCAAGAGAAAACATGAAGCTCAGCGTCTCGTCCGTCAAGGCAAATTAAGTTAAATAAGAACACAGAAGTGCAATGCTTAACCAGTAGCTATAAGAACTCTTCCTGTGAGAAGAAGAGTGCAGAATAGAGCTGCCGTACATTCATTGCCTCTGCCCAAGCCCTGCCTCACATATCTGAAGTCAAAGGCTCAGGTCTTACACCAGATGAAGTTAGCGACTTCTGAAGCCCTCAATGAAGAAAACATGAATAAAAGTAAGGAACACAGCCAAGCACTTGAGTTAGACATAATGAGACATCTTCGATTTAACTGCTTCTAAACAGTTCACAGACCAGTACACTCTGGTCACTGCAGTCACAGTGTGTTTACTTACAATATAGAACTTGGACCCATGATATGAAATCAGAAATCAGCAGAGTTAAAAAAAAAAAACATATGCTTTACAGTTATTGGTGAGGCTGTTATTCACTTTTACTGTTTTATAATTAAATAAAAAAATAATGTTAATTTCATAAAACTAGTAAACTAAGTCCCTCTGTCTCCCTCACTCGTTCCAGCTCTCAATCTGCAGTTCCCTGCTCCCCAGCTGCTGAGATAACTTGTTATGGACATGCACTGCAGATCAGGTAAAGAATAAGGGAATTCATGGGACTGGATACCAGATTAACAGACCGAGATTTAGTGGGCAAGACAAAACTGAATACATTAAGGAAAAAAGTCCAAAGTGGTCAACACAAACCTCTGTATCTTATGTTACGTAAAGAAGTGAATCAGGCAAGGTCTAAAGAAACTTTATGGGTCCTGTCAGGTACATCTCCAGGTCTCAAACTGTCAACCTTACTGGTGAAATGAGCCAAGAAAACCAAGGGATGGATAGTAGGCTTTTTGTCTCCACTATATGCTCAACTCAAACAATCCACAGATGAACCAAATTATCAATCTTAGCAATCAACATTTACTTGATTCACATATATTGTATCAGCGGACATATTAATACAGCTACGACAAACTAGATTCTTATTGCTGCAAATGGTTGAAGGAGTCTTTCATCTCCATGAATTCTGATTTATTTTGTGTAGAAATGTTGATATGTTTCTTTAAGTGTCATTTTGGATGCTCCTGGAAGTTTAGGAATGCAGGGCAGGTTGGGACTGTCTGGGTTGTCGGTTGCAAGATACAGTTAAAGCCATTTACCAGACATTCAACCCTGAAAGTTTTGCAGGATGTGCCTATAACCTAAGTACACCAGGTCAAAGAATGCTCTGCAAATCCCCATTGGGAAACACACCTGAGACCCACAAAAAGACCAAGAGCTACACAAGCTGTCATGTTACAGGATGAAAGCAGGAGAGATCAAAGGCACTGGCAGGTCCAGAAGCCCTGATATAAGAGTTTTTCAGATGAAATTCCAAGATGCTTCTAGGAAACAGACCATTCCCCAGACTACATGGCAAGGGAAAACCTCAAGCGGTCCTTGCCAAAGATGATGTGAGAGAAATACAACAGAGAATGTAAAAAAGACACTGTGGGGAAAAAGATCAATGGGGAATTTTGTACCAGCAAGGCTATTACACGTGAGAATACTGATTCAAATGCATCTGAAATGAGAAAAGCCCAAAAGTTACTGCTTACTATGATCTGCAGCTATGTAAAGTTACTAATTGCCTTCCATTTCCTAAGTAACAACCTACACCCTGCCAGCTGAGACTATCAAATCGGTTTCAAATATTCACCAGAAGGTTTTTTAAATAAAACCATCTTTTTAAACATCACTTTATACTGTTGAACAAAACCACAAAATTCACCCTTGTTTCTAAACACCTTGTGAGACATCTTCTCTACCTTTGCCAAAAAACCTTTTTCCCCCTCTTCCTCACCTGTTGCATCAGCTTTCCACTTCTGCTTTGCTTGCATTACCTGCTCCCACTTAAATTGAGGAAATAGTATCTTTATCACTGCCACTAACTGATTGCCATACACTGTGCTCAGATTTAATTCTATAGCCCCATTACAAGCTCCTGTACAGGACCAAGATGCTGTAACTGAACGTGTAGATATTGTACTAAGGACATAGTTTAGCTGGAAATATTGGTGACAGGTGGATGGTTGGCCTGGATGATCTCGGAGGTCTTTTCCAACCTTGGCGATTCTGTGATTCTAGGTTAGCGCTGCTCCCAGGTAACCGTTGTGAGGTCACAAGACAGACAAACAGCAAAGCCACAGAGTAACGCAAAAAGGTAGCGCTGCCCACAGAGGTGCTTTCAAAGATGTAGGGCCTCACAAATGCTCTGTGTTTTTGAGAGGTCGCCAACAGAGCCACGCTGCCTTGGTAATGCACAGAAGTCCTGCAGGGGAATTAAGAGCTCTAGGCTTAATCAGTGACAGGAGTTTCTCTTCCAGCTTACCTTCAGTTCCCTTCTGCCCATTTGCATTTGGGACAGTTTCTCTCCGTAAGACAGAGGGCACCAAGCCACGAGCCATGCCAGGGGTGGGGAACAGCAATAAGATGCTTTGATGGAATTATCTCTTCCTGCTCATCACACTATTTATATGCTGTAGAGCCAACATACATTTTAACTTGTAATTAACTGTCACTAATTATGACAGTTATTGATTTCTTTCTTACTTTAGAAGATCAATTTAATCCCCACATACACCTCAGCTCTCAATTCAGTCAATGGCAGAGTGCTTTCTCAGCCCAAAACACACAACAGCTTTGGAGACAAGCACATGCATATGGTGCTTGGTGAGATTAGCTGTTACCCATGTCCTGAAGCAGTTTTCAAATGGTGTCACTGGTACTTGTTCTGTGTTCAGGTGCACATCGCACAAGACCCTGTGACTTACTGCTAAATTAACAGGAGGCTACGTTGATGTCTGTGCCATGAACTGAGTTAACTTTCACAAATTAGTCCATCTACATCGCATATTCAACTCAAAACATTTTCTTAACCTCACTGGCTACTACGTTAAGAAGTTCCCATTTTGTATCACCATAATTAAATAACTAATTAATCTGCAACATCAGAAAGCCAGATATTCTAGGTCAGTAAAACCACTTTGTCTTTAGCTCTGAATCAACGGGTTGATCTCGACCTTCAGGGGCAACCGAAAGTGACCATCCCTTGTGTTGCAATTCACTTGCATCAGTCAAAATTAAGTCTTAATTTTTCTTTCTGCAAACCTAAAACTTCTCTGGAGGATCACTGAGAGATTTCTATGTGTACTGTATGTAACAGGTGACAGCTTTAAGGTTGGTTTTGTTTTCACTAAGATTATTCCAACACTGAATGAAAGGCCTGCATTATTTGCTAGAGAAGACAATACAACAGTGATGTTGTAATATGCTTCTGGGTTACAGGTCTGATTTTTCTTTGTGTGAGAGACACAGGATAATTTTGCTGCTTGCAAAATATTCAGTGATGTCCATGTTCAGCACCATTGACTGAACACTGGCTCTCACTGCCAAATATAATGATCATGTGCTTCTCTAAACTTTTTAAATTATAAGGAAATGGAGGGGATGCCACTGAAAACGCATGTATGTTATTCATGAGTGCAGCAAATGGTATTTAGATCTATTTTTTTTTCAAGTTTGTAAAACCAAAGTTATTCAGAACAAATTCTTTTGAAGACAGAAAATCTTAATTTTCATTTAAATAAATGTAAGAATAGTAATCAATACAGTACTCAAATTTATAATCTATGATTAATAATCTAGATTAATAGTCTATTTTCAACATAAAAGGCACAGCAACTACTTCCCATGCAACCACTTGGTTATCTAGGCTATGAAATTCTAAGACTGGTTTTACTGGCATAATCATTTGTGTGCTATGAGCAAACCTGGCTCTGGAGAGACAAGACAACAAAAGGAGAACGAGCAGCAGCGTCCCTGCAGAACAACCCACAGGTCTTCAGCTTAGGGAAATAACAGAGGGAATATATCCCCCTATATATCAGCCTCCAGTACAAAACCCAGCTTCAGGCATTCGGGACTGCAACTGAGCAGGACTCCTCCCTGTCTCGCCAGGCTTACTGCAAGATCACATCAGGCAACTTCTATAGACTCAGCTACTCACCCAGCAGCACAATTATTTGTTTTGCTCTCCTTTTTCTAGTTAGAAGGTTCTTCTGATATCCCAGTGGACTAAGGTACAGAAAGTTTACCCTGACATCTGGCTTCAATGTAGTTACCACCAGTTTTAAGCCTACTGCTCTTTCACCAGCAGAAGTTTTCAATTTAAAAGGCTCTTTTCATCACCCTGCATCTGTACTACTTCTCAAGCTAATGAATTCTAACTGCACATTATTTCATCTTTAGTCATATCTGACAGAGCTCCTAAGGTTCATCTACCTTTCTTAGCTTTGTATTCTCATTAGTGACTCAATCATTGTGGAACACCAGTTGCTCATTTGAATTCTGCTCCTCCTTCTCCATCACTTCTAAATTCCACCTGAAATTATTTTCACTCCCTAAATTAGTGATCTGGAATTGCATCCTACTATTTTTTTTCCTATTTCAATTATTCCGGTCATTTCATTTTACTGATTTTCTTTTCACAAAAGATTAGCAACAATAGTCTTCCCATCACAGTTATTCATGTCAGTATGACACAGGATTGGTACACCAGAAGTGAAATCTGTCTAGCATTCTGTCTCAGTTTGTGCTCAACTCCAAGTTTCTAAGACCTTTCCTCCACAGCAAGCATGGTTTAGATGTGACAGCTTGACTGACAATTCCTGTTTGATACACTTACAAACAACTGGTTATCTTTAATAATGTCTTTGGACAATTCCTCAAAAAGAAACGTTTTGGTGACTTAAGTCTCAGTCAAATACATAAAATCGAAAATTCCTGGCAGCTCAGAAACTGTTTTTATTCACAATCAGAAATTGCAGAACAACGTGTAAGACCTTAAATCTGAATGGAGCTTTTGGAAGAATGGGACCAGCAATCAAAATATCTATTTGAAGTTTAAGTGACACCTCTGCCTTAATTATAACGTGACTCTTCTCAGGCCACACTTGGTTGGGTCGAGTCACAAAGCTGTGTTTCAAGTCTTGGGAGCAGCAGTGATCGACTCAGTCTGCTAAACCAGGCAATTTTACACTGAAATGTACTAAGGTTATACGACTACTGCTTAGCATTCTGTAGTTGATTAAAAACACAAAGGTCATCTCTCCAACTTCTCTGGGCGTGCACTGATCACATTAGGGGTTGGGACATTCTGGGAAAAAAACAAGGGTAACAATGTTGGCAAACTGATATACGTTTTGTTAAAGCCTACAAATGAATTAATAATAAAGGTGATTGCTCTTTTTTCAGCCACTGTCAGGATGTATTTTTCATAACCAGAGGTGGTAAAGAATGTAAATGCCAACTGAAACGTCCAATTTTAGCTGTGAAAAATACAGAGTTAGATCACTTTGGAATGTGAAAACAGCATTTCTTCCTTGGCTGTTGGATTTGGACAGAAAACAACATACCCTTGCCAAACTCCTTGCAAAAGCCAAATTGTACTAGTTCTGTGATTGACAGTAGTGATGGAGTCCAACGTAACGTCAAACAATTTTGTCATTCGAAGTTACCTGGTTAAAACCCTATCACTCCCCTGCCTGATTTGCTCTGCAGTCTGAATTATCATTACTCCAAGGTCACGTAAGAAGAATGATCTTTTTAAAAACATAACATAACAGCATGTTCCAAGCAGTTAGTTGCATAAGATTCATGACCATAATCTCTACTTGTTTATTATTGATTAAGAACAAAACTAATTAATATGAAATCATAATACACATTCCCAGGTAACAGTAATTGCTTCTTGTACTTAGACTATTGATAAAATATCTGTAAATCTTTAAAGAAAATATTTATTAACCTTTAGAAATCTTTAAAACGTTCCTGTAAGTAAATCATTTTTTCTTTTAAATCATGCTTTTCTCATTTCTGATGTGTATATGTTTTCATTTGCAAAATTAATTCTTACCACTAACAGCGTAAACGCTAATCAGACTCAGAACTACTCATAGATTCTGTACTGCTAAAGAAAAAAATCCATTCCATTGGCAAGTCAGACTTTGTAAAGAAGCTGGGATATCGAGCTGCCTGACTAGCGGAAAGGAAGATGGATGACTACTCCTGAATTAGGCGCTTGAAACTTACGTTTGGTCAAAAGAGAAAATAATCAATTTGTTAAGGAGTTGAGTCTAACACAGAAGGTGCTTTTACTGTAAATATTAGATTGCATTTAAACTTTCCTCCAGAGTTTTAAAGGTATTATTTGAGCTTAACCTTCAAAATGAGTAACTGTTTATTTGTGCAGTTATTCACTGAAATGGGCTGAGACACCTGATTTAAGAAATACTCTGCCTTGTCCTTTACATCCTACTTTATATTTTGATTATTACCTCAGCTTATTATTCCCTTTATTTGTTCTCTTTAGGTTCAAAGACAGAAAATTTATTATCTTGAACTGGCATCCAAAGGGGATATAAATAAACGTGAGCTCAGACCATCCTCATCAGGGAAGAGGCTGGAAATGGTCTCTTCCAAACTAGGACTTGGTTTAGCTTCTAACCTTACTCTGTTCATTATATAACCTTCCAGAAAGAAATGCAAGCATCTTTAAAGGTCATACCCTGGGAGAAGGCACTCAATACCATAATTGGATAATTAATTCCAACTCTCCAGGTGATGACTCCTGAATGCTCAGAACCGCTTCCACTCTTTGTAAATTAAATTAATTAAAATCTGGCACTAAGCCTTTTCAATAAGGAAAGCAGCATCCAGGAAATTAGAGGTGTAAGGAGAAGCTTCGACAATGAAGCAGCCCATCATACACTACAGACGTGCATTATTATTTTTGATTCTTAAAATCAGGTCTAACATGGGTTAGCATGTAATATATACAAATCACAGATGTTTTCCAGAGGAACTGACAGTTTTTACTGCATATATCCAATCTGCAGACTTCTATCAAATTTATATCAAATATTCATATTGGAAAATATTAACTGTTCTTTTTTTTAATAGAGAAAAACTTATCTAATCATTTATATGACAAAAAAATCCCACTTAATTTTTGATGCCATTTTAATTACTACCAATAACTCAGCTATCATACAGGGAGCTTGGATTTAATTCAGATCAAGTCTACAACTGTTTTGCTAACAAAATTAATTATCAGTAATAAATCTGGATAGTTCTTCTCACACAAAATATAGATACGTGCTTCATCTTGATTCCAACATGCAACTTTCTACCTTAGAAAACCCTGAGTCTTAGTTCTCTGTCTCAGGAACGGATATCTAGATCAGAAATACCACTTTATTACAGATACTGAAACAAATACTAACTCACTAAAAAAATATAAATGCTTTTTACGTCTTTTTTTGTGTTCAAGTATCTCTATGCTTAGTACAAGGCATAAATAAAATGAATTATTTTAAATACATTTACAGCTAATATTTATGCAGCTGGCATTAGTGTTGACAGACTATAGATATGACTAAGGAATATAAGTCATTTGGGAGAAAAACGAAGACAGAAGTTAAGCCAAACAAGTTTTCTAGGACTGGTTTTGTTCACTAAATGAACTAACATACTAAATAATGCAGTGGTAAATTTCTGTAAGAGTAAATTATGTTGGAATGTCTAGTCAAAGTATTATTTTTTATTTCAAATAGAATCAGTTTTTGTTGGCAACACTGCCTGTGGCAGGACAGTTGGAACTTAATGATCCTTGAGGACCCTTCCAAGCCATTCTGTGATTCAACTTAAAGTACTACGCAAAAAATAATGCTTAAATTTATCTACAAACATAATTCACTATAATGCAAGTAAAGGAGACAAAAAGTTAAACAGAAAGCCAATCTGGGGACGTGTTTCTTATGAAACATATGAACAGGTAAAGCAGAATCATACCTCCCCATCACAAAGCTACGATCTCCACCCGGTGAGCACAGTAACCGCCCATAAGGGATCTGCTCCCTTGTCTATACTCTTCTGAGGAAGGTCTACAGTATTCTCTTCTCTTTTAGTTTCACTTAAGCTACATTCTATTCTAAAAT
This sequence comes from Phasianus colchicus, assembly GCF_987193195.1. Lineage (NCBI taxonomy): Eukaryota > Metazoa > Chordata > Aves > Galliformes > Phasianidae > Phasianus > Phasianus colchicus. Next base: position 2,943,649 of record NC_143443.1, read on the forward strand.
ATTTTTGTGAAATGGATGGTATTGCCAGAAACAAGTGAGATTACTGTAACTACTAAGTAAGACAAAGAACAAACACGTAATAAAGAACAGCAGGAATTAACAGTCATAACACCAAATAATGATGTAATATATTTCAGTGTGACAATTACACTGCTAAACTTAGAATTTTAATTTGAGACTGCTTTCTGTACTAAGTGGCCTTGTTTTAATTTCTGCCCTTAATAATTCCATTAGTTTTAGATGTTATTTAGCCTTGCCCTAAGGTAAGCTAAGTATCATGCAGTACATTCATTCTCACGGTGATTTTCACATCGCTTGCCCAAAATAAAATGACTATGGACTGAGACAACACAGAAATGTTTGGTTATGCAATTTATTTTTGAATATTATGTGGTTTTAATTGAATAATACTCAACATATTAATGAAGCATTGAGAGATGATGAGAAAATTAGGATAATCATATGCACCAATTCATTTAACCATCCTCTGGAATAAACCTACAGGTACAATGGCAGCAAGTGCCTAGATGACTGTCCCCCTAAGTTTATTAGACATATTCTTTATAGTGTGGGTGAAACGAAGACAAGGTAAGAACAGATCAGTAAAACATTCCTTAGGTTTGCATTTCAGCACACAAAAAAACTAACTGGTCTGTTGACATGGTGGTGGTTGCCAGTTTATCCATTACATTATATAGGCGAATGCAATGCTTTTCTTACTGAAGCCTTTGACTTCAATGCAGATGTCCCTCTGGCTTCGATATACAGCATTGTGTGCAAGTTACAGGACCTTTAGTGAGCGCAGCACTAACAGTGACATGCTCCAACTTGGCCTTTTTCTTCTAGTTTGTCTTGTAACACACCACCAGCATCAGCAGCCAACTTTGTAAACGGAGTGCCTTTCCTTCTGTTTCACACCTACAAACACCTGAGGGTAAGCTCTCTTATGAATTAGTACCTAACTGTAGTGCCCTAGTTATTCAAGACTATATATGACATACAGAACTTAAAACCACTTAAAATGTACTGGAACCAATTGGTATACACAGAGCTGGAGCAGTCTGCCATGTGATTACTAAAGGTGCTTCTGTCTTCAAGCACATCATAGTTTTTTAAAAAACCTGCCAATTCATACAGTAAGTTAAGTAACAGACTATAGGTAGAGATGACATTCAGTAAATCGTTAACAGGTTTTTCTGGGTATGTTTTGTTGTTTGTTTGTTGCATGTCACCTTGAACATCTTGTGGAAGCGTTCCATCTGCATCGCCCTTGCACACAGTCTCCTAAGTTTTATTTAATCACGTGGCTACAGCTAGGAGTTGTTGAGGCAGAGCTGACAAAGGACACGAGGGACTACTTTCCCAATATATCCTGCATGAACTGGTACACAGGAAAAAAATGGAGAGTGGCGAGAATGACAGGAATAATGCTCAGGCAGAACAGAACCAAAAACGTCTTTAAAAAAAAAAAAAAAAGGAAGGTTGCATGAAAACATGCGTATGGGAGATCATTATCAATGGTTCCCCACAGGAATGGAGAGGTGACTCCAGCAGAGTCCGTCCTATGGCCAGCATTATTCAGTGCTTCATAACTAGAATGTTAGTAACTCGGGTGACAAATTTTAGCAAACAGACTGCAAGAAAGCAGATTATATAACTGTGTGGATAGGCAGCTGTTTCGGATTCATCAACACATGCTGAAGCACAACTAGTTAAGATACACATCATCAAGAATTAATCAGTGGGTCACTAAATGAGCAAGCAGTGATGTACTGAAAAAGATAAGCCCCATTCTACCATACTTAAGCAGAAACAGGGACTACTACGCAGACGTAATAATATTCTGTTCCATACAGCAAGGGGCCCTCAGCTGGAGCACTGCATGCAGTCTGGGGCATGAACCTTTGTTAGCCTAGACAATGGGACACACAGAACAGATGGATAGAAATGGGACTGTCTAAACCACCAGCATGAAGTGCTTGCAACATAAAACACATCCTGGAAATAATCAAGAAAAGATCAGAAATTAAAAAGAAAGATAAAGGGATGATACATAAAAAGAGTTTCTGTTGATTAATGAGTTTTACCAATATCTGGGCTGCAGAGTGCCTTCATTTCCATGTCTACTTTACATGTGTTTTGTGGTGAATAACCTCCAGACAGCAACCACATTACATCATGCTCAGAGAAGTAGATTCCCCCACTCCCTGGCAGTGTCAAGGCCAGGCTAGATGAAGCTTGGAGCAACCTGATCTAGTGGCAGGTGTCCCTGCCTACAGCAGGGGCATTAGAATTAGATGATCTCAAAGATCCCTCCCAACCCAAACCATTCTACGATTTGCTATGAGCGCTGGTGACACGGAGATACCCACCACAGGCGCATCACAGCATTTTAAGGCAGTGCTGAAACTTTTATCATACATGCTTATGCCTGGCCTCCAGAGGGTCAAGGTGAGAACCATTCACTGAGAATTCGCCAAAAGTTTCAGAGACAAAAAATAATTTGACTTTCTTAAAAGCCGCAGGGAAATTCCTAGAGATAAATATGTAATAAATGTAATTCTTTCTTTCAAGATGACAGCCTGAATCTGAACTGTAGAGCCTGTTCACGCCAGTGCTCTCCAAGACAAGAAGTCAAGCCCCTGACATATCTGAGTATTTCAAGCCACACTGCGAGTGTGGGCTGACTAGAGTTGAGACAGAGGTGATAGCATTCATTATTACCAAAGTGTAATAGTGTGAAAAGGGGGAACACGAAACAAGACATCCCTGAAAATCTTGCTGGGGTTTTATAACTGTGACATTAATGTATTAGAAAAACGTCTAAAATGAGTAATAGAACTAATTAAGGAAATAAAAAAGCCATGGATAAAAAGTTCCTTGTTAAGTATAATTGATAGTACAAATCTAATTTGAAAGGTTAACAAGCTCTTGAAAATCGTTGAATCAAGTACAGACTGATGTTTTTAATATAATTATATGCAGATAGCAGATGGTATAGTCCTTCTTATTATATTGCCAGCTATTACACTTTCATTTTTAAAGCAAATATCAAATTGTTCTAAAGATATGTGGAGCTTATTTTAGAAGATTAATCAGTTTTCTAATATCTGTACATACTGACTGAATACATACTATCTGCCATTGATAAAAATCAGGAAAATTGAATTGAAATACGAAATTTGAAGGGTTTCACTTTCCTTTTCCAAAACAGCTTTATTTTAAGCCTTCTTATATAAAAGCTTGATTATCTTAATGAATGAGAGTATATTAGATATAAGAATACCGTTAGAAAACAACTGAGGATTAGAAGTTAAGAAAATTAGGCATCAGGAAAAAAAAAAAACATCAAATTATTCCTAATTAAAAAAAAAATCCAAAAAGCCTCTAAGAAATTTAAATATACTAATCTAGATGGCACACTGAGCAATTCAATTCAGAAGGATGAAGAGAAGCAAACTGAAAAGAAACAAAAACCATTCCTATTTACGCGCACACAGCTGAAGTTCTCACTGCACCACGTCTCAATGGCTGCAGCAGTCTTTCCTCAGATGTTTGCAGACATAATCCTGCCTTTATAAAGGCCTGCTCACCATTTGCTACTCAAGCCACATCAGAGGGCTGGAGCACCCCTCCTATGAAGGATGGCTGAGGGAGCTAGGATTGTTCAGCTTGAAGAAGAGAAGGGTTCAGGGAGACCTCACTGTAGCCTTTCAGTGCTTGAAGAGAACGTACAAACAGGAGGGAGAGTGACTTGTCACGTGGTCTGACAGTGATAGGACAAGGGGGGACGTTTTTAAACTGCAAGGGGAAATTCAGATTAGATGTTCAGAGAAAATATTTCATTCAGAGGGCAGTGAGGCCGTGGCATGGGCTGCCCAGAAAGCTGTGGATGCCAAGGTGCCCAAAACCAGGTTGATGGAGCCCTGGACAGCCTGACCGGGTGGGGGGGCAGGGCAGGGGATTGGAACTGAATGGGGTTTAAGGTTCCTTTCAACACAAACCATTTTGGAATTCTTTAAAACCTCAGTACAACCTTCTACCTTCCCTGAGCCTTTCCTGTAATACACCTAGCACACAAGCCAGCTGTCACAACCTCTGACAGCTGATTCCTCACCCGACAGCCATCCCCTTACAGCTGCCCGTCTCTCACTTAGTCTTTAGCAGCTCAATGATTGCCATCGAATGGCCTGCAAATTCTCCCATCACTCTTCATAACTTGAAGCAAAGGCTTTGACTTCCCTACATGCTCTGCTGTGCTCAAGAGCTTCCAAACGAGCTCCTAGCGAAGCCAAGTTGGCCTTCACCATGAATATTCCTGTAACAACCTCTTATTCAGCACTCACACAATCCTCACAGGACAATGTTAGGCTGTTTGACTGTCATCTGTTACACTGTCCACTTAATTAACACATTCTTAAACTCTCCAATCTTCCAATCTATATTTGATTGCTACCTTACAATGATCCGAAACACTCTAGAGTAAATAGTAGCATTTAATTGGTCTACAAACGGAATTATTTGTCTAAGACTCATACTTCTGACTCTGTGGTACTTCCACTGAACAAGAGTCTGTTGCAACATAGCAAATCAAAATTTTAGAGCATTTAGGATTCGTAATTGGAGGATTACTACAACAGGTCATTATTTCCCATTTCAGCTAATGAGATTTACTAAAAAGGGGAGCCCTCTAATTCATTCTTAAAGGTACCAAACAGAATTAATTTAGCTCAAACTGAATACAGTACATAATACCCAATTCAAGTCCTTACAAAGTCAAGAAGTATGGCATGAACTGTATCCTTTGTACTGGCATTCATCTCACCACCTAAAAGAAAAACATCTACACAAGATTTCCATACAATCACAGGGCTAACTACCAGACAGTTGCAGTGCTCATTCGGATGCGTCTCTTGGCCTTCATCAGCTCTTTAGAGAAATTCTAAAGGGCAACTGAAGAAACAGTTAACTTAGATGAAGAAAGGTGGATCCTATACAAACTTTAACTCAACCTCACTATAAGCCCATGTTCACACTGCTCGTGCCTTAGGAAGGGCACAGAGAATAGCAGGAAGCAACACTTGCCCAAATAACCTTCCAGCTCTGCTTTCATATCAAATTCTGCTGTCTAACGTTCATCCACAACAATAACCAAAAGCTCTGCTGGCGTAGCACATGAAGAACCCAGAGATGGCTGTACACTGGGCCATAAAAATAGACAGCCTGAGTTTGACGGCCCTTGAATCATGGTATATCACTGCTTCAGTTTGTATAAGAAATGAAGTATGGGAAACGCTCCTTCTGTGAGCTAAGAGTAAATAACCGATCAGGACAAGTTCAGACATTCCACAGTTTCAACTTAATAAATCCACTGGACTTTCAGCTAAAGTAAAATGAATAAAACATTACACTTTCTCACTTGAAAGTTGCCTTGAAATAGCCAACAAAACAACTATCGCTTCACCTGAAGGAAACTGAACCAACTAAACCGTCATGGCTCTTAACCTAAAGTTAAGACTGCATGACTGCAACCTAAAGGCTCAAACAAGAACGAATTAAATGCTCACTCATTGTCAAAGACCAGATTCATTCAGGTTTTTCTGTCATTGCTATAATATCTGTCACAAGAATGAGACACTGCAATTTTATAGACTCATATGCCCTCCGAGAGATAACAGTAAACAGCATTCTTTGACCTTTTCTATGTTCTATAATTTCACTGAGAGGTCACTCTTACTCTTCTTTTTATATTCTCAGCTCTGTTCAAAAACTCATGAAATTGACAACAAAGGAAAATGCAGAATTGTTCAGAGTTTACAGTAGCGAGCCTGACTACTGTCTCTCAGACAGAGCATAAAGATCTTCGGTTTTGTTTTTTTTTTTGGCCATTCTTGTCACAGCTTTTTGTGCTCCTGTCTGCCTGCACACAGTTATGTGTATGTATGGATCAAGATAAATCCAAAGCAAGCTGTTCCTTTGCAAACGCTCCTGTGGTGAAGATGAAAGAGTCAACGTATGACAGATGTTCGTCACGCTGCTTAGTACAGCACTGCAAGGGACATGAGTCTGCAGTAATGGGAGCAGCATAAGGCACTATGCTGCAGAGCACTCGTGGTGTTTTAATGGGGACTGAAGATGGAATAACACAGTGAGTACTCAGTGGGGAAAACAAGTCGTAGCACAGTTTATCCTCACACGCTAAATTCTTGAGCAAACCTCTCCAACTGATTCGCCACGTGGTTCCTCTTATGTCAAACTGGAGGCAACGTGATCACAGGGAAATAGTCAGTGTGAAATGGGTACAGTGCAGACAGAATAAAGAATAAGGAGGTAGAGAAAGAACCGTACCACTAACTGTAGGATAATTTCCTGGACCTTGAGTGTTACATCTGCATTTTCATTTCTGCCTTATGTGGTATACCTGCATCTACAGTGCTCTTCTAATGAGAAACGTAAAACAGCTGTGATAATCAGAGGAAAGGAAATGACATAATCAAAGCTTTCTGGTATTTGAATTAGTTCTTTAACTCCATCTTAATTTTAATGCTTTATCATAAAGGAAAACATTTCGGGTCAGATTTTCAAGTGCTTATGTCAGCTGCAGATCAAAAGACTCCATTTTAAATCTAGACTTGGGATTTTTAAAGATGTGAAGTTGAAGATCACCTCACCACACTGCCATGTCCTTCTCTGGCTGGTTCCTCATTTCTCTGGAAGCTGTTCACAACCTCTGATCACCTTTGTTTTCCTCCTCACAGCCTTCTACACGTACCAACATCCTTTCTGGAGCCTGCAGGACCAGAAACGTGTCCTTATTCCCCCCTACAAAAACTCAGTGGCAGAAGGGCATTTCTGTTGTGTTTCCTATTCTCTTCCTGAAAAATCTGTATGTGCCAAGACTTAAGATTTCAGGTTTTTGATGCAGAGGCTGAGGCGACACCCAAAAGGGAAGTCACAAGGAGGTTTGCCTGGTGTCACATACCTTCTATCACATTCCTGTTCCTAGTCGAGAAGGCACGATCTGCTCAGTGCTGATAATCTGCTCCCCAACACTAGGCCCTGGGGCCTCAGATAAGCAAGGAGTAAAAGCACCTCCTTCAAGGATTTAGTCTGAAGACATGTCTAAGGACATGCATAACTTCAAGGTGGAACATAAAATGTTTTGCCAAATGATTGTCTAAAATAGCATGGATTAGTAACAAATGAAGTTAGAGGGCATACTTTTATCCTGTAAAACCCCACTTTTTTTTTTTTTTTTTTTTTTTTTTTGTGGAAAATGATCCTCCCAGTTCTAAAAAACAACACTTACAGCTAGCTGAAAAACAGCTACAAGTAGTTACCAGGGAGGTTTACTTTGTTTTTCATCATTCTTCACTTCCCCGTTCCACTGCCCCTCCTAGAAATGCCGGATTTTATAAAACAATACAAAGAAAAGTAGGTATAACTCTGTCAAATAAATACGTGAATACTAAAATTAAATGTATTTTTATAATACTGTCCTTTCAATACTGTTCTTTTATAAAAGTTCAAGAGACATGGTATATATTGCTGTCTGAAATGCATTCTGACAGTGCTCACAGAAGAAAGGATCAGAGGAGCTTGGATGTAGCTGGAGGCAAAAGACGAATTCGAGATACAAGAGATATAAAGAAACATGGAAGACAGAAGAAGGAACAGCAACACTTTTTGACAGAGAAATACGAACTAAAGGACAGAAAAAAGGATTCTGATCATATTCAGTGAAATTGTCCTAAGAAGAGGGACAAACCTGGCCTCAAGCTATCACAGATGGGCAGATAGCTCACAGTTGTTTCTATAAGAAACTGTCCATGAGATCCACACAGGAATGAGGCCTTTGGCTACCATGTACTGTACAACTATAGAAGTGCACTCTCATCCCTCTAAAATCAAAGTTTGCACAGTGGAAGAGCTTTAAAACTATTATTGATGACTTTTAAAGCCTTTTTAATGGAAAGAGAAACTTTGGTAATGCAAGAATATCCAAAACATGATCTGTAAAGGTAAAAGGAAAAAAAAGGGAGAACAAACTAATATAGAGAAAAGTAAAAAATGAGATGGACAGTGAGATTACTCCAAGATCTACATTCAGTTCAGTCAATGCATTGGATGAGGCTGGAGAAAACTGAGTTTTGTAAACCGATACAGCGTGTTTCAAGAGCAGAACTGAAAAGAACATCCAGGGTGTGCAAATAGATAACTGAGATAACATGCTGTGATAGGGATGTAGGAATGGAAACACATGTATTTCGCAGGAAAGAATACCAATAAGGGTGGCAGTGGAGCACAGCTTAAGTGCATTACTGGCTAAAGTGTGAAGGAATAAATAAGAAAACAGAGAAAGCAACACTGGCCAGTAAGAGAAGCTCTCCTAGATCTCATGGTTCAGAGTCTCTAATTTAGTTACTTAAGATACACGTTTTAAAACAGAGTGGATCAGCAAGAGATCAGTGTCCTGCTGCTGCATTTCACCTGAGTGCTTGCTGTTTTACCAACTGGTTAACACAAGTTACAGACACACTGCTCCAGGAAAGGAGTAGCTATTGCTACTGCAAACCTGAAATGGACTCTTGCACTGTTGCAGGTGGCAGCAGCTTCCCTCATTCACACCACTAATAACAGCAGGATCTGCTTGTTTCCCAGGTTAATAGTAGGGCCTCTGTATTTTCTTGAATAATACACAGACTTTGATACAGTGAAATATATATTACACAACATGAGATACCAAACTTAATAAATATTTACAATATACAGACATGGTAAAAGATATTAAGCCCATAGAAATCAATTCTGTCTTAGCTAAATTTTGAGCCGTTACTGTTATGAAGAGATCACGTGTTGGTTCCTTTCATGGTTGGTAAAGGATAAAAAAACAGACTGTAAACAAATGTATTCCATTCAAAACAAACAAGCACACAAACAAAAACTGAAAAATTAAGAGAACTGGTACACAAAACAGACTGAAAAGCCTTGAGACTTAAACAAAGACTGTCATTTCTGTAATTCTGAAATTCCAAATCATATGAAATGTTTTTCTAAAGAAAACAGAACAACTTCAGGTGGCCTTCAGCCCGAACTGAATCGTTCCCAAAGAAATACTGAAACGAGTCTAGAAGAAAAACAGGCAGCATAACCCAGCTACATCTTACAGATAAAGGTATAATAACAGTTGGAAAATTGTCCTAAATCAAAGTCTTTTACATAGTAACAAGTATCTTCAGTTCTAAAACAAGAAACAGGAAAAAAGGGAAAAACTGTTATGGTGCTATAAGGATGGATTGGAGATTTTTTATTTTTTTTTTTTTAAAGAACACTTTTCTTTGACTTTCAATGAGAAAGTAAATTAAGAATCTAAGGGAAATGGGAATAAAGCACTGAAATGGAGGTTGCCACTGTTGAAAAAGAAACACACATCAAAGGATTTCACATCCTTACATTGTAAGGACCAGACAGTCTCCATTCCAGAATATATGAAAGCAAACAGAGGCAAAGTGCGAGTGAAATAGGACAGGCCTCTATCAAATAGCTGTGAAGCATTATCTGACCTAAAAGGAGCTAAAATTGTCCTTCTATTTCTGAGCTAAGCAACAACAGAACCATTAGAGTTATCTCCATACATGAGGCTCTTGAACACATTCTGTAAGAAAGCATCATCAGCAACACGGAGGTAGGCAGAGCAATGGGATAACATGACAGCCCATACCCTTGTGGGCAGGAAGCCAGCCAGCTGCAGTAAGGCAAATCTCCATTGTTTCAGCTGGCTATTGTTTCAGTCAAGACCAGACGGAGGAGCAGGAGGGTGATAAGAGGCTTTCCCCCACCCCAAGAAGATATGAAAAATAAAAAATAATGAAATAACTTCTTGTTTGGCCCAGAAAAACGCCAGCTGCAAGGAAACAGCTTGTGAACATTGAACACTGCATTCAGTATACACAGTGGAAAGGTGAAAACAAGCATAATGACAGATGGGCTTAAACTGGCAAGAGCGTGGCTTCCAGGGACAGGTGAACTTCCCACCCCACCCTGTGTTTTCTGTTCGTAAGCAATTAACAACCACACATTCATCCAAAATATATCTCCTGATGTTCAATATACTGAAATTTGTCTTGCAATCAAGGTATTACGTGTGAATTTGGTAACCTGACCGTACATTAATACAATGTAGTAATAAGATGGGAAGTGTGTGTACGGCGGTGGCAGAGAGGTGCTTTCTTTCATCTCTGTATAGCAGATCTCAGTAAGAATCACAGTAGAGAAGCATAATTCAGGTCAGATGGGACCTCAGAAGTTTTCCAAACTTCCCTCCTGCTCACAGCAGAATCAGGTACGCGAGGTTAAACCTTGCTACAGTGGCTTCATCCACTGTGGTTTTTAGAAAACCTCAAAGAATAGACGCTGCACCATCTCTGGCAACACGTCCTGCTGATAAAATACTTCATTGGGATAAATGTTCTCCTTCCCTCCAGCTGAGAAAGAGTCCATGGAAGTAAAGATAACAGAAGAGAATTACAAGTAATAACATAACATTGACTTACAATTTTTTGTTTTAAAAAATATTGGTTTAAACATAGAATGGTTCTAAACACACAAACTGAAAGATATAAGAAAAAAGCAGTGAGAAAACTAGCTCTACTGCTGGTCATCACTTCCAAATCTAACTGCAGACTAGGAAATGGATAGTAGTTTTTACCAACCAGTACTAAGTAGGTACTGGAGCCAGGCAAGCCAGCAACCAAAGCCAGGAGTATCTTGCCTTTGGAAAAAGAAAGACCATCGATACCAACCTTCACGTACCCCAGGTGAAGTTAGCAGAGATAGTAATACCATACTTGTGATACCATAGGATCACAATTCCCTCCTCTATTCTTCAGAAAGGGGCAGAAAAAGCCTTTGTGAACTGCTGTAGATTTATTAGAACAGTCGTCCTGGCGGTTTGGGTGGGAATAGACCTCAACAAGCTGGTCAGATAGTCTGCTTAACATCCATCAAATAGACAGACAGGCTAGATGCCTATCTATCAGAAAGAGTGGACTAAATTATCTCTTTAAGTCCTTTTTAACCCTATGATTCACCCACAGGGCCTACAAAATGCCAACAAGCAGTTCCGGAATGCTTGCAACAATTTTTACCCATGTTTGCCATAACCCATGCCATGCCATGGCAGAAGAGAAGGAACAGACAGACCATGCCTCAAGAGTCAGTGACTAAATGATCTGTTACGCCTAGTAGAACTCTTCCTTCCATCAGATCCTTCACAAATGTTTAGGAGTTGATCAAATAGCAACTCGTTCATTTCATTACTCTGCACACACTCTGTCCCACATGCCTTCCACAATTCTCAAGGACAGTCCCCGTTTCAAGATGCTTAAAAATCTGAAAGCAACAGGGAATGAGATATTGGTTAAAGGAAGGAGAACAGAGGCAGGATGTAAATGAATTCAATTCGCCGTAGACAGCATGACAGAAATGGGTCTTTAAGATGGACACCTACGAGCCACAGTCCTTGGAGAAAAGTTTGAGGAGGTTATACACTGCTTGAGAGCCAGCAGAGAGTCTGAACGAATGAAGTGACATTACCTTTCCCTTGGGAATTTCCTGAAGAACAAATTTAATCCAACCCGGAATAAGAATCCTTTTAAAAAATTACAGATTTAAGCAGACGACAGCAGAGTTGTTTTTTTCTTAGCCTGGAATTGTGTAGTGAAAAAGAAACCTCCTACTTGCCCAGCATAGACTGAGCAGCTCAATATGGCAGGCAATTTTTGCAGGAACATATGAGTGTTTACAGGCTCACGTAAATGTTCACACACAAGCTAACAGGCCTGTACCTCTGAGCAGAAATAAACTGCAAGCCAATCCACTGCACATATATTGAGACTTCAAACAACTTGAGATTTTCACGAACTAGTTCTGATCACAGTTAACAAGGTATAAAGCATAATCCTTACAGTAACCTTTAAAAGTTACTGAAGGTTTGTATAGTTCAATCACCCAGCTAGCTATAGTTTTGGTAAATGGATTTCATGAAAGAAAATCAACTTTGTAGAAGATTCCCTTTTCAAAGAATCTTTTTTCTTACAGAATCACTTCATTTCCATTAAGGACACAGGATGCCGACCCAATTCAATTTGAAGGCAATCATTTCTGTTTGTGACACGCGCATTACGCAAACATACCATTATAGCAAGATGGACTTCAAGGAGATGAAATCAAGTTTAACTTATGAGTATTACATATCAGAATTACTGTTCATTCCTTTTGCATTAGTATAACAATCTCAGAGAATCAAGCCAGTATATTTTAGCTTAAATGGAGCCCCTTAGATATTCTTTGATCCTAAAATGGATTAAACATTTCTATGATGAGTGCTTTAGTGGCTACATATTTTAAATGCATTGCCAAATTTTCCTGTTCATCATACTGTTGCTTTAAATGAGTCACTGCTTCTGACTGTTCCCATTTTAGCTTTTTGTTTGTTTGTTTAATTACCTCATCTGAAATTCTGTTTTGTGAATCAATCTCTTCTTTCAAGAGCAGATTAAAAACAAACTCTCAAACAAGAATAAACACAACAACAGAAGTTACCCATTCTGATGCCCAGCTACGCCTACTTTTACTATGAGTAACGTTCAGGTACCGAAGAGGACGTTTTAATGCAGATTTTGTCTTGGTTTATCATGCTTTATCTGAGATGAAGTGAGAAGCGCGTGGAGATGCGATCTTCTGGACGAATGCCATCTCCACAGACTAGGTGTCCTTTCTGGGCCTATAAGAGCCTTGATGCTTTTGACAGGAACAACCAGCCTTCATGCTCAACAGTGCTGTAATTGCCCCTTTGGAAACAGCACTTATTCCTTCCCAAAATAATTGCTTATTAATAACATAATTGCTGGCAACACCAGTGGGGCTGACCACAAGTGTTCCCACAGATCTAAACAGCACACGCATCACTGGAGATACTAGCCACTTATTTTCTTTTATCATTCAATACCAATTTCTTTTGACATATTCTCTAACCAAATTTTTACCAAGTAGAGCTAACAGAAGTGCAGATGATGGACAATATTTGTTGCATGCCAATAAAACATCCAAGTTCTTATTAAAATTCTCCAACTCTTGAGAGTAATTATTTTCTCTTTTCATTACACCCCTTGAGAGGAGCTTAGAAAAAAAATCTTTTTTAACTGTGCCTAATCAAGGTAACGAAAAATCAAAAAATTTTTACTTTGTGAGCAGTATCGACACTGGGGAATTTACAGCCATTTCCAAATATTAGGACAAAGGGCTTTTAGTCATGGAAGGCAAAACTCCAGGAGAATTAGCCTCTATAATTGGTCTGTGTTATTTATGTGCATTATATGCTATTATTTCGAATAGGTAACAGTGAATAATAGCAAGTACTTTGGAGTACTTTCAGGCACTTTGTAAAGTAGCTCAGACACCTCTCTTCTCCAGTGGTCTTGATTTGGTGTAACCAAAATTATGCAGTTACTAAACAGCTCTACTGCAGCCAACAGCTCAAACTCTTCATCATTTTCTGAGCAATGCTAGGCTCTCTGTGTCTGCTGGGGGTGTGTGAAGACCTCTGTACTTCACCTTTAGCACCTAAATGTAGTTTGAGGGAAAGAAACAACTTATGTGACAATCTCACAACTAAACCTAAGAAGTTCCCTTAATACAGTCCCAAATCTCTCCAGTAATAACCCATGGTCAGGACAGAATTAGGCTAACAAATAATGCTTCCTTAAATCAGAACGGATGGTTTTAGACAAGTTCTACAGGGCTATGGATAAAATAGATTAACAAAAGACTTGACTGAAATAGCACTGCAGTTGTGAAGTTTTTTCCCTCCAAAAAAGATCCTGGCTCACTCCAAGATCTGTGATTTTTTTAGTGCTGTCACATTCTATTGTGGCACAGGATAAATCATTTGAAACTAGCGTGAAAAAGACACCAAAGAAGACAAACCATAACTATATTTCCAGTGTAATGAATCCATGAAACAGCACGGTTCTTAAATTACAAGAAAAGAAATAAGCTAGGTATATTTGATATTTGCTTGATGCACTGTACAATGACACGTACAACAACAAATCAAATACCAAAAGAGAGCTTATTTCTAAAGAAGCAGTCCAAAGGACAAACGGAAGTCATATCTGGAATTACAGGAGCTCTATAGAAAACTATAGTAAAGTTATTCATGAGAGAGTAGAGACACAAAATTGGGTATAAACCAAAACTGCTTAAGGATCTGAACATTGAAAAGCTGACCAGATTTCGCAACATGCAAAAAAATGCCTTCTCTGGTTATGGAGGAGAAGGACTTGCTGGAAGAGCAGGAACAAGGGCATACAGGTAGCTTTGTTTTAGACCAATTGAACAATATAGAGAGAGAACTACTCCATATCTAGACACGTGTGCAGGAGCTCAGCTATAACAGAGCTGCCAGTAGTGAAAACTTGAAGGAAGTACTTGAAGGACTGAGCTTCCATTCTTTTTTTCCCTTTTGGTTTCCATAAAATGAAAGTAAAAACAATTTGAAATGAAATATTGGCTCAAAAGGTATTTCAGTGTATTAGATACAATAGTAACACAGTTCCCAGGTTTTTCTTTCTTCTACTATAAACAATTCAGCAAAGTGCTAATGAGACACAAGTCTGTAATCTTTTCCTCTCTCAAACAAAATCTTTAAATTAAGAGTGCATATACTTCCCAAGTACAAAACATGCTGCAAAACAACTGGCTATGTGTAATCTTCACATCTGAGTCTCCTGCTCCTCATGTTCTCACTGAATTTACTGCTGTACTACCTAACACATCCACAATAAGTAGAACCATCTGATTATAAAGAAATCATTTTCTACTATGTCTTGCATCAGTGTTTCTACCACTGCAGCTGCTATTTTTTTTTTCCTCTGCTTCAGTTTATCTTGAACACATTTGTGTAACCTTTGGCCCAGGGCTTCAACCATGCCTGACTGATGGTGTGCTTCGCTGCATCACAGCTGCCTGACCTTGGCTCAGTTCTGCTATGAAAATTTTTGCTAAGACATGAGAAAGTATATGAGCTAAAGTCATGTAAGATAAGAAAGGTAATTGTGCTGACAGCAGAGCTATAAATGCAACAGCAATAGTTGCCAGATCAAGACAGCAAAGGCAAAACATACTGACACAAAGCTGCATACAATTTGAACAAAATAAAGAGGGTGGTAGGCAACATCTCAGAAAAATCAAAGATCAGACCATTCCAAGCAACAACAGACACCATACTTCTCCAGCTGTCTGACAGCTGCCTGGTCAAGAGAAACTCAGAATCATGAGCTTACTAATACTTAGCACATTGGTTCCAGCCATCTGTTGCAAGGTAAACAATGATGGATGTCGCTCTACTCTTGTATGCACTCTGTTAAATGAGTCTGCAAGCTAGAACGATATCTTACAAAGCGTCCCACTGTGCAATGGTTGCAATCAGAACGCCCTTGGAGTTGAAGGAATCCGACTTGCCAGCCTTTAAACATGAAAAAATACCTAATGATCAATGGATTTTCTTTAATGGACTCACTGCCCACAGATTTCCTTTGTTATGCTTGTTTTCCTTTTGTTATGGAAAAATTCAGCTTCAGCTCCATCAAAAACAAGTCCAAATGCAAACAAAAATGTCCTTTGCAGGTTAGCGAGGCTGGGATTTTGTGATTTCAAATGCTCCAGAAATCAAGATAGAAAATCTTACCACACAGTTGAATATTTCCTATTTTTCTTTTTGAAACCAACAGGCGCTGGTGAAATTATGTCAAAGACAAATGCTACTTTGCCACCTGAGTCATTCTGCTCGTTGAGTGAAATCAAGCACAACTGAAAAGCGGGTGCAAAAGAACAGAAATAAGGTAGTGCGAAACATGAGTGAAGAAAATACCTGAGTTTTTTATTATTTACCTTCATAAGACATTATTTTTATTCAGGAATTTGATTTCACTACAACAGATAAATTTCATACGATCTGTTCGTTTAACAGAGTCATCCTGATCTGTCTTAATTTGTCCTGACGTGTTTTGCATTTCATGGTCAACTTCTTCGCTTACCAACCAGTCTGCAACAAAGCACTTGCATTATAGGAGAAAATTAAAGGCTAGTGTTACTTCTCCCACTAGCTATAAGATTATTAAAATGTTCAGAAACCAAGTAAGAACAAATAGCAAACACTGATGTTTCTAATGTATTTGATTCCACAATATATCCAATGTTACAGGGGTCAATACAGAACACCTCATTACTGGACAGAGAAGGAAAGGAGATTAAATAAGATTGCAAGACAGGGAAAGTAAGTCCAGCAGATAGGAAAAGATACTTCAGTGACTTCTAATTGAAAGGATGCCATAAAAGATACTTTCTTGATTTAGATGCATAGATGGGATGAATCACCCCGTGGAGGTGGCTCACTGTCTTTATTTGAAGAGCTGACAATTAGCCTAGCCCAACTTGTAGGCACTTGGGAGGGCAGAAGGCATTGGATTTTGTTAATCTTCTTGAAAGAAGAAAACATTTATACTGATAAGTTCTAAGCCATTTCAAGCCAACTGTATAATTTGTTCAGTGTACATTATTCAGAAAAACACTAAATCTCAGATAAGAAAAGGCCACAACCGAGATGTTGACAAGCTGTAAGAAAGAATGAATTGCAGTCAGGGGACACATCTTCAGAATTCAACTGTTTGTTCTCTTAATCATTTTTATTCAACTGGCAATATCAAGATGAATACCTGCTTTCCTTTAATGCTCTCCTCCTGAGAACGCTGGCGCTCTGTAGACTGCCAGCCAAAATAATACATTCGTGATTTGAGAAGGCTTAAAGAGCCTAGGAAGACAACAGCAACAAATTCTGAGGAACTGCTGGCTGAGAAAAGAAGAACAACACAGACAACCTCAATGGCAGCCATAAAAAACTTACAAACCTTGATTCACCCGGCTATAAATGTCTGAGAAAGGCACATCCCAGGCCTTTAAGACTATCGTTCCCAGCGTTATACTTTCCAGAGCAGCTTTGAGTACACACAATTCCATACATTCCTTTCACTGAAATAATATTCTGGGGAGGACCAGCTGTCAGGATGACTTGTAGGTGCTGAGTATGCATGCACATTGTATATACAGACCAGTATGATGTTAATTGGTTGGTATATAATTATAGATGGCAGGGGAGTTGAAACCAGATGATCTTTGAGGTCCTTTTCAACCCAGGCTATTCTATGATTCTATGATACACACACAAGAAAATAGCCAATTCTCACCCATTCACCTATCAGTGGAAGACTTGATGCTCATGAAATTCAAAGCCTTTCCTGACCAGGACCAAAGTGAAATGAGGAAATTCATTTTCACTGTCAATCACGTCATTTCTCTGCAGTCGGAACCCTTCAGATCCCCAGCTGGTTCTGTGCTCGACTGAACCTTCAAAAAATCAGGTAAAATTCAGAGCACAGCATAAGACCGCAGTCAGTGTACTCAAAAAAACACCTCAGTTAATTTCTTTTCTCCATGTGCACGAACTCCCACCAGTCAGCAACACAGAACAGCCCAGGGATGCCCCGGAGCCACACAGAAGCTGAGCACATGCCAGAACTTCAGGTCAAGTCTCATTTCTGCTACATGAGCCACTCAAATCTTTCATCAGGTGGTCAGCTCCCATATACCAGCTAAGAGATGACTCTAATTTTTCTTCTCTTAATATTTCATTTTGGCCAAATGAAGTGAAAACCCTTCCTGACAAAGCTGAATATTTCCAAGGTACATTCAAGCCTTCCAAGAAATCTATAGCTCTATTAACAGCGTTATGTCCCCTCTAGCTTTCTTTATAACCACTTTATATTTGATCCCCTGGACTTTCTGGTGCTCTTGTTTACAGCACACAGCACAAACAGCCTCTGCAGAAAACATTTTTATTTTTATTTTTTTTAAGGTACAAATGGGCCCTTCCCTGTGCATTATGGGCAGGCTGCCTAATTCAGCAATAGAGTCAGAAATCACTGAGCACTCAAACATACAATTACCTTCGAGACTGGATCTTTTTAGCTGCAGCCTACACAAAAGAGAGCAATGAAAACTAAGTAAAGATCCTTTATTTGAAAGGCAAACTTTCTTAAGTATAAAATGGTAAATTATCTTCTAAAAGTCTTCTTTTTTAAAAAAGAAACATTCAAAGGTAACATTAATTCTTAACTTCTTCAGATAAGACAGGAAGTAATATATTGATCAGTCTTTTGCAGAAATCTCTTCAATCCTAGGACTACTCTGCAACTCAGTCCTTCAGTCTCAGAACACAGCACCTAAACCTTTCTAGAAACTATGTTTGCAAGTAACAACTAACAGCACCAAGTATGATAATCGTTCTGGAGCCATCACAGCAAAAACAGCCTGAAGAAAACATCAGAAATTTTTATCAAGATTCTGTCTGTCCCCCTGTTGCTATCTCTTATGTAAGCATGGGTGACAACAAAGACGCTTCCAAAATTTCTGACTTCTGTCAGCTAAAGATTTTGCAGACTTTGGAATCCTCCCTTCCAAATTGTTGTGAAGCCCACAGCAAACTGGGAAAAAAAAAACCCCAACCACTTAAATAAAAGCTTGGATGCTGTATTGGGATGGAGAACCTGTCAGAAGAGGTCCACACATGGATGGGCAAACATGCTACATCTGAACCCACTTCCAACTCCAAACAACCAAGCAAGTTCAGCCATACTTCTGCCCAGCCTCACACCAAACCACATGTGCTTTCCACCAGCTTCATGGGAGAATTCAGGAACTGCACATGCACAGATCCTTCTCCTCTCAAAACGCAGGAAGATGTAAGAAGTGCTGTAAGATCACTTTTGAGAACCAGGTGCATGTCCAGTTAGCACACTCACAAATTCACAGAATGGCCAGGATTGGAAGGGACCTCAAGGATCATGAAGCTCCAACCCCTCTGCCACATGCAGGGCCACCAACCTCCACATTTAATACCAGCCCAGGCTGCCCAGGGCCCCATCCAACCTGGCCTTGAACACCTCCAGGGATGGACGGGGCATCCACAGCCTCTCTGGGCAGCTGTTCCAGCACCTCACCATTCTCATAGTAAAGAACTTCCCCCTGACATCAACCTCAATCTCCCCTCCTTCAACTTCAAACCATTTCCCCTTGTCCTGCTGTTATCTACCCTTTCAAAGAGTTGATTCCCCTCCTGTTTGTAGGCTCCCTTTGGGTACTGAAAGGCTGCAATGCTGTCACCCCGCAGCCTTCTTTTCTCCAGGCTGAACAAGCCCAGCTCCCTCAGCCTGTAACAGCTGGCACACAGTATCAAGCTCATTTTATTTGACCAAAACACTTCTGTACTGCCTAAAGAAGAAAATATGGACATGGGATTCCTCACCTAAGACAACTATAAATGAGCTCATTTTCCATGCACAACTTGGAATTCATTGAGCCTTTTTGTATCACAGAATCCTTAGAGTTGGAAAGGACCTCTGAAGACCACGTAGTCCAACTCCGCTGCAATACACAGGAACACCACAGCTAGATCAGGTTTCCCAGAGTCTGATCCAGCCTGGCCTTGAAGGTCTACAGAGATGGGGAATCAACCACATCTCTGGGCAACCTGTGCCAGTTCCTCACCACCCTCACTGTAGAAGACTTCTTCCTTATATTCAACCTAGACCTACCCTCTTTAAGTTTCAAATCCCATGAGAAAACAGCCACTGTTCCTTCAGTTCCTCTATGACATATCTAAAACCTACATTAATTTTAACTTAGTAGCACAACTAGAACGAAATACTCCAAATTCTTGCTCCCACCACTTCATCATTAGTAAAATATTTTTCCTCATAATTTCTATCGTTAGCAGAGAAAAATAACAGGACTATAAACAACACTGAACTTGGTATGCAAAGGATGCCATATTCGTGGCTATGCACGCCTCTGCAAACTTGTTCAAAACTGATGGTGATTTCACATATGGGAACAAATGAGGTTGAATACGAATACAAGGATGGGATAATTTGCCAAGCATAACTTTGATGGCAGCCTGAATAGTCTTAAGTAAAGGATGCTGAAATACGTTCTTCTGCAAATGTTATGGATTCTAAGCACATCCTTTCTCTTTAAAAGATACAATATTGTATTTCTTTGGTCAAAATGACTCCTTAGGAAGAATTTACATTAACCTTTTTTTTTTTTTTTCCCTCCTTCAAATTGCAAAAAAATACCTTTAATTATTCAACATTCTTGCAA
Source organism: Phasianus colchicus (assembly GCF_987193195.1). Lineage (NCBI taxonomy): Eukaryota > Metazoa > Chordata > Aves > Galliformes > Phasianidae > Phasianus > Phasianus colchicus. The sequence goes on from NC_143443.1 coordinate 2,963,926, forward strand.
AGATTATATTTGATGCCACAATTTGTCTCTCAATGGTTTACTGGTCTTTCCCAACCTAGACAATTCTATGAAGGATCACAGAATCACAGAATTGCTCAGGTTGGAGAAGATCTTAAATATCATCGAGTCCAACCACGACCTAACCATACTACCCTGACTAACAACCCTCCACTAAATCATGCCCCTGAGCACCACATCCAAATGGTTTTTAAATACACCCAGGGATGGTGACTCAACCACATCCCTGAATCCAACACCTGGAACTCACTCTTTACAATTCATACTGCATCAACTTTGACAATCTCAACTTTGATAATCAGCTTCCCCTTCCTCACTGAGTGGCTGACTTCCTCCTGAGGATAGTTCCTGGCCAAAAACTTTCTGCTGCCCTAATATCATGATTTAATAAGGGACTTTTAAGATCTTTTTAGTCACCATTTGAATTTTGAAATTGCGTGTTAGAAATTGTTTTCCATTTTGCACTTCCTTCCCACCTTGTGTCCTGAACAAGTGAAAAAGACAGGCCAGATTTGCTGGCTCAGTAGCAAGCATTACGTTCCCTTTTCTTCTGTCGCTGTCACATAAGTAACAGCAGATGTTGCTAGAACATTCACGAGCTTCCTTCTGAAGTGTGCAGCCAGACATTTGTCAGGCTAATTTGATTTCCTGAAGACTGCTAAGAGAGTTCTGCTGGATAGTTCTCCATCTGTGACACCGAGCCACTCTTGCCAAATTCACTTGAAGCCTCCCATGAAGATGTTCTCCTTCTGATTTTTCTTAAGGCTACCTTGTATCAGTTTTCTTTCAGACAACCATCTCCTCTTTGTTTCCTGTTATCCATGAAGATGGAGAGCAGGTTTAGGAGATTGATGAAAGCACTCCTGCTCCCATAAGGTGATCATAATCTCCGTTATCTAAGAATTTACAAAATCTCTTCTCAAGAAAGCGGCGAAGATGCACATGGATTTCAGTGAAAGAATTTTATATTCTCAGCTGAAGGAATGTTATCCTTCAAATCACTGCGTGCACACATGCAAAATTACTTTTGGAACAGACAGCCTGCAAACTATTCTCCAAGAGACTTATGAAAACAAGCCCCTTTCTGTATATTTGTACAGCAAAGACGAACAAACATTCTGCGATGCCTTAAGAAGCCTCCTATGCTCAAACATACCTTATGCTTTCCCATTTGTTACTTGGAAAGAAACACATCAAGTATTGCTGCTGAAAACCGCATCTGAATAAAACAGCTTCGAGTTTCGCACCTGACTGGAAATGTTCCCACATTTGGGTAAATTATGGAAGTAAATGGGCGAACACATGAGCTCAGACCTAAAAGAAAGGCTTCCTGATGCTTTCAACGCAATTAAAATGAATTCTGAGTACGTAGGAGGAGTTAGAGGGAAACAGAGTAACATACCAGAGCCGTTCTCCTTGCTCCTTGACTATACGTCTTTTAGCCGAAGCTAAAACGCGTTTAACTTCTACCTATGAACCAGACAGGCGCCTGGGATGTGAGGTGGTACGAGCAGAGCGCGGCTACGAACGCTGCGAACCGAAGGCAGCGCTGCCCAGGCTCTGAGGGGCTCCGCGCACCGCTCCGCAGCAGCGGCGGGCGGGAACGGGCCCGGCCTCGGGCACAGAGCGGGGCGAGAGCGCCCCCTGCTGCCGCTCGTCACGCGGAGCTCCGGCGTTACACACAGGGGTGCCAAGGTGCGCCGCGCTCCGCTGTGGGGCTCGAGGAGGTCCGGCTTCCCTGCCGGTGGCAGCTGCAGCACGCGTGGGATGGAAGGGCCGCTCCGCCCTCGGTTCCCGTCAAGAAGCGCAGAGCTCACACGGAGGAACAATTTATGGGCGAACAAGAGAGCGCCGTGGCTTCGTCGAGTTGTTTGGGGTAAAAGGTGTTTGCTGAGCGATCTGTGAGGGAAAAGCTCGGCTCTCTTTCTCGCAACAAAGCCATTTCTGAATGTGAAAAACTCAGGTCTGAGTTTCTTTTTTCTATTACATGGATAAGGAAGCATGACCGCCGCATATGAGAGAAAAGCCAGTCATCTTCAGAAATATCTCCAAAGGCCATTTAGCTCAATCAGCAAACTAGAGAAATGAGCTCTTTAGCATAATTTACTCACTGAGTTTCCATTTCAAGGTTGGATAATGGCTTAAAAAAGAAAAACAAAAGAGGCTTTGAATTGCTTCCAAACCTTCAGCTCCGCTACACATGAAAACTGACTGCCGAGTTTTGGGGACGTGACCTATTTCTGAGCACTTTAGAAGGCTTAAAACTGCGTGAATGACATTGACAAGCACAGAACCTGCATTTCCTACGCTTTCTTCAGACAACATAGCAAAAACCAAGTGGGATACGGACTCTACCACAGGGAAAAGACTCAAAATCACCTCAGTGAAACAGACCTCTCCACTTTTCCTTGATTTTCTTTCTTCTTTCCTAGCATCTCCACAGAGCAAATTATGAAGGAAGAACTGATCTGTGCTTAGTCCAAATACATCCGTTAGAGAAAGGATTCAGCTGCAATAGTAAAAAGTACCAGAGTTTTGTTCTGATCCTCCTCTCCACCCAAAATTTTTAACCTACCACTAATTACCACCGTTAGAAGAAATATTTTAGCTACAAATGGAAGGATGACACACACGGCATTTTTACAAGAGCTTTTCTGAGTACAGCTTTCCCAACTCGAGTATACAACACTGCATAGTGCTCACGAAAGCATTCATATTATCTACTCCCTTTCTAAAATGCTCCCAAGCATTCAGACCATGGAAATAAATCAGACTATTTCCTAAATTACTCTTCCTTAGAAATGCTTTGTCAAAACCAACATTGAGAAATGATGGATAGAATTAATAGACTGTTGAGTAAAAATTGCTAATTTTTATCGCTAATTGAATTAACTAATTGTAATTGGTAATTTTAATTAGCTTTTTTTTTTTTTGTCTCTAGACTCTGTTTTTTCTCTAGGCTTAGTACTGGATGTGATCTCTAGAAGATCTAGATCTCTACAAATGTTCGAAGATCACAGAATCACAAGGGTTGGAAGGGACCTTGAGAGATCGAGTCCAATCCCCTGTTAAAGCAGATTTCCTACAATAGGTCACACAGGTGGGCATCCAGATGGGTCTTAAGCATCTCCATAGGAGACTCCACCACCTCTCTGGGCAGCCTGTTCCTGTGCTGCATCACCATTACCGTAAAGAAGTTCTTCCACATGTTGGTACAGAACTTCCTATGCTCAAGTTTTAGGCCATTACTCTTTGTTCTACTGCTGCACAGCACCAAGAAAAGCCTGGCCTCATCCGTTTGCCTCCCACCTCCCTTTACATATTTATAAACATTCATCAGATCTTCCCCAGGCTGAACAGACCCAGGTTACTAAGCCTTTCCTCAAACAGAAGATAAGTTTTTGCTTTCAAGATAAACAGCAAATAAAACCTTCTTGCACCCATTTCCACTTTTCTCTTCCCATAACGATATTCCATACTCCCCTTCCCAGGTCTGATGTGTACAAAGAAAAATATTGAAGCTGGCACCTTACTCCAAATATAGCTTGCTAGCTGAAAGTGCCTGAAAGTCAGCAGCAAGCAAGTCAGCCAGGATGACACAACTACAGCTAGTTATGAGCAGATACTGACAGTTCTGTGCATTTCCTCTTACCCTGAAAGAGGAAGAAGGTCTCTCTGCAGAGGCAAGGGGAGTTCAGGCTGCACTGATACTGAGAAGGGAAGTGTAGCATCAGACCTATAACAACAGTCAAGGCATTTTCCTCAAACACAATTTCACTGCTACCCTTAAAGGCTAGCATAGGAACTGTTGAACTGATATTCTGAAAGCCCTGCCTTTACAGCCTCACAGGACAGAGAAAGAGCTTCAGCATGTAATAGCCAAAAGAAAAGTCAATACTAAGACCTGAGAAAAAGGTCTGCTCCAAACAGGTGGTGGTCAATGTTTCTACGTGCTGAGGAGACTTGCTATCAAGGCGGATAGAGGCATTTATCTATAGACCAATTCTTGATTTTCACTGAAATCTTGATATTCTCTGTCCTAAAGAAGCCAACGTTTCACATGAAGTCTAGATTTCCTGTTTTTACCCTAATAAAACTCTGTACTAATACTTTCTTATTCATTAAGGCTCCTGAAAACTGTAGAATAGCTTGGATTGGAAGGGACCTCAAAGCCCACCCAGCTCCAACCCCTGCCGTGGGCTGGCTGCCACCCCCAGCACAGGCTGCCCAGGGCCCCATCCATGGCCTAGGGCACCTCCAGGGATGGTGCACACACAGCTCTCTCTGGACAGACCCCCTGAGTCTTTTTTTTTTTCCCTAATGCGTAATCCAAACCAACACTTTTATTTTTGAACCATTACCCTTGGTCTTATCACTATCACTACACTCCCATAATATAATGAGATTGTGAAACCAAGAGTGGATGTGAACCAAAGCCCTCTTACTCAAATACACTGCCTGTGACCCATCTCCTCTACAGCCCTAGAAGCCCAGTTCTTCAGCTGGGACTGACTCTAGTGAAGATCCACAGAGCTGCAGGAACAGCAAATGGAAATGATCTCCTCACATATAGAAATTGTGTTTCACAACATAAGACTTTCACAGCAGCATTTCATACACACACAAATCATCTGACAGCAACAGAAAGCACAAGTATTGCCAGGTATCTCAGCAGGAAAGCAGCATCAACACCTACAGAAATTCTTACTGAACTTTTTAATCAAGTCCAAATGAAACCTAATGGGACTGCATCCTTCTACATCTCCTCACTTATCACAAGATGTTGGATCCAGTTTGCTTTTTTTTTTTTTTCTATGCTTAAAATTATAATCTAGCTTCAGCAACATGCAGAAAACTAGAGAAGCTGTGGAAGGTATAAACTGACTGTAGAAGAGCTAAGAACGCCAATATGAACAGCAGAAAGAAGCAGGGAAAAGAATTTAGTTTCTGTACAGAACTTGACTACCTACTTTTTCTTATAAATATATAAACTTCATGTTTACTCTTTAAAAACAAGCATAACTTTGTACATTGAACATTCACCCCAATTAAAGTCTGAACTGCAATGCACACTTGAGACTCTCAGAGGGCTTTCAGTAAAACTCAGGAAAATAAGATCAGGCAATACTGAAATGTCTAGTATGAGAAACAAGTTAAAAGTAACCCTCTTTGAAAGCAAACACTTTTATAACTCGCTTTTAAAACAGAGTCAAGAAGATGTATAAATTCTTGTTTGTTTTGCAGAATTCCTTTCAGGTCACTCTTTATATATATATATATATATGAATATATAAATAACTACAACAAGTTCTGGCTTTGTTTGCACATAAACTCAGTTGTTGATTGCAATGACAGAAAGTTAAATAAGACTGGTTAAAAGAAGAATGCAACAAATGCTTCTGTTGCTGAGAAGTTAAATGTATATACAAACAAAATAAAGCAACCCTCCCAGCCCCACCTGCCAAGCTTTTGGTTGCTTCTCCCCTACCAGCCTACATAGAAAAAGCAAACCAGTTACCCTTAGAAATACAGTCCGAATATTAACCTCTTGAAGCCAGCTGTTGGACCAGAACATTTATGGCAATGCGTATGCATTTCTAAAGATAGAGCAAGGATTGTGTCCAGCATTGAAAATACGACCATTCAGGCAAAGAGCATGTTTATTCCTACTGAAATTCTAGAAAAGGCAGCATATAAATTCTAGAAAAGTTCTAGTATATAAATTAAGTCATTCGCTACCTTTACCATCGGTATTTGCCAGGATTACAAAGGCTCAGAGAACAGAGCTGACTTCTGCCTCAGAACTGCAAGTTTTCCAAAATGGATAGATTCTGTTGATTTCAATTCTGCGACAGCAAATCGCTCGTTTTGGCACTTGGTTGGCACACACTGGAGAAACAAATTACGTTCTTCAACTCCGTTGATAACTGGCTTTCATAGCCACCTCAAAAGCCTTAATTCTCCAGCCTAATGTTTGCTGGATTATTCTCAATATCTGTCACTATTTATCCTCCAAATGCCCGCCCGTGTTTCAGAAAAAATGAGGGCAGCCTGACCTAAGCAGGACAATTGAAGCGAATCCAACTTTTTGGGAATCCCCTCTAGAGCATACTGAATTCAGTAAATATCCTTCTGTCGACACGAATGAGCATTAAACCAGGCATAGAATTCCTTCATTCCTGCAGATAAAGCTTTAGTTATGATACCTGGCTTTATTAACAATACCTTTTTTGACCTTGCCCCACTCTAAAGAAATCTGTTTTACTAAACTTCATTCTTCTGCTTTAACTTCGACCACAAAAAGCTATATGATCTTCTGTTCTTTAAGTGCACAAAAATAACATCATGCACACCATACAATCTCTGTGGCAGATCGTCCATTCTCAGCTTCAGAACTCTTGGAAACTAATAGTTATAATACCCAAGCATTGTTCAGGCCTCTTTAAAAGCACTGATTTATGCTATCATCCTGCCATCTCCAGTTATATTTGACACATCTTAATCCATCAGTAACAAGACAATTTTTTTTTTCTCTTCCCATTAAAAGTAGCCTTTGTTTGCTATGATTTTTCTGTCTTAAAACTGAATTAAAGGAGCATCACTGAATCTTCCTATGCTTGTTGGTTTGGGGTTTTTTTTGTGTGTGCACGCGTGTGGGGTGGGAGAGGGAATATATATTCCACTTTTTATAAGCTATGTGAGTTTAAAATTTCACCTCTAGTTTCTTGCTCAAGCATAACATTCGCGATGTGAGCTCTTCCCCTTATATCTTTTATGAAACCACAGACAAAGGAAATTCCATTTACTCATGTAAATTATACAGAGATAAACGGCAAGTATTTGATAAAATATTATGAGGTATAGATTCATACTTTCATTAAATACTTTTATTAAGATGAACTGAAAGAAATATTATCTGATTTACAGAAATATATTCAATGGCAACTGACAATTTATCTCCTCTCAAATTTGCAGTTATTTCAATAATTTGGCAGTAACTTTTCTGAGATTCCACAGACCGGTACGATTCCTTCACGACAGTTAATGAGTGTCCTTGCAAATATCACCTTTGTTGAGATATGAAGTATGAACGATGTGATTACTTAGGGTGAGATTTCTTCTCTAGTATTGCAGAACCATTTCGATACTGACAGTGATCAAACCATCTAGGAATTAATTAACGAGATTAATCTGATTGTATTGACCAGATGTTACATAAGTTAAGAGTCATTAGTCACAATGGCATCAGCCAGAAAGGCAGGCCATAGGATGATCTGCATAAAGTAACAACTCTACGTGTATTCCCAAAGCATTCACACAAGAGCTGATAGCCTCTGGCTGAAAAGATGGCAGGTTCTGAAATAATACAAATTAGACAGATTTTCCCTTAGAAATGCAATACTATAAAAATCGTACGGATTTTCAGGGACCTACGTACTATTCTAGATTGAAAGAACTCCTTGCTAAAAATTACTTATTCTTTTGATAGGAGTAGAGAAGTGTAAAAGAATTTTCTGCATAATCGATATCACTACTACCTTGCAACCAACAGAAAACTTAATTCTGAAGGTAGAACACGCTGAGATGACAAATCTGGCCCTTGCAAACAAGTTCTTTGGATGTACACAACCAAAATAGATTCTAGGGTACCTGAAGTCTAAATCTTTAGCCTAGGGTTGGTCATATGGAGCCAAGCTATGATCAAGTGCAGAAGAAGGAAAAGGAGAGGCTGCTTGGCTGCAATTTTGTCAACTTCCTGTGAGGGAAAAGAAGAACAAATGAAAAAATACAGCCACTTCAGCTTCTACCCAACAACACAGCGTTCTCGAAAAATTGTTTGAAAAAACATGGATTCACATGAAATTACATTCTGAAATCCAGATAATGCCACTCATTTGATTTAGGAATCAAGGCTCCATAAAAACACATTACGTCAGATTCAATCTAAATTCAAATACTCCAGTTTGCAAGTTATAAATCTACAGGGAACGGGATTTCTCCTGCTTTAATAGTAAATAAAAAACATAATATTTTACTATATTTTAGTGTTTACAGTGGCACTCTCAAAGCCAATGCACAAGATGAAATCTAGACTCTAATCCAGAAAGGTGAGAACGGGAGCTTTGTTCTGCTTTTCTCCCTTTCAGGTTATTAGATGGTACTAGAAGTTTTGAAACAGCCCCTATCTGTGGAATTCTTTTCTTCAGATTATTCCTACACCTCCAAAGTATTATTGCAGCTCTTTTCAGTCCAACTTCCATCCACTCTGGCAACTACTGAGGTTTTTTTGTACCACTTCAGTTTGCCAGTCTACTGAAAGGCATGTTTCTTCAACAGATAAAGGAAATGACTACTGCCTCAGCAACATCAAAAAAGTCAAAATGTATATGCATTAATATATTTTTAAAAACAACCCCAGAGTATCTCATGATACCCAACACGCTGTTCTAATTAGACACAAAGAGAAGCAGTCACCAGAGATCCTACTAAAGACAAAGAAATCCATTAGGCACAATGCTGGGGCATCTTAATTGCCTCAAAGCACATAGGGATTACTCAAGGGTCAGAGAAGCAATTCTGCTTTCCCCAAGGTTCCTAATAGATGGTCATTATAATGGCAATTGGCTTTAATTAAGACGCTCCGAGCACAGCAAGAACCACTGTGGACACCTACAAAGTAAGCCTCTAAATATCTAGGACGAAAACTGATTTCAGAATGAAACCTAACTGTGTTTAAAGATCCAAATACAGTAGGATCACCAGCCCTGGAAATGAAGGTTTTATTCATCCTCATCGTAGCAGTTTGCAGCTTCCTTCGTCACTCAATTTGTCATCGTTTCCAATTTCTTCAATTGCATCTTTCTCTCTGTTTTTAGGCATATGGAAAACCCCAGCACTATTTTTTTGTGTACAATTAGATGCACAAAGTTGCTGTTTGGCAAGCTCTGATATTATTTTGCATAAACCAATCTAACAAGTAACAACAGAGATGCCAGCATTTGTCAAATTTGTATTCAGCATGCATTCTTCCATTGATGTACCTTGAATAATTTGTTTCATAAAAGCTAAGAATTGCCACTACGTTTTGACAAGAAGCACACTCACTATTAGCTTTTTGTCAATTCTCCCTCAAAATAAATCCATTTTCTCATTGTGCAACTGATTTCAGCTTTGAGCTCTCCCTTTCGACCTACATTGGCCTGAAAAGATGAACCAAAGAACTTCAGTAAACCAGAGACAGTTTAGAGGAACTTAACCTCTTACACCAATTTGCACTCCAAATGTGAGAATATCATCAGATTCACGTTATTTCTGTATTTGTGCTAGATATCTCAAGGATGTTCTTAAAAGTCATACAAAGAATACGTTAGGAGAAGGATTAATAACCCCCCAAGCACTCCAAAATAACATTTTAACATCCGTTTTCAACCAGCAAACAGTGGAGATGGTTAGAATTCAGTTATTGATCAATGTGACATGAGTGCAATAAATAAATCAGATCTATTTTCAAGTTCCTGAGTAGGGTTCATTTACTAATATTTCCTAATAATACCTTGAATCTTGACAGTCTGCTATGATAACAAATGAATCCAGGAGCTCTGCTTTCCACTTTTTTTTTTTATTAGCACAGGCTGGGACTTCAGTTTGTTAAACCAGGCTTTACAAACACTGGCAGGTCACAAAGAATAAAACCAATATTCTTGGAAGTTCAGTGCCAGACTTTTCAGACCTCAATGCAATCACTCACCTATGTACTTCATTTTGAGGGTTCTAAGACTTCAAATGGCTATGGAATGCACAGGATTTGTGCTGCTGTGCTTCTCTTACATTAGCCACCAAGTGTTTTTTGGTTGACTGGCAGGTTTTTGTTTTCATATTTACGGATATTACCTCAATTAGCCATTACTGCAGCTCTATTTATGCCAGAATAAACAGATATGTTTTAGTTCTTGTCCTTAAATTAATTTGAAGCAAGAGATGACTGCATCAAAAGATTTCCTTCCTTTATTTAATGAAACAAGGTTACAATTCTAGATTGCTTGCCATACCTACCATTTCTTCCTCAAATGCTTATCTCTTCAATCAGAACTATTCTCTTGGTAAAGCCACTGGCATCGTTAGAAATACACGAGACAGGAGTCTGGTGCATGCAACCCTTTTAAGGTTGCCTGGAGCCTAAATGGAGAAGACCTCCAGAAATGTGGGATGTATCGCCTAGGATGACTGACCCAAAAGTAGATGGCACAAGGGGAGTGACAATAATCTATCTCAAAGAGATGAGCGTTATCCAAAAGTACCAACAGAATTCTGCTACGGAGAAAAACAAATCAATTGCTTGAAAAATATTGGCTACCTTGGAAAACCTTATGTTTGCTGATAACAGATGTGAAAACCAAAGAGGCCTGACAAGATTTTTCCAGAGTTTCGGCTCCAGCAGAGCTAGTTCAATAAATAATCAGATTTGAGGATGTAACTTCTATTTCCTAAGAACAGCAGGGGAACTCCAGCATTTATCTAGTGACTGTACCCATGCTAATCTGCTGACAGCGTGATGAGAACAAAATAGCAATCTGCTGTCGATGTAGGATAGCATGGTTGTTGTGGAATAAAGCAACAGAAACCTCTCATACGCAACAGGAAAGTTGTGCTTCTCAGAATGGAAACCCACATCTTTTTTCTGGGGGCAGCTCTCACAAGGCTGAGATTCTTCCTGTAGTTTTTGTCAGTGGCAGCACTGAGAACTGATAATATTCAGAAATCAACTCTAGAATTTCTGAAATGCAGGACGCCATTGAGTTCCAGGTTCTAGCAGGAGTGGCAATGCCAGCATCCCAAAAGAAAAGATCTTTATGTCAAATCTGTCTAGGCAAAGAAACTAATTTCACTCTCCAAGGAAAATTTGTACAATTTCCAACCTTGTGTACAATTTCCCTTTGTACAGTTTCCAACCAGCACGTGACCTCTGGGATCTTCTCTGCAGCAAAAGCTTTAGATATGCATGCACTGCAGGTGAAAACAAACATTCATCTCATGCCAGCAATACCAGCATTACACTTGTGCAGACTGAAATAATAGCAAATAGATGTGAGCCATTGGATACTTTCAGTGAGAAAAAGTTGAGATGTTTTTTTTCCTTAAAATAAACAACTTCCTTAGTACCTTTCTTATCAGGATGAAAAAAAAAAAAAAAGAAAAAACAAGTTCAAAAGACCAAAAAACTGAGTAACTGAGTTCTACACAGCTGTGAGATGCACTCAGTTGCAAAGCAATCTGTATAAGGGCATGTATTCTAAGGCACGTCAAACATTGTCACCTTTAAATAGAAAAAAGTTTGCAGTCTTAACAACAGTAGAATAAGTGCTCTGCCTATAACAATAATCCCTTTTTCTTTTTTTATTTATTTTTTTTTACCAGCTCTTGAACAACAAAAAGTGAATATCCACTCAGGGTGATGACCAAAATGACCCATTCCTTGGTTTCTTTACTTCGACATCTAAATGTAAAGTCTGAGAAATCAGCTACTAACATTAAGTGGGCATTCCATCAATACCACGTACATATGGCACAGTAACATATCAGGCAAGGTTCTTGTGATTCCATTTATTTTTCTTGTGAGCATTGGTCAAATTCAGCTGTTTGTAGTTGAGTTACGCTTGTGATGTTATGATGATAAAAAGACCCTGATAAGTTTACAAAAACCTGCCAAAGATCAGGTAATTAAGATTGTAAATAAGTACAAATATTTTTTTCCAGTAGCTTGTTTAACTTCATGTATGGTCATCATAGAAGTTGATATCCAAGTTACTTGCTTTCTTAATTACTGAGATTTCGTGTCTATATAAAGACACACACATATACAGTCAAGTCTCACAGTAATGGAGTTGATCTTTGCATATCATCTGAGAAAGAACAAGCATAATAAGCCAGGAAACTTCTTGTTTCTTGGTTTGCATTTTATTGCTTTAAACTTCTGATTTGAAGGGGTGTTTTTTTTTTTTTCCCCTCTCTATTGAATTTAACAGCTTAATTACTGCACTTTTATTGGAGGAGGTCTGCCTCAGGTAAGACTCAGCCTCTTTCCTTTTTTATTTTTAAGAAAAAAACTGAAATGATGTTCTATTCCATCTTTAAAATCACAGAAACATAAAATCAGTAGCGTAAGCACTGAATGTCCTGAACTGCCAGCTTCCTCCAGAAAACTCCTCCAAAGCTGCTGTGCTTTACCCACTCCTGCCTGGCCCCTTCTTGGCCGTGTCTAACCACAAGGCTATCTGTCTCTGCCCTTCTCATCTGTCATATGAAACCAGACAACATAAGGCTCTTAACAACAACTAGACAAAGAGGAGAAAGAAATACAAGAGAAAAATTCCCCACATTTCCATTCCTATCTCAATCTGTTCCTTTTTCCCAAATCAGCCCTGCGATGTCTCCTTATAACTTCTCAAAGAGCTTCATTCATCCACGTAGGTTCCCTCCCTTGTGACAACACATAGACTAAGTCAAGGGAGCCTTTAATCTTCCCATTGAAACCTTTGAACGCAGCAATATACAGAACAATTCTCCACTGAATTTCAGTGACAATTAAGTAGACAGCCCATAGAACAGACATATCTTGACCTAGCAATAATCCCATGGATGTCACTAGAAACATAACGATCTCAACTACAACCGGAGGAGGTTGGTTGCATACTACATTGATACGAGATTGATGCGGAAATGCTTAGTAATCATGGAGAAGATATATTTAGGGATGTTGACTAATTATTTACAGACCCTCTTGGACTTGTAGCAACTGTAGTTGAAAGTCGCAATTTAATCTACAACAAACGGCAATGAGGGAAGAGGCTTTTTTATTACACAGGAGACACCCCTGTGACATCTGCAAGTCTCGGGAAGTATTTTTAATCTTGTTCTCTAATACTTGCTTCTGTACTGTATTAAGCTTTGCACAGAGCAAGTTACTCTCTGGATAGGAAAGTACTGAAGTCTGTCTTATAAGAATGGAAAACATCTATTGAAACAGTCCATCTGAGAACAAGACAATCATTTCCTGCATTGCACACATGAAAAAAGTTGAAAAATAATATGATTTCATTATCATTCTTCCACAACAGCACGATAAAACCCTCATGATTAAATGAGAAAGTAAATATCATAACCTAATTTCCAAGTATGAAGGCTTTTTTTTTTTTCTTGGAGGAGCTATAGAGCCCAGCAGCTCATAAAGATTATTGATCCGTAATTGAAACTGAACAGGACATACTGGAACTGTTCCCTAAAGTAACGATGTACAAATTACATGACAACACAAAATGCTTTCCACCGATACACCCAGGTTTCTCAATGAGATACACAAATTCATGGCAGAAGGGTGGGCTGTCAGTTTGGCACCATGACAACCAACTGAAGTCATCTAATGGTATGAGAGAATAGACACCAGTGATAGTGTAAAAAAACCATTAGGGATATGCAGTAAGTCCCTATTTCTTATGATTGTGATGTTAAAAAATACACAAAGTGGCCTGCTACTCTGCAGCATCAAATCTTCATTTGGGCTCCCAGTCATGTTAATGAGGGGAATGTATTCTCTCAGTATTGAGTTCAGTTTGTAAGAAGCGTCAGCATTACTTTAGAGCAAATCAATTTCTGTTTCTTTCCCCCCCACTGCTCCCTCCTTCTATCAAAAAAACAACCTACTCACACTAATACAGTTCAAGAGAAAACAAAATGACATTGATTCTTCCAGCTTTGTTTCCCAGCAGATGGATTAAAGAGAAAATAAATCTATATTTATAAACAAAGCCACAAAACTCACATTAGACTTGAAAAGTAAAGCATCTCCTCTTCCTGAGACCCCAGCCAGCAGTTTCTGAACTGTTGCACTTTATTTCATGACTGCAGGCAACAGGAAAGCATCTAGATGTCCTGTATGTTCTCCAGACATCAAGAGGGGATAAAAAAAAACACAATCTGTGCTCACCTTAATAAAAAGAAATGAAGACTAACTGCTAAGTACCTCCCAAATAGTGAGCCGCTGAAAACCAAAGCAAGCTCTACTCAAGATACATCATGCCAGCAAGGTTGAATTCCCTTTGATGGGATAACAGCAGGGGGGAAACTGATGACAAACTGGAATCTCTGACGTGTTTCACCGGAGTATCCAGTGGCTGGGCAGCAAGTTGCCTTTACTGCACTGGCTTTGTTCATTTGGAGAATGAATTGCTGGATTACACAAGTCCAAGGGTTCTTTGGGAATACTTCCAGCTCACGTGTAATGGGACAAAGAAAAGGTTTTTGTAGTGATTCCGCTCATTTCTTGAAGAACAGGTTCAGGCTTCCTTAGAGGTTAGTAACAGATGTGATATTACAGACACGACATTTTATAGACAAGTCTTCTTAGCTAAAATAAGAACAACATTGCTTGAAGCATATTGTTAAAAATAAAACAAAACCCATCCAATTTTAAGCTCACCTAACAGCAACAGAATAAAAACTAAATCACTAATAACCCCAATCGTTTAATTCAGAAAATATCATTCAGCATAAGAATCATCCGTTTCGGTAATAATGCATAGAGAGCATGAATGTACATTTACAGCTTTGACAGGTGGCAAATAAAAAGACTGTACATATTATGTACTAAGTTTTTGTATATTTTAAATCAAGCTAGCTCATGTTTCCTGCTTGTAATGTAAGGCTGTCAATGGATTTAACAAACTGTACTGTGCAGCAGCTGAGATTTCAAAAGGCAAAGCGAGCCACAGCATGACAGCAGTGCTTTCCCTCAAGGACAGAATAATCAGACCACCTAAGTCAGACCACCTAAAGATGCATACATCTCATTTAATGGAATGACAAAATAGAGCATAAAAACTGACTTAACTCCTTTTGAACTGCTTTCACCGAAAAGACAAGGTAATGCTAACATTGCCATCATTCAGACACATTTGCATGGGTGTACCTAAACACACGTGCTACCTCAGGTGAATTGAATTAACTGAAGCAGAACCTGGGAGATGTTACCGGTTTGGAATTGCATCCTTAAGACTGAAGTGAAAACATGAGGAATTTTCATCAAAATAGTCACGTCTACACAATCCTTAAGAACTAGTACACGTGATTCATTACCAATGAAACAATATAAATTTAGTCACTCAAGAAGACCAGCTCTACATGCTGTTTACTACTCACTAACATTTACAGGCTTTGTTTAAAAGCTACAATGATTGAAGCCTCAGTGTGGACACAGAGCACAATGGAACTGCTGGCAGATACCCAAGAGGCTGCCTGTCTCCTGATGACAACGATCCAGACAGCTACAGCCCTTGGGCAATACAAAACTTTCATCTTGGAAGGTGAAACTCATGCAAGAAAGACACAGAGCTTTCTGATACGTTGACCTAAAATATGAAATGCTCCTGCAGAGAAATTTATGGTAAGTGCAAATGTCCCTGCTAAAAGTGAACAAGGTATCCGTAGTCTATCCAACTCAGAATCAGGAATAGGAGAGAGATTTACTTTTGAAACAAGACACACTGAACCACAGGAGTTCTGCTGAGCCAGCCTCCATCCTGCCTACTGGAGCCACCCACCTGTTGCTTAGCCAGAAACATGGCAGGGAGCAACTCAGAAGGCACTTTTCTCCCCACAGCTCCTCGTCAATATCATTATACCACACAGTCACACCACCAGAACTACAGCTTTTGCACACGTGGCATGCATTAGTTTGTAAAACCTTGGAAAACTATTAAGCACGAGGAGAATGCCACCGACATAACAAAGTAAGGACAGCTGGCAAAGCTGTGACTGGCACAGCTGAATTTTCTCCTCTTAGTCTTTTCTATTTTTTAATTTGATTTTTCTGTTCTCTTAAGTTACCAACTAACTCCTCCATAGAACAAGTTTCACCCCTTTCCACGCCTCAACCAGACTGTCAGCATCCATCTTGGCTTGTGCGTCGTCTACCATGCCTAAAATCTTTATCTGTGGGGAGCACTTCTGCCTTTTCCAGAAGTTCACAGACAAAGGGGACAACTTTCACATTTTAAGACAACAAATGCAAACTTGAGTTATATTTGAGTGTTTGGCATTTCAAAAAATATCATGTTCCTCTGTAGGCAGAAGGCAGGTAGGGTGGGTGGACAAATGTGTTGAGGAACAATGGCTGTCCTGTCCAAAATCAGTCAGGGTATCGTTTTCCCAGGAGTAGGTACAGCTCCTTGAGAGTCACAGCAAAAGCAAGGGGCTAGGAGATTCCCAGAGGTTCTGCAGCATTGCCCCAGCCATCCAAGCAGCTTGTATACCATCTGAGGAAGCAGCTGTGCTGTACTCCACTTCCCCAGGTGTCCTGCACAAGCTGCTGTAGGCATCACCCTTCTAATGGAGTGGGAGGTGTTCCTGCCTGAAGGATCCCTCCTAACAAAACCATTCTGTGATTCTGCTAACTCAGACAGTTACACCTGGCATACAGAGTCTTTTCAATACCTCAGTTAGAATCTACCTTTAAAGTTAAATTCACAGCATGTTAAACTGCGACAGAGAAGACAGCCACTTCTAATGTGTTCTCCAAGGACAAAAAGAGAAGAGATATGAAATAAAGGATAAATAATGAGAAAGAAACCCATAAATAATCAGGGAGGCAAGTAACAGTGCTCCATTTGAAACATTTAGAGACAAAGGAGAACCTCCTTATTTGTTCGACTGTGGGTGGAACAGCCTGAGGCAAATGCTCTGATAACTCTCATAGAAAGGAGCTTCAGCTCTCCATAGGTAAGCTCACATGCACCTGACCTAGACAGCTGAGGAACTGTGTGCAGCTTTACCTGTTCCCTCCTCATTTTATAACCTGGTGCAATGAAATAACTTCCATAGCTTTCTTCTAAGCTCTATCTCCCACAAAAGGCGAGCCGTAGGATGCCTTATGCTTAGCCATAGGCACAACTCTAACAACATAAAAAAACAATATGAAAAGTTTCAAACACGATTAATAGATATTCTCTATTGCAAAACTCATGAAAATACATGAAGTTGGCAGTTCTCACAGCTGAGTTACTACAGAAAAAAGCTCTGCATGTTTTGCAAATGTGCTGATAGCTCACAGAATAGTAAACTCTCTAACTCTTTTCTTATCTTTACTTCTTCCTCTGGAAACAAAGCAAACTAAATCTTAAAAAAATGAACTTAAAAATGGGGATTAAAGAGAAGAGAGCACTGCCACACAATTGTTAGAAAAAGAAAAGGATTTTGGTGAAGCGTATTTCACACTTTGAGTTCTTTTGTGAAATATTTTTCCTTATAGACCAGCCAAATCAGCACACTTGACTTAATGGTATTTGATCTCACTTGTCCTGAATGCTATAAAGCAGTGCCCAGTCCTGGACTTCTGAACAGTGACTAAACCACTTGTCTCCCATCCACATTTCATATCTCCTTCCAAAGCCTTGATACTAACAAGAGCTGTTTCATTGCTGAATTATCAGAAATGTCTCACAGCTCAAAAGCGGTAAAAACCAGCGGCTAATTCAGAGCTGCCCTCAAACAAATGGTGACTTGAAGTAGAATTAATATTAACCTTGCAGACACAGGGTCACAGGCAGTAACACCTGCAGAAAAACAGCGTTAAAAATGTGCAGATAACAGAAGTCAGCAGGCCAGGTACCTGCACAGTGAAGCAGCTGGTTCGACGTGACATTCAGCTTGAGCCTGTGAGAGGTGAAGGCAAACAGAAGGTTTGGAATAGAAATGAATTTCAAGGTAGTCTCACAAGCAGGTCCCAATGACATCCATCTGCAGGGCCTTGTCAGTGAGGGCTTGTAAAGCCTCGTCAAGAGCAGGGAATGGTCAGAGCTGTGTATTAATAGGGATGAACAAAAGCTTGTGGGTTTTCTTTTTGGCCAGAAAATAGAAAAAAAAGGTGAAACATGCAAATGTTGATGAAAAGCAGACAATGTAGGAACGTCTGCTTGGGAAGCCGCCTACTGCAAGGCAGCTACTACTGCAAGAGCATGTAGGGGTAAACCCAAATGCCTGCATAAACACAAGCTGTGACAAGTATCTGTTCTAGATCTTCCTCTCATTATTGCAGAGAGAGAGAATTTCCGAGATAACAGCCCCCCCTACAAAAACCTGCTGGTCAGTGAAAGGACATGAACCATTTCGGCCGGTTTGCAAGGACATCTCAGGAACAGGATTGTCTGCAAAAGACTGGTGCCACAAAGACAAGGTCCCTGAGCGACCAGGCAGACAGCAGAAGAACAAGAGTCAGGTTTTGACAAATAACAGAAAGGCAGAACATACCCATAGGGCAGGCAGAGCAAAGAAAGCCCACAGCCAAATGGCAATGGGCACCACAGAACTGGCTCTACTGCTGTAATCACAAAGCTGAACACCATGCCAAGAAGTACACTGTAAGGGAAGTCCTTGTAACCTGGCTGATGAAATCAGAGGCCGATTTGGCAAGCTGAACTACAAAGCGTTAAGCAGTTAGCAAAGAGAATAAGGAAACGCTGGAACAATTTGCTAAGAAAAACCAGACTTCCATGATCAGAAAGCTGTAAAAAAATGACTGGGATGGGATTTTGCCTAAAACACAGGCATTTAGCACTATTTCTAAGACTCTGGGGATAAATGGGTTCCCTTAAGTCCCAGCTCATACCTTCAAGTTGCATGCTGATGTCTGATACCCTGGGGCATCTCATGCCATAGAAGTATTCCTAAAGTCTACTTTCTAGGAGAAAATAACAGCCTACGATTCATGATGTTTCATCTTTCCAAGTGACAACCTAGACAGCTATGAAGATTCTGCTTTCACAGGCCGTCGAGAAGGCAGAAGACTCTGTTACTCTCAATGCACTCGGAGCATTTCCACCAGCAGAAAGCTTTAGGGATCGATCACACCGCTGACATGAGCCAGGAAATCTCTTCTCTTATACACTATATAGAATTCACTTTTTCTTCCCTTTTCTGCAGCACTGAAGTCCAGCAGTGGAAGAACTGCGTGACATGGACCACAGCCCTGTGACATTACAAGCATGTTTTACAGCTGCCAGATGGGCTCAGCTGACTCATGCTCAGGATCACTCTGATCAGCAAATGTGAGGGTAGGATGGAATTTTGCCCATGGTGATATTTACTGCTTTCTCTCTGTACAAGAGGAAATAATTTGCCTGCTAAACGGAACCAGTGCATCTTTCCACATACATTTCATGATAGAGGACCACTAAGCACCAGCAGCACCCGTGTTCTTTACTTGTAGTCATTCTAACCCAAAGAAGTCTTTCTTTTACTTCCTCTTCATAATACAAAAACAACAACAGCAAAAGCCCTATAACTTCAAGCCTTTCGCCAGCTCTAAAGCACACAGGCATAACACGACCTATGACACCCAAGAAGTCAGGCTCCAGCTACAGTCCTCAGAAACACTGAACAGTTTTTAACTTTTTATTATAAAGCCCAATGGGGACAGATTCATAGCATTATTTATTATTAGAACACTGTTCTAAAGGAAAAAAACACAACAAATTTAGACCATGATTTCTTAGGATACCCGAAGTTCCCATTTTTCTTTACATCTCCTGTAAATTAATATTAATTTTCCTACAGTGAAAAAAAAATGGGGCTGTAATATTGTGATTTTGCTAATAACTTATCCAATAATTAAATTACACACAGACCTAAGAACAAACAGAAGTTTGCATAATGGTCATAAATCACATGGGAGAAGAGCATCTGGAATGTTTCAAAACATCTAAAAGAATGAACAGACATTTGAAGCTATTCCATATTATGCTTCAAAGGAAAAAGACCAAATGACCCACATGCTATGAATATCTTAAAGAGTGCTTCCTATCTGAGATGCTCTTTGCAGATTGAACTGAACTTTGAGAACTGAATTTTCATGCTTAACTTCTAAAACCTGCATTTCTTCCCCACCGTTCAGAGGTTTTATTGTGATGAATGTTATTGGGCTCTACATTTATGATAGGCAACACTAGATTTGTATAGATTTTCATTAGCAGTTACATCAGTGGAAATATATACTTAGCACAGAAAAGAACAGCCAGCAACTAACCCAACTTCTTTGATGGATCTTGAGCTGAAAGCTTTCTGGCACAAGATGCAAGATGTGATCCCAAACCAACTATTGATGCCTACTTCACTACAGTCACCTTTTTCTACTATTAATGCTTTTCTCACACTATTTCCTGTCTCCAAGGGAACTGTGGGAAATCAGAGGGTCCAAAAGAATGTTAAAGGACACTCCAAGACGTGGACACAAAGTGCTCGATGAGAGAGATAACTGTTTCTAAGGCAAATTACAAACTTCAGAATCACTAGCTCCCCTTCTCACCCACTTCTGGTCAATTGTATATAATAAAATACCAAGTAAAATTAAGAGAAAAGTTTAAATATATACACTTATAAATACAAATAATGTTTCTGAAGTTTTAAAATGATCAGAATTCCCTACAGAGCAAACATCAAGTCACCTCATAAATTGCACACCAAAAATTACTACAGCTCTAAAAGAACAGGGAAGATAATTACTTTGAACAAGGTCCCAAAAGTGGATATATCTGATATTGGCGCAGAACTATCAATTCAGTTTGGGTATTACAAAACTTGCAAGGAAAAATTATCTTCTGAATGTCTTACATTACCAAAATTGTGTCCCCCTGGATTTCTTTTTAAGGCTTTTTACGCTCTATATTGTTAATTTTTCTGAAGGGAAAAAAAAGTTAAATTCAGTGTGCATATCTACTTAGAATTCAAGATTAATATACATTATTGATTTACTGCACTTTGCAGCTTAAAGTATTCTTAATGTCTTAAAAAGCTTAAACATAATTCTATGTACTGAATGACTTATGCAAATATTGCATTAGGATTTAGTTTCTAAGCTACTCAACTTTAAAAGACTAAGATATTATTATGCTACTACTGTCAGTGCGTTCATTCTTCAAAAGAAATAATACAAAAGCATTTCCACTCAACCAACCTGGTGTCTAAAGATCACCATCTCACAAAAAGCAAGGAGCTCAGCACACAAATAGAAAATAAGCTTTCACTAATCACAGTCAGAGAATTATGGACACTAATCACAGGAACCAGGCTTAAATTTATTGGCAGCCTACAAGATGAAAGACAAGCATAGTTAAGGTGGGCTTATTTACCTACGTGACTTTCTATGAGGAAGGTAAAGTGGAAAGAAACATTCGAGAAGGAAAACAAAGGACAAAGCAACTCATCCCCACAGATAACCTGCAGGGAAGTCAAGGGAAGTCACACTGCAGGACAGAAGTGGTTCCACAGTTGCATGAGAATGGCTTTCCCCATGTGCTTGAGGACTGACATGGAAGGAAGTTGGAAAGATTTACAGGAGAGGTGGCAGAGGAATAGCAGCAGATCCTGTGAACTCAGAGGTGATCTACAGCTGAAAAGCGAGCTTTGAAAAGACAACATTTGAGTAAAGGGAAACTGATGGCTCACGAAAGAAGACCAAAGCTAAAGAAGGGTCCAACTTAAGAAGATGAACACGGGTATAGGAAATGAGATTGCATTAAAACACTACAAAAGTTCAAGTATAAGAAGTTGAAAACTCAGCTGATGAAGGAAGACTGTTCAATTTCAGCACAATAATATTCCCACATTCTCCTACACGTATAATTAAGAGAGAAAAAGGGAAAAATAACTGCACTGGGAGCAAGCATCACCTACAGAGATAGACAGTCAGAGGTCAAAGCAGCAGCATCTCAGGAAGGCATTACCAACATATTTCTTAGCTACTGATGTTCACTTCGATGTAGATCATTTTGCTAACTCTGAAGAAATTCCAATTCTTCCTTCTCACCTTCTTTGACTCTCAAACATTTACAGTGTCCTTCAATTGGCTGCTTGCATTTCACTGCCTTCCATGCAATCCAGCCCAAACGCCACAATGACCTCCAGGCACAACCTATCGTACAAATGAATTCTCATCACCTACAAGTTGTCAAGTTTGCCTTCTTTTCAGAGACCTTTCCCCAACACCTTTCTCAGTACTGTAGAAATCCTGCAAAGAGTAACCTAAACTAACCATATTCTGACATAACTCAGTTCTGCAGTATGAGCAAGAATTAAGAGATTGACAACAGCTCTGAAAGGCCATTTTACATGTGAACTGTGACAGTTCAGAGGAGCTTGTTGTGCCCATAGCATCGTTTCCAGAAACAAAAAATATATATAAACTGAATTTGAGGGTGAAACAGTAGGTGGGGCAAATAGAAAAACAGAGATTCACAAGAGAAAGCATGTTTACAGTATTGGGTAAATGCAGAGTTGTGCACAGTAGTTCAGTGGCCTACATAAGCATTGAGGCATCCTGACTGGACTGAACAACTTAGATAGGGAAACAGGTGTAATTGATTAAAAATGATGAAAATGCTATGAAAATGTCTCTATTCCTCATAGTAAATCAAGAAATACCATCAAAAAGCTTCGTTTTCCCTAAGATTTCACAGTGATAAATTTTGCATACGTTAGAAAGTCAGAACAGATCACAACTTTGTTAGCAAACCACACAAACTTCGTATTCACACAGTCTGAAAGAATACCAATGCCAGAAAGGCAGAGCAAGACATAAAAAGTTAACGTTTTTTAAACTCTAGTTATTCTGTCAACAATAAATAGCAAGACTGAGCAAGATACTAAGTTTGTTTCATAGACCTGGAAACTCGTTTTATACAGCTTTGTAGCTGCCAGGCCTGCAGGTGCATTCAGCTGACAGAAACACAGTGCTCACTCGATGGTCTTTGCACCACATCAGCAAAATCAAGGAGACTTAAGGAAATACAGTCAAATTTAAGTGTGGCTTTCACATGTAACTGTAAGAAATAATGCAGACATCTAATACATACCACATTGTTACCTTTGCTCCTACTGAAAGCGAAGGATAACTTTTTTCTTTTTAGACAGTTAAGCAAAAGGAGAAAAAAGTGAAAGATGTTTGCTCTTGATCTGAACTACAGTTCATTTGTTGTGTTTGTTGTCCCCTACAAGCGAACGCTGACTGCATCATATGACCTTTAACAATGATACATACCCCTACCTCCTGTGAACCAAACAACTAATTCTTGATCTCTTCCCTCATCTTTCAGTATAACTGTACTTCTGTGTTCATGGACATGAGATACGAAGTACACAGAACTATAAAGCATCCATTTCTGATGTCTATACATTAATAGCTATTTGACCCTTCTGACACCTAAGGCACAGTGACACCATCTGGCTATTACAGTCGGTACTGCTAAAAGAAAGAACCCTTCAAAGGCATGTAAGGATTACTGCAGGATTCCCACATATCAGCTCCATGGCCAGGTGCCAGAGGAGCCTCTGACTCCCTGTAAAGTTCATAAATAGCTAACTGCAGTTAATTTGTCTTGGTTGCAATGTATCATGGTGGAGCACTATTGGGATAAATTACGTGCAAAATGATTTTACGGCGAAGGCTAATTTGAACACACAAAGTACAATAATATGATAGGAATGAGTTACAAATGGGCAGAATTCACCTCTCAGATCAAGAAGCAGGAGCCTATCCCACAAATTTCACAAGGACTTTCTTTGAGGAGATGGCACCCATGTAATCAAGACACCCCTCCTGGTGCCAGACACCATGAAACTCCAAATAACACAGCATTACTATCACTGAGGAATATTCTTTGTAACATTAACCAATTAAATAAACACTTCAATCTCATCACCTTCCAGAAACTCTTATAAACCAAGTTAATATTTATCTTCGGAAATTCAGGGGAATATTTCAGATGACAACGAATGTTAGAAGGAAAGCATAATCAGGTCCAGCGGGACCTCCAAACACAGCAATTAGAAGCTGTCAGGTTGATTAGGGAAAGATCAGGGAGGGATTTGATTTCACCAGATGTAAATTCTTTTCTTCTTTGTTCTCTGTAACTAAGCTGTGGGAAGCACAGCTCCTGGGACTCTGCAGAAGGCGTGTAACTGGGCTATTTCTTTGCTTTCACCCGCCCTCACACAGAGGAAACAATCAGTTCCCTCTTGTTTACACTTCCAATGATATTTTTGACAGAAGTGAGAGCTTGTGTTACTTTTCACAGATCTCTCTATAACACTTACCCCAGTGCTTTGGAGAGGAAGAGAGACAAAAAGGCACAGGGTGAGCCTGAATCCCAAACGTCTCCCTCTGTTTTGACCTCCCACACTACCTAGGATGCATTTTGCACATCCTCTTTGCAGTGTTTTCTACACTGGATGTCCCTTCTGCTGTCCCTTACCAATATGTTACTAGGGAGCTCCAATTCTTCAGCCGTAGATGTGCAGCACTCCCTTTAGATCCTTGGCTAAGCCACTTGCTAAGGTAGCTGGAAAAAAAAAATTCCCTCCTATCCTCTACCTGACATAATTCACAACTATGACTTCTGATTTCCTGGGCAAATGCTGCCTACTAGGCTATAGTGAACTACTGGGGTTAAGGGTGTTAGTCACAACATTCACAAATAAAAAAACACAATAATGCAATCTGTCAGCATTGTTTTTGAAGCAAAGAGAAAAGTTCTTCATCAATTTTTGCTAGTAGCTTAGTTAAATCTTGTAATTTGGTTAAATCACAAAGCTGAGAGGAAAATAGTTACTAGCAGATATCCAGAGGTAATCTCGTGGTCACAGTCTGTTTTAGTAAATACACATTTTCCTTGTATCATCCATTTTTGTCAGAGATTACTAGTTTTCTTAAACTCCCTTGAACAGAACATTCAGACTGTATAGTTGATGGGCCCATTATATTTCATAAAAACTTCTTACTCTTAACATGTAATCAACTGGAAACGGCTGGTTATCATCTATAAAAATGAAATGTTCTTTCTCCACTCGCTTTAACCAACTCCTAAAAAGCTTAATATTATTATTATTAGCATACTGTCGCTAAATCTCTACACTATTTACCTTTTTGTGGCAATTTTTTGTGGCAATTTTTTATTAAGATAGTTTGTTATCATGTCTCTGCACTTCCAAGAGACTCCAAATTCTGTTTCTCACTAACAGAAAAAACACAAGTGTAAGAAAGAAGATGGGAGTGCAGGTAAAGACAGTGGAGCCCAGCTGTGCTGTAAAAGTGAGCGGTTCCACGTAGTCAAGTTGCAGGTGCCCATGCTTTGCAAAGAACTGAAACGTGTTAGACGTAGAAATCCAAAGCTGTCAAAGACAGTGGAGGAAGAACACTTCATCTGCTGGCTGAAGAGCCAGCTTGTGCAGACAAAACCCAGAGACTGTTCTGCATGGGTCTGCTGGTACCTCAGTAAGCAATCAGCAGAACAGTCTATGCACGTGCTTTATGGACACTGAATGAACTTCCATCAGTCAGATACAGCTCAGCTCAAAAGCTCCTAGGTGCCTAAGTTCCTGTTAGCTGCACGCACACCTACAGTACAGAACTCTGATGCACTGACAGACACAGTGGGAGTGAATTACAGCACAGGCTTACCTCCTGGGGAAACTGGGATTCAATGAGCTGAAGAAGTCAATTGTTGGCTAAGGCTGTCTTTTGCAAGGCAAAAAGATAATATAACAGATTTGAGACCTAGACTTAAATATTAAGAACACTGTGTCAGGAAGAAGTAAATGGGCTAAGCAACTCTGGGACAAACAGTGAATGACTGTCTGACAGACAAAGTTATTAGTGATTCCACTTGATCCCATCAAGTTCATCAGACGCTAACAATAAATCCCAGAGATGTCTTTAACAGGTTGGAGCATAAAATAAAATGAAAAAAGATGTAGTCTTTCAAGCAACAGATCACATAATTATTCTTTTCAAAATCTGAAGTGTCATTTACATCCTGGCTAGAAATAACTTTCCATGTATTGCATTTAGAACAATCCCTTCACTGTATTGTCTTGCAGCCCACCATACGATCTGCATTTTCTTTATTCTGTACACAGGCCAATTCAGACAGGTTTACCATAGCCCTCTCTTTCTCACACACAGATAACCATGAGATATGGAGCCAGCATGGAGAAAAAAAAAATCACAGTCTGTATAGAATAAATAATATCTATACTTATGCTGCGGTCTCAATACAGATCGTATTAAACATCAACAGGCTCCATGTTCGTAAATAAAACAGGAAAACTACATTAAAGCTGCTCACCAGAAATGCAGTGCCACAACTGCAGCAAACCTTTCAGAAAACGGAAAGTAATTATATGAGCCACAGATTTAGACCCCTCTTTCAACTGGAAAGCAGGGAAAGACTATATTAAAATCATTGAAACACTGGCAATGCCGGTTAAAAAAAAATCCTTCACGGGGAAATTGTTTTTTTCTCACTGAAAAACGAACCGTTCCAGGCACCAGCGATCATATAAAGCCTGTCACTGGATGAACTCTCATCTCGGAATGATGAATTCCTGTCTCTCTCATCTTTCAGCTGCTTTCAGTAAACAATCTGAGATTCCAGCAGCCGAATGCCAAAGCAGAAGGCACTGGGGGCAGCTCTTCAGATCCCTGCTGAGCCCTCACCTCTGCTGCATACCAGGCACCACTTGCTGCTGCTGTAGTCTCTCACTCATCTAGTCCCAACCTTTCTTGTTGAAACTGAGTTGGCTGTGGCAATGAAAACCAAAAAGCCTTTTGCTCAAGACTCCTTTCTTCCATAGTAACATAAGCATCCCTACTGCTGTGCTTCATGATAGCATCACAATGCAATGCAAAAGTCTGTTTTGTTGAAAGTTTGTGACAAAACAATATCATCATTATTTAATAAAGACTTGAGAGACCCCACCTCCAGTACAACATCAAGTTCTGGGGCCCACAATGTACGAATGATAATAAGCTGTTGCAGCAGGTCCAGAGTGGGGCCACAATGATCAGAGGGCTAGAGCACCAACCCTAGAGGGAAGAGAGGACTTGAGCTTCTTCAGCCTGGAGAAGATAAGGTTTTGGGGGGTGGGAGGGGTGGCTTACAGCAACCTTCCAGTATCTAAAGAGGAACTACAGGAAAGCTGGGAGGGACTTTTTACAAGGGCGTGTAGCGACAGGATGATGGGAAATGGCTTTAAACTTGAAGAGAGTTGATTTAGACTAGATACTACGAAGTGAGGATGGTGATAGGAAGCGAGGATGGTGAGACACTGGAACAGGTTGCCCAAGGAGGGTGTGCATGCCCTCTCCCTGGAAGCAATCAAGGCCAGGCTGGATGTGGCTCTGAGCAACCTCACCTAGTGAGAGGTGAGGGAACTAGGTGATCTCAAACGTCCTTCCCATCCAAACTATACTATAACCTTGGAAAAGAGAGTCTATCGATAAAGTAGTGAGAAAGAAGAGC
The DNA here is from genome assembly GCF_987193195.1 of Phasianus colchicus. Lineage (NCBI taxonomy): Eukaryota > Metazoa > Chordata > Aves > Galliformes > Phasianidae > Phasianus > Phasianus colchicus. The sequence goes on from NC_143443.1 coordinate 2,991,285, forward strand.
AGAAGTTGTGAAAAACACATTGATGTTCTAAGGAAATACACTGATGTTCTAAGGAATTAAAAAGGACTTAAATATCACACTACGACAATGGTGGTCCACGCTTATTTGAATATGACTCCAGTCTGTCACCTTCCCAGTATAGAAATCATTTTCTAAAAGTCTGGAAGGCATGAACCAATCATGACAAGCAGCTAAAATCCACATCCCCCTGCCTTTCTATCAGCAGCATGGCAGCCAATCTGTACCGACTCCTCCAGTGCCTGCCAAGCAACAGAGTTGTTCTGGTTTAACAAATATACTTTGCAGCAAGACAACATCTGCAGGGAATACAAAGCAGACATGACTCTAATAGCCTAAAAATACAGAATCGCCACCCTGAGAATCAATATTCTAGAGGAAATAGTGTAAAACACCCCGCACAGGAGGTGTTCTATCACCAGCCACGTGTTCCCCCCCTGCCCAGAGCCCTGAGCCTTGGCCAGGCAAGCAGCCATCGACTGCAGAGCTCTAGTTTCAGTCTGCTTCATAAGCTGGAATCCAATTGTCAGCATGATTAGCTTCCTCCAGCCCTACAGACAGAGCCAAGCGAAGCTAGCTAGAATAATTCACTGAGAAGCCAAGAAAATCAAGCACAAGGAGTATTTTGCCTCATCAAACCAAATCCCACTTGAAAAAAAATAAGTGACCGATCACTCCGGAAGAAGACTTGGTTGAGGTTCAGCACACACTGTGAGTGAAGTGACATGCTTGACTAGAGGTTGTCTTGGCAACAGCATCTGATTCATATTTAAAGATAAAACCACTCTCCAAAGCTAACAAAGTGGATGACAGAAAGAAAAGGAATGTACGCATTCTTCCTCTCCTCAGAGCAGAAAGCATTGCCTTCTGTCAGTTGCTTGAATTATTGGGGGATTGCTTGGTAAGGTTTCTTCTCTTCACCACACAACATCCATTTTTATAGCAACTATTAAGACAAAAAAACAAGTCTTCGGTCTAGAAAAAACAAACTCCTCCAAGTTGCTCATTATGTGAAACAGCATGAAGCCTCAGTATCTAACGTACCACCCCTGTTTTCACTTATATTAACACACCAGCAATCATTACATTCCATACAGACGCATTCTCGTTATCAGTTTGTGCACATGCTTTGTAAAAAGTACAGACTGTTAAAGATATATATATTTTTAAATGGCTTTTTGCATAGTTGGTGATTTTAAAAGCTCTAGGTGACATTGCCTCTGCAAAGAACTGCATGAGACTGATGTGCAAGCACTTGAGTAGGATGTATGTGTGATATGGGCATGCATGGCACAGTGCAGAGCAGCAGCAGAGCACTGCATGCTGTGTCCCTCCAGGTACGTGGGGAACTTCCAGACATTTATTCACAGCAGCAAACACTGATTCTGTTACCTGCTTTAGAGAACCTGCCTTAGCAAGGGAATGCACCAGATGGCCTACGGAGGTCCCTTCCAACCCCCATCATTCTGTGATTCTGAAGCAGTGTTCTCTTAGACCAGAAATCATAATTATTAACTGTGTTTTGTGAATTGTTTTGTTGGCAAAATGTACTAAAAAAAGAAAAACAAACAGGGCCCTTGGCAGCCTGATCTGATGAGAGGTGTCCCTGCCCACAGTGGGGGTTGGAAGCGGATGGGCTTTGTGGTTCAACCAAACCCATGGTTCCGTGACTCCACAATTCCATATTAAATCAGTTACAGAAAATAGAAAAAACAAGTTTATGAAGTTTCGTCATTCCATTTCAGTCTACTTTATTAAATACTCAAGGACTACACTGATGTTTTTTTTTTTTACTTTTTTTTTTTTTTTTTTGGAACATCTAGTATCCCATAGTTTGTCACTTTCATTTACAGAGAGAGCTTGAACAACTTCCAAACATTTTTCCTGAGCACGCACACTTCTGCATGACCCCAAAGACCTGTTTTCCTTCTTCCTCCCAGGACTCACATGTGCCAGCCCTGGAGCACTGCTCACAGCCCATTGGGCTGCTCATCTGCCTGCACTGCTGAGCCAACACCTCCCACACACCCCTGGCTTCATCAGCTAATAAAAGTGAACTGATCGTTTACTCCTCACTAAATCATCAGCTCTAAGCTGGGACGCTCTCAACTTCTCCTAGCTTGGCAGCTTCTATCATTTCTGTCTCCTTGGCACCTCCCAATCCACGTAATGCTTTCTCTCTGATCCATAACTGTGAGTCTCCTCAATAGTGGCCTCCCGAGACAGCCACTATTGAAATCTGAAGACTTGTAACTAAATCGGTGGAGAAGACTGATTTAAACGGAATCAATATCTTCATCAGATCTTTCACTTAGTGAATAATACACCTCCCTTAATTTCCCTCTTAATAATCATTTTTCATGCCACTGTGGAGTTCACTGCTCTCATTCTCAGGCTCACCTGAGCGCCACTGATGTGCAGCATCCCCATCCATCAGCCCACTTTTCAAAGCAGACCGAGTATTAATTTCACCCTTTTGACTTCAATTTCCCTTTTATTAGTTATCTTCCTTTTTCCAGCCCTGACTTTTAGCACTATTATGCTAACGCATGGCGCAATTCTTCCCTCAACAATGAGATGTCTAACGCTCTTATAAAGGTAGTATTCTCTCTTAATGGAAATGAACAGGTGGGCATGCCAGAAGGATGTGACAATTACATTTAACTGGCTGGCAATGAAAGATGATCCCAAATACTCGCTGCTAACACAGTGGAAGTTTCAGCAACAGCAAGCCTGAAAAAGAAGGCATCTACCTCAAAAAAAAAAAGGCCTTGTAAAACCTGAAGCCAGGGGGCAGAACCAGATGCTGCAGCCCCCTCTGCAACTGTGTGCACAGGCTGTGTTCTGCCCCCAAGTTCGTATTGCATAGCAGAAAAGCTACCAGGTAATTGCTGCTGATAGACTGCCACACAGCTGGCTCAGAGACCCTCTGCAGAGAGCTGCTTTTTTGCTGGATACTGCCTTGTCTCCATTCAGCCCCTCAAAGAAAGCTCAGCCTATGTTCTCTAGTACCATATTACATGGCTGGATTAGCAGCTGATTTAGTAGATTATTTTACAAAGAAATAATCCCTGCACACATTACCCCAGCAAGAAGAAACTCCCTCCCACCTTTCTTACTGCTTCTCTGCAGTGAACCAGAAGAGAACACAATTATATGAGAGGAAGGATTCAGGATTGAAGTTTCTTGAGCATTCAGCTAGTTAATGTTACAGACCTGTCTTGTGGGAGTCCAAATGATCTTCAAGACAAGCTACAGTGCAATGGGGCTTCAGCATCTGACCCTCAGAGACACATTAGGCATCGAGCTTCATCATTCAGTGCCTCCATAGTAGAGCTTAGTAAAAATTCGAGTTTATACCCCAGTTATTTTGTTTTCCAGATTTGCTGAGATGAACAGCTAATTAGGTTAGGCCAACTCTTTGGGATTGGTGCCACACTAAAACACACCTCAGTTCTGCCCCACAGACCAGGCATTGCTGAGCAGCTACAAGGTGCAGCTCCATTTGAGGAGAAGCCACATCAGGTGAGTGAGATTTTCAGAGAGCTTGGCTTGGGAGAGAGAATGGGCAGGAACTGAAGTGCTCTAAGCACTCAAAGAAATGTTGCTGAACTGATAGGAAAGGAAACGTTTGTGGGTTTCCAAAGTGAAATACTGGAATTGTGTTTTAAAAGACCCGTGCCAAAATTCTCTTCTGTTTATCTGAAAAAAGCAATGATAAAGGAAAAAATGCTTTCCTGACAGAAGCAGTATCTTGCTGGGAGTTCCTCTCTCAAGACAATTATTAAACTGAGAACCCTCAGCCACCCACAACAACCTTTGAAAAAAACTGGTTCCTATTATTCAAGGACGCACTTCACTACCATTACAGCCTCCCAAGGTCTTCAGGGAGAAAAGAAATCCAAACGTAACCCGCATAAACTGCGTGACACCCAAGCCAGTGGATGAAGACTGATGTACTTTAATCAAAAAGCACAACCTTAGTAAAGTTTAAGTTTCCTCTCTCTGCTTTTTCTGTCCTTTAAACAGAAGAAAACTGTGATTAAGACTAAACAGGTTAAGTGGAATCCATTCCCAATGCCTGCATTAGGAAGCCTACATTAATCATCAAGCTTTCTTATTGATTTTGGTACATTGTACACTTAGAAAACAAGCACTAATCACACTGAACTCTCTCCTTGCGCTCTCTGATGCTCTGCTCGGGTTAGAAACGTGGTTCAGAGGCAGCTCTCAGGTCACCTTGTCCCTCTGAACCACTTAAGTGTTAGTGTGCATACCACTTACTGGAAATGGTGCAGCAGTGGTATATTATAACAGTTAGGTCAAAGTGGACTGTGTCTACAGCAATTAATAAAACTGCCAAGAGATTTCTTCCTGTAGAAGTCTGAATTATGCAGAGCATAAAGCTTTCTAAGACAGCACGTGAAAGAAAAAATATAAACCAAACAGTACATCACCACCTAAGATAACCAGTCAACATGTTTCCATTAGTACCTGAAAGTTTTCTGTAACTGACTACCCTGTTTTTTTTTCTTTTTTTTAAATATTTACTCCTTTTCTGAATGTCCATTGTTGCAGGGTATGCAAGCTACACCCGAGAGAAATTTTGAGGATAGAAATTACCTAGGCAATAACAAATATCTGTCCCACCTGCAAATTTTAACTATTTGTACTCAGTACACAAGCAGGCAAAAAAAAACCCACCAAAAAAACAGTAAGCAAAAGCAAAGCCTCTGATTGCTTAAGTTCCAACAACAGCAGGTTATTAAAGTTAAAAATCACTACTAGACTAATTGAAACACTGGTCTGAGAGTCTGAGAATGAGTCCAACATATTCCTTAAATATCATCAGCCTTGCAATGGCAAGATAATATCTTCAAAACATTATGACAAACTAATCCAAGAGATGAACTATGGTAGGTCATCAACAGTTTTACAAAAAGATGTAAAACACTGAGCAGAGTTATTTCGCAGTGAGATGAACAGGCTATGTTTTATGTATTCCACCTTTATGATTTATTGGATACCCGTTGAGTTTAAGCACACAATAAAGAATATTTCTACTTAAACTCATGAAGCCAAAATGTGTGATAATAAAAGACTCCCTGAAATTCTAGTTCATTTTTCTTTGTCCAAACATCTTTTTTTTTTTTACTGCACATATATTTCAATGCAATCTATTAATCTTCAATATATTATAAATTGCTTAGTTAAGAATTAATTTACCACCTATACCCTGTATTTCCTTAAAACGCTGTAGGCGTTGAATGCTCTTTTTCAGGTATATGTTGGTAAAGCTACTCTCAGATGTATGACAACAAAGGTTCCATTGAAATCTGAGCAATTGCAAGACAACTCAAGAGACCCATATCCCAGTTCACACAGTCTTTTGCCATCTGGACCAAATCACAAGATGAACTCTGCTGTAGTCTCTGTTTGGAGATATCTGTGCGTGTAGGTAAGTGAGAAGGTCATTTACACCAGGCCTTCTGCAGGGAGATGGAGAGCTTGTCATCTTCTCATTGTGTCCATTTTCAAGTTCTTCAACAGATAGTTTTTCTATTAATTTTCTTACGAAGCTAAAGCTTCGGGTTCAAATGGTGACAAAAACCAAACCTCACACAGCATTGCCAAAACTGAAGTTAATGAAGCCTCTGTTAAGATAAATATCAGTACTGAGCAAACTACACAAAAAGCATAAATGAGAGTTCATTTGGATTTTTAAGCAAGTTTCCCTTGGCAAAGGCAATGTTTATTCAATGACCATTCAGTTAACAAGGTCTGTTACTTGCATTCCTGGGGAAAGCATATCTCAGCTGTACATGATCTTAGCATCTTTACCAAATTGGCATCCCCTTCTACATGCAACCTCCACTGTAAGCAGTTGGATTGATGTGATTTCTCAATAAAGTTGCAAAAGAAGTGCCCAGATATTCAGGAATTCACACATGCAAAATAACAGGTCTGTTATTAGAATGTTAGTGCACCAGCACAAGATTATAAACACTAAGGCCTTAACCATCTCTCATAACTTCCACTAACTCTCCACCAAAGCCATTTCTTGCAGCAGTTTGTCCACAAAGCTTTCCTTCACAAATCAAAATCACACCAAAATAACCAAGGAACAAAACAACACTGTACAACTCCACCAGGCAGCCCTCGCAACTCCTGCTGCAGTGCTTGCTTAAGTGCTGAGCAGCTCCTCCCTCTCAGTATAAAATAAAAACAGTAGTTTCCTCTCACTTTTTCATGAGCCGTTACCAGCGGTCTGAACTGAAAGAGAGTTCAAAATGCAATATTCCTAAAGGTTGCAGTAGGTTAAAAGGAAGGAATTCACTACATAATCAAAGCGCACGTTAACTTCAAGAAACAATAAGGCAGAAAACAATTTAGATATTTTCAAGACTCACCACCATTATCCTGGATTTGATCCCAGTTCCTCCGTTACATCCATCCATTGCGTAGCATGCAGATTTATACACTGATTCAGTTTATGGGAGAGCACAACCCGAAGGAAATTTTCAAACAGACATAGGCATATAGCCTTCAAAAACCCTCACGTCCAACTGTGCTGCTGCTGTCAGTTGTCCAGCACGCCATTGGAAGGACTGTTCACAAAGTCTTCAGAACATCCCAAATATTAACTGCAAAAGAACAAAAAGAGTCTAATGTACTCACAAAAAACAAACAAGTGAAGGAAAACACATGAAAATACGTGTTAACTTCACAAATTCCGATCTACTTGCTAGAAAAGTCTTTTCAGGATTAACACTGATATCTTCTCATTCATTCTGCTGAATGCTTACTTGGTGTCAGTTTCCTATTCACACAGGTCAACATTTCCTAGGACGTACCAAATTTTTTATTTTTATCTCCTTGGTACTTCATTTGACATGCCAGCTAAGCATGTGGGCCAAACATGTCTGTAACGTATCTAAAGCATTTTATGAATGAGTTGCAGCACAAGCGCGAAGGAATTAGACTGCCAAGGGAACTGGAATGCTTCATCTGGCTATGAATTAAGAGCTGTTGGAGAAGCAATCTATAATACAAACTACAGAATCACTAAAAATGCAACAAAAAGGAAAATGGAAGACAAGAACCTTGCCAACAGCTATGACCAGAAGCAGAGCAGAGACAAGAAACAGAAGAGCAATTATTTGTGCAACTACCTGTTAGGTACAGAAATCTCACACGTGCTTTTAAGCCTCCACTTTCAAACACAAACCACAGCCTGGTTGCTACCAAGCTGAAGGAGTCAGACCTGAGCTCCTGAATTAAGTAACAAGAAAGCAAGTTTGCCTTCTTTTCCTCCCAGACCCCAGGGCTCGTTTGCTGTGATGCTGTTGTCTCCCAGAGGATTTTCACTGTTACGATTCAGCATGCAAAATAAATTCACAGTCAAATGATTCCAAGTTGTACTCCAGAGACTAAGAATAAAGTGTGTGGTAGGTATATCAACAAGCATGTGTATGGGAACACCCTTTCTCCAAAGAGACCAGCACAGCAATACACAGCACAGCATTTGCAATTCTTTTTCTCCTCATCTCTGTCTTTGTTCTCCTGCAGAAACCATTCAGCTTTAGTGCTCCCTCCCTCCTATGATAACACACACCATCTTTTCAAGGAAAAGCAAAACCTTTCTCCCAAGATTTACCTAATATATAGGCTTGATTTTTTTCTAAACTGCTGCTGAAAATTTTTGGTAAAAGTCGTTTATCTCTTACAACTTCCTTCGCCTAAGGGTTACCATCTACCTGCAACAAAGAAGTGAGTTAGGACACCTGGTTTACCTGCTTGCTACCGTAGCAAAGTCTACACAAAGACAGAGAGTGAATTAATGTACTCAGCACACCAGGCAACTGAAGAAGTCAGCCCTCAGGCAAAAGTAATTAGTACATCATGGTTTTGTTCTACTGTCATCTTTCTGTTTCTTGCTAAAGTTTCAACGCACGTAAGATGATTAGAAAATACCTGCTCAAGTTTTAGGCTGCCCCTTCTAGTAATTGAAACGTTTAGGGTGTATTAAAGAAAATTTATTTCCTGTCACCCAAGGAGAAGCTGTAACATCAACGGATATTGCCTTACCCACGTTTGTACAAGGAAACAAAGCCTTTGCAATCTTCTTTGTGATTTAACTTTTGTTATCGATAAAATAATGGACCAAAGGTTAAGGAGCCAATAATTGAATTTATTGATTATAATGAGCAAAGAACAAAGAGGCAATGCAGCGCTGGGCGACAGGGGACTCTGCGTTCCACCAACTGCCGCAAAGTTTTAACCCGTACGCGGTCCTTTTATGCAGTTCATCTTCAGTATTCGCGTCCTCCCCCGCATTCCTATTGTGGCGTACTCTGCGCATGATCTGGCTGTTGCTAGGGGGTCTTATCTTATCCTGCCTTCTGGTGGTCGTATGGGCCTCATACCCTCTCCTTAACCCCGACTGGTGGTTTCCCTTTTATGGTATGCAAGTTTCCTGCTGTGTGAGGAAACAATTGTTGTTCCTGCATGGCTGCTAACTTGCTGGCTGATTGATACTCAATACAGGGCAAAGGTCATCCTGAGCAAGGCAGGCAAACAGGGGGAAGAGAGATACAGCTCGGGACAAACATTCCTACTTTTTAACAATTTCCCCCCTTTTTCTTTTATCGTTGAATGTTTGTCCAGGCTTGTTTTATTCCTTTCCCCTATATGTTCGATATTTTGAAGCCTGACCCCGTCACATCCCGCCTTCCTCGCCACACCTATTACATTTCTTCTTCCTCATAACTGATCTTGCGCCTTATGTTACAGAATCCGTTGATCCATCGCTTGCCACATGATTCTGGAAAGACAATTCTGGAAACACATAATTATACAAGGCAGAATGGCCGCAATGCAAATTATTACAAGCAATACTAGCGCAATCACTTTAACAACTTTAGCAATCCATCCCCCAAAACTACCAAACACATTCTTAAACCAGTTCCCAATAGGATCATCTTCCACCCGAACCTTTTGCGAATGGTTTTGTAGGTCTTTCAACGCCTTATGGATAGACACACTATGGTCACTGAGGTTGAAACAGTACATCCCTTCCAAATCCTCACATCCATGCTCTTGTGCTAAAAGTAGGAAATCGATGGCCGCCCTATTCTGTAACACAGCATGCCGAATACTGTTTGTGTCTTCTAGCATCGCATTTAACACTAACGTTGTCAGGTTTGCTTGCTTGACTGACCAACACGCTAGTCGTTCAATCTGCTGCGAACTCTTTGCTGCGGCGACCCCAAGATATCTAATTCCTACGGATCCCATGGAAGAGATACATTCAGAGATTTTATCAAACATGCCGTTTGGCTTGCTAGATCGCCGTCATTACGGCAACTGGAATGGTTCGTGGTGTATCCCGCAAAAGCTCCTAACGTATATTGAGGGATGCCCACTAGGCAGGTGCGGAAAGGGGAGGTTGCTGATTGCAGGCTAAGGCAAAAATCCTTCTGCCCCGTCCTGTTTGCCCAGGTGACCCACACATTCCCTGGCTGGGGCAGGAGGTGTGCTCCCTCAGCCCGTGATGCCAAAGCAACAATCATTATACATGTTAGCCATAATAGCCACAGGATAGGCAGTTGATGCCTATCTGGCCTCCCTGATTTGCCCTTCGTCCCACTCCAGGGCTTGGTTTTTACAGAGGTTCAGTTTTTACAGCTTTTCAAGGGTTGGTCAGTTTGCTGTATGTTGAATAATTCCCATATCATGGGCTCATGTGGATTGCTGGCCTGTACCCCTGGAAGTAGAACAGATGCACAGACCAAAATGACTGTCTTTGGGGTCAAGTATCGTCCCTTCACCCGAGGTCCGTCTCTGCCTCGCCTGTCAACTGGGTTGCAGCCAGCTACAGGGGTCTTTATCTTCTCGGCAGCAGAGGACCTACTCGAAGGTGGACTTTTCCCCATCACAGCCTGTTTTATTCACTACTGAATCCCCTGGGGTAATCCAGGCCCTTGTCCACAGAGTGTCTCTGGAGTTTAATCCCGGAGCCTTTTCAACAATCGGCCAACCCTTACAGCCGTGCACCCATTGTATTCGGGGCAAACTTGGTAGGCTGATCTCACTTAGTACCTCTCTTTTATTCGAGAACGCAAACCCCCTTTCCGCACTTGACAACCTTCCACAAAAAATACAAAATTAATGACAAGATTAATGCTATTATAAATCCTATTAAGCACTATACAGCAAAAGGTAGGTGTTCAAACCATGCCCCGACCATTTAGCTTCTTTAGCAGAACTGAGGTGGCTTCTCCGGAGGGACTATATTAGTCATTCCTTTTTATCTGTTTTACGTTATTGCCTTGGTGGAAATTCCTGTGGTAAAGTAAATTCTCTCAGTTAAATTTCGTTCCTTGTGTTCCACCCAATTTGGAATTGTCCAATTAAGTGCTACTACCCCATAGACTGGCAACCCCCCTGCTCTGGGGAGGGCCGTACATATCCAACAATTTGTTAGGTTAAAATTTTGGGCCACTGCCCGAGTAGCTATTACCTTCCCAGGCTAAAGCAAATCTTATAAGGTTAATTACAATGCATAGTTTATACATTTCTCTTAATTGTTAGTTGGAGGGGTCCTTTCTCCTCGCAATCCACTGTGGTCGGACCGTCTTCTTCAGGCGGTTCCTCGGGCATGCCATGCCTTGTTCTCTGGTTTGATCTTGTGCAGGATCTTCTTGCAACGTGTATGACAAAATATACATATATACACCTATGTACAGAGCCCACATACCAAACAATTACTAATATAAGTATACTTTGCAATGATGTTTTCCACAAGAGATATATAAGCATTTACATCAAATGCCGCACTTAATCAAATTAACATTTCTAACAATTATAAGAGCCCATATTACTGTTTTTGGATTCACAATTTTAAGGGTCCAGCTGGCTTCAGTTCCCATTGTATTTGAGGGATCAAGCCAAGGCCTTGGGCTCTAGTTCCTAGAACCAGTTTCTCTATTTCCTGAAGCTATTCTTGTAGATTTACCACATACTCAGTATTTCACTCCCTACCTGGGTAGAGATAAGGCCTTTTGTAGAGTATTTTGAAAGAATTGACCCCTCTTTGGCTCTAGGTTTCCTAAGGAGAGCCAAAGGCAACAACTGGCCAGGATAGTCCAGCTTCCTGGGCCAGTTTTACAACCTGTGATTTAATTCCAATGTATTCCCAATGCTTACTGACCTATTGGACCATCTCTGCAATCAAGTGAGTTCCCTGGTTGAAGGGTATTGCTGCAGGACACCCAAACCTTGGTATAATCTCCTGCAGCAATACCTTGGTTATTTCTTTGGCTTGATTGGTCCTGCAAGGAAATGATTCTGGTCACCCTGAAAAGGGTATTTCTTAGAACCAGCATATACTGAAACCCACCTTTTTCCTGACAGTTCTGAAAAAAATCAATTTACAATTGTTGTCCTAAAAGATTCCCTTTCCCAACAAGCCCCACTTGTACCCTGTTCCTGGTACTAGGACTGTACAGTTACTTTCTGATGTCTGTACCCACATATGTTTTATTATGTTCCCTTAGAACCAATTTCTATAAAATAATAAAGGGCACAATAATGTGTCCATCTGGGTATGCACCCACCTGTCAGTTTGCTCTCTTCCCTTTTAAATCAATAAATTCCTATCCTGTCCATAATACCTTATAGGTTCTGATTAAGGTTCAAATATTTTAAGTTTACCGTCTGGAATTAAAGCCAGTTCACCAATTTCTTTTCCTTCAGCTGCCTGTTTTGCCACCTGATCCACCATCATATTCCTGGTTGCCTGTACAGTGTCTCTCTTCTGATGTCCTTTACAATGTATAATAGCCACGCCGCTCTTTGGGAGATTTTCATCATACTGAGTTTGTTTTCCATGTGTGTAAGAAAACCTCGCTCTTTCCAGATGGTACCATGAGTAGGTACCACCCCAAAAACATATTTAGTTCTTGTCAAGGCAGTTATTTTAGCCTTCTGAGCAGAAGTCCCCACAGGTAATGGTTTTGCTTCAATTACCTTGTCAGTAGCAGTTACTGCATGTCCTGCTTACAGTTTCACAAAGCTGCTTCCGTCCTCAGCATCATCCAGTGGTTCCTCCTGTAGGTCTGAGCAATTGGCATAAACAGTCTCCATGCAGTGCACACTGCTGGCTTGGAGGTAGCTCTGCGTTGGTGTTCTGGGTGTTCAGCAAACTGCTTCCTTCTCTTTGATCAGTTCTGCTTTCTGTTGAGAAGCTTGATAGCCATTTAAGTCAAGAAATTCAGCAAACTCAGTCCACTGTACACAGTCCTCCTTTGTTCCACATACCGTAGACTTTCTTTGGCAAAACAAGGCAGAAAAAGGTGTACTTCAAATCCAGAACGGTAAACCCCACCTACTTATTCCTTAACTTGGTTCAACATTTCTATTAATTGCCCTCAAATCTTGTACCAAATTATAACTCTTGCCATCCAATTTTTCATTTGCAAGATCAGGGTGTTCTATTTGGATTTCTATCCAATTAATAATCCAAAATTCATAAAGTTATCTATTATTTCTTTTATCCGCCTACAGTCTTGTATCCTCAAAGGGCACTGCTTTACCCTGGTTGGGCTGGCTCCTGTCTTTAACTTAACTTTTATTGGGCTGCATTTTGGCTCTGCCAGGCATTTCTGATGCCTGCAATCCTGTGTATACCTGATTTAGGATTTACCTAACTTCTATGGGTACAACATTGCTTTTTCCAGTTTGTGTTAAAGCCAAACTTAAAATTTTCCATTAATTGGTCTTGCTTGATACTTAGCTCCAATTTTCTCTACTGAATTTAATCTCTTTACCTCTTTATTCTGCTTCCCTAGCTGTAATTTAACCAGTGGATCTGCTAGGGTAAACTTCCCAAATTCCCATCCTTCATTTTTGCAACCAGAGGCGGTTCCCTCTTTCTCAGTAATTCACACATTACTTTCATTGCAGTGGGGCGGAGCCCTCCCTGGGCTCTTCCAGCCCCCCCACCCCCCTATCTCTGAGTGGATCCCTGGGTCCTACGCCCTACTCTAGTGCTGCGACAGTAACAGCTGCTGTTATTCCCAATTTCCTTACTATCTCTGTTTCTCAATCAGTTTTTGTTTGTTTGTTTTTCCTCCATATCGCTCACCTCTACATCCCTGTCACACCCTGCTCATCCTTGCCTTCCTCAGCCTGTGTCCTTCCCAAACTTTTCACTTTCCAAACTCTCATCATTACATAAACTACTACCATCATATTTCAGTTTTACCTCCTCCTCTCCAGAGGCTTCCAGTGCTAACACTGGGATTTCGGGTTTCCCAGACCTCTACAGAGGCTATTCTCACTTCCCCCTTCACAAATAACAGCAGTCTCCGTCCCGGCTCTCTCTCTCACACCAAGTACTGCTCGCGGGGGAACGGTGCAGGGGTTGCTCTCACACCAGCAAGGATTAACTCTCTTTCTCTTTAACCCTTTTTCCTCCTCTTTTCCTGCGATTAGCAAGTCATCCACATACTGGATAAGGGTGATTTCTGGAGCTGGTTGATATTCTTGTAAAATCTGTTCTAGGGCTTGTCCGAATAAATTTGGGGATTCGGTAAAGCCCTGTGGTAATACTGTCCACCTCAACTGTTGTTTCCTCCCTGTGTCTGGGTCTTCCCATTCAAAGGCAAAATAATCCCGGCAAGACTCATCTAGAGGGCAGGCTCAGAATGCATCTTTTAAATCAATCACACTATACCATAAATTTTCAGGGCCTAATTTGCTCAACAGGGTGTAAGGATTAGCAACTACAGGGAAGCGAGAAATGGTTCTTTTATTTATTTCTCGCAAGTCATGTACCAGGCGATACGTGCCATTAGGCTTTTTAACCGGCAATATGGGAGTATGGAATGGGGACATACAGGGTTCCAATAACCCTTGCTTTATGAGTCTTTCTATTTCTGGCTTTAGGCCTCTCCTCCCTTCCAGGGAGATGGGATACTGTTTTATTTTTATAGGGATCTCAGGATCCCTGAGCTTAATGGAGAAGGGGGGTATTTCTAGACGCCCTACACTTTCAGTTGTATACCATACTTCAGGGTTAATCCTTTCTTCATGTCTCCGCCCCCGTTCGCCACCCCGCTCGCCGTCCTTTGTTCGCCGGACCTGCAAGATTCCAAAGTCCCGCTCCCCGCGGCCCCTCCCCCTTAGCCACCTTAAGGGCTCCAAGTATCAAACCCCACGTTTTAGGTTCCGTGGCTTTCTGGTTGTTCATGGCATGCTGGCACAGTGCCGAGGTGAGTGAATCCCACCTGCATGAATCTAACACTTGTTGGGAAGAGTCCAGCTCCCTTTTTTTTTTTTTTTTTTTTTTTTCCCTTCTAAAAGCAACAGCACCGCGGCGATCTCCTTCCGTGAAGGAGTATTTTTACCGCAGTGCTCTTTACAAATCTGCAAAAGTACCTTAATCATTTCTTTCTTAAATTCCCTAACATCCCCCGAACTTAAAGGTACCGACATAAATCCCATCTGTGGATTGGAACCCCCCATAGGTACTTCTCGCAATGGATATAGATTTTGTTGACGAGCCCTTCTCCTGGTTTAGGGACCCGAGTTAGGGTCTATTTCCTGATTATCTGAATTATCCTGGTTATCTACCTCGGGCTGTGGAGGGGGAGGAGCTGTCGGTGGTGGTGGAATATATGGTGGGGGTCCCATGGGGCTATCCTCCTCCTTCCTAGGTTTCTGTTTCTCAGTCTTTCTGTCTGCCTGGGATAGTTTAAGGATCGGGATTGCTGGTCCCCCTGGGCGTGTAACCCAGACAGCTGCATATTCACCCTCTTCCTGACTAAAGGGTGTCTTAGCATTAACACAAAAGTTTAATTGTTGCTATACCCAATCTTCACTGGACTCAAATTTTGGCCACCGGACATTGGGGCCAATCTCCTTATCTCCCCATACTTTCATGCAATAGTGAATCATCTTAGTCTTCCTCCACATTTCTAACCTGAATGCTAGAGGGGAACGTTTCATGGTCACAGGGTCCTTACTCTTTCCCTGTCCCATCTTCCGGAGTGCCTTCACTCAATCGTGTGTGCGTTTCACTCACTTCCCCTCGTTTGTGGCTCACGCCTTCGCAGGCAATGAGAACCGCACTACTAGAGGGTCCACACTCGCTTGGGTTAGTCCGAGCTACCGGCCCCCTCTCACACACACACCACTCGTCACACTCCGGGAAACCCGACCCCGACCGAACGGAAAACCCTTGCCAAAACGGCAATTACTTACGCATCCTGCGTCTTCGTCCGGACTTTTGTGCACAAAATTTAAGGGGTCGACCGGTCCTTCCTTGCCTCTTTGCTCTTAAATTTCGGATCGTCGGTAGGAGTAAGGCAGGGAATCAGGAGCGGGGCCGCCAGTTCTGGCGGGGCGCCTCCCCAACTCTCAGAATCCAGCCACTATTCCTATCCGAGTCACGGCACCAATTGTTATCGATAAAATAATGGACCAAAGGTTAAGGAGCCAATAATTGAATTTATTGATTATAATGAGCAAAGAACAAAGAGGCAATGCAGCGCTGGGCGACAGGGGACTCTGCGTTCCACCAACTGCCGCAAAGTTTTAACCCGTACGCGGTCCTTTTATGCAGTTCATCTTCAGTATTCGCGTCCTCCCCCGCATTCCTATTGTGGCGTACTCTGCGCATGATCTGGCTGTTGCTAGGGGGTCTTATCTTATCCTGCCTTCTGGTGGTCGTATGGGCCTCATACCCTCTCCTTAACCCCGACTGGTGGTTTCCCTTTTATGGTATGCAAGTTTCCTGCTGTGTGAGGAAACAATTGTTGTTCCTGCATGGCTGCTAACTTGCTGGCTGATTGATACTCAATACAGGGCAAAGGTCATCCTGAGCAAGGCAGGCAAACAGGGGGAAGAGAGATACAGCTCGGGACAAACATTCCTACTTTTTAACAACTTTTACAGTTTATTTTATGAGAGGTTTCAAAAGATGTGTCTGTTAGTTGCAGAGATTTGTGTCCTTCGTGTGAAAACTCCAATTACACTTTCTAATTAAAAGCTTTAAGCGACGACTTGTATCCCAGTACTCTGTAGATACAAAAAGGGTCCTAGTAAACACAGCAATGTTTCTCAAAGCACCAGAAGTGCTATTATGGGCCGAACTTCAGCTCAAACAGAACGTGAAATAATTGGAGTTTTAAAAAGAGTTGTGACATTAACAACAACAAAAGAGAACATCAACCTCCTCTTTCAAACGTAAATATGCTTTTGTAACATCCTACATTTTCTTTTTATTAGCTGCTATATGGATACGTGGAAAATGTCAACTATGAAAATGTAAACTAGGAATAGCCCTCTGGTCTTCTCATTAACATTACTTCAAATAAAACCAACGAGGAGCAGACGCTGTCAGATGTTCCTCCAGCTGCAGATCAGTGCCAGCACCACAGCTAATGCTTGTGAACACGGATACTGCTGCCCATCCAAACAAGCCAAGCTGTCACTGCCCAGCCTGCTTCCTTCTTTCCTTCTCCCTAACGATCCATCTACAGGCACGTTGCCTCTCAGGGAAGAGCTCCAGGACCGCACTGTGGGACCAGCAGCTCCATCGCTGCAAAGCATTCACCTGAGAACCCCAATCAACAGCAAAGCGGGTGTTTGAGTGAATAGAAAGCACACAACTTCTGTGCTTTCCTTCTTTTTGTAATGCTTCTCTCTTATTCTGCCTACCACCACTATCCCCAGGTAGGAATCCATTTAGGAACTCAGTACAAGATGAGGTGGGAATAACAAACATATCGCAGAGCTGCCCGAAGCACTGACAGACAGTGGATTCAGTTATTACAAGCTAAGCCCTTTATATCTTAGGGTTGTGAGTCAGGAAGACTATTGCTAAGTTAAATGAAAACAAATGAGTGCAACTACCCTACTGAATCAAGGATCTAAAAAGGAAGAACACCAGAGCCCAGCCGGGTAGTTCAGTAATGGGTCAGTACTTTGTGGCCCTACTCACAAACATGGTGGAGGATAAAATAACCACTGACATGGCTGCTGCAGGTCTTTCCAGACCTGTCAAGTCTTTTCTATACCCTCTTTTTTTTCTCCAATGGATTATAGTTGTTTTTTGGTTTTCTTTTTGGGAGGGGGGGGGTCAAACTTCTAAGCCTACCAGACACACTTCTAGTTCATGGTTCACTTAGATGCTCAGTTCGTACTCTTGTATTGTTCTTTTGTTCTTTGACAAGTTTCTGGGTTACCTGCGTATCGGTAGATAAGAGTTTCAGTATCACATCATCTCTCCCGCTAAGCCAAAAGACGGCAGAAAATGAAAACATCTGACAAGTTCTCTACAAGAAATACTCCAAACCTCAAGAGCTTTCTAAGTTAGACATTAAAGCTACTCGTGTCTTAACTAAATACCTACTCACCATTTATCCCTAGTTTAAAATACCTTGGGTTTTTCAGTTCGCAGAGAAAAGCCCTGCCTGTTCTCAGTACAACTCGAAGAGCTCAATTATTCATACTAAAAAAAGAAATACGTTGAAGAAAGACTGGCCCAAAGATGATATAAAACTTCCTATACTGTTTTATATACTAAATGTGCGTTATATATTTATGAAGGCAATACAAGTGGAACATTACCCAGAGATATTATTCCCATAAAGGCTTCTCTTTTTCTTATCCCTCAGACTCTTCTCATCATTTTATGATACGTGTGGCAAAAGCCTAGGAATACAGGAGTTTTACTAACAATCTATTGCACTGAAACGCTATGATTCTTTGAAATGCCTTCAGCAAAGCAGGCTTTGTTTTTCCTTTCTAGTATTGTCACACTGGATATACAACGGGATATTCTGTCTAACTTCATGAATTAGTCCCATTAATCTCTTGGTTTAACAGCATATTGAAACAGGTAACGCTATGTGCTTGGGAAAAGCAAGTCAATGCCTTTCAAACTTACATTAGGTCTCATTTGAATTAATATCCCCATCTCCCGATGTCATGGGAGAACAAGCAAGTGCAGATCCCCCTCCTGTCTTCACAATGATTGGGCATTTTTCCTATCTGCTCTTATTTACCGCTTCTCCATGGCAAACAGTATCAATCCTCCCACTCTTTCAGAACAAAGTTTCTATGTCTCTGAACTTTCTTGTTATCCCTCCGAGGTCACTGTGCTCTCATCTGGCAGAAAACACATTAAGAGATGGAAAAGCAGATGAAATGACTTGGGAGCACACGTTTTTATACCATGGGAGATGACGACCGCACACCTTACATAGGGATACATTATGTTTTCTAGTTTCTATATCAATAAAGGGTGTATCTAGAAATAATTCAGTACAGCATTACCAGATAAGGCACTGCAGCCAGTCAGTAAAGGACATTTGGAATGATGACTAATAACGCCTGCATGTCACAACTCCACAGCATCAATCTCCAGCAGTCAGCAGGGAAACCAGCATATGGTATATATTGTTTCCACCCTAAAATTTGCCCAGTTTTTAGTTGCAGAAAGTAAAAATAGTCTCCATTTACAAGAATTAGCAATCTGACTCAGTATCTTTCTGGACAAAGTGTTCAGAAGTGATACCGTGAGCATCTTTGTGCTTTAAACTGTTTGACCTTTCTTGCTTTTGTGCACATCCAGAAGCGGTTTCCTAAGGTGATGCAAAAGTGCGAAAACTTAAGAGTTAATGACTGGCACAGATGCACTAACCTGCAAATGCTTCAACCTGGGGAAAATGGAGAGTATTTTCATTGCTATCTTGAGGGAGGGAGCAGCAGATGCGAAATCGTTCGAATCAGGGCAGTGTTTCCCAAAAGCAAAGGTAAAACAGAAATAACTTTCAGGTCATTCAATATCGCAGCTGAAGAAGGGAAAGAAAATCAACGTTTTATATAACGAAGAGTTTTTGAGGACTGTTTTGCCATATGACAGCTCACACCATTTCTAAGCCAGGAAGAGCCTCCTGCCTTCAAGAAAACCTCCTCCTGTTAAAACCAGGAGCTGAAGTCAAGTGGCTTAAGAGCTTTCTAAAGTGCTTTAGCGAGTGCTCCTGGGACAGACCCGCGCATGTGGCTAAGTGCTCTACAAAGCATTTGTTACCATTGACAGGGACTGGAAATGGCATAAGGAATAAATACAGGCCTTTAAGCATGCATGTTGAAACAGCCAAGCAGTACAGCAAGTTGATCAGAGAACAACAGTGAGACTGGCTCTACAGACGCATTTCTTCATGCTTCAAGATTCAGACTCAAACCAGAGAGCTGGAAGAAGGTACAGCCATCCTTAAGACATCCTTTGTATTTTTAGAAATCCCCTCCATCTCTGCTCCCATTGAATGGAAATAGTGCATATGAAATGCAGGCAGATATTAGACCACTTGAGACCACAGCAGGGAAATTATCGTCATCCAAGATGGGATCTGTACCTAAACTTAACTACATGGCTGAGATCCAGCATGTAAAAGTGTCTCTGAAAGTGAGGCCTTCACCTTCCACATCCTATCATTCCCCTTGTCAGCTGTTTCGACAGCATAAACATTTTGGACAACGGAATTGTTGATGATACTTCACATTTAATTACTATTTTCCCCTGATATCAGCTTTTCCTAATGTTAAATGTTGCTATAATTTCTTTCTCTTTGAAGAAAGCTTGTGTGAACGGTAGCTTCATTTAGACAGAAGTACCCACTCGGAATTTGTATGAATATTAGAAGATAAATAAGATTAGTCTGCATGGGGAAATTAAAAGGACCTAAGAATAACACTGCTCTGTATAATTTAACACACACATCTACTACCCTATTAAGTGAATCTGAATATGCCTAATTTGCAAAACTGGAGAAAGCAAAATAATTGAACTGATCAATAAATGATGCAGGGCCACATTATCTGTTCCTATTTCGTTACTGTGCTGTACCCAAGTCTGACATGTCCAGTATCTAACCACACAGCTGTCTCGTTCTTGTATTTCACTCATCTTAAATCGAGATGAACATAATGTACCAAGATAACTATAAAATGGGCCAGTCTGAAAAACAGCTGAACGTAACAGCATCGTTTCATTCATTTCAGTGGAGCTATGGTAAGTCACAGGACATTTTACATTGCTCAAGATGTTTGGGAAGGGTTAGGAATGACTCCTGAGCTGTCATTACTGAACAGATCACTGGCATCTCCCGAATCGCACAAGGCTGTGCTTTCACTGATAAAAATCCAGACTACCATTAAATACACAGCCAGGTGTCCCTAAAAAAAAAAAAATAATAAAAATAGAAACACCTTAAACAAGGGGGAGGTTTGCTTTTCTCTTTTCTTCTGAGGTATTAGTTGTTCCAGGCAACAATTAAAATGTGCAGAACTACAGCAGCAAGGAAAATGAGAATTTCCCGTTATTATGATGAACTTAATTTCCTGAGCTTGGTTTGAATCTTATTTAATTTACTGAGTTACGCAAGTCACGCCATGGTCTTCACTGCAAGTTTTTGTGTGGTTTTTTTGTTTGTTTGTTTTTTGTTTCCCTTCTGCAGAATTTGTTTCCTGCACGAAGGCAAATTAAAATGCAAACCCTGAGGGGAGGAAACAAAATAGATAAGAAAAATGCTTCAGTTTCAGCTGGAAATGGAGTAACGTGGGCAATCCATTCCCCAGCTAGTCCACATTGGTGCATTTAAGGAAATCCATAGCAAGGGGAGGGTCGTTAAGAACCTGAAAGGTTACATTCACCCTTGCACATCTATGGCATTGCTTCTGAGAGGGAATTCCAGTGATCAGGTCAATCCTTCACCAGACTACACAAAAAGGCAAATATCTACCTACAGCTGTCACTGGTTTCAGCAAAGGCAGTTGTTGAATGAAAGAAACAGCAGGAAAAGACTCGAAGAGCCTTTCACAAATGAATCTTTTCACCGAGGGTCACCAAGTTGGTAGTTATACAGCAATGAAACCGAAAGTTGGCTGCCGCACAACTGAGTCAATGCTTCTGTGGTTTAAAGGAACTACTGAATCATAGAATCACAGGGGATGGAAGGGTCCTCTGGAGATTATGGGAGTCCAACCCCACTGCTCAAGCAGGTACCCTACAGCAGAGGATGACCAGGAAAGCACCAGGCAGGTCTTGAATATCTCAAGAAAAGGAGATTCTTCCCTTTCTTTAAAGTACCATGGAGATTCAACTGTATTTAATAGTTTTCCTTTGTGCTCTGCATATTCAACCTCCAAATTAAGGAAGCACTTCCACTGTCATCTCAGAAAAGAGTAAATAGTGATTGAATATTTCAGTTGGAGCCCAGTCTAGTGCTTTCAGAGATACAGTAACGCTGGTCAGTTCTGGTGCGCTCAGCAAGAAGCTAGAGGCATTATAGAAGGAAAAGAAATAGCAGTGAAAAGTGTCCATGGCACGTGAAATCAAGCAGTTCCACAGTGTACCAGTCCTCTAAGTTACATGCAGTTGTCTGTATTGTTGCATAGTTAGCTGTATCTGGGTTTGAGGGTAGCTGTGACATTGCAGGAAATATCCTCATTATTTTTGCAAAAGTCTGAAGCTGAATGGGAGAGGAGGAAGATGAGAGACCAGTCACATTAGTCATTACCTAACCTACAAGCAGGTAGATTATTGTAGGTTGTTGGTTTGTTTTTTTTTTTCTCCTTACAAGGAAACTTGACAAATTCACATCTCAATAGCATGCCTCAGAAGTCCTAAAGAGATTTCAAATCAATGCATAAGAATTAAAGCTCTCTGGGATACAAAGTATTTTCTATTTGTTTATGCATTGTACCTGGCTTAAAGAGGCTTATATCTTCACCAGCACCTTGGAATGTCACAGCAGTACAAACACAACACAAACACAGCCACTGCATAACCATGAGGCAAAGCCCTGTTAGTAGTCAGCTGAAAACCTACTACTCTGATTGAAAGAATTCATCAGTCATAAGTATCCCAACTATTGCTGGATCCAGCTGAGGTGAAAAATTCTAAGCTAAACAGGTGCAAAACAACATGAAAATAGGTTCTTCAGAAACCTGTGCTGTTCCCTACAATGCCAGGGTCTAAACCCAGCAGGAAACTCTAAACCCCTTCTTGATGGATGAGACTGATCTACCCATGGATCGAGCTGCTCAGAGACTAATTGTCACAGTGCAGAGAACAATCAATCAAGAGCACAAAAAGCAAGCGGGCTGTGGCTGCTCCTGCAGTCATACCCACATAACAGAAAGAGAAGATGGCCACAGGCCTCAGTCAGCTTACCAAGGCTCTGAGGAGAATTCTCTTACGCATGCTGCTCAAATCTGACAATCCATGCTTCTCTCTCCCTCTTCACACTGGTGAAGTTCTGCTCACTTACATACATCTACATGAAGCGTGTAAAAGCCTGCTGCATAAAGCACAGTCTGCTCAGCACCTTACAACCACAACTGTGAGAACACAGTGGAGCCAAGATATATATGAGCACTCTGCTATTATCTACATAAAAGAAAGGTTAGTAAATAAAAAGGACCAGCTGTCACGGCTTAAATGTCTATTTGCAATCATTCTACTTAGCTAGAGATACTTCTTTCAGACAGTGATATGATTATCAGAGTAATAAAGAGCTTGCCATTCATTACCATGTATGTAACATGGGTGAAGTCTCATCCCAACCAAAGGCAGTTGGGCTACAAAACTTAAGAACCATTAAATAGCCAAGCAAGTGCCTAAGTGACTGCTCAAAGGTATGAGCAGGGAGAAGCTGTTGGAGGGTCACTGACACACTAGGAGACAGTGTTAGTGCTCAGTGCCACCTGCCTTCTTGCCAGGAGCAGAAATAAGAAAAGCTGTTAGCAAGGTTGGTATAGTTAGAGCAGTGGGTGGTGAGAAGCAACAAGACATTGCTAAAAAAGAAAAAAAAAAAGAAAAAACAAAGCGGGTCACTGCACAAGAATAACAGCTTAAATCAAGTCCTGCTAGCTGGCATCTCTGAGCAATTCCAAATCAGAGTCAAGCACTAGAGCTGTGGGGGGAGCAACAGGTGGAAGAGCACCAAAAAAAGCATTACAAATTGAGAAACAGTAGTGTGTGTTCCTATGCCCACCATTCTGCACTGGTACTGTTGCCTTACAATATAAACCTGGCTTGCCAAGCTGACTGAAGCGTGCAGGCACACGGTAAATTAACTCAGTGGCACCAGAAAGGTTTCTAGATTAGCTCAAACCAAAATGATTACCCTAAGTCTGAAACAGGCTTTATCCGCTGTGTGCCAAGTGTAATCAGAAAAGCCACCCCTGTGAGTACTTCTACACTAACAACCAGCCTGATTAGTTTTGCTGGAGAGCTGAACTAAACAAGTTTAATGAGGATACCTGGACACTCAGCCTCATTCTGTTGCTGACAGCCAGTGCCTAGCAGTACTACAAGAGAAGATGTAAAGATAGGGTGCAAGGTAGGCACTTTTCCAAAACATCTCTTTTAGCTTAAGCCTGGTTTTAAAGATCCAGACATGTCTCAGAAAACGGTGACCTAGTGTCACAAGTGTCACTACCCATTTTTGAAGTCTGGATGCCTGCCTACAGAAGGATGCCACAGCTTCAACTTCTTGTGCTTTCCACTCATTCCTGCTTTCATTGCTGAAGAAGCTGCTGGATAAGTTCGCTCCATTTTCAAGTACAGACTGTGTGATTTCTTGAGAGTTATTTCCTAATGGTATTTTCATGATAGCCAGTAATAAGGCCCAGTTCTGAAATCAGAGAAATACGGAGATATCCTCTTTACTGCAGTCAGTGAAGCAATGGAGACGCACAAGCATAAACAGAAATAAGTATATTAAACATACGATACCCAACTTGACCTTCTCAGTATCTCCTGAATACAAGGTACCAGACAGATGACTTGCAGCACGTAAAGGAACGCTCTGTTTAAATGCAGCCCCAAGAGACGCAAAACTCCCCTGAGTTTGCAGAGTGCACGATGACCCTTTTGCAACTGAGACTCGTAGATGAAGTGTCCAAACTTCTCAAATCCCTGAAGTTCACCTAACTGCTTTCAAGGGATTAAAAAACTGCCAAAGACAGCTTCAGAAAAATCAGGCACCATTTGGGGGAGAAGGTGAGCTCTGCTCACAAAGAAGTGAAACTGCAAAGCATTCACAGGTAGACCAGCAGTCACATACAGAAAGGAGGTCTGAACTCACCCAACTGGGGTGAACTCACCTAACAGCTCCCCTATAAGGTGAAAGAGAGCATTTGCAAATCAATTTCCTCATTTTTCCACCATTTACGTAGATGGTGCAGCAGCTATGAGCAACAATATATAAAATATATCTACATATTTTACAGTGCTTATGTGTCATATTTATTTATTTAGAACTCTACATAATTACTCTGTTGTTGACTTCCTTATTGCAAAGGAGGAATATCCCTAACCCATTGGAAAGCAGCGTGGCAGTCATTCAGAGCAAAAGCAATTCAGGAATATTACAGTGCATGGCTAGAAGCAATTCAGCCGTTTGATATTAAAAGCCATGCAGTTAAATTAATCCCTAGCCTGGAAAAACGTTCAGTGATATCAAGAGCTGAAGCTCACAGTCACTGCCAAATCCTCGTCCCTCCAACTTCAGTGACTCCTCACAAATTTCCTGCATATTTGCTCTGCCATGCAGGGATCAACAGTTAGTTTTCACATCTGATTCAGTTTATAGCTCCGGCGTAACATGGCCAACAAGTTAACTGCCAGAGGCCAATACAGAAGCAGAGATCTCCTCGCCTGCTTCTGTTGCTGTCAAAGAAATACAGCATGAGGATATTTCCTCCTGCAATGCTGTCAGATCGCAGGTCATCAGCAGCAGCTCCTGTAAGACAGCAGCATATGCTGGAGGCTGCATGTAGGAAAATAGCTGTAAGACAGACATAATTTCCAATCTGAATAAAAGCAGCTCAGCGAAAGGGTATTGCTTGGTTCAAGTCCTCTGTGCATGTTTTTCGCTTGTTTTCACTAAATGTCTCTCAGAAGAAATATTTAGTCAAAGATGAACTTAATACCAGAAACGGAAATGAGCTTTTTGTAAGTGAAACCATTATTTTAATTATCTATAATTAAGCCGGTATTGAGTAGGTCTGATTTCAGCAGTGCTTTCTGATCAATGGGGACTTCCACTGGCATGTTGTACGACAGGGAGTTAGAGATAGAAACGCAGCTTGTTACGAGTCAGCGCTATTTCCCCTCATTCACCTCCTACAATTGTTGTCCATCCCCTCAGGAACATCCTCCAGCTAGCATGTAACTCAATTCAGCATAAGCAGCGAGCCATATTGATCTTTAAACTCAAACCCCCAAATAGCCTGAGACTTGTGGAGAAATAGGGTATCTCATGTAAACAGACACAGTGGAATCACTGATCGCTCACTCCCCTGCCAGACCCCATCGCCGCCTATTTCAGTTCCCATCCAAAGATGTTTGCTCCCATCCACTGGATACACTGCAGCAATTAAACCCCCACTAGTTCAGTTTTTGCAGACACAATGCTTGTTCACTTGTGTTGGACTGGACTCGAGCCTGGCATTTGAAGAAAAGCTGCAGGATAATGACATCCACCACCAACATTACCTCTTCTCAGAAGCCACATGGCCCATAAAACTAAAACTACTTTTAGTTCTGGCCTCCATTGTGCTGTTTTCCTACATATTTTCTCCTGTATTTCTTTGGAGACAAGCAAGATGACTGAAAACTAAACGGGGTTAGAAGTCTATTTTCCTGAGCGAGGTCTTTATCTCAATGTTAGTCTAGACAACTAAAAAATCTCCAGGCCCCTTGAATTAGTGATCATGTCTCCTCTATCACTGACCTTGGGGACAATTCAGATCATTTTTGATGCAATCAGTGCTTTTCATGCTGTCAAATGTAATGACAGCACAGCTCCAGTGATGATACCTGCTGAAGGTTGATGCAGGATTTGATTTGCCAAGACAGACACATTGCTACCGCGCACCAGCCAGCAATCAGAAGAGGTAATAGGAACAAATTTCAGCAAGCTTCC
Organism: Phasianus colchicus; assembly: GCF_987193195.1. Classification (NCBI taxonomy): domain Eukaryota; kingdom Metazoa; phylum Chordata; class Aves; order Galliformes; family Phasianidae; genus Phasianus; species Phasianus colchicus. The sequence continues at coordinate 3,017,309 of NC_143443.1, forward strand.
CAGCAAATTTCCAGCAAGCAATGGCAGACAGAGGACAAACTCTTAGGCAAACTTTGTTCTCAGAGACAATACAACAGTCAAAGCTGCGTTACCAACTACGGTTGTAGACTTCAAGAACAATTCACCATCCATTCTTTAGATAGACCTAAACGGTAGAGATCTGTGAAAGAAATATCAGCTGAGGCAGGACACCAATGGATCTTCAATCACCTCTCAATGATCTGCAGAATTACCTCAAGTTCACTTCAGCACATCTTACACACAGTTTTCCAAAATGAAAAAATGAAAGCTGACATGTTCAAAAGTAAAGAACATCTGAAATGCGCACATGGCTCACGCTTGATGTTGACTGTCACTACAAGAAGCTTTTGCTTAAAAAGCAGCATAAGAGCATCATTGAGAATTACAATAAAGGTATGATCAAGGCCAGAGAAAACTACTAGTGAGTTAAAAAAACACCCAATACTGACAAAATGATGATGTTGTCATTGAACTCAGACTTCACATCTTACGTAATCCTGATCGTGTTCAGCCAAACAGTACATAGAACGTCACGTAGCAACCTCAACAGAACACAGAATTTGTTGCCAGGATAAAGGCTGGAGAACTGTAGGATTTTACAGGTCTTGCATATGAACGCATGTATGAAAGCTGGGGGTTCTGTTATACATCTTAGTTGTTACAGTACTTACAAACAATTCCACTTACCAAATGTATTAGACAAAAATCAGCAGAGCTACCAATGCTGTTGCGCACTCAAAAAAGCATTGGGTTATAAATCCATACATCTTTTCCAGGTAACACCGTGCCTGTGGCTATTGACATCTACAGTCGACACCAAGGAGGAAAGTTTTCCTCAAATAAATACTTGGTTAAGTGAGTATCAATACAATAATAACTATGTCTCAAGAGGGAAACCATTTCTCAAGAGGGAAACCATTTTCCTGCTTCAACAATGTTCTATGCATATTCAAATTCCTTTACAAGCCTCTGACCCCTAATGAAGTGAAATACACAACTCCTAACAGCATTTGAAATAAATGTAAAGGGTAACCTGCTGCGGTGTTTCAGCAAAACAGCAGTGACTACTAATTAAGAGAAGCTAATCAAAATGATTCTGTTTTATTACAAGTTGTGTATTCCCATTCACAAGAAGGCAGTTCCCACTGAAGTGAAATCAGAGGGCAGAAATGGAGAGAGCACACTTGAGGAAACCAAACTCAGTAGAAAACTAATGAGAGTAGACTCATACCAAACTACTTCCAAAATGTCAGAGACAAGTGAACCAGGTGACTTGGAGGCACAAGAACAACAACCACAGTCAGCAGGCACTGGCATAACCACAGCAGAAAACCAGTACAAGGTGATTTCAGCATTGCTCTGTCAGAGGTCTACACAAGGTAGGAAATGCACATTCCTTCTCATGAACACCTCCAAAATTAATGATAAAAATGAGAAAATGAAGTCCTTCTCCACTCTCAGAGGGTGGTGAGGCACTAGCACAGGTTGCCCAAGGAGGCTGTGGATGCCCCAGCCCTGCAGGCATTCAAGGCCAGGCTGGATGTGGCTCTGGGCAGCCTGGTCTGGTGGCTGGTGACCCTGCACACAGCAGGGGGTTGGAACTAGACGGCCCAGGCCATTCTGCGATTCTCTGATCTAATATTGAAAGCTAACAGACTTCATTTGTCCAACAGCCACCATCTAGATAGAGGTCTAAAACTCTTTGCAGAGCCCTTGTTTTCCCCAGAAGGAAAAAGGCTAAAGCCAGTCTTTCACTAAAGACGTTCCTTGAGCTTAGCACAGGTCCTCCAAAGATGAAGGAAGAAGGTACAGTACCCACTGAGCTAGGGAATGACAAAGAAAAGTTAAAAGAAAGGAAAACTTAATTTTCATTTAAAAAAAAAAAAAAACAATGTTCCACCTTGGCTGTTTCCAGCATAGAGAAATAACAATTCCCAATTGCGGCTTCTCACAACAGCTCAAGTCAACAGCACATCTGAGACCCACGTAGAAGAAAAGTTTAAGTAAAGTATGGGAGAGTTATAACTTATGTTTCCTGCCTGGGACCTTGTTTTTCCAGCCATTTCTTCTTCTTCTTCCTCTTCTACTGTAATCTCCCAGCATGCTAGAACCAGTGCAAGCATCAGACATGACTTACAGGCATGATAAAAAGCACAGCCTTAAATAAGACAATTACTTCGTACAAACATGCTGCCTTTCACAGAATCACAGAATGGCCAGGATTGGAAGGGACTTCAAGGATCATGAATCTTCAATCCCCATGCCACATACAGAGCCAACCTCCCCATTTAATGCTAGACCAGGCTGTCCAGGGCCCCATCCAACCTGGCCTTGAACACCTCCAGGGATGGACGGGGCATCCACAGCCTCTCTGGGCAGCTGTTCCAGCACCTCACCACTCTCTCTGTAAAGAACTTCCCCTGACATCCAACCTAAATCTCCCCTCCCTCAACTTCAAACCATTTCCCCTCATCCTGCAGTTATCAACCCTTTCAAAGAGTTGATTCCCCTCCTGTTTGTAGGCTCCCTTTAGGTACTGAAAGGCTGCAATGAGGTCACCCCACAGCCTTCTTTTCTCCAGGCTGCACAAGCCCAGCTCCCTCAGCCTGTCTTTGTAGAGGAGGTGCTCCAGTCCCCTTTCCTGTGCCTTCATTTTGAAAAAAAAAAAATTATCTCTGACAGCAACTGAATGAACTGACAGAGTCCTGCTCTTATACTGTGGCAGAACACCTTCCTCATTATACTAACTGGCACTGCGACTGGCTTCCTCTGTTCTTAAAGATAATATCTATTTGCTGTATAAGGAATCACTAGCCATGCACACACTGAAGGACCTGACAAAGCACTGTCTGTTTGCCACATCTGCCCCATAATATGCCTCAGCTCACCCTTATTACAGGCACGTCAAATAGCTCAATATAAAAAGCAAGCAACTTTCAGCCCTGGTTGAAATAATATTGCTTAATCCATACACACTCCCCTATATAATCTAGTGGAGAACAAGCAAACAAAAAATAGCCGCGGAATTGATTTTCTCCTGCTGTTGCTTCTGCTGTGTTATTGTCCTTTTAGTGAGTTTTGCAACACCTCTGGAGGCCTGGGCAGCACATTCCTTTTCCAGCAAGACCTCTTCAGAAATCAATAGCACCTATTCAAGGGATTTATAGCCCGATTCTTGCAAAATCCTTTCGAGGTGGCTTGCATAACGGGGTAGGAAAACTGTATGCAGCATTATATTGACGAGTGCTCTTTGAAAACTGGAAGAAAAAAAAACAATCCACAGTGATAGAACAGTAGTAAAAGTAGCACACAAGTATCTATTAAACAGATGCAAGATCTTAAGGTAACTTGAAGAATGACTGGGTGGAAAGGGGGGGAGAAACTCTTATCTCTGACTATAGTAAGAGGTGTTGTCATTTACAGGCAGAATACCACTTCACACAAGTGGGAGTGCTGGATTCTTATTAAGTTCAATGGGGCTGTAACAAAGGAAGGATGAGAGAACACAGATTTCTGATCAATAGGTGTCATCAGCAACTTCTCAGCAGGAGGCAACCAGAAGCGATGAATCTTATGATAAAACATTTAACAAGTTGCTCTGCAGTAGAACAAAACGTGGCCCAGGCACAGCAGACAGAGACAAGCCCCAATTAGGGTAACTACTTCAGTTTAGCTCGTCCCTCTGCAGCACAAGGAGGTTTCTTCCTCAGTGCAGAGGTTACTGCTCTGCCTCCCTCTGATTGCTATCGTCCACGCAGCAGCTGCAGTTTTGTGTCCCCTGTGCACTGAATGATGCCCATACTTTAAGTGCAGCAGTTCTGCTGTTAGGTTATCCACCAGCCACATCCAGGTGACACCACAAAACAAAAGGACAGAGGTAGGTCTAATTTCCTCACCATAGTGAAGAAAAGAAATCAAGCACTGATCTGGGAAACACAAATCACAAAGGCAGCCAGCATGAACTATCTCAAAGAACACTGGATGGATAGGTCTGAACAAAACTCTTCCACCCTTTTTATTCATCAGAGGGGGTACACTCTCCTTTATCTCTTCTGCATAAAGATGTACCTAAAGAAACCCTTCTCGTTTCTCCATGCCCCTCATCAAGTTCAGCGATATCTGTGCCTTAGCTTTCCTGACTCCACCCCTGCCTATCTACACAATACCCCTATATTCTCTCCAAGCCAGCCATCCCTGCTTCCACTGCTTTTATTTGCCCTTTTTTCCCCTCAGACTGATCAGCAGATCCTTCCTCAACTGTACTGCTTTCCTGCCTCATCTGGCTCATTTCTTATTCTGAGGCATTACGGTATTAATAGTTGCAATTTCTGATGGTAGTCTCTTGTGCCCGGCGGCAGCATTTTCCCAACTGTTTAGTCCATCTAATGTTAAACATTACTGATAGAGATAATCATTAATTTACTTCAGATCCATATCCGGTAATTATTTCAACACAGTCAAACAAACACTAAGTGGATTGAAAAGAAACTTCCTGCAAGATTTTCCTCAAATTCTAAGCAAGAAATAAAGATAACTGTTAGAGAACTTCAGCCCAAGATACTGAAATAACAAAATAATAGTTTGCATTCAGAAATAGAAAATACAATGATCTTTGTTCAAGTGTATACATCAGGAAGGCTGAAGTACATGAAACTCCTTATCATTTCTACAATTTTCCAAAAGGAAATGTAATTAATATTCTTTGTTGTGTAACTAGTTTCAATCCTATTTAACATGTTGGGATATCTCTATTCATTCCAAAGCACTCAAACTTGATAGTAAAACTAAGTGGAAATAAAAAATAGACAAGTAGCTCTATAATGGCACTGAATAGCTACAGCATTCTTTCATACTCATTATACAACAACAACTAAATTTTACTGTTTGGTGTAAAAACAGCACAGGAAACAGACATATTTCCTACTCTTCCCATATTCCTACAATGGATGGAACACATAGGTTTGTGATGACTAGCATGACAACAAATAATGCTACAAGGACAATATTAAGGAGAAAGTAAAGTGGATTGAGTTGCTAGTTGTCCCCCAGTACAGTACAACAATACAGTTTGTATTAATTAATACAGTACAGTAATCGATGGTGTTGAAAAGCAAACAAACTGTAATATCATGTGAGTGGTGCATTTGACATGGCAGGAATCAATCATAACTGAACTACCTGGTATGTTACTCAGTAAAAGTTACATTCAGAAGAATACACTCATTTGGTTCATTACCTAACCTGTGAGGAGTCTCAAAGAACGAAATGGGCATAAATTAAGTGAGCGTAACATCAAGGAAATGCAGTCACCTAATCAGGAAATTGAGTTGGATCTTTTCAAGTCATAAACAAACAACCACGGTTCTTTGTCAACATCTTGGTTTTGTTTAGGATACTTTTATGCAATCAAGTTCAACGTCACACGATGGAATAATCTTTAGGTTTTGTTGTTGTTATGTTTGCTCCAAAACACTGGAGTTCTGCTCACTGGAGCCAGCATTATTCTGGTTTCCAGTTAGAACTATAATAACACAAGCACACAGACCAGCAGCCGATGAAGGTCTTAGTTCAGAACATCAAGTTAACTTGCAAGTCTCAGAACAAAAGCACAAACCTTTCTGCCACTACCTGGTGATGTATGTTTATCTAGGCTATTCTGAAGGCCTCGGGATGGATGTCTGAGAAGTGTCCCAGCAGCCAGCTTCCATGCTTCATCAGCCTCACTGCAAAGCGCCTGGTTTTTAAATCCGCCTGACTACTCTGCGCCCAACTCTTTGTGTAAAACTGCTGAACACATTCTGCCTCTGCTCACGCTGCCTTCAATAACACATTTCCTCAGCTTGTCTTTAAGGATGCCATGGCAAACAGCACGCAAGCCTTCAGTGAAGCGCAGCTAAAGTACCCTGCATTTACCATCTCTCTCCTTCACAAGGTCTATTGATCTTAGAAGGAAATTAGAACAGTAGGGCAAGAATTCTTTTGGACAGATCCACACTAGCTGTTGACCACTGTGGTTCCATTCTCTCCACTTGTTTTTTTCCCTCATTTTTCTAGGAGGGTGTTCACGTTCTTCAGTCTTCCCAAACTTCAGAGACTTATTTTTCCTGAGGCCTGACTCTGAGATGTGACATTCACGGTGTCACACAAAGCAAGGAACAGAACCTGAAAACAGAGAGTTCCAACTCTCTGCTAGTTGCATTTCCTTTAAACATTTCTTCTCTTAAGTATATGCCAGCAAGCATCGTATGATCTTCTAAAAGGGTGTACTGTGCAAGCCATCTGGATTAACATTTCAACCACATTAGGCTGCAAGACAGCACCTCTCCAACATGCCATCATTGTTTGAGGGAAGATGCATTTACTCCTTTGTGTCAACATCTATCATAGACATAAGCATGCCATTAGCTTCAATTATACACACAGAAATGAAGTATTCCGTAGCCAGTTTTTCTGTTGTTGTTGCTTTTAAAAGGCTGTTTCCTAGCAAAGAGGGACAATAGCCCTTACAGTTCTCAGAAAGATTTTTTTAAATCCCTCACGTTTAAGTCGAGGAATGGAAAATGCTACACTTCATGCATGGAGTTAGTCACAAGGGTAGAGCGAGCAAATGCCATCTCCCTATTCCCAAGCAGCCATTACTGTCTTGCTGCCGAGTCTTGCACAGGGCAAAGTTCACAATTACCCCAAGGCTGTGTAAGAAAGGAATTCAAAGTTACCCACTCCTCAGTGATCATTTTTTCTTTAAGGAAAAACAATTCTGAGGCACAAAAGTCTTTATTAATGCAATAACATGTCTCAAGAAAAAAGAAATCTAAACACTGACCAGAAATTATGTAAGCAGAGATGAACAGCAAGCCATTTTCTGCCACAATTGCTGTCAACCAAAATAATGAGCTTTACAACCATGTAAAGATCTTGATTAAGCCCTGGGGAACAAGGTGAAGTGTTATTGCCCAAGATTACTTCCTCTGTCCAGTTATACTAACAGCAATTTAATCTGTGCCTCACTGTGCAGAGACAGACAGTGCTGCTTTGACAGAACCAGGCATGAAACTTAGTAGGGGCTTCAAACAATGCCAGTCAAAGCCAAAGAGACACCATCTGATTGACAGTCAGGAGATTCAGCTCACTACCCTGAGCTGATTAATGACAGAACCATATACAGCTCGAGTTGTATGTTTCAGTAGTGAAAACGAACAAGACAATAAATCACAAACTCACTGTCCCCTTGCCCCCCCAAAATAACACAGCCTGGATAATATCATCTAGCATCAATGCCATCTACAAAAAAGGAATTTAGATACGTACTGAGGCAGCACGCCATACATATAGAGCAGTGCTCATAGAACTCTATAAAATACGATGTTAGGATTCCAGCAATGCAGTGAGTTTAAACAGGGGAGACAGCTTGAAAGGTTCAAGACAGAGTATTGAAAAGAAGATTTGAAGAGCTAATAAATGCTTAAGATGAATGAGGACACTTGGATCGTCGAGCTGCCGTACTGGTAGTCAAAGAAATGATTATTACAGACATGATGCTAAGCACTCACCTCCAAATTAAATAGCTTGGAATTCTAAAAATTAATTGAGTAACTTAAATGAAGTACAGTATTGCACTTCCCTCCCCTTACAGTTAATATATTTTGCCAAAAAAATACAGGAATACTGTGGTGAAACTGTTAAGTATTATAAGTTTTGGAAAACAGAGACTTGCCTCCATCCAGCACACAAAAGAACACACAAAAGGATTATGATTCAGTGGGGAAATAATGGTGGTAGGTGAACAGTTGGACTGTATGATCTCTGTGGTGTTTTCTAACCTTTGTCAATCTAGGATTTCTTTAAGAGTGCCAGCTGAAGTAATAACCTGCCGATGAAACTTTTATGCTTAACATTAGTCCTATTACAAATCAAATTAACACAACTCAGGAAACAGCATATAAACTGTAAACATTACATCACAAGGGCTGAAATAATTATTTTCCTCTAAGAAACATGTGGACCTCTGTCACAATCCCAACTGTCTGAGCAATTAACGTTCTTATAGAAGTGATTCTTCCCCAGCTTACCGACCAAAGTTCTGTAAGAAAAGCTCTCCTTAAACAAGTTATGGAATTCTCTAAATTTTTTCCTCCCCAAACAACTCATTTGGTTTTCAGGTCACTACTTACTAGTTCTAATCAAGTTCTCATCTTTGCTACTTAAAAGATTATGCCTTAAGTGATAACTTCCTTGTAACTTCTTGCCTATTCACATTTGCCATTCTCTTTAAAGGGGAACCAAAAAACCAAACACCCTCCTTTTGTATTTAAACGTCTTAAATCTCTGCTTATTATCTGTTCCCCCGAGCTACCTCTTCTCATGTAAACATTCCCTTTCATTTCAAGGAAGTCCAAGGGAGATAAGAAGAAACATTATAAAAGACAGTAAAATCAGATATAATTTTTTCCCCCCCTCTTAGTTTCTGTAATTGTTTTCTTATTGCCTTCTTTAGAATAAGGGTGGGAAAAAAGAATGAACTGGTTTTGGTGTAAGATGGTTGCATGAAGTTCAGTAAATGAACACTGATCTGATGGAGGCATCCGTTCTCTACATTTCTATCAGTGGAAAATGAAAACCTTCTCATACACGTATCCCAACTCCGAGGGGCTCCAGCAATAAAGATAATTTTCCATGCTGCTTTTTAGAATGGATTGGTTTAATGCTACATTTTATCTCCTTCACTGCAATGCATACTCCTCTGCCTGTTACACCAAGTCTATTTCCCTCCAGTATGCTCCAGTTCTCCCATAAAAACAGCCCACTTGTAAAGAAGTCAACCCCCAAAATTCTGCAGATTTCAAGAAATTGAGAAGAGGGATTTAAATCAAAATTGCCACATGGCCTCAATCCTGTGTACTACAATAGCATAAAGCCCAAATAAAGACTGCATGATTTCTTAACTATTTCTTATTTTCAGTACTTGTAACTTGATTTATCACTATTATTATTATTTTTTAACTTTCTAAGCTGCCCAACCCCTCTTAAAACCATGGCAGATTGCATAGCCAAAACAAACCAACCCTAAACTCCAGGAAAAGAACAAGTCACCACTTCTCTTCTGCACTACGCATCCTGCAAAGTCCTACACTTTCCAGCCAGCTTCCCACAGCCAGGGAAGGAGCAGAAGTAACACTGACCCATACTGACAGAAAGTATTTCTTAGTTGAAGTGCTGTGATGAGCACAGGATCCCCAACAGATGTTGATTTGGCTCTAAAAATACAGTTAATTCCCTGTCAAAGCATGCATTGGCACAGCACTGCAACTGCAGAAATGGAAACAATTGCTGATTTTTAACCCCCAGCTTAATTATCTGAACACTTAATAAATGATCAAGACAGAAGGAGGAAAGAAAAGCAATTATTGCATGATACTTTCTCTTTGCTCACACTAGGGACACTTGATCATCACAGTACTTGAAAGAACAGAATTAATATGAGTAACTTAAAAAACAATTCAACTTGCATACTGAATAAATAGGCAAAAAAAAAAAAACAAGATAAGTAGAGAAGTTTTATAATATTTTCCTGCAAAAATTAAATCCTAATTTTGTCCAAGACACTTCAACATGGCACTGGACCTACGGATTTTTGTAATGTTCAATAAGTAGAAAAAACACTTGGGCTGGAAAATGAAAGTAGCAGCTTTTTCTTGCAGATTAAACTTCTACCTTCATGGAAACCCAGAGGAGAGCTGTATGTGTTTAGTTTACTTGTAATATTGAACTGATACTAAGAAAGAAGGTACCAAACACGAACTTACAGGAAGAGCTGCCTTCCAAGGGGAAGCGTTTACTAAACAACTAGGAGGGATAAGAGAGCGACTAAAGCAGTTACAAAGCTTTTCAGTGTTCTTGTATCATTTTTGATGGGTTTGATTTAGAAGCTACAGCCATTGCACTTGGTTTAACTCTTCCAGAAAGAAAATGATCATCACTTTTTTTTTTTTTTAACTCGTGGTTTCTAATTACCAGTTCTCATAGAAGAAACTAGCTGCACCGGCAGCTAACTTCAGTGAGGAACCCTGCTACCAACACGCATGTGATCTCCCTTTCCCTTGCAAACAGGAAGCTTTTCTTAGTAGACTTGGGACTGTGACAAATAAATTCTGCCTTCAGTACCACCTGCTTACTTATCTGTACCTGCATGCAATGCACACTGTTGAAATAATATGGTGATACGCTGCCAGCGTAACTCAGACAAAAAAGAAAGGAGAAAGCAGTGCAAAGGCTCTTATTTTGGAAAGAGAAGTTTACATGGAAATCCCCACTTTACATGAGGAATGTTTGGTGAAAAAATACTCTCATTCTGCAAGAAAATGGAGCTTTTGTACACTACATTCAAAACATAGCTTTCTTGAATGAAATCCATACATTAAAAAGGAGGAAGCTGCCATTCCTCCATTCCAAAATCAGTCACAATGGCAGCCATGCAGAACAGCCACATGGACCAAACTAGGGAAATGTTCATTACTGTAATTGGGAACAATAGGTTTTACAAGCTTCCTCCCCCCCCCCCTCAAGACCCTCAGTCCATTTGTTCAAGTCTAACAGATTATTATTATTATACCTTTAATTGTAATGGATTTTCCCATAACACTTCAACTTCGTAAAATTAGCTTGTATGGGGGGGGGGGGACTGAAATATTTAGTCACAGAAAAAAAATCACTGGCTGAATGAGATTTGGGAATTTAGTGGTGCGTAAATGAGGTCATGAAAGCCTCAAGAGCTCCCTACAGGATGACTTCATAGCATAACTGCAATTTTGGAATATACACATGGGTGATGATTTTAAAGCTGTAGAACATTAGATCTAGAAAGTTCATGTGGGATTTTGAGGGAAGAGGCTGAGGAATTTACTAGAAAATAAACCAAAATAAGCCTGCAAGCAGATTGGCCATAATTACTCAAAATACCAAGAGAACAGATTTCCAAAGCACTTTATGACAGAAACATTTGTCTAAATAATGTGGAAACACAAGCAAACATTTAAACAGCCTTCTTCAGATATCAGTGCTCAATATAAGACAACTTGAAGTTTGCTTTTCCTTTGTGGGAAAATCAGCTGAATTGGAGCTCATCAGTGAATTCATGTAAACCATGAGCTCACGTTTATGCAAAATTCTCTGCTTTTGCTGGTCATAAAGATTCACAGGGAATCATTTCTTAGCTGATTGAGTTTTCCATACAAATATACTTGCATCAAGCTATTAAATGAATCTGGATGCATAGGAAGTTCCAGGAATAGACACAGATTTGCTCTTCTGATGATGCTTTATAGGGAAAATACCCTTCTCAAGTGCCTCTTCCTTCAATGTAGGCAGCCCTGCCTCTCAAAAGTGGGCTTCTGAGTCTCAGCAAAACTGGAGGAATGTTTTCTGAAGCTATGAAAGCCTTCCCATGAAAAACAGTTGGGCCTTCTATTTCTTAATATGCGTTTGTATTTTCCCTTACCGCCATCTGATATGCCTCCGTCGCATTACCATTTATACTATTGAGAAAACAAACAAGCCACTATTCTGCAACTTTCTTGGCCTTAAGGAATCCACCATCTCTTCACCAGGTGTGAAGGAATCATTCTCAATTGGAACAAACCCTCTAAACAAGAAGCTCATCTCCTTCCCTTACAGCGAGCCTAAAGCAACAACCAAATTGACCTCCCAACTGCTCCCTCCAGTCAAGTCTACGAAAACTCCTGCGTCACCCTAATCGAATCACAGTCCATTCAGATAAAAGTGAAATAAAATGTAAAAATCTGAGCGATATTCCTTGTTAAGGCTGTGAGCTTTCAAGCATTTGTTTTGTGAATCACTTTCCTTCTGGGATAGCGTTCAAAGGAAAAGCAGAGGGGGATGGAAAACATAGAGAATAAATGCAATAGAGAAGAAAGAATTGATTAAAAACCAATAGACAACTCATAAATATACACTCTCAAACTCTAAGCTGCACTGCACTGCTGGATGGGAGCTCAATACTGCTTTCCTATTGTTTAGCTCATGCTCTATCATAAATTGATTTTCATCTTGTGTCCATTTTTGCAAGCACAAAGTACCGGATCACACTGCCCTGCTGAAAAGCACTCAAACAACTAAGCACCTTTCCAGATGAACACAACAAATTGCAGGCGACAGAAGTGAACACACAGTCTTAAATTCTTGGAGTAACTTAGGGAGCGCAACGAGAATCTCCAATTGCCATTTTCAGCCACCCAGTTGAGATGAATGAGTTGGACTCTTACCAGCAGAGAGTTTCTACAAATTGCACAAAGGGAAATTGTAGCTTAAACAGAAGAGAAAAAAAACAAAACATCCTTGATGCGCTGGGACTGGTTTACCCAGGGGCATGGTAGAGTGTCCAGCCAGTATTGGAAATACTCAGAATACAGCTGGACAAGGGCTGGAGCAACTTGGTCCACCTTTGAATTTAGCCCTGCTCTGAGCAAGAGATTAACCTCACAATCCTTGGAAATCTCTCAGCATTTCCTCCAGGCCATAGAGTAATTCTTTCTGGTACTGACGGAGGCTAGCCCCTGCGTTTTCTATGTAATTGTTGCAGGTTGCATTAGAGAGAGCCAACTCCTTTCTTCTAAACACATTACCTGCTTCTTCCCGAATCAGCATGAGGTTTATAAGCCTCACCTTTCTGTCTCTCTATCCTTCATCTCTCTTACGCCCATGATAAAGAAATGCCTCTCAGTGTCTATGTGCCATTTCTGTTCTAAGAACAAGTGTCATTTCAATAGATTACCATAACTCTCCGCTTCTCCCTCACAAGTGAAAGTTATTGCAATAAATACCAGTAGATAGGTTTATTAAAACACACAAGGTTGATTAGGAAGTGAACCAGTGACAGAAGGATAGAAATTAGATATTCTGCAACTTCTGACTCAATTGCATGCACTGAAGTAGAAAAGACGATCAATTACTTCAGTGCTCAATCAATGACAACTACTCACTTAGCAGTAAAATGTCTTTATAAGCATGAGACATCAGGATGAAAAGAGTAAGAGATCCTGGAAACACGACTGGTCCAAGTCTCAGTTCCATTAAGGACTTGCCAGCTTCCAAATGAATGGAACTTGTAAGACATTAACCGTCTACTATCATCTAAAAGTAGCTACACGTGTTGCTCAAGAGTGGCTCCCAGCAGAGTCACTTCCACTCTCACTCACAGCATTTGCAGCTTCTGCTTGAAGCTATTTTTCTGCTAGCCCAGCACTTTGAAGCTCTATGCAAGGACAAGCTACAGCAGCAAGACCCCAGCTATTTCAGGAGCAGAGCTGGCACTGATGTAAATGCTATGGAACAATGTATTTATCCAGAAAACCCAGAATGCTATTTTCAAGGGATGAAACAACTCAGAGGCATCTCTTTCTACCTCACCTTCTCACATGTTAAGAGTTTTATGTAAAAACTGTGAGCCTCATGAGGCTGTAAGAATACAACAAAGGATTTTCCAGTGCATAAACCACATGTGGTTATTGTCAGCTTGTCCTCAAGGAAGATGGTAAAAGAAGGAAAAACTCCTTCTAGGCATATTACACCAGAGGCATGATTGAAGACTAAAGCAAAAAATTGAAACAGCATAGAAGATAACCATGGTTTTTGTTGTTGTTGTTTTGTTTTTTTTTTTTTTTAATTTATTATTAACCTGAGAAGCTCACCAACTGAAAGGATCTGTAAGGTCAACAGCTTAGCAAGGCTTAAAAGGAGGATTAGCCAATAATCTAAGCACTAACAATGGCCATAGTTACTTCTGAAAACATAAAACGTTTGTAAGAGATGTTAATCTCTATGTTTCAGGTACAACACAGCCGTTGTTCCAAGGCATTAAGAAGGAGCCTCATCCTGAGCACCAGAGATACTGGACAAGATGGTCCTAATTTTTTCAATACTAATTCCATTGCTGGAACAGACTGCTCTGCTGTTCTTGCTAAATCTGTTTCCTCCCTGAGGGTTATACCTTCATGCAGCAAAACAGGCTCGTGAACACTGCAAGTTACAGAAATGGAAATCAAGGCAAAAAATGCACACACAAAGAGCTTAAATGACTGCATGGAGTAGGGCTGGAGGAAGCTGAAAGTAATAAAAGTATGCCTGACAAGCTCTTTAACAACTTCATTAAAGAAAGCAAGCTCCAAAGGCAACACAGAAGCTTTCTTCACAAAGAACCACGCTGCCTTGGTGAGAATCTTGAAAAAGATTTGGCTCTTCCAAATAACGAACACAGAACATGCACTGTGTGTGAAATGAAGTAATCTTCAAAATCCTTAGGATAAATAAAGTACATCTAGAAGATGATGAAAAGGAATTTAAAAATCAAAACAGTGTTGTGACACAAGTAGATGGGAATTCACCACTGAAACAAGGAAACAATAAAATGACTTTCAAAACAGGACACATTTACCACTTATCTATCGATAAAAGCAAATTCCACCCAAATAGCACTCAGCATAAAATTGTTTTATGAGAAAGAAAGCAAAGCATAATCTGTTAACATCTAAGATGCCTACTTTTGTTTGACAGCAGGAAAATTTCAGCTTCAAGGCCGGATTTACTGAGAGAATAATGGAAAATAATTTAAAAAAAAGCCCTGGCAAACAAATGTTGTTCAAAATCAAAAGAGTGACGTTGGACCATCTCTCTGAGAAAAGATGTTGCTTCACACACATATATATAAACATACAGATATAAACTCACCTGGAATCCCTAGATGGAGTTGCACTGAACTATACGTGCACGGAAAGGAGGGTTCATAAATCATTCAACCTCACAGAGCATACAGAAAAAAACATCCATGGGGCTGCCCATGGTTTGGGTGTAAATATTGACTCCCTGGGGCTGTAGGTGCTGTAGGCACAGTCAGTCTTCACACGGTCACCACCTGCTAGGAGGCCCTTCTCATCCATTCTAGGTAAGCCTGGAGTGTGCCAGCGAAGAATTTAACTGAGAAATCATTAAGTCACCTTGAAGTGGCTTCCAAATCACAGCCAACCTAAATCAAAGATCATCCAACCAGCAAGAGATGACCAACATGAAGAAACAGATCAGGAAGGAACACTAACATCGTCATTTCCAGAGTCACTCAAGAGATCAAAAGGATGCAAGTAAGGAGTCGATCAATCTACACACCTCAGCATGAATATACAAAATAAGGGAGTTCTTGCAAAAAAAAAGAAAAAAATGAAAAAATTCTATGCATTACCAAGGCAGTAGCCAAGTTTGTGTTTCTGGAGGAATTCACCAAAGTATTTCTTAATTGTGTCATTGAGTCTGTCAACACATGCCTCTGTGTTCAGACCCCCACGTGTTGGCTGAGATAAGGTGCAGAAATCCCCCTGTGGCTGTTTACACAGATGCTGACAAAGCATTTAATAAACACTGTCAGTGTTCTGCTACAGATTCGCTTAATGCTAGGGTTGCTACTGTCCAGGTCTTCAGCAGATGCTGCTGACTGAATTTAGATGGATAGTGACCAACGGCACAGAAAGGTCAGAACTGTGCAACAGCAGATGCCTCTACAGTCAGCAAGTGGGAGAAAAAACGAGTGATGATTTTCTGTTAGTGCCCCTCTAGCCCCAGTAAGGAGTTAATAACTCTCCAAAGGTCAAAGGCATCTTTCTGCAGTCACTACAAGCAACTCTTCTCATCCTTTCATAGCAACAGTTAGATTACCTATCAACTGTGAATCACAGGAGATTAAAGCTGCAGAGAGCCCACAGGTTTACTGCAGAGGGACTTCGTGCTTTCGGGGCATGAGAAAAGCCACACATGCAAAATGAGCATACTTCAAAAGGACCAATCATATCATTATTTCATTTATAGCTGAACATATACTGAAGACAGAAACCTAGGCATAAGCGATGAAAAACATCCAAGTAATTTCATCAAGAGGAATCCCAAGTGTAAAACCAAGCATTACCATGGATTCCATGGGCTTAGATAATCTCTTACCAGCACACTTGCATAGAAATGCAAGCCACAGTATTGACATACAGTTAAACACTACATGAGGAGTTTCTCAACAGCAAAACCAAAAACTAATCTTAAGCCACCACAGGCTTTACACTTACTTTCTGCAAATAAGTGCATGAATTCGGTCTTGAATAACGCTCCAAAGTAATAAAAATGTTTAAGCTCCATAGAAATTTTTCATGTTGCTCAGATGATATCTGGCCTCCAAATGTAGCTAGTACCAAAAGAGCCAGGAAACCCCGCCGTTTCAAAATGACCTTCTTCCCAAGGATGCTGCTCCTTAAGCTCTGATAATTAGAGGTTGGCTAAACTTCAGGAACATGAAATACTTTTCATCTCACTTCCCGCTACTTATCCAGGTTAAAAATTCATTATGTTATGTATTTCTATTCCTTTTGTTCTTCTTTTAAGAACAAAGAGGTTTTATCTGACAGTAAGGAGTATCGAAACCTTATGGGAAAATCTACAGCATAACCTACCAGATGCACAAGGGGCTGAAATGGCTACAAGCAGTGAATGGAAGATTCTGCTCAGGAAAGCAGCAAAACAGAACTGGTGGTGGTTGTCTTCTCATCTAATTTTAGACTAATCCAGCATAGAGAACTACATCAGTCTCAGCCTTCTGGAGAAAATTCAGAGCCAGCGACTCTAAACAGAAAGTGCTTTTTGTTATTTTAAACCTGTCAACCTTGTAAGGTGAATCATCTCTGTGGCCTCAGATTTTTGCATCAATCAACAGAACGTAGGAGTAGTTCACTGTCATTTCAAGTCAGTTACCACCTGTTTCTCTAAATGCCATTAACACGAAAGCAGAAAAGACTGGTATTAATAACAGAGTCCCTGTACCACTCCACTTTCTGCTTAACTCAAAATTTAACCTAATTCACTGTCTTGTTAGGTTGGCTGCACTAAAACAAATCCTCCCAAACAGCGCTTTGGAAAACTGTACAAAATACCTGCAGAACACTCACTGAACCAACAAGTTAACTCTACAATGTACCATGCCTTTTATCAACCATATGGATCAGTAGTGGGTTATTATGATAACTTAAAATGAAATGCTTGAATTTACCTACTTAAAAGACACTTGCTTTTTTTTCTTCACAAAGATTTATGAACTACTGCAAGAAAAATCATTATTACAGTAATTTTTAATCCTCTACGGATTAAAATCTCTCAAAGTTTGTTATCCTGACAGCCAAACATAAGTTCTCTGTGCTGCATTAGTATTTTGATCTTACACATGAAAATCAACTTTTAATTTCTCCATGCCTTGAGGATCAAGAACTGTATACTGATACCTAGAACTGTCTCAACCTGTCTCAGCATTTTAAGACATTTTACGGAATAAGGATCCTGAACCTCAGTTTATCTTCAGGAGTACCTGCAGTCAGCACTACAGGAGAAATAAATCCACACACAACCTCTATAAAAACAATACACAGGAACATTGCTCTTAAATGTCCCTAGACATGGTTTCATCCAACTACTAGTCAGGCTACCCCAGATCACAATTTGGACTCCCTCATGAACCCTTTCCTATCATGCAGGGAGGTTCTGCAAATAAAAACAAAGTTCAATCTACAAATTCAAAGTGTCTTTTAAAATATTTTATACATATTATACAGGCTATGTCACAATATCTGATGCATGGTGATGGCTTTGCTTACACTATCCAGTACCTGAGTCCCAGGCAACTCTTCTGAGGAACCCTCCCCATCCCAGGGAGGTTTTTTGTGGCCAAGGGTTTCTTTTCCCATTTGATCCCATCTTAAATGGTTGGAAAACCCATGCAGAAGTAGGCCATGCAAGCAACTGTGTATATGAAACCCCTACTTAATTCCTAAAGGAGCAGTGGAACAGCATGCCCCAGCAGTTGCTCAGCAGGATTAAGTGCTGCCAATCAAGGTGGAAGCCTGCCCATGGACAATGCACTCAGAAACTGGGCCATCCCCAGGCTGTGCGTGCTGTACTCTGCAAAAGGAAGGTTTGCAAACTTGTCCATCTCCTTCCCATTGCCTGTTGGGCTTTTTGGCTGGAGATGTGGTCACAAAGGAAGAAGCCTGGGAAATGGTAGGTAGTAAGAAGAATTAGTCTTACTAGATGTTGGCTGAAAGTGGGGGAATTAGGCTTCTACTTAGAAATGCCTATTGCACACTCAATAACCATTCATATTACTGGAAAACTATCAAAACAAGGAGCTTTACTGAGTCAGGCTATTTGCAAGTGTCACCCTGTACAGCACTGCAAAAAATATTCCTTTTCTGACAGTTTGTTTTCCACAGCCTTTAACACATCTAAAGAAGATGTAAACAGAAAGATCTGGCTGATACCTGTAACAAAGCAACATCTTCCAGCTGCCAACACATCAGCACCAGCAGTACTGAAACCCATAAAACCGAGCCTTGCTTGCAGTCACTCGGTCAACATACCCTAGAGTGCTCCATTCTATTAAGTCCCATCACGGTCAAACACAACAAAAAGCATGCCAGTGAGGTAAGTAAAGATACATCCACTTGCAGTAGTTGATTTTAGCTGACCCTAAGCTAAAGCAAAACGTATGTATCTGATCTAAGGAACTAGTTTGGGAATAATCCTATGAAACAGTGTGAAAGGAAGAGTAAAATAAACAGAACATCACTGGCTCAATAACTTTCTTTGTGCACAGTTATGTGAGTACAGAGGAAGTCCCTGCAATCAGCAGTTACCCCAATGGAAAGGGAGGTTCAAGGACTGTACAGGAAGCTCACTAAAAAGAAGCACCTAGTAAATAAAAAAAAAAAAAAAAAAAAAGGGAAACACTAGAGTAAATTCAACTGCCTTCAGTGGTGTAAAGGAAAATAACAAACCACGTGTATCCAAAGGTCTGACCTAGGGAGAACGTGCCATTTCTAAAACCAAGCTACAGGTCATTGTGCAGAAGAACTTAATTTTTATCTGAGAAATCAAAATCAACCAAAAATGCAACCAACATCTTCTAATTGCAATGAAAGGTCAGCAGCTGGGAAAAAAACAACTCCAACCTCTCATCATTCATCACAATTTCCTCAATTATCTTCCCTGCAGGATAGGATGATTCTCACCAGCTACCCCAACAGCTGTCTCTTAAATGATGCACTGGAGTAAACTTTTTGTTTGTTTGTTTTTAATTTACTAATGAGATATAGGAGTATTAAAAGAAAAAAAGTTAAATACCAGAAGTGGAACAAAACACGAAAAACAGGATAACTGACAAGCAAAAAATAAAAAAGTGGAATTCCTGCAGTGGAAGCTGGGCTTCATTTCTGTTCCAAGGACGCTGTTCTGTTCAACCCTAGGCAGGGATGACAGTGCATGGGCACCATGGATAGACACGGCAGCTATCCCAACTTTCCCTCTCATCCCCTCAGCACAGCCCTGCTGCAAGCACAGACACAAACACTTCACATTTCAGCAAAATCATCCGGGGCTGACTCCATGGGGAAGTGGACACAGACACTGCTTTTGCTTCTGAAATGAGCAGCAATCTCTATTCCTGCTTGCTAGACTTGTCAAGGACAAAAACATTTACTGATGAGTGACATGTAGATGACTAGGTATGAGAATGGTTCTACAAAACACAGAGGATCAAACAAACCAAAGGCTACTGCATAAAGCAAGAAAGCTGTCGTTAATAATACAATAGTTAACAGCAGACTCGAGTCATGGCCTGAAATTTTGTTCTTATTGAAGTCAGCCAGACAACATACTACACGCTAAAAAAAAAAAAAAAGTACTAAGAACCATTTGCATCTTGTTTTTCACTAATCAGTTCTATTTAACGTAGAACAGGATTTTGAATATGTCATTGTTCTTTCGCAACAGGGTGGTCAGCCAGCTGAATACAGTCAATTAACAATATGATGAAATATAAAAAGCTGTAAATGCTCTCCAATCATCACTATTAACTGTGCAGAAAGATGTAAAACAGAACTATCAACAGCATTGTAGGTTATAATGAGAGCTTAATGAATGAAAAGGCAAACTCCATGCTACATATTGCCAGGAATAATTTGGAATCACAAAGTATGACAAATACAGCATGTAAAAATGTGTCTGACATGTGCTTCAACTCTCTACTTTGACCATCTTTAACTTCTGTTACAAAGCTGAATTCATAATTTATACAAAAGCTACAGCTTTGAAAATTTCCATTTTAAGTGGAACAAGAGCCATAAAACATTACAACTATGTTAGTCACAGTTATTTAGTCGACTTATTTTCCATTTACAACTACATTTAATCTCAGAAGCCTAGGTATGCCATACATACAGCCTTGGAAGTTTTAGTCCTAAATAAAAGTTGTAGTTTATTTGCTTCCTCCCTCCCCAAAGTTCACGTTAAATTTCTCTGTCAGCTTCTCAGCTCCCCAGTAGGAGCGATACAACAACCTGCTCTCTGCACAGATTGTTGCATCTCCATCTTTTGCCTCTGCTCATATTATGTTCTCACTTGACTCTTTGTACAACTGAGGAGTCTTTCCCCCTCTCAACCAGCTTCTCAAGCAGAAGCGCTAAGACAGTAGCAAAGCAACCACAACACTGCTGGATTAGCAGCATGGCAAAGAGTTAATCAGCAGAGACACAATTGAAGAATGTGTCACAGCCAGGAAGGGATACCAAGGTGAATCACTGCACAGAAGCAGAGCAATAAAGAAAAATACAGCAGAACTTTGCTGCAGAGAAAAAGACAACTTTTTTTTCCCCTCCTTATTCAATACTTGAATTAAGAGTTCAAAACCAGATGCATCTTCTGGCTTCAAATAATAATGCAGCCACTGCCAACAGTGACACAGAATAAGAGCTAATGGACTTGCTCTTAAATACCAGTCACATGCAGTAGAACGGACAGGCAGCATGTTTCCAGACCAACAACCGAATCTATTTTCCACGTATGAACATTTTACATGTTTATGAAAAGCAGATTTACAATTACTCTTATTGCCTACTGCTGTTCTCTTTTCCCTATGATTCCTTCACATTCGGAAGCTCTCATGAGACTATGAGCATAAAATTTTATTGCATGTGGACATGATCATCCTTCCGTACAGCTGTCAGGAAAACAGTGAGCATACCTGGCATAAATGAAATAGATCCAACCAACCTCGCCTTTGGAAAGGGAACAATAGCTCTGGTAGTCAAGCTGTCTTGAAACAGAGATAGGAAGGCCTGGAAGAACAAAGAAGGGGCCATGTGATGACTGGCTAACATGCTAATGCCCATCTCCTACTTGATGGAAACCTGTGCAAAGATTCCTTTAAGGAACTGTGTCTGAAAAAAATCAGCTCAGTCAGGACACCGTAAAGGTTAAACTTGGGCTGAAGAAGGCTGTGACCAGAACAAAACACACTAAAAACTCCCCAGCTCTTCTGCAAGGGGTCAGCTCTTCCATGTCCAATGAAGTCTGACAGAAGGTGTGAAGTATTCAAGGACAATACATCTCTCTCTTCAAATAGGCTGAGTGCCAAGATGGCCAACCTACAGCTACAAGAACTTCCCTTAAAAACAAAGTTCTCTACAATGTCTAAGGCACCTCCCTATTCCATTACCAGAATGAATCGTGCAGTGGCCACGCACTGACTGGTGTAGTCCATCAACACGAGAATGAGTAGAGCAGCCTTTCAACAAGCAGATCAGAAGTTCACCTAAGAGCTTCAAATCTTCCAAGACACTGAGAAAGGGAGAGGTTTCTGGATTATTTTTTTGTTTTCTTAGTTGTTTTTTTTAAAACCACAACCATCCAACCCAAAACCTCTTGTTGGTTTGGAGAACCTTCCCCTCATAACCAAACTGGCATGTTAAACTAAAAATAAGCAAAAAATAACACACTTCTGTTTATTGGCAAGGGAAGAGTAATAGCCTCGTGTCATGTGCTGGCATAAGCCTTGTCTGCTTGAAAAAAAACACAAAATAATTATTAGTTATATCTTCAAAAACATCACTCTGGAAGTCATTTTTGCCTTTTCGTGAGCATGCAAGATTTCACATAAACATGCAGATAAAAACATAACAAGTTCTACTTAAAAAGACAATGGGAAAATTCTCCTGAGAATCCACAATGCTGTATCAAACAGAAGTACAAACTCAATACATAACCCAAATTTTGGAGGGAACACTGTGAACTACTTCTTGTGACCGTTTTTCATAAGCCATTTGCTCCCCTCATCATCAAGCTTTTAATGAAAAGCACAGGAAATTGGTTTTCTCTGTGGACTGCCTTTCAATCTTTTGAACAGCCTCCAGAACTGCCCTTGGAGAATGATTGTCTTTAATGGTTAGAATAATACAGTGGAGGTGTTCAATATGGGTGTTCAAAGTCCAGGCAATCAAATAATCAGCCTGATTTTTCAAAAGCTCATTTTGAAGTTACTTTTTGAAAACTGTAGTCCTTTGAGGTCAGATCAATGAAAGAATGCAAGTTTACTTCCAGGGAAACACAATAGGCCTTCAGTTAGGTACCTGCATTTAGGCATCTGAATGCTATATTAAAAAAGAAATGGAAAAAAAAAAAAAAAAAAGCCAAAGAAAATGCCTTCTAGAAACTCTAACGTATTTTCCATAAAACATAGTTTTTGATAAGCATTTTAAAGTGCAAGCGGTTATTGTTGCAGTTGTGTTACCTACCCAATTAGCAATGCTCCATCATGACCATTTTATTTTAACTTACTTAACGTGGGAATTTAAGCACAGACATTGCCATCTGACTTGTATCAAAATGACTTACGTGCTCCTAACATACCTCTTCTCTGAGCAACCACAGCAAACCCGCACAGATCCCCTTGTGCATTTACCACTTAAATCCCAATGCAGTAGCCTAACACCATGCAAAGACCCCAGCTACCTCTCGACCATTTAAAAGCACCAAGATTATAGCACTACACATAGCCCACAAGATCACAATAAGCATATCATTTTCTCTCAGTGATACATCACCTTTATTCTGCTCACAAAAAAGCCAAACTACTTCCGACGTGTTCTCGGCAATACCAGGTGAAGCATTCACAGATAGGCCAAAAATCATACACAAAAAGAAGAGTTGATTACACCCCATCGGTGTTGGAACTTTCTAGCCACATAGCACTCCTCCTCAACAAACAACACAGGTCCAACAGATGCTCTCTCTTTGGTGGTTGGCCCTTATATGAGCCCAATATGGGAGTGGGGGAGGAGTGTGTGTTCCCTTCTGGTCACCTGGGGAGCACAGGTGCAAGCAATCTGCCTGTTCTCCCTGGGCCAGCCTCCTCCCTTCACCAGGTGCTCAATCACCAGTTCAAGCCATCCCCTTACAGTTCCCCTACAGCCTTAATAACAAATGACAAAAAGAGCATTTGAAACAGGCAAATTTGAAACAAACACAATATCACGTATTTTCATCTTTTGCCGACTGTCCAGCACTGCTCACATCTATGAAGGAGTTCTGATAAAAAGAATCAAGTAAAATGTTCCTGACGCTTTCTGGAAGTCTCTCATGGCTTTCCTTTCTCTAACACTGCAGTAAGAATTGTGACTACGTATCCCGCTGGTAATTCAGAAACCTCCCACTTACCTTTAGAATCTTGCCAGAACAGGTAACAATGCAGAATTGTTCAAAACAATGCACCTAGCAATAAAACACAACCCATACAGTTCCTTCTAGGGACAGAATGCCATGCACTAAACTATGACCGGAGAGAAGAAAAACTTTCAAGATGTTTAAGAGTACTTAATAGCCTTTGGGTACCTTGACAACATTTCCATCTCATTATTCCAGAGACCACACACATATGAAAAGAAGCTTCCAGCAACAACGGCTACATTTGGTGGTGCTATAACTGATGTGAATAAGACCAACACCACCAAGCCAAGGTGTTTTTGTGAGAGACAGCAGCCTGGCTGCAGACACAGCCATCTTTTCTCCATAGGCTAAGCTTACAGTTCAGAATAAAAGAATCACGGGTCTCCATCAACCCCCACTCCCTGGCCAGACAACTGCCTCACCTGCACATTTTACATTCGATGCAGCCAGGTTTACCCATTTGGCAGCAATCCTTCAGCTGCTCCTCAATCCCAGATCTCCTCGAGCCAAATAAGGCTCCCAAAGGCAGCCTCCTGTTCTCTTAGGATGTTCCTGAGGACAAAGCCAGAGGACAGATGGAGGCAGCACGGAGAGAAATAAACTTTCACTGTGTTGTAGCTTTTTACCTAGCATACACCCTTTGTGAAGCAAAAAAAGGATAGGTAAGCCACTGGGAATCATCTTCCTCAGTTAATTCCTCTTCTGAAAGATTCTGAGATCCTTCTGAAGAGTTACTCTATTTCACAGATGATAAAGGATGAGAGAAAGTAAAAAAGCTTTGATGTAAAGAATACAGGGCTGACTTGAAATGCAAGTGCAGCATCGAGGATACGGATAGAGTTAGGTGGGTGATTTTAAGCTGGGAGGTGGCAGAAGGCTGATGTGAAGAGTGCTCTGAGGCAGGGTGCTGCTTGAGAAGTGCCTAGTGTCATTGTGTACCCATCCCTGCTAACACGTGGCAGAGAACAGCAGCAAACTGTAGGGGAATTCCAAGCAGTCCAGCAGACGTAGATAGCCTGTCCTCACTGTCCTCAGCAGCAGCCAAACTGGTGCAATTAATACCAGAAACAGCATGTTCCTTAGATTAAGCACTTAGCTCACAATATTTAGCTATTTAAAATATAATATATATGCTTCATTAAGTTTTTAATAAAGACGTTTGAGGCAGCTTTTTAAGAACTGCTGAATATTTTTACCCAGCAGCAGCAATTAAAAACCACTATTTGGTGCTGGTTAGATGATGTGCTATCATTTCTGCTCGTTGCTGATTGACAGAAGAAACCAATCAGTCAGTCAGACAAACGGGTTTAGAACACGGTAGTACTCCTAGATATGTCTCATCTCCTGCTCCTCCAGCCCATCTGATAGATGTTCAAGGTTTATGGCTGGGAGATTTTCCTTCTGCTCGGATACTAACGTAAAACAAGCAGGTATTTGTTGGCTGTTTCCATAGCAATGGTAGGCAGGGGATTTTCTGACAGTCGAGCTCTTGACATAATGCTGCCTCTTTAGCTTGCTAACAAATGTCTGATTAAACATTCATGTTCCTCCCAACATTTAATCCATATGGATAACTGACTTCAAAAACACTTGACCCAAATCCTGCTTTGATACATGGATGAGGTAAGGGCGAGGTGGTGCGGAATGAACCTGTCACAGCTCAGCTTTGCTGCAACGAGATGTGGTTCTCCTCTGGTAACCAGAATGAGATCAAGCATATGCTACACATATTCCTCTTTTTATGTGCACACAAGGTCACAAAAGGGTGTTGAAATCACTGTGTGCTACACTGCCAAACACCCTTAGGAAAGGTTTTTGCAACTGTTCACCGGAGTTCAGAAGAGCACTCAGCCTCGTGCCCTGCAGGACAGATGAACACCATTCTTTGCTCACAGCTGCAATACAAAGTGGGGGCTGCTTACCCCATCTGCACATCTCCGAAAAAGGGATCTCCTCCAACCTCGACCCAAATCCTCCCATTGCTCTTCCAGGAACTACAGCTGCCTCCTGACCAATGGTCACGTGCTACTGAAGTATTTTGATGGCAGAGGAACAAAAGCTTTGGCTAGGGAAATGCAACAACAGACAGGTGGTGCTGCCTGCTCTGCCTCCCAGGCTGGGACAAGGAAGCCATACGTATATTTTTTATTAATAAGGAATTGCAAATGAAAGCCAGGGAAACATATAGCACTGTGGAAAAGGATCAGAAGACACAGTACAGAGAAAGCGTGATACAAGTCACATTGGAGCCTGGCAACTTCATTTATTTAACTTTCAGACTCTCCTTAGCTTCGTGGTACCAATGCGATACCCTCAAAAGGCAGCAGTACTGCCTACCAAAAAACCCGTTCTCCACCTTCTTCCACAAGAACAGTAAAATTCATTTCTTACTCCCTTATTTCAAACCCTAAAACTGAGGAAGTTTAAGCCACACACAAGAACAGCTGAACCTGTTTAAGCCTCGTTTCTCCTACATTTATGCACATTTTCAAGGAATAACTCGGTGAAGTGGGAGAACCACTTTTTCCTTTAATCCCATCTTCACCTTGCTTAAAAGATTAATTCCATCCTCCCCTGCTAGAGGTCATGCTAGCAAACACCAGCTGCTGACACTGTGATGGTCTATCTGGGGCTACTAAATCACCAGCATGGCACCTCTACTCACCAGCGTCCTGCTGGTGTTAGTGTGTGTGTGTTATAGGAGCCAAACATCATCACTCTGGTGATGAACTGATGCAAAGCACCAGCTGAAAGGACTTAATTGGTGTACAAAACAGGAGGAATGAGTTCTAGAAACATGGCTCACGTAAGTATTCATCCAACTAGAATCACAAATCAGAAGTCTTTTGTTATTATTATTTTTTTTAAGCCAACACTCATTGAAGCCAACCTCTGCGATTGACAGTAGCCCCTCATCATCTCTCTTGGAGCAGCAGCATTTGTGTCCTACTGTTAAGGTAGAATACAGTTGTCTATTTTGGCTTGGACCTGTGACAAAGTAGGGGAGAGCAAATCCCATCCTGCCCCCAGTCCTATTATAGCTCACAGCAATGCAGTGAAGTCCCA
This sequence comes from Phasianus colchicus, assembly GCF_987193195.1. Taxonomy (NCBI): domain Eukaryota; kingdom Metazoa; phylum Chordata; class Aves; order Galliformes; family Phasianidae; genus Phasianus; species Phasianus colchicus. The sequence goes on from NC_143443.1 coordinate 3,043,982, forward strand.
TTAGCCAAAACAGGACTCTCAGCTGCTAAACATCAGAACAAGCTTTGTGACATCTTTTCACCTACATAATGTAGAGTGAAATTTCTGAACACATATATTGGGTTTTTTTTGTTGCTATTTTTTTCCTTTTTTTTCCTCCCACCCCCCTTCAAACTTAATTCATTTCTTCTGGATGGAGATTAGTTTTGTTAGGTTTTATCATGCAACTGTCTTGTGTCATCTGTTACAAACCTAAACTTTCTTTCCCAACCAGTTGGTCTGGGTAAGTAAAGGGAAGGATTTTGCCTATATTTGAAATCATACCATTCCAGCACTTATTTTGAAAGAAGTTGTTATTGTCAACGTTTTGAATTAGTTTGTTAACAGTTTGTTCAAGAGCACTGTATACCTTACAATCCTTCGTCAATTAAAACTCTCACATTTTACAACAATTATGTGAAGGTAGGGACTGACAACCTCAGAGGCACAGCTCAAACCAGGCCTAGCCAGCAAGATCTACGTGCAGAGTCAACAAGAACATCTTTAGCAGCTCTTAGCCACCTGGGGATAGCTCAGCGTAGAGAGCTATTTCAAAATCTGAACTTTGGCCACTTCAGTAATAAAAGAACACTAATTAATTCAGATAGACTGATGCTTACATTTCAGATCTGTTCAAGCACATGCGAAGCGCATTCTTCTGTTGTGTTTCTGTCTCAGTATTGCTCTGACGATGTGAAAGCACTGCAGAAAGAGGTTGACTCTGAGCCCACTCCTTCTGTGCATATATTCTGCCTCTAATTATCACTGCTGGTTGGCAGTTGACTCGCAGGTGTCACTTCTGGCTGCTCCTTCAGCAGGTTTCCATACCCATGAGATTACAGTGCTGGCAGCTGACCTTGTTTTCCCCTGGACTGATTTTTTCCCTGAAGGTCAGAGACTCTATATGAAGAATTTGTAATGAAAAGACATTTGAAGAACCAACATTTCTTGGTGCTCCAGACACGCTTCTCTCCAGACCTCTTGCTGACAGCTAGTATTAAAATCCTGAGCTGCCTCTCTTGTGTCAGGCAATTGAGAGGCAAGGCAGGCTCAACAACCAGAGCAAGAAGAAAAAAGCAGTTTTGAAAGCATTAAAAAACCCAGAAAACTCTCAAGAGATTCAGACTATCAATCAAAAAAATAAAATAAAATAAAACACACACACACACACACACAAAAAAAAAAAAAAAAAGAAGAAAGTTTCCAGACAGGTCTCAGGCCTGCTAACACAGACATGTGAGAAATGCTAACAACCTTCATCATCTGCCATCAAACATTGGTGACAGAGCCAGAAGGTGGAATATGGGAGGTTTTTATCCATAGTAATCTGGCAAGTGAAATATGACTTCAGTGGTGATGAATACCTCTGTTGGCTTCTGCCTCCTTCCATTCTTGCATTTAGGCACCAACTGCAGCATGAATGCTTACACTTGTGTTTCTTGTGAACAGTTCTGAGAATAAATGGGCAGAAAAACTTACATGTCTTCTAGGCAAGATGCACCACCACTGCACCACGCTTCCAAAACTAATTAGGCAATTTCTACCTGAACAGTTATTACCACTTCACTTTTTACAAACAGGTTTCAACCCCTACCACAAGCACTTAAACTCTGAGAGGTGAACAACCAAAGAAAGAGAGTAAACTGAGAAACCCAATACAGCCCTGACAGCAGAACTGCAGCAGCATGGCTTTCTCCCCTCAGATAAATCAGTGGTGCAAGAAAAAAGACATTGAGCAGTGTAGGAAAACTGTGAGTACAATTTAACAGTATTTTCAAGCCAATCTGAGGGCTAAGAACTGCTAAAGTTACCTTTGCCAGAGCTTTTTTCCCCCTGCACCATTCTACAAGAAAAAGCTTATTCCTAGCAGTTCAGACCACCTCCAACAGGGCTGCTCCAATAATCCTATATATGACAAGGAACCATCTTTACACAGCAAGGAGAAAACAGGTGTTGAAGTCAAATCCTGATTGCTTAGATCCACTGGCTGCATACCAATCCTCATCTAAAATTTTCCAAAGACATTAGGAGCTAATTGGTCTCAACACTGCAAGAGAGGCCATCATGTTATCCAGTTCCTTTCAGCTTAGGGTGAATCTGCACAGTGATATTCCCAGGGTATGAAATAAAAAACAAACCAAACCAAACCCATCAGCCTTGAACACATGCTCACCCTCTTGTGGTATTCAAACACAGCCTCAGTTCCAAATACTGGTTTTAGGAACAGAATGCAAACTACTTCAATATGGCACATGTATGTGTGTGTACATTGAGTTGAATGAGATGGGGAGAGAGATGTTAATAGCTTCACTTCCCAACGTCACCAAAAAGAATACCTGAAGCTGCAACAATTCATACACATTAAAATACACCTCTGACATAAACTAGGAAGTTTCAGACTTTCAAACAAGTACTGTTCTGAGACCATCTGACATGGTGCTTTGTTCTGTTTCCTTGGATACATTTTTAATTTATATCTGCTCTATCAGTCATTGTAGGAGGCACTGGGAATGAATTAACCAATAAAACAAAACTTACACTAGTAATTTATTTCTGTGTTTACAACCAAGATAAAGTGTTTAAGGTGCCATGTGAATTAATAGTATAGGATTACACAGAGAGATTAAACCAGAAAACAGAAAAAATGAGAGCGGAGAAAATAGTTTGGAGAATTTATGGGCCAAGTAATTCCTTTCATCTTAATCAGACCAACTTCAACAGTTACTGCTTTTCTCACAAATAGAAACTTCTGTTGATGCGGTACCATGCTGTCTGACACTAAATATACTGCATGACACAGCACAAGGCTTGTATTGCTGCCTTTGCCAGCACCCCTGATAAATATTATTAATGATGGAGGCTGCTGAAACAGAAGCAGCACTTTGTGCTTTCATCTCAAAATGAGGGGCCCGAACATCACGATTCCATCTTCCTCCCCATCCGCCCAGCCTGTATCTTTCTCCTGTTCCTGTAAGACCTGTCTTTGCCTCCTCAGTCTGAGATCTCACTCATGGAATCATAGAAAGGTTTGTGTCGGAAGGGATCTTTCAGATCATCTCGTTCCAACCCCCTGCTATAGGCAGGGACGCCTCTCACCAGACCAGGTTGCTCAGAGCTCCATCCAGCCTGGCCTTGAGTGCTTCTAGGGATGGGGCATCCACAACCTCTCTGGGCAATCTGTTCCAGTGTCTCACCACCCTGACATGAAGAATTTATTCCTAATATCTAGTCTAAATCTACCCTGTACTCCTAAATCTGCAGCTTTCCCTCTCCTACTCCTCTCCTTCTCCTCTCTGCACTCTCTCGCCTCTGCTTCAAGGCCAGAGCACATTAGTGCTAGTGTTCACAAAGGAAGCCTGGCTGAAAGCAGTTCAGAAACATCACTCTGACAAAGGGCAGTCTGTAATGGGAACTGAGCTATTTTGGAGGATCTGAGCATGATGTTTACTCAGTAATTGGCACCAAGTCCTCTGAAAACACATCACGAGCATTCATACCGCTCCAAGCACAATTCACCTCCACTGCCAAAGAGGACTTCTGGACACATCTAGAACATAAATCCATCATTACTATTACTAATGCATTTAAATTGCATTTTTATACTCACAGAGCGGCTCAGTAAAAACAAATTTAACATTAGCATATTTCTTACAATTAGATTCTCATCACATTGCTAATCATATTCATTCTACTGAATAGGGTTATTTGAATACGTGTAAGCTGCATCCTTGTACTGAACGAGGGATGGGACAAAATAAAACTTTCTGTTAGAACTGGGTAATACAAAACATGTAATTAAGTATTTCACAACTGCGCACTGTAAACAGAAGGAAAAACAAAGTGATGGGTGTTTACTTGGAAATGTTGTGAAAATATGACAGTGTTTTAATTAAAGACAAAAAACCATCTGTGAGAAGAGTTTTGAAGTAAACAATAGTATAACAGACTCAGTCTAGTAGAAATATATATATATAGCATAACTTTCATTACAACATTATATAAAATTCTAAAATAATTCATTATTGTACAGCTGCAAGAACTAATTCAATATTCTCAAGTAATTTTCTTCTCCAAAAAGAGCTTCTATTTGGTCATTTCTTTACGTATCACTTCACGCAAAATCAATCTTGTGCCTTTGTAAAAATACCATTCTCATTATGCACCTCGGACTTGCTGAGTATGCCACGAAGGTTGCCTGTGCTTGGCTCAGAAGATGCAATGAATACATTCATCCCCATGCATAGGTGCAAAAAAGCAGCACGTGCACACTGCACCCACAGACACACCGCTCTCCTGTTGCTTTCCTATTTGCAAGGGTTGTGTGCAAATACCAGTGCTGAATTTGTGCCATCCAAATAATTGCAGTGGCTGTGAATGGCCATGTCACAATTGGCTGAACAAACCCAAAATCAGATGGTGGAGATAAAGCCAGACAACGAAAGATGCTGAAAGCATAACTTACTCCATGTATAAATTGATAGTTCAAAGTTTGAATCAGTAAAAAAGAAAGATCAGTTCCACAAATCACTACAGAGGCAAAAAATCTGCCTACAAACATTAGCTGATATTAATTAATTTAGTGCCATTGTCTTCATCCATAACAGCTTAGGTATATAATCTGTTACACGTTAAAAAGAAAGTACGCATTCTTTCCTATGCGATTCACTGACAGCACACAGTAGACAGCAGCAAAGAAATATACTTATAGTTTGATTTGCTGGTTCCAGCAAGCAGCACAGGCAGTTTGACGTTCAGCATCTCATGCAGTTTTGGCAGCAAGGCTTGCAGGTCACTTATACATTTGTTAGTGAGATTCAGTCTCACCAGTACAGCACACATTGGCTACTTATATCTGTCATAACAAAATCTCACGTGCAAAAGGAGACTTATTCCCCAACTCATTAGCCCAACTGTATTTGGGGACAGAGTTAATGCTTTTCAATCAACCTTCAGTCACAAGTTAAATTCAAGTTACATTGTAGAGGGCAGTCTGTTCCAAGACAAGCACCATCATTCAGCCACATTCATAGAGTCTTTCAAATAGAGTAGAGCTGACCTGGATATTGGCCCTACTTCAGTTCCAAATTGTCAACAGTGACTTTGATGCTGGAATGCTGAACATATTCATAAAACTGTGGATTGCTCTGAGCTGGGATAGACTGTAAACACTCTGGGGGGAGGAACAGAATTCAAAATCACAGATCAGAGAAGCAAGACAATGAATTTAACTTAAATAAAACAGACAAGAAAACTCTCGAGAGATTAACACACTCAGGAGAGAAACCAACGCTCAAATACAATTGAAGGCTAGACTGTGGATCTCAAAAAAGATACCACAATTGCACCATTATCAGAATGAATGCAAGAGAACAACATGATACTGAGGAAGACAAAGCTCAGGCTGTGATGAACAAACAGAAAGGCTGGATACTTATTTGCTTGCTCTACTGGAACCTTGAAAAGCCTTTTTGGAGCACCGTGCTGTCATCAAATTGCAAACCAACTGGAGGAAGTCCAAAGGGACTGTCTGGAATAACAAGATGATTAGAAGCATGTTTATTGACAAAAAGATTACAGTTTCAAAAGAAGATTAAAGATGACTACAACCCTCTTAAATTATTTTGAAGGTTACAAGAATGACGGTAATCAGTAGCCTCTGTGATGACTATGGCAAAGAGAGAGAAAAAGTTAAATATGAATGAAAAGCCTAGTTAAATCCAACTGGTGAATGTCTGTCCAGAAAGGTGGAAGGTCTTTGCTTTACGATTTTAAAAGAGATTACATAAACACCCATCACAAAAAAAAATCTAGCACAGAGCTTCTCAACCGCGGGCTCATGGACTCCTGGGGGTCTGCACACATTTTTAACGGGTCTCTAGGTAGTAATCAAGACAGGAAAGTCTGTGATCAATTAATTCACTAGACAAGAATCCCATTTTCTAACAAGAAAATGGCTGGTGGTTTCAAATGGAAGAATACAAGAAAAGCTCTGGGTGGCTCATTTCCTAGGGTTTTACTTTTTTATTAACAAAAAAGAGCCCATGGAGATTCAGAGAGAAATTCAAAGAATTTTGGGGCAGGAAACGTTCCTAATTCTGATGAAACCCTGGGGAATATTCCTTTCTATGATATTACATAACCACGTGTCAGGAACAGAGTCACGGGCTGTTAGCCAAGGATGGACCTCTGCATGTTTTCATAGTGTGAGATAACATTAAAGTCCAGTTCTTCTCTGAATAACACAAGCCTTAAATGTTTAGAACGTGTTTCTTCTGAAGCCAATTCTACTCTTTACTTTTCTCTCACCACATCAGTATTTTTAGAAAACACCAAGTCACAGGAAGGAAAATGTTATTTTTCTCCTGTGCCAGCGTAGACATAGGAACTTTAATATGCTACTCTCTACAGGGAGATGGCTGAGAAAGAGACAGATGGCCCATTTTGACAGAAATGCAAACAAAAGCTCAGCTCTTCTACCTGAGGAATTTTCAACATCTGAAAGTTAAAATATTTAAGCTACAGGACTCTTGAAAAATGAATGCAAAGTAGAAAATATTTATAGCATTAAACTTTGGTTAATGTGAGTGTGGCATTTACAAACATACAATCCAAGCATGAAATGAGGGTCACGTTGAAGGAAGATCTCATCTAACTGAAAAATGGGTGAAGAGAAAGATACATCAAGTGGGGAATATGGCGGTGAAGGCACCCAACAGACCTCTCAGTATGTCATATTCTTTTTAATCTATATCCACAAAAGGCTTATTTTCAACACTAACATTGTTTTGTTCTTGTGTTTTACAGAAAGAAAACAGTTCTTTCAGTGAAGAACTGTTTCCCTATTAGCTTAGGTTGTTGGGTTTGTTAATCCACTGACACTTAGCTGTATGGCACCATCTCATGCTTTCTCCTCAGTATCCCAAGTGCCAAAATGTCTTGTTTCAAGTGTTTCCTGTAATTTTTGGAAACACAGAAATTCAGAGGGGACAGGATGAGAAAAATAATTATGTTCTACAAGCAGGAAATAACTTGACACTTTTTTCATGCTACAGTACACAAAGTGCTGAACTCTGTTCAGTATTATCAGTCCCGAAAGAGACTTTCTTTGTTGGTTACTTTGCTGAACTGAAAACGCACCTTCAGAAGACTAAGTCATACAGGTGAGTAAATTGTACAGGATTGACAGCAAAGGAAAAGAAATTCACAGAAGAAAAATGATGGATGATCTATTCTAGCAGAATTACAAGCAAAACATTAATGTCCTCTTGAAAATGTCATTGTTTTCCCCCTCATTTTAATGAGATAATAATAAGCTTGCGAAACATGGACTTAGATAAATGGAGAGCGGGGACCAGTAATTGAAATATCAAATCACAGATTCTGCAAAAAGATCCCATTATCTGAAATGACTTTAAATTCTTTCTCATTAGCTATTAATGCCGAGTATCTGGAGAATAGCTTTCAAGAAGAATACAGGGGAATTCAGAAGACAGTGATAGCAAGTGACACTACTGTAATAAAGATCAGCTGGATAAACACAAGATCTGATTCCTTGCTGTGTAAAATGACTACAAAAGGTTAAATCTAGTACAAAATGGTTATATAGTGATTCTACAAGAAAATAACCGATGTAATGAACTAGTCAGCAGATACAGCAATAGAAATGTAGACCTATAGCATGGCTTAATAGTTGAAGAAATCAAAGCACATTGGTTAATTTGGATTGTCATTTATGGCTCTGTCATAGAGGGAAGAACTGAAATAGAGGATTATTATTTTTTTCCATTCAGATCCACTCCTAACAAAAGGGCTAAGAAATTTCATTACTCTCCAAGAAAGCAGCACTCAGAGATTGACCCCTGCACAGCACAGTCATCCTGGTTACACCTTATGGCAGACAATATTATCCCACGTTTTCTTCCCCTACTAAGCACAGTTCTGTAATTCTCACAAAAAGGATCCCTGAGCTGGCCTTCCTGCCCTCTGACTTCTCATTCAAAGGATGCCAGCAGGTACCAGACCATACTCTCAGTATGATTGTCCCATATCTTGCAGACAGAGTATTGAGGAGGTGGAAGGTGAGAGAGAATGGTGGTCCACAAGACTCAGTAGGCTGAAAATAGACTCACTTTCTGGCAAGCTTTTGATGTTATTCAAGAAGAGTTCCTGTGCCTTTTGGTATAAAGCTTTGCTTTTTGCCACATGCTTAAAGCAACTCCATGAAAATAGATAAACTTCCTGCAATTCTTCTTGAGGTCTTAACATTATTCTGGAAACAGCAATTTGATATTTTTGAATACATACAGCAGACGTGTCAAGAAAAATGGTAGATCCCTTTTATTTTATGTTAATAGAGCTTGTAATACAATCATGTCATTCCTAAAGTCTGGCTTCAGCATTTCAGTTTTCAGATAGAGAGAGGTAATATAATGCCCTTTCTATGTCCTGACCTGTAGAAATGCTACACAATTCCATGCTTGTTTAAACTTTACTGAATGGATTTACACTATATGCAATTTGCACTAGAAGCCTCTGTTATCCTGAACATTAAATGTCCTTGGCTTAAAAAAAAAAAAATTAAACTGCGTTGTTGAGGAAAAATTAAAAAAAAATTTTTTTTATTACTTGACATTAAGCAACAAATGATTCTCTGATTTTTAAAATTGTTGGAGTCTTGGAAGACAAAACCATGAAGGCTGTATTGGTTAAGTCCTTTGCCTAGGACACCAGATACATGTTAGAGATGCTGTTCCATCACAGACTTCTCCATGACCCTGGAACTACCATCTCCATCACTGTTCTATCAGGAAACTAGCACTCCCTTACTTCAGAGGAAAGCAGTGAGGACAAACTTAATAGAGGTTCTAAAATTCACATATACTCTATTAAGTGATGTCCTTTACACCAGGAAATGAATACGAGTGGTTTGCATGGATAAGCTTGTTTTATGTCTCCCAAGACTGCAGGACTACAGGAGCTCTTCCTAGAAGGGTATGTCCATAGGAAAAAAAATCAGAGGCAAAACAGCATCTGAAGTACTTGTAGCTTTAGCTTGGACCAGATAACTGCCTTTGCTCTGCAAATTAAATTTACTTTGAAAAGGTTAACTGTGATTCTCACCGTACTCTCTGGGCCTTTGCTGCTGGCATCACCTGTAAGCTACTAAGCACACCTCCACAAAGCAACTACAAATTTCTATAATGTGTGCTCAATCTTAGATCAGAATTTATCTATATTTTCATCTTTTTAACTGTGCTTTCTAATAACAATGTCTGTTTCATTAAAGTTAGAATGCTATGCTCTTAGATCTCTACAACACTGTTACATGGTTGGCCTCCCCTTCCTGAGTTAGCTGAAGGCTAGTAAAATGATAATCTAAATGAACTAATGAAGAAAGAGAAACGAATTCCTGATTTATTTATTTTTTGTTTCTAGCATTCTCCAACATCCACAGAAGAATTCCCAGAAAATTTCAGCTTCTGCCATCATTTCACTTGGGAATTTCCTTGGACTGCTCTACTCCTAAGTCTGTGAGCTGCCGAGGCATTACCTGGAGCTCCTCCACAAGAGGGCTGTCACACAAGGATAACCTATGAACTTTTGGATATTTTACAGTTAAGAAACAAAACAAAACCCCCCATCATTTTGTCTGCTTTATGCCAGCTAGTGTCCCTCAAAGGGCACCCAGCCCCAGAGCTGTAGCTAGAGATCACCTCTAGCCTGCCAGCAATAATAAGAAACGCTTTCCCATTATGAGATTAATGCACATTTTTTCTCTGTACTTACTATATGAATTTAAAATTATTTAACACAGAATGCATTTTGCAATTCATTTTCTTCTTTCCCTGTGCTTTTTTCAATCCTCTGACTGCACTTATTGAAAACATTTCTTTTTAAGCCATCCCTTTGAGAAATATTAATGCTCCCACATGTGTCTTATTCAGGACTTCCATTGACCTTGTGACTGAGAAAATCACTTTCTTTCTGTATCAAACAAAAGCAGACTTTTTAGAATAAGAGATTATCTTTTGACAACGTCAGAATATCTTGAATTCCACAAAGAAATGAATAAGGAAGCCTATATAATTTATTTTAATAGGAAGCTTGACAGAGGCTGAAATATTCATCTGTATTAAATAGAAAATATAAAACGAGTTATACACTAGAATGAATGTCTTGGGAAGAAAAGCAGCAGTCTGCCTCTCAGCTTGCTCTCACTCTCCCATCTGCTATTCTGAGCTCCTGGCAGGTGTCATCTGCATTAATTCCTCTAGCCCTAACACAACACTCGGTCCTGCAGCAGCAACTCCGCGACAAAACCTTCCCATGCTGCCATTCTGAGCTCTCCTGTGGGCCCACTGGAAGCATCCCTTTGAAGAGCTCAAGGTTGAAGCCAGAAAAAAAAAGGGCCAAAGGAAGTTGAACTAACAGCTTTCCAAAGCAGCCTTTGAACTCAGCCTATGGTCGATCAAATTGTAAACCCAGCTTTAGGGCTCCCTGTACGTCAACACAAGTGCTGTGGCTGTGTACAAGTGCTAATGTGGAACGAGCTCATCCTGCTGCCTGGGTGTGCACTGTGCTCTGACTGTTCAGATTTGTTCAGGAGGTGTTGAAGATCACGTTAGCACCACAGGCACGACGAAGGATTGGGCATCACATGCAGCCAGCTAAAAGAAATAAAGCCAGCACAGACTCCGTCTGAACAGCCTGGCTAATCCAAGAGAACTGTTACCACATGCACAGTCGTGCTCCTGATCAAATCTGTTTTGTTGGGGGCCTTGCCAGTGCACAGATCTGAATGGAAGATGATGAAGATCAGAGAAACATAAAGAGAAGATCATCGCATGTAAGAGAAATGGTTCCTCTGGATCTCCCCACCCAGGAGGTACACGGGAACAGTGTTAATTCGCAGTTCAGGTCTTTGGCATCTCTTGCAGAGAAGATAATGACAATGACAGAAAACTAAAGGAAGACATATTATATGGAAGCCTGCAGGCAGAAGCGTTGTGAGCTCAGAAACTTTTGACATCATTTTTCCCAACGTAATACCTTACACCTGGGACTCAGTGACCTTTTGGAAGAGAGCAAATACACACAGAAGCTGTCCTTAGGCACAAAGCAGTGTTAAATGCAAATACTCCATGTCTGCACTCTGCCTGAGAAGCGTAGGTTCAGTCACAACATCCACTGAATTTAGAAATTAACTATGTATTGTTTACACTATTTTCTGCCTACTATTTTCCTGGTGTATATGCAATTATTTACAAATTGTACGACTCGTGCACCTAAAGTAAATACTCATCTAAGTGCATGCATTTACATACTCAATAATGAATTCCTCGTACGAAGTACTCTTTCATTTTAAGTGCACCTGCGTGGCTATTGAACAGGGATGAAACATCTGTTCACAGCAGTAATGAGGCAAAAAAAAGTTTCCTGAATTTCCTTAGCATTCTCTGGCATCAACGTACATCAGCTTATACCTGTGGTGTGTCATTTCAGCCTAAGAAATTCAACAGATATTTAACTACCATTGATTATTTCATATACAGTTTCTAATATGAACTTCAACAAATATAATATTGGCTAATTCCTTTTCATTTAAAATGGAATGATAAATGCTTTCCTTGCTCTTAAACCTTCTTCTCAAGCAATATAACACAGACTTCCTTTCAAATTTATTCCATGGGGCTTAAAAGGCAGGGAAATCCTTTTCCTATACAGCTCCCTTCTTCATGCAGAGAATTGACATTACTGGGATTATACAGTGTGAGGATGTTTATGCTACACAGCTGTAAGTGATCTAAGCATTCTTGTGGAGCTGTGTGACAAATCAAGAGGTGCAGAAGGCAGCCTCACCGCTCACACCAAGAGCTTCCCCTGCCTCTTTGCACCAACACTAGCAAACACCTGGAGTGTGTCAGGCCAAATACAGGATCTAAACTTACAGCTTCAGCGGAGCATTCTGCATCAGCTGAGCATTAGAAATTAGAGACTTCCTTGCCAAGCAATGATGACAAATAGCAAATCGCAGTTACAAAGAACTTCTGGATGCCTGAGTCTTTGTCAGATTTAGTGCTCTAGATTTTATTACCAGCAGTGTGCTGACCTGAAAAGCAAAGCAATGTTTGTAAAGAGAGACCCACTGCCACAAAGGACGTGCCAGCGTTCAGTCACCTAAGCACCTTGTCAGGTCTGGGACAGAGAGAGCAATGCCTTCAACTTAAATACCTATCAAGAAAATCACTCTAAATTAATTCTCTCTCAAGTAGAGAATCCAGAGAGAAAAACACTGGTAGCAGCAGTGAAGCAGGACTGCATTAGGGTCAGAGATTATGCAACTATGGGGAGAAAGCACTGGTAGCTGGGGAAATGCCCTTAAAGTAAGGAAGGAAAATAAGTTTACTTTGCATTGAGTTTCTCCGTACATAACTAATGGCAAATTGCAATTAGCATTTCAAGACTCCTTAAGCAATCAGTCACATATTAATTTTCATTCCCTTCCACGCAGTCATAAGGAGGTTAGGTGACAGGTTAACAATAAATAGCTTAAAACTTTCTCAACCCTGTATGGGTTTTCTGTCTGCCTATGTACTCATCTGACAACCTGAGAAGCAGGAACAAAGCACTGGCAAGGCTGACAAATCCTGCAGATGCAGCAAAGAATCAAAGAAGGCACAAAAGAAGTCTATAATGAAAAGCCAAAGGTACGTGAAACAGAGTCAGATCAGCCCATCAAACAACATTTATAACACGCAGAAATCTGAGACAGGGCTTGCCTTGTCAGGCTGGCATTGCAAGGCCACGAGGCTTTGGGATGTGGCTGGCACCGAGGAATCTGAGCTAATGAACTCTGTAAATGTGCCTCTTATGTTTTACAGGGAAAAGGAAAGGATCGTGGCCGAACATTGTCAAATACCTGCTCCTCCCAATAATTTTAGTAGAGGCTCTCTTGCAAGATCCGCCATCAAGCATAGAAGATATTGCTACACCACAAATCCTGGTGTTATTTTCTTCTGGCTTTGAAAGGTATCTTTTTCCTTTGTTGCCTCAACAGGGGCTCAGTAGTGTAACCATTTCAAGTATCAATCTTCCCTTACACTGAATTCCAAACTAAAGTCATTTGTTACTGAAATGCTAAGGAATTAGTCTCTGCTGCCTGCCAAGGCTTTTCCCTCAATTGTACTGAGGCACCTTCTGTCGTGTGACTCATTCTTTGCTTCAGAACTGATTCCATCCCTTCGTAATAATTTATGTTTTGTATATAAGGGTATCCGCTGACCAACTGGTAGAAACATTTACTTTTGGTGCCCTATGATGCATATTTTTGAAAATAGTTTCAAATATTCAAAATCAGCAGCTAAGTTGGAAAGCAGAGCTAAATCAACCATGCTGTGTACTGCATTCTTCTTAATTAGAAAATCTTTGGATTTTATTGGAAGGCCTAAGCACTTTCTTAACTGAGAAGGAAAATGAGAAAGGATGCTTTCTTTTTTTATAATTGCAAATATCATGTAACGTTTTTCATATCTCTTTATCCTAAATTATGCTTCACTGAACATGTGTGTATAAAATTTCAAATCCTTACTCACAGACAAGTACACACACTATTTTCTCTCTCTAATTATCAAATCATTCTTGATTTGGTATTTTCTAAAGCCAAAGTCTTCTGTCTTTTCAAACAGACTCTGGAAATTATTTTCCCTCCTCTCCTATCATCTAATAACGTTTCAATCAATTTTGAACTAACTTGCCCAGTACTTTTATGGCTCATGAAATACTGTGTGCACAGCTTGGAGTTACAAGGTTCTGGAAAACAACAATGTGTGAGACAGTAAAATTGGTCACACTATATGAAGTCATCCCCCACTTTGTACCCATTGCAACTTATCTTAATCAAAGGCAATATCCTTCTACTAACGACATAATGGGCAACCAGCACCAATAAACCACTACTTTGTAAAAACTTAATTTAGAAGAATTTTAATGAGAGAAAAGAGGACATTCTAACTGATTTCCAAGCCAGTCAAACTCAAAATACCAACTTACTGCATAACTGTGATGCTTCATATTATAAATTTTCTTGACCACTGTCACCTACTCCTACTTGTTAATACAGAATTCCTGCGTCATGTAAACACTGGCAATCCAGAAACACCTTTTGGATGATGTTACAGTTAATTGCTTCTTTTCTAGTATACCTCAAATGTTTTGAAATTAAGTTTATAATTCTGAAGAAAGCATCTAGGTATCTCTGCATTTGTGTATATTATAAAATTGAATTTTAGAAATAATAGAGTGGTAGCAATGGTTCAGCAAACCACAATATAAATGATGGTGGTGGAGGTGTGGAGGGAGGTTATGGAAGAGAGCTGCACTTGGAACAGGAATAACTAACATGTAACTGCAAATAAATACAAGAAAAAAGAACAACTGCATACTCATGTTCTACAGAGAAATATCTAATCCATCATAAAGTGCATATAAATCAGCCTGCTGTGAAAAAGGCAAGCACTCTGCCTAGACGGGCAATGGATAGACCTTTTGAAGAGTGGCTCATCCTTTCCTCTCTGATTTTGCAGGAAGGCACTCCAACAATGTGTCACTGTATCTCAGCTGGGAGATGTAATTACCAGCAAAGGGACTCTACCTTCTTAAATTGCCTTTGGCTGCTCCTGAATATTTAAAGACTGCTGCTCTGTCTCAGTGCAAAGACTGAGAGAGAGAGAAAAAAGCAAAAAAAAAAAAAAGAAAAGAAAAAGCACAGTGTTAAAGTTGCCTGTTTACTTTTGGCCCTTTTTAGTTGAAGTCATTCATGAGGTAAGAGGTGATAAAACCTGATTTCCTAAAAGCTTCTTGACATTGCTTGATTACTTTTCCAGCCAGCTCCTGCGCAAAGTCAAACAGGCAACCTGAAATCAACGCATTAAATTCACCCATTTCGCTTTGCAATTGAAGTTGTGCAAGAGGCTGCAGCTGCTTAGAAATGAATGGAAGATTGGTAACCTTATGTTGGGAATGCAATGTACTGAGCCAGTTCTCGCACACTGGAGGGTCTCGTGGTGCGTGCTACGGTGGGTCTGAAATGGAACTAAATAATGGGGTAGATCTACTTGTAGCCTGCCTTTTGTATTCCCTTTTTCAGACTGTCCTTTTCAGATTCAATTCTGCACGATACCATCAGTCAAAAAAAAAAAAAAAAAAGAGAAGGAGCAGCAGTCAAGGTGTTATGTAAACTTTGGGAGGACGTTTCTGAACCAAATATTACATCCTTTTCCCTACCAGTTTTGTCCAACCTAATTATGCTATTGGATCCTACAGAGCCACAAAGCTTCTAGGTATGGAGATTCTCTTAGCTGTTACTAGGTGAAAGTAAGCTTCAAAGGTACCAAATTAAGTCATCAATATATATTTATTTAACACTGTGACAGATACCATATTTTTATTACAAGGAATTAGCACTGTTCCAGCAGCTGTGACCCACACACAGCCTATAGCCCATGGGAGCACCATAAGCCTTGTATTCACCCTACTCAGTTGAACAACCAGGCTTTGGCTCTGCAGATTGCATAGGCTCCCATTTAGCACACTGAGTGGCCTCTAATGACTCTTTATTCAACTACAAACGTTTAATTAGCAATAACAACTGAAGTAAATAATAATAATAATAAAAAAAACCAAATTAATATTTACAATCACTGATAAAACTTCCGGATTTGTTCATATATTTAATGTGTTTACATTATATTACATAAACAAAGGTGGAATTGGATGTATCTCACTGGGGATGTATCATATACAGCTTTATATACTATCATTCATCTTTTCTGGGAAACCTACAGTACCTCCTTTTCTGTGATCAACAGGAATGAAATAGAACTGCTTGCACAGGAAGAAGATTGCTATAAGTATACAGAAATAAAGCAACACCAAAACACTCCAATACATCTGCTTGATCAAAATCTCTGTGCCTATCCACCTATCTGCTGCCATTTGAAGCATCGTGAATTGGATGTGCATTAAGATCTTCTAAGCAAGGCTAAAATTAAAGGAGTTATTAAGGGAAAGAAGGGTTGTGATACACCAGAATGGCACATTACTTCTTTAATCATAAAATCAAACAAGATTCACTTTCAAGTAGAAGGTAAAGACCTTTACCTGGGTTGGTCCCAGCCCATTCTGGGGGACGTACAGTTACAGACTGTTTCTGAATTTGTAATGTGCTTCTCTCCCAGCATTTGTATTTTTTTGCTTGACTTTAATTAACTTCCTTCTATTTTCATAAACTTGGAGAGGATTTTCTCTAAGCTCTTACATCTCTAGTCTATATTAAGATATTTTAAGCTTTAAACCTCTAGTAAATTTAATGGATTTAAACCATTTTAGAAAGACAGAAAAATGCCAGCAAAATGCATCCAAGCTGAACACTTTCATACAAAATTTTTTTTGGTGCAACTTAAAACTTATTTTAAGATGGCTTGAGAACTCCTGAATGGGTTCAACCACAGCAAAAAATGTTATTTCATGTTGAGTAAAATGAAGCTGTGAAAGGATGGGGAGTACAGGGGATGGAACAGGAAGAGCTATTGCAAACTGAAGCATAAAAACATTGCAGTAAGGTCTACTTTGTGGAAAGAGCTTTATGAGCCCACTAAACTAAGAGGCTGAGCTACCAAACCGTGCTGGGAGAAATGATTATAAAGACAGTAGAGTTATAACGACAGTAATAGTTATGTGTGATTGATACAGAACAAGCACAGTCATTTAATAAAAGAGATGCTTCTGTGTGGTTTCTAGTGGACCTGATTAAACAATTCTTCTCTAAAATATCTGCATTACTCTTATTTCAAAATATGTGCCTTATCTATGGTGACAGAGCAGTTCTTTCCTACTTGCTGTTTAATCCATAAGGCACTAATCCTTAAGCATTACCTTCTCTCCTAGATACATCACTCTTTGTAGACTATGATGTGAGTAAGTCCTGCAGATAACTCTTTTAATCTGGTACTTCAAGAGGACTGGAAATATGCTCCTTTCCTGTCCCTCCTTTCTGCTTACCTCCTCATTTTTCAAGTCACAGAGATATTAAAGTGGACGGACAAACCTGAATGGTGCAAATACCAGAGGAATAGATGGCGTGGCAGATGAGTCCACCATGCCTGAACTGGAAAAGGAAAAAGATAACTGTCTTGAGGATCAATTCCACGCACGAATTTGGAGTGACATTCACCCTTCAAGCAATGGTTCCAGTCCTCTTCCTCCTTTTCAAGGATGCACTGCTCTCCTTTATTGGTATGCTAAGGCCTGATCTCTCTCTCTTACTTTGATATTAACATTGATGAAGGAACACAAGCAATGTTGAAATGGAGTTTGATCTTCCAACATTTCTGCTCTCTGAGGTCATCACAGACAATTCTTGACTTTCATCTGTGTGCCTATCATTTAGAAATGAGCCACCGGACCATGGTAATCAAAATATAGCCTTATGTAAGTATCGAATTTATCTAATTTAATTTAAACTGGTCATCTTTTAAAAAGTGCACAACTTCTTGCAAATGCATGCAGACCAGACATCCTAAATCCAGTAACCCGGTCAGTGCCGACATCAAGAAGTAAAGCCATGCACACAATATGGCTGTGTCAGAGATGCAGAATAAAGCGATGCTCTTTGTCACAGCTTGGTGTTTCTGTTTATTTGGTAAGTCTTACCTGTTATAGCAACTCATCTGAACAAAGAGTTCAGTGGTAAAAGAACCGCTTCCTGAGATGATGCTTGTTACATTCACGTGGTAGTGAGCAGAATTAATTTGCCTCTCCATAATAAGAAACAGAGTGGCAGATGATACACAGTTAAATAAGTACCGTTCTTAAATTCTGTGAGCCTACACCTGCTGTTAACGGACACATTGAGATCCCAATTTCTGGAAAAAATAATCTGTTGTTAGTCTGTGCTGATCCTCTCAGATTTCAGCCGGTATCCAAGCAGACAGAACGGGCTGACCTGCTCCTGCTGATGCTGTTAAAGCCCTGCCCTCCAGTGGTACCACGCACAGGCTTTAGGAAGACAGGAGCCACTGCTCTGAATCCATGGCAGGCTTTATGACATTCACTCGCAATTACTCAGCGAGGAAGCTGGTGCTCCAGACATAGATTTTGCAACATGTCGGTGCATCTCAGAGCAAGGTGAGCACTCACAGCTGAGAAGCCTCTAACCTCTGCAGTGACTGCTGCTCAAAAAGACAAGCTTTAGCTCTCAGCAAAGATTGTGGAAGGATGCGTAAATGAACCCCTTCTTGTACAGCCTGCCAGTTCTAACTTTCTTTCTCACAGTGCCTTTGTGCTACTTCAGCCTTTCCCTCCATCCCTCTGAAAAGGAGCAGAGACAATGTCGTTCTGGCCTTGTTTCAAGTAGATTTTTGAATGGGTCCTGAAAGTGTACTGGTGTGAAAGCAATATACTTTGCCCTCTGGATATAAAGACTTAGGGCTTTCAATCAAAAAGATTTGAAAGCTGTAATGTTGTTACTGTGTTCTCACTGTAAGATCTCATTTAGCAGACCTATATAATTTTGCTCTGAGGGACCTCTGGGCTGATTCAGCAACAAAAGAAAAACTTTGTCACTGGCCTTCTGTGCTGCCACCTAAAGTTCCCAAGTTTGGAAATACGAGCAAGATTTTAAGCACGTATCATTTTGACAGTTACTGTGTAGAGTATGCCCACTGGAAAGATGTGTAAAAGGATAATACCAAGGAGAGCCAAAGCTGGGGGGAGGTATGGCACTTCTGTTCTCCAATTCTAGCTCCAGCCCATCCACAGCCACCTCAAAACATTCCTTTTTCCCAACGACCTGAAGTCATTTAGTACAAGAATTGGGTATTGGGAACACACAAGGCTACATTGGTTCTGAGAGTGCTGCTCATCTGGAGGTCTTAACCTCCACAGCAAACAAAAGTCTTCTAAGACTTCCTAGTGGCCTATCCCCACTCTCAGGAGCAGTGTTACTGTTCTGCTTTCGCTGTTATCTGCACTGACATCTGTGATCAGATATCCAGCCTAAAGAAGCCAAAAATAGACAAATGCACTGATTTTACACTATTTTACCATTAAAAGGCATTGCTGTGAATTCCACGTAGCTCAAAGATCTCAAGCAATGGGCACAACATATATTTGCCATGCCTTGCTTTGTCTATTTCTTCATTAACTCAACTATCTTCACCTTGCAGGGAATTCTGCGTTACTGAGCACTATTTGCATTACCTTACTGCAATGGTAAGTGTCAGACCAGATACCTTCATGAGCTTCTCTCTTAACCAGGGAGATCTGCTGATCACCTGCAACAGGGCTCTCCTGCCACCATATCACCAAGCTCCAGAAAAGGCTGCTCACTAAACATCCCATCCTTTGCTACCTTCAGATACCCCTTGAGCTCAAGGCATTGCTATGGATGCTTCTCCTAATAGCAACCACTTAGAAATCCGGCAAGGAAACTTCTCTGTTTTTTCAAATCCTCTGGATGCAAACAGAAGGCAAAATAATCTTAAACTACTATCTTCTAAGCACAATTCAAAAGGGAAAAAAAAAAAAAAAAAGCAAGGAAAAAAAGAGATCTCTGCACGTGTCACTGGAAATATGATGTTATTAGAGAAGCTGACAACCTATCTCTCCGATATTGTCTGAGAAGAAAAGAGAGGAACAGAAATAGCAGAGGTCCACAGAAGGGTAAGAGAAATAACAAAGATGTTTAGCGGCCTTCCACATGACTGCACTTGTTTCATTTGGGAAATCTGAATTTAAACAGTGAGATAGTGAAATTGGTCCTTCCCAGCCTTCACAGGAAAGCAACAGTGCAACTGATGAAATTGAGAAGTAAAACCACTTGCAGCTGATAACAATTCTTCACGGAGTTCACGATTCACTCCTGATATTCAGTGACACCAGTTGAGAAGAACGAAACAAAGCAAAATTTTAAATACTAGCATATTTCCTCACTGTGTTATTCCAAATGAAAACTATTACGGATGATATTCAGGGCTAAGAAAAGTGTCCTCCAAAACCAGAAAAGTGGCAAAATTGCAAAAAGGAAGAAACAGTAAGATAACGAGAAAGATTAATGAAGACCACAATGTATCCAGACACACCTCACGCTTAGTCTCAGTGCATGCTATAGGCTATGTACGTGTCGAGAAAAATCTTTTGCTTTTTGTAAATTACATTTAAGAGTTGAACAGATACAATAAACAAACACAAAGTGCAATTGGACGTAACCAAGCTACTGGTACGCTACTTCACCCAGTAACAGACAGAGCATATGACCTATCTTTGCACACCGATCATTTTCTTACTGAGAAGGGCTGGTTGTGATTTCCAGCAGCTCGGCCAATCAGCATGCTGACATGAGAGGAACATCTGAATGACAGGTTCTTACCCAAATGGATTACCAGAATTTATGGTGATACATTGGTAACGATTCTGAAAAACAAGTGTGTAAATTACAGAGACTTCCTACAGACCTCCATTAAGGCTAGAAAATGTTCTGTAGGAAACCCAAGATTAAACTTTCAGCTGTCCGAGCGTTTGTTCACTGAGGTGAGCTTTAAACAAGAAAATTGCAATTGTCCAGTCTTCATCTCTCAGCTCATTTCTTCTCGGAGATCAAATAGTCCCGAGATTTTTCAAGAGTACGCAGTAAATAATCAATGTGCTTGCTCATTATACACCTCAACTTCATTGACTTCCAGCCCTTGCAGAAAGTGCTAACAGCTATTGTCATATTCCCCATACATGCTGCCATCTGTCAAACGTTGGCTATTGGCTAACACTGGCTTTCCAAAACTTTATTACCCAGAGGTGCTAATTATCCCTAGTGGAACTAAGCAATACAATATAAAGTTTTTTACTGTTTTTATTTGGACATTACTTCTCTTGAACAGATTTTAAGCTGTGGGCAATGCTGTTCTCTGCTGCTCTATTCTTTTCCTGAGTTCCCACTGGCCTGGTTCTTTTGTTAGCAAAGCAAAGCCAAACCACAATGATCACTGGCTAGATTATTTCATATAGCAAGCCCCAGTTTACATTTCCTAATGGGAAATGTATCTAATTAACTCTAGGTTTTCTGTGTCATGGTCTGCTACCAAACAGTTCTATTTTGCTCCACTCGCCTTTTGGAAATAATTTATAGAAATCTGTTCGCTGATGTTTTGTTGCCAAAACCAGCATTCATTTCCTCCAGCATTTAAGTCCACCTGCTTGTTGTTTTGTTCTTCCTACTTCCAAGACCCTGGCTTCTATGAGATCCTCAAGTTTCCATTACAAACCTAGGAGTAGCAAATAGAATCAGCAGACTCTTTACAGGTAAGAGAACAAGAGGCAAGCTGCTGCTGCTATGTAAGCAATTACTCTCCTTGGATAAGCTAGCACTGGACAAACATTCACATGTATATGAATGTGGTGAACATGAATGTTGCTAATGTGCTTTGTTACCATAAACACACTGTTACTCAAACCTTCATCTACGTTAATATTTAGCACTTCCAATCTTTTCTTACATCCCCAAGCACTTTCAGCATATAATTATAGTTTAAAATATTAACTCTGATGAAATTTTTTTAGAAATTTTGTAGGGTGGAACATGTGCATGAATAGAGCACGCTGGCTTACTAGGGCTCAAGGCAACATTTGAAAATTCAAAGAGAGCGAAAAAAATACAATGGAAATACAGATGAAAATTAGATTTCAATTACACAAGTAAGAAATTTGTATTTTTTTTTTTTTTTTTGTATAATTTAACAATTTAAAAAAAAAAAAAGGAGGAAAGAACATCAGATACTGATCCTTATAAGTGCAGGAATTATAACATCTATGCTATATTGAATGTTAATAGAGTAACTAAGAATGTTTTGTTTGAGGTTTTCCTGCAAATGATCACTCCTGAAGTACTCTTAAAAGTCCCTATAGATACCTGCAGGCAGCATCTACGTGCACAAGATGATACAGCAGCATCCCACCTTCCATTCTGTTTATGTGTCTAAAAGCAAAATTCAAAAGCGGAGCAGTTTATCAAAGAGAATTTAGAAACGTAGTTTGAAAATCCGTTCTTCCTAGCAACAGAAGTGAGATCCTAAGTTTATTACTGAGATCCACAGCCACCTGCCAGGTTTCCAATAGTCCACATGAGTCAAAAATGTAAAGCAAGCTAGTTTTTAGAACTACCAGAATAGAAAGGAAGGACCAAATAGAAACCATAGAGTCTCTGCATACATTTCTGTTTCTCTTGAGGGAGTAGGACAGATCTGGTAGAAAACACAGAAGGGTGACTAGAGATATCAACAATGATAAACTGTTTCTGACTATACGATGATGACATCAGTGTTCTGCCAGCAAAACATTTAAGTGAGGCAGGAGATGATAAAGGGCTACAAAATCAGTTATGGCATAGCAACTAACTTGTCATTGATCACTGCCTCTTCCTTCATCATTCTAGAGGTATTAATGTAAAGCAAACTCTAACGAAGTGTTGCTATGCATACAAAAATTTTAATTCATCACACTGAATACCTGCATTCACAAAGCACTGAACGTGCCACTTAGACAAGTCATCTGCTCCCTGATCTTTTTTCTTTGCATCATCTTCAAGATATAATTTGGCTATACATTGACTAAGTAGGCTCACTGAACTTCTGGATAAAGACACTAGATATTATGGGATTCTATGTGTTCTCCCACCTGTGTTTCTGTAAACATAACATGTCTAAGAATATTCTGCTCACTCAGATCAATACAGCCTGCAAAGTTTTCAGAATTAAATAAATCAAAGTAACATGAAGCACAACAAACTAAAGATGGCCCTTAGGAGAACCTTGGAAAAGTTGGACTCACTCAATCCCAAATTATCGTTAGTTTAAAGGAAATATTTTGCTCAAATTCAACGCTATCATGTTACACTTGTTCTCTCACCTTTGTTTAAAGAAGTACCTGACAATTTGTTTCCTGACTACCCTTCTGTAATCTCAGCCATGCTGGGCAGCTGTCACGTGGTTAAGTGGAGGACAATTACACAGACAGCCGTAATAAATAAATCTATTGTGATCTTGTCTGAAAAATTCCAGAAGGATGAGTGAGAGGACTGAAGATCATCGGTACATCAATAATTTCAAATCAGTGGGATTTATATAGCTAATTCTCTGTATACTTTCATAAAAAAAATCCTACTGCATTCAATAATCCTTTTCTTGTATGTTTATTCTATAGGAGCCCAGTGATGTCACCACCACAGTCAGTGAAGCTCTCCACTCCAACTGATGCACCGTTTGCTAAAAAACAAAGCAATCTGCCTCAGCGAACAGGGAGTAAGTCTTCTGCAAAGGATTTCTGATAGCAGGTACTCTAGTGTCCAAAGCTGAACCTCTCACCTTCTGGCACAGCCAGTTCTTGACAGCAGATTTCCTAACAGATGCCAAGCTATTCCTATCAGTTTAACCCCAACAGGACATTCTTGTTGACCATATTAATCTTACTTGATGAGATGCTGAAGGTTCAGTAGGAAATACCAATTAAGCATCTTTTCTTTGAAGGACTAATCTGCTGAAACTAAAGCTACCTGCAAGAATTGGGCTATTTATAGGTAAATAAGTCTTGCAAAGAAACAAACAAAAAACTTGAAAACATTTTCTGAAAATGCCACAGAAGCTTCCCAAACCTTAATCAGAGTCCTCAACCACTCAGCTCAGCTTTGCTTTTGTGCCGGACAGCTGAAACTCACTGTTTTTCACAGTTTGACCCTAATACATGGGGAAAGGAAAACTGCAACTACAGATTGCATAATTACAAAAGACAAGCTGGGGCTCTTGAATGGGGAAAAAGTCCTCTGCTGTGCAGAAGGTGAAGGAAAATTATTGGTCTCACCTGGAGTTCTGTGATCTTTTGCCATCTACTCTAAGACCTATTTAGAAATGTAGTTTCACTGCAGTTTGAGATTTAAAGGCTGACTTCCCACATAACCTTAGTTTACGGCTTGGCGTGTTTTCATCTTGCTTTGAGCAGGGTGAAGGAAGATCATTCCAATTTCTTACCACCTAAAGTGTCCTATTATCAGATTAAATGCAAAATAGAAGCAGCAGCACTTGGCTGTATGCTGACTTGACTTACACTTTGTGAAAACTCAGAAATCAAATGAATGTGCAGGGACATGTTAAGAAACAAAAAACATCAAGGAAATTACTTGCAATCCCCATTTTCTGAACTCTGCATTTTCAGCTGCTAATGGACATCTAACTTCAAAATTGATGTGAGGAAGAGTAGCAGATATTTGAAGGGATTGCTTCCAAAAAAGAAAATTCCACAGAGGTTATACAGATACAGTGAAAGAATTAAGGAGAAGAAATTCAGTCATGGAGAATAACTTGACATAGCTGCTTAACTGATTCCATTAAAACTACCGCAGTATGCAGCTGAAGCTCAACTCCATTGCTCACTATAGCATCTAATTGCAGCTAACCTGAGTGAAAACACTAATACATTCTTAAGGGCTGGGGGACAAACAAACTAAATCCAAATCCAGAAGATATTTCTCACATGGTGAAGGCTGTCAAGAGTTAACACCAGCTAAATTCTAAGGCTCAGATCCCAAATAGTAATACATGCTAGGCAAAGGATGTGGACCAAACCTTTAACAAGAACATCCAGTAAAGCTGTACAAATGCATTTTGTATCCACCACTTAACTCATTCTTGAACGTTCCGCTCCTCCTAACTCCCAGGCAAAGTAAAACATGCCAAGCCTACTCTCAGAATGCCTTGTGTCTGCTGTCCAGAAGGCTAGCAACTACTGGACCGTGTTTTATGTAACTTCCCAAAGCTTGTTACACCATAGGTGATTCCAAATTATTTTCTGTTGGCCCAGTAACAAACAAATCCTAGCTGCTGATATCAGCATGGAGTTCCAGGAGGATGACAGAGCCCGTGGGCTGAAAGATTTAAGGAATGCCATGGCAGGGTCTATTGTACTCTTAGCCAACCTGGTTTCCACAGGCAGCCTATACTCTGTCTCACACAAGAATGCATGCTCAGGCTCCTCAAGAATTAGGCAACCGACGTATAAGGAACTACTTCACATTCAGCAAGCTGAGCACAAAGTGACCTTCAACTCCTCTTCCCAGGCTCCTACCTCTGGCTCTATCTCTCAGGGCTCTATTTCTAGCCCCAGATTCCCTCTTTTAAGGCTGCCCCTACCTCACTTTCCCTCAGGAGGTGGAATAAATGGTCTAATCCTTTCTGTTCTTCATACCCAATCTGCCCAATCTTGAATTTGCACTGTATTACTTACTGGGGAACCGCATGCTACACAAGGAATTACCAGTTTGCCAGAACTCATGCTCATTCTCCTGTTTTTAGGATTTACTCAGACTTGTATAACGGAGGGGAAAAGGTCTGAAGAACCTCTTACTTCCCTACCATGCATCAAACGATGGACTCAGGGCAAGTTCTATTCTTTTCCTCTCTGCCTTTCCTGATACATATGTAAACAATGGCCTGCTATATGAAAAGTTCCTTACTCCTTGCTCTAGGTACTGCATAATTCCAGACTGAGTCACAAGGCAGGTGCACAAAGCACAGGTATTAAATAGCTCCAGGAGTAACAGGGGAGGATCAGTAACACAGAGTGTAGACTGGAGCAGCTGCACTTGCTGTTTCCTGAACAAAACGACTTCCCATCAACATGAGCACAGGCCAGATGGACACTGCACGAGGCACAAAACAGCACAGCAGCTGCAGGAGGGCAGCTGTGTCACAGAGGATTTGAGAAGTATTCACATACACTTTGTCCCACACTAACTCAAGGCAAAAGGAAACATAATTCACTTCACAAGAGAACTGCAGAACACTCCTGAAATGACCATCTAATTCCCTACAGGAGTTGTGTTGTGTGAATGCAGGGGAAAAGTGAGACTGAAGTAATGCCCCTGCATTGCTATTCTCTAACAGCCCATAAAGAGGTTCTGAATCCAAAATTAGATGCGGAGATGTGGCTGGCCTGCTAATTAGTGGCTGCTTTGCACTCTATGGACTCAGAATTATCAAGATGATTACAGAAAGACATTACTGAGCCCAGAGATGAAGACTCCTTTTTTCTCCAGTGGGCAGGATTGCTTCCTGCTTCTACATTGCAACCAGCACAAACCTGATGGCTGGCTTTTAAAAAGCTACTGAATAACTGTAAGAACAAAACAAAAGTTAAAAAAATATATATCTATCTAAAGCTGGCATGAAATTAAACCAGTCAATGTAAAGCTGCTATGACATTATAATTTGTGTTGTAGAGATCTGTTCACCAGAAATTTCAGCTGCAGTGAACAAGAGCCTCTAGGCTTATGCATACAAAGCAGTTGTTGTGTCACCTGTTAAGCTGGTTGTATTAGACTCATGAGGAAGAACTGAAACTCATCCTTTGCCAGCTTTAAGCTGGAAGCCAAGGATAATGCTCTTTTTTTTTTCCCCTACTTTTATTTTGTTTCCCCCAAACACCTAAGAGCACATTAAGAACACAAGGAAACAACCTCGTGAGCTGCATCCGAGAGCGATTCACATGACAGCCTGCTGTGCAAAAGCATCTTAAAGAGGGAAAGAAGGATGTGACATAGCAAATGCAACTCCAAGAATAGCATCTTGAAACAAAATACATAAAAAAGAACAATTAGAAGAGTCTACTGTAGTGCTTTTTGTTTCAGGGAATGAGTTTGTATTTAAAATGATATGTTGGCTCTCTTGGCCACAGACAGTGTAGGGGAACAGACCTTCGTTTCTAGAAAACAGCAACAAAAACAAAGAAAATAATCATTCCAGTGTTATTTTTGCTGGCTGAGCACACTAACTGAAAACCATCCCACCACAAAATACTCATGGATCCACAGGATCACAAGTCTGTGGTGCACAGCCTTCTATTTGTCCAATGAGTTGGGGCTAGCAAGGGAGAAGAAGCCAGTATCATAATCTCACTGTAGAACTCTTTGCTTGTTACCTTTGCTTGAAAGGGAAAGACCAACGTGCTCTAACCTTCAAATTAAAAGGACTGGGGCACAGTGCACCTCAAAACATGCTGACAAAGGCATGTTTCTCAGTCCTGCAGGAAAACATGGCTACAGATTTGAGTGGGCTTAAAGTATAAGCCAGCAGAGCCTGGCTGGGAGTATAAGACAATTATGGGACCTAAGAGGTCGGATGAGAACTGTTGCACTTCCATAAGTAGCACAGCAAGCTGTGGGCAATCCTGGAATGCACTGAGGATAACTTCCTGAGTCAAGTAATAGACTGTCCCACCATGGGGATGCAATACTGGACCTGTTGGTCACCAATGCAAATGAGACAATTGGCAACATCAGGATTGGAGGCTGCCTAGTCTGTAGTGACCATGTTATGGTTGAGTTCATGCTCTGGGTGGATATGAGACAGGCAAAGAGAAAAACTTTGAAGAAGCTAAAGTTTAGGAAAGCTAACTTCCAGCTCTTCAGGGAGCAAGTCAACAAAACACCCTGGGAAATTGTCCTCATGGGCAATGGTGCAGAGCAGAGCTGGCAGATCTTTATGGAGGCTTTTTAAGGGAACTATCAATCCGTCAGTCTCACCACAGTCCTGGGGAAGATCATGGAGCAGATCCTCCTGGAAGCTATGTGAAGGTACATAGAAGGCAGAGAGGTGATACAGGAGAACCAGCGTAGCTTCACCAAGGGTAAATCCTGTTTGATCAACCCAGTGGCCTTCTATGATAGTGTCACTGCATCAATTGACAAGGGAAGAGCCACTGATGTCATCTACCTTGACTTCAGAAAGGCCTTTGACACAGTACCCCACAACATCCTTCTCTCCAAATTGGAAAGATATGGATTTGATGGGTGGAATGTTCAATGGACAAAGAAAAAAAAATGGCTGCAGATGTGAAGTCCTCATGATAGGAGAAACACAGACCTGCTGGAGTGCATTTAGAGAAGGGCCACAAAAATTCTCCAAGGAATGGAACACCTCTCCTGCAAGGACAGGCTAAGAGAGCTGGGGCTGTTCAGCCTGGAGAAGAGAAGGCTGCAAGGTGACCTGATAGCAGCCTTTCAGTATCTAAAGGGGAGCTACAGGAAAGGTGAGGACAGACTCTTTAGCACGGTCTGTTGTGATAGGACATGGGGAAATGGTTTCAAACCTAAAGAAGGTAGATGTAGGTTAGGTATAAGGAAAAATGTCTTTTACAGTGAGGGTGGTGAGGCAGTGGAACAGCTTGCCCAGTGATGCGGTTCATGCCCCATCCCTGCAGACTCTGAAAATCAGGCTGGATCAGGCCCTGGGCAACCTATCTAGCTGTTGGTGCTGCTGTTCATTGCAAGGGAGTTGGATTAGATGTCCTTCAGAGGTCCTTTCCAACTCTAAGGATTCTGTGATTCTATGATTATAACTATTCTGTCATATCAGCTGTGAAACAGTGGGTCACCTCCACTGTTGCAGACAGTGTAACATGCAGGCTCTTGTTGATCGTTGGTGAGAATGCACTGCTAGTGGTGTGACTATGTTGAAAAAGTGTTTTGTAGCTGAGAATTTGTTCTGTTATTGTGTTCTATGTATCTGTTGTAGTTTCCATGGAAATAAATATGATTCATTACTTCTGGAGCGCCCTATGTAGAGCTTAAACCAAGATACCCCATAAAAAACATTCTCTTGGAACACAAAACCCCCAAATCCAACATTTAGACTTCTGAAGTTTTCTGAAAGCTCAGCACATCAGAATAATTGATTCAGAATTATTAACTCACGCAACAGTTCCATCAGTTCCAACATGGAAAAAGTGATGTATCACATTGAAAAAATAAGTACGCTTTTCATCACAGGTACACTTGAGAATTCTTCATACTGCAAAGATCCCTCTTAGTTCAAGCACTCTTCTTTCAGACAATACTCGCTGATCAATACAAATCACTGTGCTGGCTGTCTTACTATGAGATATCATCAGTCACAAGCCAGTTATTTAAACTACACTAAGGATTATCTATTAAATAATTGAAAATGACAAACAATTCAGAGTGGGAGAAATCAACAACATAATGAAAATGTGCATCAAAAAACTGCTGTGTCTGCCATACAGTATTTCACAACTGTCTAAATGCACTTTACATCATTATAGAGACAGTCAAATCTCCTTCATATGCATAGAATGGCTCAGGTTGGAAGAGACCATAAAGATCATCTAATTCCAAAATCCCTGCCGTGGGCATGATTGCCAGCCTCTAGATCAGGCTGTCCAGCATTCCATCCAGCCTGGCCTTGTACACGTCTAGAGAAGGGGCGTTCACAACCTCTCTGGGCAGCCTGTTCTAGTGCCTCGCCACCCTCTTATTAAAAAATTCTTCACTGCTGGCTTATGGCCAGCTTTTTACCCATCAGAACCCACATCTGGGATTGCCTTGACCCAAGTGCAACACCTTTCACTTGGCCTTGTTAAACCTCATTAGATTGTCACGGACCCACTTTTCAAGCATGTCTGCATCCCTCTGCATGGTGTTCCTCCCTTCTTTTTTGTCAACTGCACCACTCCATCTTGGTGCCAGCAGCAAACTTGCTGAGGGTACACTCAATCCCATCATCTGTGTCATTGATAAAGATGCTGAAGAGCACTAGTCCCAAGGCAGATCCCTGGGGAACATCACTCATGATTGCTTTCTACCTGGACATAGAGCCATTGACTACAACCCTCTGGCTATGACCATCCAACCAATTCTTTATACACCAAATAGTCCAGCCTCCAAATCCACATCTCTCCAATTTAGAGATGAGGATGTGGTGTGGGATTATGTGGTGTCAAAGTTCTTGCAAAGTCCAGGCAGAAGACATGAGTTGCCCTTCATTTGTCTACTGATGCCATCACTCCCACACAGAAGGCCAACGCATAAGTCCGACATGATCTGTCCTTGGTAAAGCTGTGCTGGCTGTCTCAGGTCACCTCTACATCTCGTATGTGCCTTAACATCTCTCCCAGGAGGATCTGTTCCATGATCATCCTGGGCACAGGTGTGAGGGTCAGCAGCCTGTAGCTCCCAGGTCTTCCTTTCTCCCCATCTTGAATATGGAAGTGAATTTACTTTTTTCAAGCGCTGGGACTTCGCCTGGCAGACACAAATTTTCAAATCTGATAAAGAGTGGCTTGGCAACTGCATCAGCCAGCTTCTTCAGAACTCTGAGATGCATATCATCCAGCCCCACATTCGGCCTCATGAGGTGGTCTCAGACATGCTCCACTTTTACGGTGGGACTGATTTGCTCCTTCTTAGAAGTTCAAAGACACAAGAGGCATGAGAAGCCTGAATAACCATGAAGACACAAGCAATTAAGTACCTCAGCCTTCTCCATGTCTGAGGAGGCCAGCTATCCCTTTTCATTTATCAGAGGGATAAATGAATATAAATTCCTTTGCCTCCTGCTCAACATATCTAGGGAACCCCTTGTGGTTTTTTTTCTACAACCCTCACCAAGTTCAATCCATCTGTGCCTTGGCTTTCCTGACTCCATCCCTGCCTATCTGGACAGCATCCCTATATTATTCCCAGGCCATCTTATACTGCTTATACTCATAGCAAAAACGTGCATTTTCATTCAAACAAGAACATTGAAATGCTTTTTTTTTTTTTCATTTAAATCAAAATGAAAAGTGGTTTGGAATATTTGGCTTTGCAATATCCACGTTTCACTTGAACCTTACTTTATGCTCTGATAAGCTGTGGCACCTTACCCGATTTCTTTGCATTAAACAATAAGTCTAATAGAAACACTGTTGTCTCTTTAAATACTGTTGTAATAAAGGACTTCAGAAGTTCTGACACAAAGCTTGTGCCACACCTCAATATACAAGATATTCAACTGGACACCCTTAACATAAGCATTCCAGGTATCTTGCCTAGGAAAAGATGAGCTGCACTACATAAACACACTCCAGTGATATTACAACTAAGAGAACAGATGTGTAGGTCCACATTTCAGACAGCTAATGCCTGATGAAAATGCAGTAGCTAACACATCTCTTGACTTGGCCCCATTTATGCTCTCCTCTTTTGATTTGGTAATGTTTTGGAAAGGTCTGACACTGCATAGGTGATTCTGATGAGCTAGCAACAGATAATAAGATTCCTTCCTCCCCTGAAAGGAGGGAAAAAGTTAGGCTTTTACTCCCATGGAGGTGCCCGCTGCTGGAAATGTGAAGGAATGATTCCAGCAAGCAAGCAAAGCAAAATGTAGAGTCAGTATGAGCCTAAGAGAGAGTTTGCCATTAAGCTATTTCCATTGTGCTCTTAGCACTCATTTTTAGATCTAAAATTAGATTTTAGTCTCCTGAGAAATTTGACATTATCTCAAATACTTCGGAGGGTTGTGCAGCTGACCGATGGCTCGTACAGCAGAATATCATTTCATTTTTTACATGCTCTAGTCGTTGCTATGATCATTAAGATAACAAAACTTAAATTCAAGGAGAGTGTTTGCCATGCAGAAATATCTCATCCCCTGCAGATTGTCTTGAATTAAGTTTGGACACAAACGACAAACTGATGGACAGCTTGTACACAGATTTCACTTGCCTTTAACTGACCTACGTAGGGGTGACTTCTCCTCCGTGTTGACAGTGCCCAAGAAACATTCCACTGGCTTTGGCAGGCATAATGCCATAGCAGGAGTACTAGGAAACATCAGGTGATTCCTCATTTTGTTTCTGTTAACTTACAATTTTTCCTACAGAAAATTAATAAGCAATCACACTGAGGAAACAATTGGAATGGAATGAGAGGTAACTGCAGTGCTCCAAATGATTGTTTATATCATCTTCAAAATGAGAATTAAAACTCTTTCATCACCAACTGCAGGCAATTCACATTCTCAAATCATTGAAATCAAGAGGATAAACTATCTTCCTAAAATATTACATTATTCTCTTTTTAATTTTGAATCAAATAGCACAGTAGAGCTATCAAGAACACCAAAGAAGTACTAGCAACTACTGCAGGCCAGTGGCAAACAGCTAGTCAGTTCCATATCATTAAAATTGCATTGCTCAAGGAGGATATATCCTGCAGTCAAGTTGAATAATTAGCTTGAGAAGCATGACAATATTCAAATAATCACATTCAAACGATATCTGGACTTCAGACACCTCACAGAAAGGAAAATTTGTACCATTGTGTTGTTTCCCACAGGAGAAACTGTCTCAAATGAATCATTTCATCTGCAGAAATAAAAGCTGATGCAATTGCAGTGACACTATTTTTTTTAGCACATTTCTGCCTCCAAAGTGAAAACAAATCTTACAGCCTCGTACATATTCCTCCAAATGGACACAAAGCTCCTCTCCTGTACAGACATTAACTTACCTCTCTGAGTACCTGTTTTACAATTGAATTTTTGCTTCGTCTGTTTAGATGGAAAGCAATTTGAGCAGCAGTACATTTCCACTGCCTGGTACAATCACAACTGCCGCGCTGTGTGAAATCACAGAACACAATAGCCCTGTCTCACCTCTGACATCGGCCAGCAGCGAAAACCCAAGGAAAAATGTGAGAAAATTGCATATACTGAGCTACTGTTACCTGGTCCCAGTAATCTGCAGCTTGGGGACTTCCTAAACTGTAGATATAGGAAGTGCATCTCACTGTGCACCTGCACACACTCTCCACAAAGACCTGCCACCTGCACTTACTCTCCATGAACGTTTTACTCTTTTTGTATTATTTTTTAGTCCCGTGGACTTGAACTGTGTACCACTAATATGACATGTCCAAATACATTTTATTTTGTATTGAACCATCTGACCGATGGCTTTACCAGGTTGCCGTGCTGCTTTAATTCCAAGCATTACTGAAAAGCCACATTCTCATTTTTTTTTTTCTCCCCCATCATGATTTTGTATACCACTGTCACCTCTCCTCTACTTATTTTTTTTCCCAGAGTGACAAGCCAGTCAATTATCTTCTCACCGACCCCTTACAGAAGCCATCCCCTATCCTCAGCCTTTTCTACACCTTTCCTATTTCTATCCTAAGATCAATTTTGACCCTATGAATCACCAACAGCGACTAAAACGTCCCACAGTAACTGAGCGGAATCTAGTAGTGACAGCAAAATGATGTCTCCTTTTATTCCTTATGAATTCTATTTTATCTCATCTTTGGTCCTCCCAAAGGCCCCCTCCTTTGACCAAGTCCTACCTTTCAAGTAAACAAGAAAAAAAAAAGGGATAACAAAGATAAAAGAAAATGGCTTATTCGCTGCGGACAGACGATTAGAGGAAAACTGTATGTCCTGGTGATATACTTTCTGGCCTCAGGCTGGCACAGTTTCCTAACTGAATTATGACTAGTCACATTCAGTGCCATACCTGTCTTCTCCCTCCTTTCAGTAATTTCTCACCTGCTTGCTGTTATAATATCTGTTACCAGAAATGCACTTGGTACCTCTACAAAATAGAAAATGCTGACTATTCATGTTTCATGACTTTGACGTGGAAAATACTGTTAACAATTCCCTTTCCCTTACTCTCCTTGTCTTTTAGATTAGGACAGCTGACTGGAACAGGCCAAAGGGATATTCCATACCACGTTACATCACGTGGCAGGAGTTTTGAAGGGGATAGGAGTTCATCTTGCTCTCTTCCACCGCTCGGGGGCATCAGTCAGGGAGTGGTGAGCAATTGCTTGTGCATCACTTGCTATACATGTTCAAATATGTATATAGTCATAAATATTATCCTTTTCCTTTTCTCTATCTTAGTGTATAGTTTTATCTCAACCCTCAAATTCTACTTTGTTTTTTTTCTCCTCAATTCTCTCTCCCATCTCAATGAGAATGGGAAGAGTAAGTGAACGACTTGTGTGGTGCTGAAACACCTGTCAGGTTAAACCACAATACTCTACAAATTTGCTCCTTTTTAGAGCACACGGAAGTGTTATAATAGGGACTGAACTTTGTTTCCAGCATTCAAGTAATGGGATGAGAAAGAGAACATCTAACCATGTTCTATACTTCAGCACCACTCAAAGCAAACTATTTCATGGACGCTTCTTACTTCTACAGTAAAAATGACAACTCCAATAAGGAGGTAATCTACATTTTTTCCATCTGAACTAGTTCACCCATATCTATTCTTGCCTTTATTTAACTGTTCAGCTCCTTGTGCTTGAAGCAGTTGCAAGCACTGAGTCTGTTCCATTCCAAAACCCAGGTGAGATCTACCTTGTGATCACATCATGGAGCACAAGTTGTTACCAGGCATAGTTAAAACTTCTGCTAAAAGCTCACTTGTGTTCACTGCCTCTCTACCAGCAGTGCACACATTTGAAAATAAGACGTACAAAGACTGTGGCTGAAAAGGAGTAGATCTATTCTTCACAGCACGTCTAAGCTGGCAGAAAGTAAATTAATGTTTTGATTTAATGAGGTTGCACTTTCATTCAACACATGTACATCTGACTCTGGCTAGCATCTAGTTTAAAATGAATTTCCACTTCTTTTTCATTTCACTAGGCAGGCACAAGTTTAAGGAAAATGAATCCAAAATGATGACTTGCAAATTAGAGAAGGTAAAGGTGATTAAGATAAGCAGGAAGTGAAAAGAAACATGGAATCATAGCACAGTAGAGCAGTGAAATAACTCCTACTAGTAATGTAACTCAGGCATGATTTTAAAACAGACAGAAACTCCTGAGGCAGCAGCAAATAAATCAAAGAGGATACAAGTTCAAAAGCTAACTCTGTATACATGATTCAAAGACTGCATGCTGTCAAGTATCAAGAGTATGCAGTATTTTTGCGATAATCTGGCCAAAGGGTTAATGTAATAAATGGTGACAAGCTCACACAGCCAAAACGATGAGAAATATAGACTCAGCTTTGGCCTTAGATGCATGCCTGCAACTCTCATTAATGTCAGGCAGAACTACATGCATGCGCCTACTGTCAGCATCTGGCATTATCAGAAAATCTTCTGAATGCATTTCCTTCTTTACTGTTTGCAGTCTTCCACTCCAGCATGTGTAACAGCAACCTCCCTAAGCAACCCAGGAAGCTATCATCTTCATTTATTTATACAATTATATTTGGCTACGCCTATTAGCATGGAAAGGAGGTTGGTATCCTGAAGCTCTGTGTAATTTGTACTTTACTGTAATGGCACCTTAAGGGTACTCGAGAGCTATACACATACACACAACAAATGTATTTGGACATAAATCCACTGCACAATCAACACCTAGTATCTGTGTCAAGTGACAATGGCACATGGATGCATCACGTCATGTGGCAGGTGGGCAGCCACCATATGGCAGATATCTATCTGCTTCTGCGAAGGAAACATGCCAAAGGCTTGTGTAGCTTAGCAGTGGGAACTTTCTAACACTAGTTGATACTGAGGCGAGTCAGACACCTGCTTCACTTTTAAAACTAGCTCAGACAGATAACAGATCTTCCAAGCAAAAATGAGTTCTTTGCCACAACTGTTGATGAAGATGCAAGAAATAAAGTTGTTGAAAGATTCCAGCTTCTCCACAGTTTTCCTTGGGGTACTTTAGAGGCACCACAACTATCTACAATTCCTTTTCTGTAGGGCCACACTGGCATAGCAGAAGGGAAACAACCTTTACACCTCCTGTCAAGATGTACCTCAGCACTGAGAGGAACAGAATGTGACCATTTTACCTCAGTTTATAAAACCGTGCTGATGGAAGAGATGATAATGTACAGGATAGTACTTCCCTATCAGTATAATAAACTTGCCAAAGTGCAAATTGGCAAGGGCTTATGATGCTTAATGAAGCCAGAGCATGAATGGGATTACTAATAAAGACTAATAATAATAATAATGAGACATTTGACAACCAGCTGACTGTGCCAGCGGGTGAGGTACCTTGCTGTCTCTTTTCAACGTTTCTAATGTTCACAGATCTCATCTGCTCAGTTGGATATTACACCACACTAGGCATAGTAAGTGACACAGACCTGACTTAAAATAAAAAAGGACAGTGAAAAATCTGCTTAAATAACTCAAGTTTTCCCCAATGTATTTATGTTGCTTATTTTTTTCTTAAGTTGAACTTGTTTCATACAGTGTTGTTTGCTGATTAGAAACAACTTTTATCATAACCAAACGTCTACATGGCTACTCAACCAAATGATGCTTTGGTTATCCTGGTTTCAGCAGAGACAGCATTAATAGCACATCAGTATTTTGACTGCTGCTGAGCGATGGGTGCATTCCTGGGATTGGTCTAGGCTATTTGGTGAGGAATTGTAGTTATGTTTGGATTTGCTTTTTTTATTTTATTTTCTCTTTCCCTTTTCTATCTTAGTAAATAGCTTTTTAACTCAACTCCACAAGTTCTGTTTTGTTTCCAAATCTCTCCCTCATCCCACTGTGTGTGAAGAGTGAGCGACCAACTGCATGGAGCTGCCTTCTGGGTTTAACCACAAGAAGGTGAATTACTTTAAAGAGGGATTCCTCATGGTTTGAGTTTGATACTTGCTACTTAAAATCATTTAGTAGAAGGGCTTCTAATCATCCAGAGGCTGAAATAATGATGTAAAAAAAGGAATCTAATTTAATTCTCAGAAATACACCAAAGTTCTTGAATAGGTCTTGCCTTTAAGCATAGAACAGGAAGGGAACTTTTCATAACAAACTGCTAAGAGAATTATTTCTAACAGGAAAGTTTGGGATTAAGCTAAGTAATAAATATAAAATGAAGCTAGAACTGCAGGAGAGGAAATGAAACACTTGCAAATACAGTAGAAGAGAATTATGTGCCTAAAGAAGCAAATATACATTATAGATTTGTTAAAGACTTTGATCTGTCTGTAGAAAAACAACTCTGCAATAGGTTATACAAGCCAAGAATGTTCTGTCCAAACAAGTTTGAATTTTCATAGATCAAAGTGTTGTAACATCTCCAAAAGACACCACCGTATTCATTCAATCTGACCTCCTGCCTAAAACCAGTCAATTTCTCCAGCTCACGTGTGCATCAGAACCACAACTTGCTGTTAAAAAAAAGCCCCTCTAGGGAGAAATCCATGCCTGGTTGACCCATCACATTACGTATTCTCAGTGATAAAAAGGTGCATCCTACTCCTAAACCCATTTGTCTGGATTTAGCTTCCAGACTTCTCATCACCATTTGGCATTACCTGACAAATCCATTAAGAGAAATCACCCCCTGTGTGGAGAAGTGATGCCTATGTGCAGGTAGCGATTGAATTATTTTCAATGTCCACCTGCATCAACTACATTGTTTGAACTTTCCAGCTCTCTGCTCACTCCAGTAGACCCTTCCAAAGTTCAGATGTTCATATTTCACTGCCAGCATCAGAAACATTTTCAAGAAAATGATAGCATCTTGCTCTTTCTATATGCTAGTTGTAGTGTTCAAGAATCTCAACTGCTCAGTTAGATATTACAGTATATTAAACTTAAGATCACTTAGCACCCCATTATCTCTTTCAGTAATTTCCAAACAGCCTCAAATTAAAAAATAAAAAAAACACCCTTTTTTTTTTCACCCAGATACATGACTTCAGAAATAATCTTAGATAATGAACTGCATTCCTGTTCAAACATGCTTAGCCAGTTAACACAGTATCAGATGAGTAAGGAACTGGTAATGAGATGCCTCATTTGCCAACCAAACTCTAGTAGCCAGACTGTAAACACAATCTGAAATCTCAAAAGGAAGACCTGAAATCCCTGACCTCTTGACATAGGCTGCTTTCACCATATGGCAGCACCCCAGAAGCCTGGTTCAAGTGCCTCCAAACTCTTTGATCCAGAGCCCTCTGAAAATGTTTTGTTGTGTCAAAGTATTACACCTTGGTCAGTGCTTTCCAGTGCAAACTCCAAGTACCAGGAAAGTCAGTAGGAAGGTACAGGGCAGAACACTGGATTCCAGTGACAACTTCCACATTTACTTCTGGGTTTCCTAGATAGATGTGCCAGGACAGCATGGTCTGGAAGACAAGATTGCTCCTCTCTTCTCATCCATGCTTCCTAGACTTCACATCTCGTCAGTTCCTCCTCTATTGCCAACCACATGTTCTTTGGGACATGACATTTGAGATCTATGCATTGCTCAGCAAGTAAACATCTGAACCTTTCCAACACAAACCATGATACTGCATTCACTTTTGCTTGAAAAAAACATCCTTTCGCATGTATTACCTCTTTGCTGCATTCCTTAATCTATCAATCAGCGACAGCACCCATATACCATTCATTGGCTCTGTCTGCTGAGATGAAAACTTGCAAATACTGGTCTGATTCTTAGGATCTAATATTAGTCAGTCATTACAAACTCTACAGGATGCCTTGGATCATGAAGAGTTATTCCTTGCTTTTATATTAAAAATGGGTTTAGTATACTTTTCCAAACAAACCTACCTCTACCACCAGAAAAAGAACCAAACCCAACAAAACAACAAAAAAATCCACCAACCAGCCAACCCCACTTCATTTTGAGAAACTAAAACCTTTGTTTATCTCTGTACCATCACTGTTACACTGAGAAAACAAACACACAATCCACTGTAAATATACAGCATGTAGTAGGTATGGCTAATTTTTACGATGGCAATTCTCATAAACTCCGAGTAGACTTTATGCCTTTCCCTTCCCTCCAAGAATGCTAACAAATATGCATATCCATTCAAACATAATGATTGGGAATGACCACCATAAAGAAATACAGGTTACGTGTGCTTATAAGCTGAGCTGGCACTTCTCTATTGCTCTTCTCATTTCACTGGTGCAACGCTGCGATTGTTATAAGCCTTTTCTTTTAAAATTGACTAAACACTCAAGAAGTATTTTGTGACTGACTATGACAAATGTTCTCAGATGATAAACAATGCAGTGATTTCTGAAGAATCCGCTTTTGGATTGTTCAGTGTGGTTTTAAATATAGTTTTGTTACAGCAATCTATCACTTACAAAGACTACTGCTTTTGTGATGGGGTTGCAGATATGAATGAAGTTCTGCAAAAAAGTTCTTAACTTACAGCTCTTTAGCCTATTAAAAAATATGAAAGGCCTCTCCTTTTTCTTTTTTGTTTTAAACAGCAACACTGAGCTGAAATTATGCAAAAATCCAATACAATATAATTTAAGAGTGATAGAATAGTACAGTTAAACTGCTATGGTGGTTGTCTTATGTACTCAGTTCCTTCCTTCTTGTTTTCTTAATTAAGCTTAATAACTTCCCTTTTAAATCTAATTTCCTATGGATCATGTTTTGGCTATGAGTGCAAACATTACAAAGCATGTTTTAAACTACTATGATCTAAAAAAAACAACTAACAAACAAGAGAAAACAAACCACCAACCAGCTTTACAATACACAGGTTTTAGAAAACTAGGTCATTTTAGGAAATAAAAGCCTCCTTCCTCCAGTATTTCTAAGACTGAAATATAGGAAGGCAACTTGCCATTTGCTAACCTTACATCAAGCAAAAAATGGACATGCTTTGATTACGTCCCTTGGCACACTGGCATGCTATCTTGTAACATATACCAAAAAAATGTTACTACAATCACTGAGTTGTTCATGAAATAATAATAAGCTGAAAATTATCTGCAAAATAAATTGGGGGAACAGTTAAGGTAATGGATAAAATGAACAAAATTAAGTTGTTCATGGGAAATTCTGGACCGAAAAAGAAGAAACAGCTCAAAGAAGCTACTAACAAAGACCTATATGCCAGTACAAATCATGAAAGGAGAAGAGGAGCAATTGCAGCAGATGCTGCTAGAGGAGATCTTGGGAAGTTTAGTTAATACACTGCATCTGTTACAATGAGTAAGAACAAAAAGAAAAGATAATTGTTAATCCCCATTTCAGCACACATTAAATGTCCATCCCTAGTAAAAGGACGTAATTACATTACACTGATAAATGCAAATCTCTTCAACATAGCTCCAAGCAAATGCGTGTGAATAGCTGGTTTCCAATAAGACTTGACAAGTGGAAAGCAGATGGCTTTGTGGAAGACTGCAGTTCTCCTGTAAGCAATGCACTATAAAAGCTGCAAGAGGTTTATGTTTCAGGTTTGGTAATTGCGGAAAATAACTTCAACTGGCAATTCCATGAACAAAGATCACTGTCAGAGTTAGGCAATGCTTTGCATCCTAGATTATTATTCATTTCATTTAAAAATAGCTTTTATTTTACAGGTTTTGACAGATAGCTAACATTTGACCTAAATAATAATAATAATTAGAAAAAACATAGTTGCCTGGATATTCTTCATCATGCTAGAGTCACAAGCCTGTTCTACTCTTTAAGAAACACTACCTTGCATAGGACTTCAATCTTACCCAAGCACAGAACACCCCAAAATTTGACAGATAATCCAGGTCCTTATACCTTTTGTGAATTGTTGGCTCATTCTTTCATCTGTAAATAAGAAGCCAAAGAGCCTACTTTGTTCTCTATTGCAGAGATGTAAAAGTTAGTGTTAAATCTTCAGTTTGATGTAAGTTCACAGCAGTCATTTGTTCTAGTTAGACTGTTCCTGAGCTATTTAGTCCTAGCTATAGGTAGGATTATGCAGATACCTCTATGGAAGGACCTGAAAAGTCCATTGCCTGCCCTCTTAAAAAATAACATTAATTGCAAAGATGTATTACAATTTAAGAATACCATCTAGTATCCATTTTCCTTGATCTTCAAAAGAGTATTCTGGCCATCACTGACTAAAACACATAAAATTACAATGTCTCTCTAATGAATATCAAACAGCTACTTCCCATCTGCTAAGGGATTGCAAGTGGAATCTGCTGAAAAATTCTCTGGTGCACGACGGGTCCGACTTACAACACCCTCCTGGCAGCAGCAAGAGGCTGGATGAATTCAGTCTTAGTGTCTTTGTTATTTCTTATTTATAGCCATCTTGGATCTTTGAAGAGAAACATCCCATCTCAGGAAGGTTGCTTCTGCCTGCATAAGTCAGACATAAGGAACTTAAAGCAAAACTTCAACCTTTAGCAAAATACCTCTGCCAGACAAAAGCGTTGAATAGTTAGCTTTCCCCACATTTGGAAGTTTCAAATAGCCTTGTTTGGGACTTAGATATGCTTCATAACCTCCATAATCTCTAAGCAGCATCAGGTTACGAGCAAAGAGCATCTGCACCAGTGCAGTTTTTATACACCCCATTATCATAATCAGAACTATTTTCACTTCAGATAGCATCAGTAGTAGTTAGATTTGAGAACCAAAACAACAGACTTTGCACTGTATTTTTCATACTGGCTGAAACTCAGTCCTTTTGACTTGCTTAAGTGACTACTTCCACTTCTGTGAGGATGTATAAGTATCCCTTAGATCATTTCATTAGTCCCAAATAATCAATTTGCCATGTAGATCATAAAGCTTTCCCTTTTCTCATAGTGCTGTTCTATTTGTTTAAATTCTGCTAAGTTAGCCAATAGGTAGTCACACTACTATCACTGCTCTCCTCCTTCCACTCCCCTTTTTTTCTTCTCAAGAGAAATTCCTTCACATTTCAGGGAGCAAAACTGTTTGTAAAAGTTGTGCATGCTCCTAAATTTACAAAAATAAATAAATAAATAGATGAAATGCCATCTGTCATTGAGGACTAAGTGGAATATACACATATAAATGGGCTATTATCTTTTATGTTCTGGTAAGTTTCTTCTCAGGCAGGCAGGCCCAGTATTTTCTGGGCACTATTAGTTCTTTTGGCCTTACACATCTTGACCTTCTATGCACTTCTTGGCCTTCTATGATGTGACTGGCTGGGTAGATGAGGGGAGAGATTGGACGTTGCCTACCTTTGGCTTCAAGCAAGGCTTTTGACACTGTTTCCCATAAAGTCCTTATAGGAAATTTTAGGAAGTGTGGGCTAGTTTCATGGAGAGAAAGGGGGATTGAGACTGGATGACTGACAGAGCTCAGAGGGGCTCAGAGTCTAGTTGGAGGACTCTAACCAGTGGTGTTCCCTAGGGGCTGGAGCTAGGTTCAGTCCTCTTCAATGTCTTCAACGACGTGGATAAAGGGATAGTTTCCAGCCTCAGCAAATTTACTGACAGAACCAAACCAGGAGGAGTGGCTGACACATCAGAAGGCTGTGCCATTTAATGAGAGCTCAACAGGCTGCAGAGCTGGGTGAAGAGGAACCTGACGAGGTTCAACAAGGGCAAGTGCAGAATCCTACACCTGGGGAAGAATAACCACACACATCAGTACAAGTTAGGGGCTGGAGAGGAGCTCTGCAGAGAAAGACCTGTGTGTTCTGGTGGACAACAGGTGGGTCATGAGCCAGCAGTGTGCCCTTGTGACCAAGGAGACCAACGGTATCCTGAGGCTGAGAGTTCTGAGGCTGTTCAGCCTGAAGACGACTGAGAAGGAATCTTATCAATGCTTATCAGTATCTGAAGAGCAGGAAAGAAGATAGGGCCAGGCTCATTTCAGAGGTGCCCAGCAACAGGACAAGGGGCAACGGGAACAAACTGGAATACAGAAAAGAATCCGTTACCTCGAGGCTGACTGTCCTGGTTTCAGCTGAGACAGTGTGCAAAGCTCTCCAATGTTGTGGGAGCACAGGCAGGACCACTCAGCAGGCCAGAGCCACTGCATCTATGGGGCAGCAGCAAGGGAGTGGCAGAGCCAGGACAGCTGCCCTGAATTACACGAGAGATTATTGCATACCAAGTGACATCATAGAGAAAGTCATAAAGCCGCTGGGAGTTGGCTGGGGGCTGGCTGTTGATCTGGAGGTGGTGAGTACTTTCATTTTGGATATATAATGTACATCGTTATTACTACTTTTTTTGTTTCCATTTTCCTTTTTTGTCATAGTTGATATTTTTTATCTGAATCTACAAGTCCTATGTTGTTTCCAATTCTTCCCCTCACTCCACAATGGCTGTGTGGTGCTGAGCTGCTGCTGGGTTAAGCCACAACCCAGCTGCTGCTGGGTTAAGTGATGGAACATTTGAACAGACTGCCCAGAGAGTCTGTGGAGTCTCCTCTGGAGATATTCAAGCCCCATCTCGATGCCTACCTGTACAACCTGCTCTAGGGAACCTGCTTTAGAAGGGGGTTAGAAAAGATGATCTCCAGAGGGCATTTCCAACCGCTACAATTCTACAATGAATAATACTCAGAAATCCAAATAAAATACATGACAACGTGTTATTAAAATTGAATTTCCTTGCTTGAAAATTACAACCAATGGGCTAATTAGCTTATATCTTTCTAATAAAGAGTGACAAATGAAGCCAGGAAGAAATCTGCAAGCACTGCTATTCAGGAGGGAATCTGTAGGAGCAACTTTCTTAATCAGAATACTGTGGGAGGGCCTGAGTTATGCTCATGAAGGATTCAAGCTTTTTGACTTTCAGCATCTGACTTATGAGTCAGAGTTAAGAGTACAACCTCTTAGTACAACCCACAGATACTCCAGACCTCTGCTTTTAATCTACTGAGGTTACTGCAGGTGCATCATAGGGCCACCTGCAGGAGAAAAACTCCATTTAAAGCTCTCCCCACCAGCCATCACTCCTTTCTTGTTTTGTTTTGTTTTTTTTCCAGTGGATTGGAGAAGCGTTATATGGGATTTCAAGTCCAAAGCTCACTTTCGTTTCACACGCCCAATGGCTCTGAAAATAGTTGATTTTTGCTACACACTCTTGTTTCCATGTTTACACTGCACAGGGAAATCATCTCTGAGTGTCCAAGGCAGCAGACTGTACTCCTGCCTGAATCCCAGCAGATCTGAGCAGCAACAGCATGTTGGTTCCCTTTCACTGGCTGAAGACCAAGAGGAAGAAGAACATCTTAAGGAGGGAGTCCCACTGCCTCACCGCAGTCAGAACAGCCTTCAAACACCGATGCCTGCCTTTCTACCTCACATTTTGCCTTGGGGTCTATGAGGATCCAGCTGTGTTTAGAAAAGAAGGGCTTTCTCACGTCTTGTCAAACTCCCTCAGCACTTCTCTTCATTTTCAGTTGGCAAACACGGCCCCTAACGCAGAACAAGGCCTGTCCTGTGATCCCATAGGCTCCCGTTAGCCAGCTGCCTGCCCGCCAGCAGATGTGTTGGCA
Source organism: Phasianus colchicus (assembly GCF_987193195.1). Taxonomy (NCBI): domain Eukaryota; kingdom Metazoa; phylum Chordata; class Aves; order Galliformes; family Phasianidae; genus Phasianus; species Phasianus colchicus. Next base: position 3,088,119 of record NC_143443.1, read on the forward strand.
CGATCTGTGCAGCACTCTTCATATGCAACTGATGCCCCAGTTTAGAACTCAGCATCTCCTGAACAATCTCCACTCCCCCCTCTCCCCCGAGGTTTTGCTGCTCACATTTCACTTTCTAAACACCTCTCTAGGCCTCAATCCCGGGTCAACTTCAGAAACTAATTAGAAACGGCGAGGCCTCTCAGTCCTCCCACAAGTGAATTTCAGTCATCCTCTGTTTACTTTAATAATATTTTTTTTTGCTAGATTAACGGAACGTCTGTTCATGTTTTGATCCATTACTTGGAAAATTAAGCAATTAAAACGGACAACATCTGTGGACAGCGATCTATCAAACAGTTTCAGGAACCGAAGTGTAAATTGAAGCCAACACCAAGAGCTGGAGGCTTAATGTATCCACAGTGGGGAGCAAGGGGGAAGTAAAAGAGAGAGAAAGAGAACAGTCTTCAGAGAACCCAAACCTTCTGGCAAGTAGGAATGGGAAGATATTTATAGGTGTGATGAAGAAAAAGAAGAAACTATTACAGCAGCTTTAGAAAAGGGATAAATTCAGAAGACTAATTGTATTGCAATCTCTGCAGAACAATGTACTCATTTAAGAAATGCAGCATTACAGCAACAGAATGCTGATTTGGCTTTAGTTTGTCACTGAATTTAAGCTATGTGACACAAATGCTGAGGTATTTGGCATTTTAAAATGTTTTAGGAACAAATGCAACATTACTCATGAACAAAGTCACCTCTTAAAACCAAACGTGATTTTGCATCACCTTTAGTAAGCAACTAGGTTGTAGACTGTTGACAACTGTTTGGTTTTTTTTTTAAGAATAAGCTTTATTTTCTCTCTGCAAAATTAAGAGGAAATTACTGGTTCTCATGGATCTTAATAAGAATTATATCAATATTTGATTTTTTTTGTATTAATAAGTCCCTCTCAAAAACAACAGAAAATCCTGTATACTGAGCTGTAATTTTAAGAGACAGCAAAGCAGTTAAAAGTATCAATAGTAAGTATATATGGTAATAAATAACCTGGTTTGGGTGGTAAATATTTAAAGGTTTATCAGGAGATAGCTGAACAATCATCCCACTATCAAAACCCAAATCAATGCTGAGGAAAAACAACATTACTCTCCAACTTTGGTAAACCCTACTGTAATATGGGTCAGTGCAGCCTGTCTGCTCAAGAAGTGAGATGACAAGGAGATACAAAACCTCAATGCATTCTCTGTGGAGGCTTGAATCACTGTTCTGGCACTCTCAGAAGCAGTACATCAGGTTGTGCTGTTACAGACTGTTTTTTTCATGGCACCTAGAGCCAGCTGCTGTGCCGAGAAGCACTCACAAGACAGTAAACAGTCCTGCAGAAGGAAAACAAGGACAACTTTCTGCATTTTCACCTTCACAGCCTCAGTTCTGCTCCTGTAACGTTCCCTGTACAAACGAAAGGGGAGCTTTGGCACTCTTGCATAATAACAGAGTTAAAATACAACAAACAGGAAAGCATCTAGTGGAGTACATCTTAATTTTTATGGAAAGGGGAAAAACTAAAGGTACAGAATGGTCTGGATGCTTAACTCAATGTGCAAAATCAGAATATCAGACCAATCTTTCCTCGCTCTGGATGGAGCTGAGTTTTGGTTGTTATTTCCACTCTGAAGGACTCTGCAAGGCAGACATACTATTTACACTACTTTTGTAAAAACTGTTTACAAATTTGAGAGCTTCACACCAACTTGATTTGGACAGAAATTTCTACCCGTTCTTATTTTATGTATTTTTTTTTTCCCCCCATGTCTGACAGATGCTTGATTCAAGCTAAAATTTGTAACGCCTTACTTTGGATTCTGAAAGTGACTACAGATATTCATTCTGTATGCATCTACTAACTCACTAAGGTATCATGACTGAACACAAGGAAATGCAAGTATGCATGGTCAGGACAAGTGCAGAACTCCTGCTGATAAACCAATCTCTCTTGTATCCCGGTATGTTGATTACTTTCTTGTCTTGCTCACTCAATGCACACATCTTCAAAAGAAAATACAGGTAGTGTCTTTCACTGCATCCCTTCTTAGCACAGCTGCTAGTCCTTTCTTGCTATATTGCAAACAGTACCTTACATATAACTCCTTACTCTCAGTGCCACTGCGCACAGAGTGTAGAAAATAACTAAAAGATTGTTAAGTACAAAACATGAATGGCAATGCATTTATGAAAGCATCTCAAGAAACAACAGAACAAGGGTGAACAATAATCTTGTTAATACTGAAGAACTCCCCTTCCAGCACCTGAGGAACGTGTTGAAGCTAAAACTCCCAGTGGAAGACCCTCCATGCCAACAGGAAGGTGGCACTCAGCCTAGCTGAGTGCATCACAAACTCCATCCTATAAGAAAAACAGACACGTTTCCAAAACAAGAAAAAAAAAATGAATAGTAATATATGACATATGGAGACTGAAGAAAGCAAGATGCTGAAGAAAAGCACTGTCCTGTAACAATTAATGACTTACAAGGAGAACAAAAGGTCATTGCTGTCAGTCCAGAAGAACCCAGGGCCGTGGCACGGACCTGACCACAAGCATCCCTTCCTCTCTGCATCACACACAAGCTGGAGCTGCATCACACAGGAGGACCAGCTGGGCATGCTTGTGAGCACTTATAAATTATATTGGTGAGAAAATGAACAAGAATGGGGAAAATCAATTTGTTTAGAAATTCTGTAAAAATAAAATCACTTTCCTTAAGTTCCCACAGTTAGCTTTGTCACGATGGCTTTCTGAAAGAACCATCAGATTCTATTTTGTATAAAGTGCAAGAAAGTGACATTTTCTCAGTACCTCGAGGCTTGCAAGCAACTGATAAACATTTACTTTTACAGTAAGAAATTAAGCTTTCAGAGTCTGGTGTGTATTATATATTTACTTTAATTGGTCTGATTTTAGCCTTGTTAAATTTTGTCTAATTTTTATATCTTGGACTTTTATTTGTTGCAGAGTTTCTCATAAAAATCTGCAAACGAATTACAAACTGCGGTTAATGAGGTATGCATAAACCTTCTTTTTTTCTTTTATCATTCCTACCATCTGCTTTGGTTGTTTTATTATCAGCTCTAAGCTAATAATCTACCTACTTTATTTCCCATCTCACTTGGAAAAAAAATAAAAACTGATGCAGAAATCCAGAAGAGTTTTTAAACTGTTGTGTTTTTTTTTTCCCCCTGAGTTTTCCCTGTGTACCTTATGATCCAATCTGTGCTCTGCTATCTCTATCTCCATTATAGAATAATAATTCCCAATTAAAAAAAGTAATAATAATAAAATAATTTAAAAAAACAGCACTAAATCCCACATGAAAAAGGCAGTGCAGCAACTGCAAGATTGCAATCAACATATTTTATCCTGATTCCCCGTTGTTATTAACCAAGAATACTTTTTTCCCCACTATTCCTATCACATTCTTTATTTAATACTCATTTGATTCAGAAACCTGGCTACAGATTTCTAGATAAAAATCAGCATGCACCGCATCAGCAGGTGGATACCAGCAGACACAATGATAAATTTAGCCTATCCAAAATAGAATGGGAAATTTACCTCATTAGAATAAATAATCAAGGTCTTCAGAGTTAAGCCTAGCTCTCATTATATTTTAATCTCAAAGCCACCCAAATAACAAGGCCGTTCATTTCGAGGACTCTAGTTCTCAAACTGTCCTTAAATGTTTTTATGTTTATGTACCATAGCTCAAAAAATAAAATATGTTCATAATTAAAATACAGAAAAAAATGTGTGTGAGATTTCAGAGATCTCCTCAGTTTGGGCTATTAATTTTGCAATCTGAAGAGCACATAGCAAAATGTACAGATTGCTCAAATAGTACAGTGGGAACAGCAGTGTAAGTAACCTGGTACGGACACGTCAGCTGAGTAAAACTGCCCCTGAAAAACCCCATCACACCCACAGTGAGTCTAACTGCCATCTCATCTGTGTATGCCAAAGGGAAACTGAGTATTTCATGCCTTCATTTCAACTTAGAAACCTGAAGATTGTAAGTAGATTCTAAACAAAGAGATAACAAGGGAAAATGAGACTGGTACCTGTTGTTAGAACAGATAAAAGCCAAGAAGATAAAAGCAACTTCCCAATATCTGCAAAAGATCCCACCTGTTTCTGAAATTACCTTGTAACAAACCAACACTCAGATTCTTTTTTAATTCTTAATAGACAAAGCCTGGCTGATTTGGAAAAGCTGCCCTAAAAAAAACACAGAAAGGAAATATTTCTGTATCCAGTTCTAGACAGCTGAAGAACAAATGAACCAACTCCAAATCAACAGGTAAATTAGCTTTACAGATGGCAACTGTAAGAGCCTAAACAACCCTAATTTTCATAGTATTAAAAAATTCTGTATTTAAAATACATTCTTTTTATTCTCTAGTTCAGTGTAAACACTGATTCTAATTTTTATCTGTATGTCCATGAATTACAGTCATGTAAAATATTCATCTTCCTCATTTATAGTTCTAAGTAAAAAGGTCCACATTCCTAATTATTATGTTCTTGTTATTACTATTGCTGCTTATAAATTGTAATTTATGAAATGTTTCCTATCTTTTCTGCTCCCCTCTCTGCTCCATTTCTCTCCACTGCACTGGAAGAATGGTATAAACAGGATGAAAAATGCATATATGCCAAACCCAATTATGAACTAACTTTACAGAAGGGTGCAAGCTTTTCTCAGCCAGAGAAATCATCTGAGATTTCTTGTAACCTTGTAAATCTGTTTGTTTTGTATTATTTTGTTGGGTTTTTTTGTTTGTTTGTTTATTTTCCTGTTTTTCAAGGCTAAGAAGAACAGGTGTCCATATGATCCATTCTGTCTAGATCTGATCCACAGGATTGTGAAATATATAGTCATGTTAGAATGCAAGAGAGCCCTAGGTCGGTATTTCTCAACTGCACTGAAGAAGTGCTTTCACTTAAACTGGAAAGAAAGGATTAATGCATACCAGTGTGACCATTTCTAAGTTAACACGACTACTTCAAATTGCCCCGACAGTACTGGGAGTCTGCTAAAACCTGGGAAAACATTCAATCTTCAAAATGAGTCAAATATTTCTTTGGGACAGGGGAATTCTACTGAATTAAAATAAATGAAATATCTTTATTGCAGTAATCACCTTGGATAACGTTAATCTCTCAGAGAACAAGGTTCAAGAACAGTAATAATTGAACCAGAATCTATACCTTAAAATCAATCAGGTCATAAAGACATAGTTTTTATGTCTTATTTATGTGTGTAAAAGGATTATTTGACCACTGTTCCCTTCAAGTCTGATATTTGATTCAAAAGAATTGTTTCTTCTCTTACGGAACTGAGCTGAAGAGTATTTGTTGCTCTTTATGATGGGAAAATTGACTTGAAGAGAAGTAGGAAAAGCCAGCATCGAGAACTAGGCTGTATTTACTGTGAATTTGTGAAAAAAGTACTGCAAAGAGAAAAGTAAACAGTTAAACACTTGTCTGAAAGACTTATCTGGATCACTGCCAATTCTGTACAATAAGCTCTATCAGGACTTCAAATTTGAGCAAGGATCATCTGAGTAAAAATTTTCAAATGCAAGCTCATGTGAACATGGTGTGATGTTGAAAATTGATACTGATCAGAGGAAGAAAACAACAAGGCTTGGGAAAGACAGGGATCTCCTAGAAGGAGTCCAGCAGGGAGCCACAAAGACGATGAAGGGCCTGGAGCATCTTCTCCATGAGGAAAGGCTGAGTAACCTGGGTCTGTTCAGCCTGGGAAAGAGAAGACTGAGGGGAGATCAGATGAATGTTTATAAATATCTAAAGGGAGGTGGGAGGCAAATGGGTCAAGCCAGGCTCTTCTCAGTGCTGTGCAGTGATAGGACAAGGAGTAATGGCCTAAAACTTGAACATAGGAAGTTCTGTACTAACACACGGAAAAACTTTCTTACAGTAAGGATGATGGAGCACAGGAACAGGCTGCCAAGAGAGGTTGTGGAGTCTCTTTTTATGGAGATATTCAAGACCCATCTGGACGCCTAATGGTGTAACTTATTATAGGGAACCTGCTTTAGCAGGGGGTTGGAGTCAATGATCACTTGAAGTCCCTTCCAGCCACTGTGATTCTGTGACTGATGTCTGCCTAAGGCATGCTACATATGAAAGGTGGCTGGTAAACCCCCTGTTATGATCCTGTGCATTTATATGCCTTAACCAGCTTTGCTTTCTTACCTTTTTTTGTGCTCTGATATACATTACAGTACATCAATAACTAAGCAGTATGCGAAGAAGACTGTCCATTTCCCATGGTTTCTAATTTGCCATTTTGTGTTTCAGAAAGAAAGCCCACCTGAAGGAATTGTGTTCATTTTTAAATGTATTCTTAATATGATCCTGTGATAAATAGAAGTTGGTGATCCCAGGAATAGAAGCTAGAAACCTGAAGAAACATATATGTACCTGATTTAGGCCACTCTGAAGTCCACAGAAAGACTGTGGACAACATTCATCTCTTCTAAGTGCAGTGATTTAAAAGTTGTCTGGCCTAAGGTGCTCACAGAGGCCTCCACAATCAAATACAATTCTGCCTCAGATTGTGATCTGTTGCATTTTGCATGCGCCAATCTCGCTCACTGCTGATTATGAAGAGGACCCAGATGAGTGCTTTAGGTCAGGCATCCAACTTGTAAGACCTCTGTAGTCAGGCAAGATCCACTGCTATTGACTAAAATGGAATGGGATTCAATCAGAAAGTGAAGCCACACAGAATTCTGTGGCAAGAAAGAGTCTTGATTTTTGAATCTCCACCTTAGCCAATAGAGGACATCACTCTTTGCCACAGATGAGCTTTCATTTGACAGAGTCCTAAAGCAGCATCTCCCAGTCAAGGAAACAACAAATCCAAAATACATCTATTACCAAAAAAAAAAAAAAAAAAAGAGCAACTAATACACACGTTAACTGTATTTTTCCTGTTAAAGTCATTAACTTCTACTACTTCTTTTTCCTGCTTAATCCACATTTCTAACATGTCAAGCAAAGGGTGCACAGTTTGTAAGCAAGGTCCATCAGGCTTTCTCCTGGCAGCTGTTAGGACACCTAGATAGGGCACTCACTCAAATTTATAAAGTAAATGCTCTTACTGCACTTCGTTCACTTCAAAATGATAAAATACTAAGAAGCTCAAGAGAGGACTAAAAAGAATGTTTAAATAAATATATAGCACAGCACTGCAGGCACCAGCTGTGACAGAACCTACCTGTGTAAAGGATATACTTTTCTGTCCTTACCTCTCTCTTGTCCATTTGCTAAGGTCTGCTTTACAGTGAAATATCTCAAGAACAAAGCTGTCACTTGTGTGATCCCATTCCACACCAGTTTTTCCTTGTTCCCAGCTACAATTCTGTTCTACAGTTCCCATTAGTCCGTTTAACTTGCTTCCATTCAGATCAGCTTAAACCACAGCTGCGTCAATAAAGCCTTGGAAGCAGTTCAGAAGCAGTCTTCCTGCCATACCATTATTGGTAGTCACTGACAGTTTCAAAACTTCTCCCTTTTCTGGATAAATGCCTACGTATATTAGAGAATTAGTGAATATTAGTTCAGATGAGGTTGTGGTTTGAAGAGAGGACCCTAACTGCCCAATTTCAGTTTACATGAGAGTGAGGTCCAGTAATGCATGGACTGAATGCATTTTGGAGGCATGCTAGATGAAGGGAAACATCTCCCAAACTGGAAACACTTCCCAAACTAGCTAACAATTCTTACCTCTTCAACTTGGCTCCAGCTGCATCTCATCACCTGTTCATACCTCAGAGTTAATTCTCTTACTTCTTACTAATACTATTTACCATGAAGCTCAGTCTCCACAGCCAAACTAGGAGCAGCCAAAAAAACAGCAAGTACCTACATCCCTAAAGGTACTACAGGTACCACCATCCAAACAGCTAGGTTTAAAGGAGTGACCAATTCTCAAAGTAAAACAAGGTAAACTGAGTGAGGCCTTGGCCAAGTATAAAGTGACAACTAAGAAAATTCATAATTTTAAAATATACTTCCTTTAAAATATACTTCTTTTAGTATTCATCCACTTTAAAATATTAAATGCATTAAAAAAATTCCCCACCAGCAACAAAAATATTAAATGGGATAGAAGCCATAGTGACCACGTGAAGCTAATCTTTAACCTCTCTGGTCCTGATTCACAGAATTACATTTGTGTTAAATGAATGCCCTTTGATTCAGAAATACCACCATTCCCGTAACAGAAAAAGTAATCAGCTGTGTATTTTCTCTTTAATTAACGAGAGATTTGAAAATGTGCAAAGTATTCATTTCAATTTTCCTTGAGCTATTAAAGCAGTTGTATAAATATATCACATAACGAACACTGCAGTACAGATCTAGTCCTTACAGCTCGACTATGAACGGTGCTGTGAGGTACCAAACATTGATATGTTTGCATATAAAGAAAGGCAAATTAAAAAAAAAAAACAACAGTTTATGTCAGTTAATGAAAAAAACAGTATTTCCTTCTACCATTACTGTAGCACATGCCTCATGGTACCTGGTAATGCTGGTTCAATTCATATCAACCTCAACACAGCCTTGAAGACCCCATGCAGACTCAAGTTGAGATGATTATAGAAGCCTACACTATATTTACATCTGAATTACTCATCTATGGACAATTCCAAAATCACAATAGGCCCGAGAAGCATAGATGTGGGCTGCTCCAAAAGTAATGCCTCCTGTTTTTTAATGTATTGGCCCACAACCAATCCATCAGAAGTGGATGCTGGCCATATGGCAGTAGAAATTGAACCTTCCCATCAACATTCCATTACATTTTGTTGCTATGTGACAGATGACAGCAGAGGGGCAGTCTGACATGGAAATGAGGATGAAACAAAGGAGTGCCAGTGAATTCCTCCATTTGGGAAAAATGGCATCCACTGACATCACATCTTGCTGAAAGTTTATTGAGACCAATCAATGGCTATCAGCACAGCGAGGTGGAGGGTGGTGTGTTTCAGCAGCAGCAACAGGGTCACGACAGGCAAGCCACGTTCCAGATGGCCACCCACTGCTGTCATACCTTGAAATGAACAACTTCTCGATCAGCTCATCCATGCTAATTGCATAATGGTATAGACTAGACAATCTTTGAGGTCCCAACCACCCCAAGATTCTATGACTATGTTGAAAAATAGTGTTTTGTAGCTGAGAATTTGCTCTCTCAAATAATGATACCGTGCTTTTTCTCTTTTAGAAATAAATATGAAGCGTCAATTTTGAAGCCACCTACATATTTTCCATCCATTAACTATAATGGAAACTGCAGATTATCAACTCTTCTATAAATATTTAGACTTGGGTAAGAAGTGCCTAACAAAATGGTGATTCCTTTTTTTTTTTCCTGAATTGTTAACAATTTTCCTCCCACCACAGATAAGCCGCCAGTGGTGTCATTCTGACACAACTGTTTATGAGATTAGAAATCCTGCACTATTCAGGTAAATTTTTGCAAGGAGATAAGTTGTACCATCAGGTAAGTTACAGCAATTCACTCTATCTGCTGCTCAGCAATCCAGACTGTGATTGTTTCTCAAACAAGTTACCTGTTACCTCTGTGATCAAATGATTCTGAGCAGACGCTCGTATCACAGAAGATCAGTTTCATCAATGCAACCTATGCTATTCCTTGAAATATTGCTTCTCCTAAATGCAGATCCTTTAAGTACTTTGGGTGATTACAAAAACTGGAATTTCATCAGGATACAGGCAGACACTGCTGCCAGAGTGATCTATCCTCTACAAAGCCCGCTAGTGTTTTGACCACTAGAGAGATGAGTCAAAAGGAAGCTTTGTGTAAAGGATCATCTACTTAGGCACCACAGAAATCTCAAATGGGAGAAGATACTAAAACGGCTCAAAAAGCAGAAAGCAAAACCACAAAAATACCATGGCTGCAATTGTTTGCTATTGAAGGTTAACAATACTGCTGTATTTGTGAGTGAAATAAAATGAGAAACTAGACAAATAGCAAAAATAAAATACTTTGAGATCTTCTTCAACCAAACTGACTTGCCAAATAAGTGGAAGAGGGAAAAAAAAGACATCAAAAACAACAAAACAAAAGAGAACAGAACAGAGAAGTAAAGTAAATGAGGTGAATAAGTAAATGAGGTATTTAAAATGAGAAATAGGAATTCATGCTCCTGCTTGCATTCTCTGAATTATTTTCTAAATTAAAATACATTGTGTATCACAGCTCTAGGTTTCCAACTCTGAAATTACTCCCCTCTGACTGAAGATTTTACACCTGATCTTGGCAAGTTCGTCAACAGAAAAAAAATCCAACAAATTGAATGTCATTGAACTACACCTGAAAGCAAGAGGTTTCAGGTTGCTTCAACACACAAACCTTGCAAATGGAACACAGCTGCCACAGCAAAAAGAAAAAAAAAAGAAGTGAAAATAAGGCCCTGCTACGCTAGGTGCATAAATACAACATATTAAGCAGATACACTATGACATAGACCTTATATTAAATGCTTTTGCATATGCATCAATGACAGCAATATTGTATACTCTTCTGTCTCTAACAAAACCAGCTTCACTGTCCTTAATCTCCAATTATGCAGCTGTCCTCTCCCTTGCCCCATAAAGAAGAAAGGAAACAATAGACTAGATAATTAGAGGTTAAGAACTTCTTCAATGAATCCTGAAGTTAAAACTTCTACAAGAGGACTCAGCTTGTAGAGCTCCAGAGTACCTCAACAACTTTCCTACACTCAAGATCAGAAAAACGGGGAACAGTAACAAAATCAGCAGAAACAGTATTCTTCTGCATCATGAAATTAGCCTCGCTCTAGGAAATACTCCCTCACTGTCTATATAGAAAAACATGGTCTAGTCACAGAACAAGACAGATAACAAAAACTGCCAAAAAACTTGAATCAGTTAGTAAGAATATACTTGCATGTATATTCCAGAAGCATTAGAAGAACAGCTGCCAGTACTAGAGCTTTGTTAAAGTTTACAATGAGTATTGCAATTCATCTATTGTCTTCTGTAATCGTTCTGTGCTTATCCTTGGAGTGACCAAGCGTTCACACCAGCGTGAATTTTGTCTTTTATAATAATTTAGTTCCTAATCATCTGGATGAGTTCTTCAAATGGATGGGTGAATCCCACATGGATGTGCCCCACACGTAGGTCTGTGTAGCCCATACATGCTACTGAGGTTTCATCATTGGAGCAGCATGATACATATTCCAGCACATGCGGTACCTTTAATACAGCGTGTGCCATTTTGCAAGCCAGACACCAGTGAGCACACAGAAAGTAGGCGACGTTCCTTCAAAAGCCCTGAAGTAATTTACTTTCTTTTCAAGTCAGCTCAATTCAATGGTGACTCACACCTGCTGCTAAGGTAAGACAACTGCATGCCACCTCTGGTGTGCTGGTCAGCAGAATTTACACTCTGTATCTAGAAGGTTTTATGCTGAAAGCCTCTGGCAACCTGACAAAATCCAAGTGATACCAAAACAGAGCTCGGAAGGGAACTGAATAAGGAGGCTAGAATTCCCCCCTGCTCATTCTACTGACCAGAATCCACCTGGATTTCTAGTAGTTTTTATTACTCCAAGACGATCCAACTGGAGCAAACCAATAATACTGTCACATATGTACAGCACTAGCCAAACGATACTGATTAATGATAGCATCTATGACATACTCAATAGCACACTTCACATTTTTCCAGTGACTCCATAAATAAGACTATGATTTGACAGAATACCAAGTTTTATCTTGTATTCCAGCTTTGGTTGAGTAAAACATTCATTTCATTTATCAAGCCTCAAATGCTGAAAATGAACCGCGTATTTCAACTTAATTGCAATTGCAGCCCTCACGACTTTTTTAAATGTATCTGAAGAATACACTCCTACATTAAGTTTTCATAAAATACTGGCATTTGTGAAAAAAATGGATTTATGCTCTTTTTTTTTTTTTTTTTTTTTAGAATTTAACTTAAAGCTTTGAAAGTGCTTTAGCCCCTGAATTACCTCCCCACTGCTACATTTAATGATAATTATTGGTTTCAGTACTACTTTACAGCATGTTCAATCTGACAAGTCTTCCATTTACAAAGTACAAAATGTAGTTATTCCATAATATGATATTGCCTATTAGAAATGAAAGAAATACAATTTAATTCAAATTATATTATTAATTTACATCTACATATAGATTATTAACTGCTTTTGGCTTCTCAGTTGGGAAGAAACGATAGGAAATATTTTGATTTATGTAATAATTAGAGAAAACCCAAGGTTCTTTCCATATTTAAACTATTTCTTCTCTGAAGAGTGACTTCTTAGACTTGCAGATTCCATATTTCTCACCTGAACACGGAGATAAAAAACATATTGAATTCCAAACGCAAACACGTTTTTTCTCAATTTGAATCCTGCAAAATCCATCAAAATCCAACTGGGCTTGTTAATCTTCCCAATACTGAAATTCCAAGTCAGACGAAAAATTACACAATTTTGAAAAAAACAAAACAAAACAAAACAAAAACAAAGTGTATCTAGTTGCAGATTCTGGGAATATTTGACATCTAGATCTTCAAAGACTTAGAAAGGAATTACTGCATTAAGTCAAGAAAACAGAGAACGTCTCTCCTTTAGTGAAGAAGTGATACTTGGCTTTCTAATTCAAATTTTTACTCTAATTTCTTCTTTGGAAGTAATTTTCAAATAGATTCAGAGATTCATGCTACAGAAGCAGGTAATTTGACAAAGTGCGAGCAGAATAACAGAAGTTGCTCTTTCTTAGCTCAGAGGCATTTATTCCATAAATGACCTTTCGTCTTATTTATTAATGAAGATAAGAAAACTACCCAGACTACTAAAAATATAACTCCTATTTAGGCTTTTATTTTAGGCTTTTACTACTATTTAGGCCTTTGAAGGAAGAACGGAAGAAGAAAGGAAGAAAGGAAGAAAGGAAGAAAGGAAGAAAGGAAGAAAGGAAGAAAGGAAGAAAGGAAGAAAGGAAGAAAGGAAGAAAGGAAGAAAGGAAGAAAGGAAGAAAGGAAGAAAGGAAGAAAGGAAGAAGAAAGAAAGGAAGAAAGGAAGAAAGGAAGAAAGGAAGAAAGGAAGAAAGGAAGAAAGGAAGAAAGGAAGAAAGGAAGAAAGGAAGAAAGGAAGAAAGGAAGAAAGGAAGAAAGGAAGAAAGGAAGAAAGGAAGAAAGGAAGAAAGGAAGAAAGGAAGAAAGGAAGAAAGGAAGAAAGGAAGAAAGGAAGAAAAACACCACAAGAGTAATGAATGAATTGATTACAATACAGAAGATGTTTTCACTATTTCAGGAGATTATCTAACATGAGAAAGGTAGAAGGAAGCTCCTTCTCTCATTCTGATGGGTGGCCACCACAATCGCCTAATATCTAGTGATCCAGAACCACCCTTCACACAGGTCTTACACCTTCCTCTTCCACTTCACTGATACTTATTCCACTTTTTTTTTTTTTTAATTATTAAAACTATACAACTGCACTCAGCCAGTGAGGGTGAGCGCCCTAAGCAGGCCATGCTTGTAGACTTCTGCCTGACAGACCTTTTGACTCACGCACTCCAACTCTCAGCATGCCCTGCAGCCTATTACTCTGACTCAGAATCCACCTATTTTTTTGTGTGAAGACATTTGCCATGTCTTTTTGCAGGAACTAGAATAAAACAACTCAGTGCTGGAATACTGGAGACTTGCAGAAATGTTCATACTTTCAGTCAGAAATGGTACAGGTAAATAAGGCATGACATCCATTTTTTTTGGTATAAGTTACTTCCCTTTGCATTTAGCACACACGCAGAGTCAGTATGAATCATTTTGCCAATACACCATCTAAGATGACAATAGAAATGTTCATCCCAGTATGATTTCGGACACATAAAGATAGGTTGTAGGCAACTACTGCTACCTCCACATGAAAGATTTAAACACTGCCCTTCTCATCCTCAAGTATCAAGTGAAATGTTAGCTGTACTCATTTTAGAGCACAGTTCTCTGACCTCTCAGCACCGGTTCTCCAAACTGCTAGGATGGGGCCAAAAGAGTCTTTAGGAGATGACACTGAGACATACTATTCTACTGTGAGTGAAGGACAATCAGTTTAATTGAGAAGTTGCATCTGTCTGCAATGAGGAGTGGTCCTCCTGGAGACAACAGCAATCAAGGATGACATCAAGAAGTGTAAGGTGGCCTAAATAACCAAAAGCAATTCTGCTCACCCCATTGGTCATAGGAATTTACATTTGTTGTAAGATTTCAGTGCCTATCATAGTTTGCTTTTTACATCCTCCTTTCCCAGAGTTAAAACTATAGAGAGGCTGGGCACTGCACATGTAACAAGACATCCACAGGTGGCAAAGTGTGCTGTGCAGGTCTGTAATATAGGAAAGAACTGAACTTCGAAGGATCTATCACACTCAGACCTAAATGACTCTAATCTTCCTTTTTTTTTTTTTTAATTAGTAATCTTCCTTTTGGACTGCAGGGCTTATAGCACAGAATATTTTTGACAAGGCTTAATTTTGTGAGATGAATTTTCTGAGAGTAACAATGTCAGGTTCAGCCCCAGATTTGAAAATTACGCAGACCCAGAATCAGGAGATAATTTAATGAAGAAGCATTAAAATCTGAAGTATGTGAGAAATACCAACCAGAACTTTTAAACTGGCTGCAGAGGCCTTCGTTAGTTTGATTGTTTCCAAATACAAGCCAGACATTACTTTACTAATACTTATCCGGGCACAGAAAGTTCTCACCTCTAATTCATAGCATCAGTGGATAGAATCATAGAATCATAGAATGGCCTGGGTTGAAAAGGACCACAATGATCATCTGGTTTCAACCCCTGCTATGTGCAGGGTCGCCAACCAGCAGACCAGGCTGCCCAGAGCCACATCCAGCCTGGCCTTGAATGCCCCCAGGGATGGAGCATCCACAGCCTCCTTGGGCAACCTGTTGTCACCACAACTGGAAAATACTAAAGGAATACACAAAAAGAACAGCATTTGCTTTTTTATTCCACTGATTACTTTTTGCAACTATTTTTATGTGCTAAAAGTTTGGTACAAACTGCTGTCCCTAGTGGGAACTTGTATAGCATTAGCCTGAAGTACTGAAACAGTTTGCTAAACTTAAGGAAACTTCTCCAAACTTTCTGAAGACAAGAGAATAGGTTGTTATGTCTGCTAAAAAACAAAAAAAAAGAACAAAACTCTTATCAGCTCTGCTTGTGTACAGCAGTAAATGCGCATCTTGGGCACCTTGGGATATTTCAGGTAAGACAGCCATCTCCAAAAGAAAATTTTTAATGGAACCTAATTGCTATAAAAACAAACCTCAGTTCAACAGGAGATAATGTAAAATCCATGCTATACTATAAAACAACAACAACAACAAAACCAACTGTACTCAATAACTACTGCAGATTCAAGACATAAAATAACATCTGTAGCTTAAGTAAACTGCACTGTGTAGGTAAAATAATTTACTGCTAGTACTTTTTCTCTGAAGTTCTATCCTTCTCATTTTAGTCGTAAGTAGCTTTCAAACACTTATTTTCTCCAGAGCTCTGGGCAGCTTATGTAGAAGAATTTCATTGAAAAGTCAAAATATGTTGTTAAATACCAAGGTCGGTGCTTGAGATGATAACCAGTTTTTGTATCATTTCAACAAACTGAAGGCAACTTTATAGTACCTGGTTGAACAACAACAACAACAACAACAAAAACCAGCCACAGCTTCAGGTGCTGTTATAAAAAGGAGTTGCAAGGCAAATCAGTGCAGAAAATCCTAGTATACATCACTGGAATGGAAAACAGTAGCTCTGATTCTAACCAGAACAGATGCAGAAATTGGAATTCTGTGTTTGGAAAAACTGCAGAAGAAATTGCAGTAAGATTAGCTGAAGAGATGTTCAAGCCAATATTTTGAGACTTTGCCATGTACAGAATGCAAATCACATATAAGTTGATAATAGCACATTATTACTACAGTACTAATACTATTACTAATGTACTAATACTATTATTACACATTGAAGCCAACTGGTATGAAAAATCGCAATTCTAAATGCAAGGAGCACGTGAAGTCACCCTTTAATTGTGCCATTCTATCACTACTCTTCTTATATCCACAGATTTTCAGTCTCAGGATTGCAGTTGAGTGGTAGTTAGTGCTCCCATCTCTTCACTGCTGATGGATTAGGACAGACTACTAAACAGCAGCTTGCTCCAGCTTGCACTTTGTTGACTTGTTGCACAAGGAGCATCACTAAGAAAATGCCCACAAAAAAAATCACATCTTGTTTCTCCTCACAGTGCTTAAATCTCCTTTTCTCAGGCAAAAATCTCTGGCAAACTGTAAGTCTGGAATACTAACTAATTGAATAGTCAAACAAAAAGCCCACTGAAGTTGTTTTTGCCAGTTCTGATTTGCTCTCTATGGCAAATCTTCTGCATACCTCACTTTTTGTTTCATTTTTCTCATGTCTTTTAAGGTAACCATTAACACAGGTAACAGCAAAAACAAACACAAAACAAAACCTTCAAAAAACACAACACAAACTAGACAGTACACCAACTCCAATACCAGTTGAAAATGCAGTGATTTTGATGATGCACATTGTGGACACATTTTTCACAGCTTATAACCAGAAATATTCAAAATAAAAGAAGCAGAGAAATGCAATTGTATGGAAAAAAAAACAAAAAAAAAACCAAAAAAACTCTTTTTAGAGTCAGCATGTCAGTCTGTGATATGCTGTTTAAACCAAATCAAAGAATTCTGTCAGTTATTTCCTAAGTTGCTGTGCAATTTTTCTTCCCCCAAAGGTGAACTTTCAGAAACAGTGACTAAACAAGAACTACAGAGAGGTGCTAGGTTGCCAAAAGTGCAATAAATGTTAAGAAATCATTCAAAGCTGATATTAGAGTCTTTTTTGTAGGATATTGTAGAGATACCAACATAGACTTTTTGCAGGTTAAAAGCTGATAGTTATTCCCAAAAATGAAATATGTATTTTTTACATTGTTTTTGTTTGTACTACTTTCTTTGCTATTATAGTTAGTTAATTCTCTCCCATATGCCAAAATGTAGTTTCTCCATTGCTGAACTGCAGGTGTTTTCTGTGTAGAGCTTTGGCATCAAACCATAAAGCCTATTAACTTCAGCTGCTAACACTTTACAGCATTTGTATCAGCTATACATCTCACGGATTCTGTAATAACAAAAACAAATACTGATTTCATTTTCATCGACTTGACTTCTTGAATAGGGAAAACATGCCCTATTTGCTCCGTTGCAATCCTGCTTCTAAAGCATATGCTTTTTAAGTTTTGTATACTCCAAGCAGCATTCCAGAAAAAAAGATATTAAATCAATACTAATCAGAGATTTAAAAGTAAATTTGAAAATTACTAAAGCTTCCAAGACAGAACATGTCAATATTACTGCTAGATTAGGACATAAATCAATTCAAAACGTCACATAACTTTTTCACTCACCATAGTTGTTGTGCTGACATTATTCAATGTTCCTTTCCTAACAGGTGAGGGTAACTCTTCCAAAATGTGAAAATATTCCTGAAGGTCTTAAGACAGTGAAAGAACTGCACTTCATATCTCTTACGATGGAGGGGAGATAACAATGGAGCCTTTTCCTAATAAAAAAAAAGGAGAAATGATAAAATGAATGAAGAAGTGCTTTACAGTTTGATAACAACAGAAAAATAAGAGTTAACAGGAATAAATTCTTCTGACTGCATCACTTCTTACTGACATAGTCAGCAAATGGACTGGAGAAGATTTAACATGAAGCAAAATGTTCTGTATTGCTTCAACGCTGCATTCAAATGAAGACTGATGGTTTTAATGTGGACTAAATGGTAGTAGAAACATTATTACAGAGATAAAATACAAACGTGGAGTCTCAGAGTGTCCAACATGAATAGAGTTTTACTTAGGGACCCACGGTAATACTTTGGAAAGAATACACACAGAACAGTGCTACTGCAGATTTGGTTGAGAAAGTAGTTTTGAATCCATAGAGGATTGCATGCAGTTCTCGATTCTTTCCAGAGTCATAAGCCAGAAGACAGCTTGATGAGCAAATGTTGAGGGATCAAAAGTCAGTGAGGTGAAAAAGAGCGGTAAATAAGCAGGAGAGCATGGAGTCTATTATGACATTGAGCAGTTTATAAATAAAAAGCGCTTACATTTAGATAATTCCACACTTGAGCATTAGAGGTAAAATGGATTAAATGTCATTAGAATGAAAGATTGCAACATCTGTTTGCAAATGTGTAGTAATGTAAGATTACTGAATTCTCAAAATGCTTTTCATCGAAATAGTGAGACTTCAAAGGTCCCATAGAATCTGTGCTGTTGTCTAAGGAATCTCTTCCAACTTAATTCTGTATCCTGGACAGCATTCAAAACTAAACTGTCTTATATAGAAAACCTAAGGTACGTATAGGTTATATAGAAAACCTAAGCTTCTTAAAGATTTTGATCACCCATACTCTTTTCCAGGAGTTGCATAAGTGTCTACTCTATACAGAAAATAGAGACTGAACAGAGTAAGAAGATCAGTCCTTCCCTATGGTAATACAAGAGCTGCTCATCTGCCTGGGATCCTGGGGTGAGGAGGAGAAGTAAGAAAGAGATACGTCTGAAAAAGATGGAAAAACTAAGGTAGGGGATGCTGATATAGGAAGTAAGTTAAAGGTAAGAGAGCGAAAGAGCTGAGCCATCATCAAGCTAAGAGGAGTGCCATAGTGTAAGTGAAAGCCAGAACAGCCGTTGTCATTTCTTTAAAGTCTCCCTATAACTTTGAGCAGGCAAAATGGCAGATATTCAAGGACACTCCTCTTATGAATCAGTACATCTGGAAGTCATAACCAAAAGCATAACTGTGAGCAAAAAAATGGCAAATAATTACTTCTGAGACATCACAGTTGTGATTGGTTTTTAAAGAGCACATTAAAGATATAGAGAACTTTTACATTCAGAAGCTCTTCAAGAAGTTTTGGTAAAGAACACAGTTTTGCAACTAACTGCTGCATTTCTGAAAACCATCTTCAAAACAAGCACAGAATAATTCCGAAATTACAGAAGGGTAAGCATTGACTGGCATCATGTTGAGTCATCTTTGCATATTTTAATAGCATTCCTTCAAACAGTCCATGGGTTCCTCTGCTACATTACACGGCTGATGCTGTCTAGAAATTATGGAAATAGAGCCCATGGCCCATGTCTCACATATACTGCTGCTAAATTAAGCTCTTTGTGACTTATTGTTTGCTTTAAAAAAGAGAAGAAGGAAAAACTGTGGTGTTTCTTCCCCCCCTCTGTTTAGGGGAAGGATGATTTTAAAATAAGCCTTTATGTGGTTATGTTCTAGAAAATCTAATTTCAGAACTGCAAACTGTTTTTACTACAGCTGTTCAACATTAAAGACTCTGTGTTTAAAGGATTATATTTGTAAGAGCACATTGCACGTAATCACAGATATCAAATGTAACTGTCTCATGCTACTTTCCTACAAGTATTTACTGAACTGCATTTTGTGCCTCAATATGGGATTAGCAGAATCCAATAGGATCGTATCTTTAAAGAAAAATCCTTAAATTGTTTAATATTAATATAGGAACTGGGTTTAAAAAAAAAATAAAGGCAAAGAACAGAACGTAAACTTAATGGATTGGATTAACCTCAGTTGAGAATTCTCCTAGGAGAAAGCACTGCCGACCATCAGAATGCTGTTCCTGCAGTACCATCATGTTATATATATATATATAATGCAGGAAAACACAAGTGTTACCCTGATAAACTCAAGACTTCCATAAATTGCTATGTTGCCAACAGATGCGAAGGTGTCTTGGCACTGCATGTACCATTCACACCCTCAGCAGCATCCTACCTGCAGCTGTTATGGCCATCTTAGCTTTGACAAGCAGAGATTATCTTAGAATGAATGAATGTTGGTTCAAACAAATACAACAACTACACTGACAGAATGTCTTACGATGTTTTTGATGGCTATGGGGTTTCACTACCCAAAAACAGCCCATAGCCAGGTATCACCTTCATTCGGACTGAGGTTGAAAAACAACTTTTCTTAAAGTAAATTCAGATCAGTTCAGGTCAGAATGTCCTCCCCAAGTACCAACAAGATCTGAAAGTTGACTCCCTCTGTTTTTTGTTGCCAGCTTTCACGGAAAGCATTATTTTCCTTTAAAACAGAAAATTAGGGCCCACTGTATTAAAAGAACATTTTCGCAATTCTGTCCCCAAACGCTGGCAAATCTGAGACCTTAGGCCAAAATAATTCAAATTCATAAATCAATTTGTTCTCAATACTAGATAACTCTTCATCCGTGTATCAGTGTGGTGGTTCCTTCTTTTCACCCCAGTTTGTTTCATAAACAAAGGCAAAACAAACACTTCAAAAAAAACTGGGTTTGGTTTAGCCTAAAAAAGACTTTCTCTGCCAACTGAAATCATTCAGTAGTATTGATCTAAATTCACAAGCTGTTTTGGAAAAATGAAAAACTCCACTTGAAGCCAGTTTGCTTGAACAAAACTGACCAAATTCCAATGAGGTAACCTTTGAAAAATCCCTCCCTTTTGGCACTGCAGTAAGAGATAAGAAGCCAGTACTGCTGCTTTCTAGTCTTCTTAACATACAGGACTGGAGCAAGTATAACAGAAGATAGAAAACACCAATATGGACGACCACAGGTAGGGAACAACTGCTATTGTAAGAGCAACTACCTAAATTGGTACTCAGCAGCATGAAGGAAAACAATGAATAATATCACAAAGGTCAGTAAAATTAAGGTAGCGGACAGAAGGTCAAGAAAAAATCATTATTCACTGTTTCTCAACTATATGAGCTATGAGACACCCAATGTAATTACTGTAAGCAAAAGTAAAATTAACTACCTTTTCATACAATCCTACGAAGATCATGTAAGTCTTTGTCAGGGAAGGGAGAAATGCTAGTAGGTACAAAATGAATCAGATACTGGAGAGATCTGTCCACCTCTATGAGTCATGACAGTACTGAGGTCATTAAATGCCAGAAACTGGAACAGCCAATCACTCTTCACATGACCTTGCCAAGATTCTTTCCCTGAACACGTGCCATGGGCCACTCAAACAGACACACACTGGATGAAGTGATCTTTGGGCGACAAAGCAATTTTCCATAAATTAAAATAACAGTTGAATAAAAGCTTCAGCAGACCATCAGTGCTGCTTCCAGCAGCATTTTGCTCTTTTTAAAGGTCACGATATATTAAGCGAATGTATTCCTCATTTTCTGAAACACATACAGTAGTTCCCAATTATTACGTTACCAGTCATGCTACTTTTATCTTGCATTTACTTAACAAAGGGTTGAGGTGAGAGATCTATGTGAGCTAATGTATTATTTTCTTATAAGTTGAACTGAAAGGATACCAAGACATTCACAATATTAGATGCTTTGAAATCACCTGCTGATTTCATAGATTTCTTTGTAGTTTACACCCCTGTGGAATTTATGTAGTCATTGCCACCTCCTGTTACACACGCAGACCTCAGAAGGGACTGAAACAAGGGCAACTAATGCATAATGTGCTGCACCAATAAGTAGATACTGTGCAGCTGGAAGCTGGGCAAAAGTCATGTGGGAGATTCAAGTAATTTGTCTTCATTTTGCAGTTTTGTGCAAAGTACATAAAAGCAATGCTATTAAATGCAAGGGAAATTGATGTTATGCATATATTTTGTATAATGGAAAAGACAAGATATATAACCCAGATTCTTTCAATATAAACTTTCGCTTGCCCAGAGTCAACAGAACTGCCACTGAGACAACAACAACCTTTCAGATCCAGCTGAAGTCAAGAAATTCAAATAATCCAACTCAAGTCAAACAAAAAGATGAGCCTTTTGTAAAAAAAAAAAAAAAAAAAAAAAGCATTCCTTGTCCAAATACATAACAGTGAAGCCAGTAGCAACGTGATTGTAAGCAGACAACTGTATGCAAACTCATTCCTACTCAGCTGAGCACTTAAAATACTAAAAGACTTTCCTATACTGGAATTTAGAAACCAAAGTCGGGCACTTGGGTAAATACTAAGTTGGGAAACAAATTGTGATTATAGACCTAAATTCAGCTAGTCTTTATTTTATTCTCCTGTACAAGCTAAAAATACTCTTCTTGAGAGATATCATGCACAGTAACTGTTGGAAGTACTGTACCAGATCTGCTTCATATGGATAATCAAGTCAGTTACATTTTAAAAAATAGTAATATAAAAGCAATGTTAACATAATGTCTCCATTCTTCCAGAAATGATGGAGCTTGCTTTTTTTTTTTTAAGGATTTATAAGGATGCAGTCTATTAAAAATATATTAATATTAAGTAATCAGACATAAATTTAAAAAGGAATACTTTAATACAGACCATTATTTCAATTTCACAGTAATTCGTTTGAGAAATGTTCCTAATTAATTTAACATTCATTTTTAATTGCTCAAAGATTAAATGGATTCATCTCCCTTTTACTGCATAAGTTTAAATGAATAGTTTTAAATGTCCTTTATATTTACGGCAGGCCATTTTGTCAGTTTATTTTAGCTCAGGAAAAAAGTCCTTTTACGTCTGCAGGGAAGACAGTAAATGAAACTCGTGAAAGAAATGAGAACAGAACTGTGCCAACAGGTTATGCGCAGGTGTTTTTGATGGATTATTGTTTGTTGGATGAGGCTGGATCCATCTGGCCCAATCTCAGCTTCAGAACGGACACCCAGAGCAGGGTGCCCATCTACACATGCAGACAGCTTTTGAAAATATTCAAGGAAGAGATTCTACAACTTCTGTCACAACCCTCAAAGCGCAGACGCAACTGCTTCCTGATGTTTATATAGACTTCCTGTATTCCAATTGCTGCCCATACCCTCTTGACCTAGCACTAACACCACCAATAGGACCCAGGCTCTTCCTTGCATCCTCTCTGCAGGTATTAACAGATATTTCTAAGTTTTCCCCAAAGCCTTCTCTCTTTCAGACTGAACAGTCCCAGCTGTCTCAGCCTCTCCTCCCGGCCCTTTGTCTTGGTGTCCCTACCCTGGGCTCTTTCCTCTATCACAGAATCATAGAATGGCTTGGGTTGGAGGGGAACTCAAGGATCATCAAGCTCCAACTCCTTCTACAAGCAGGACTGTCAACTGCTAGATCACGAACTAAATCAGATTGCCCAGGGCCCCATCCAACCTTTCCTTAAACATCTCCAAGGATAGGATACATGTCAAGATCTCTCTTGTACTGGGAGGCCCAAAACAACAGATGCACATTCATCATATGTGAGGCTTATAAAGAAGAGTGATTCAGCATATCTTACTTGACAGATGCCTTCCCTCCTCTCATTTTCCCACTAACACAGCTGTTAAAATCTACCTTTATCTTCAGCACCTAAGAGCAGATTATTTGCACATGACTTCAAATCTTGATCTAGCAGATTTGAAAGGCACAGACTTCAGAATCATTTGCTTTCCAAAGAGGTGTCCCTTGCCTAAATATAAAGTTGCTACTTCAGCTCTGCTGTTTTGGTGTGGGAAGGTGTTTATGTGGAGAACATAAATGTTCACCAGACACTACAAAAACAGTTTTACCTCCTAACCAAAGGAGCTTTGCTTTCAGTGTGTAATCAGGCATTGCAATTCTGATGTTTTCCCCAGAACTCTGTGACAGAAGTGTGGAAATTCAAATGGAAAATTTTAGTTTGCTGAATACTTTAAGACCTACCAAATGCCTTACTCTACTTCCCCAAAAATCCATGTTCCTCAAATCACAGCAAGTTCTTCTACTAAGTTAATTAATAGAAAGCTTCCTCAGCAAATCAAAGACATAGCTTACAATATAAACAAGTGAATGGCATTTTAAGGCATTTTAGAATTACAGAAGATGTCATGTTTTACTTCCAGGATCTATTTCAGGGCTTGTCTCAACTCAGTGAGCAGGCATGGGCCTTAAGTCATAAACAGCTATTTGTAAAACTTAGACAAACCAAATTTTATTAGGCATTAAATTAGCTACACAGAAAGAACGAGAAAATATTAGATTCTCTCTTTTTTCCCTCTAATAGAAAGGACTACATTTAGATGAGCACTATAATTCTTAGATTTTAATTCAAACAAACCTAATTGTGCATGGTTTACTTTAAACATGATAAAATTGTAAAGCATATATCAACAGATTTAATATTTACTACACTACTTAAATGCATTTTAAACTGAAACAACAAAAAAAAAAGTGATTTGATATGTTGCTTTACTTCATAAATAATGATATCCTGGATGAAGATCATGAGAGACATTGCCAAAAACAATAAATTTCACTTTTTTATGTATTACTTTTAAATTATTTTGGTTTCTCTTGACAAAGGAAACAAGGATAATTTTAACTAGTCATATCATAGGAAATAAATGCCAGTTTTGTGTCTTCTTATAGTTTGGTTAGATGGCAGTAATTTACATGAAAGCAATACAAAATGCATCCACTGACATTCAACGTTGCCATGAAATGTTGGTATACCAAAACTGAAGAATGAAATAAATGCAAATGGCAGCACTTCCTCAGATGGCTGCCTCTAAAATTTATACTACTTTCTATATGTGAGAAGAAAGTAGAGGGCAGCAGTAGCTCATAAGGAAGCACTTGCACTTCCACAAGGGCCAACGCAGTCAGGCACCACTTTGAGTTTTGTTTATTTATTTTTAATATTGGAATGGAGATATCCATATTTTACCCTAGCTCTAATGCAAATGCAACATTCACAGCAATCTATGACCATGCATTTTAGTCATCCCTTATTCTCTACCTTCTGAGTCTGATTAAAACACAAGCACAATAACTACGAGGTGGAAGGGTTATCATGCTTTTATGATGTTTTCTTCTTTTTCTTATCAGTTGCTTTAACAAAAGATCGTGACTGTAACTCCTTGAAATAACACTGCCTATTGTAAGCTGCTCCAATTTGTTTTCCCAAGGTAGAAAAGGACTAACAATTACACAGAGTTTTTTCAGGGCACAGCTTTGTTTGATTAAATAATAAAACTGTCTCGTGAAGCTTTTCAGCCCCTGCATGTCAAAGAGAAATCCAGAACTTCTTTTCACTGAAAATACTTATTAGAGTTGCCTGTTACTTCCCATACCAAACCCAACCCAAATGATGGAAGGAGTGGAAAGGCCCCAGGCTCTCCAATGAGCAAACCAACCTCCTGCAATCCTAGAATTCAGAGTCAATTTTTACACCATCAGAATTAGATGGCATTCTGGTGCCATTCAGGACAGTAATGTAGATGATTTCCAGGTACTATTCCTCAGATCCTCCTGTAGCAGAATCAAAGCCATCATCCCTAATTCATAATGTGGTATGTAAAATATTTATATCCAAAAGATCAGCTGAAACAGCTAGCAAAGCTGAATTAAACCTCTGTTCCTCTGTAACACCCTGGACTAAGAGACAAGTACTGCAGTTGGTGACAATCACATTGCTCCAGCCTATGCTGATATGCTTGGAGGAAGGAGAGGGGGGTATGGCTAGTCTGAAAGTCCCTGTTGACACTGCCTCCAGCATGAACTAACACTGGATACTTGGTGATGAATGAAATACAAGCCATACATGTTACCAAATACATCCCAGTAACTACAAAACAGCACTTTGGGGACTTGGAGGATTATTTTGCTCTTGGGATGAAGGGCTCAGTTAATGAAGATTCCTTGTTTCTTAGAGAATTTTGCCACAATATGTTTGCCATATTTACAGATATAGATACATGACCAAACTCAAACCCCTACAGGCACATACAACTCAGAAGTTATCTTGCTGAGTCATTTTTGGCCACCTTCTTGACTGCTTCTCTACCACAGGAACTTTGTTAGCTTGTAATTCCACTTTCAGATTTTCCCTTTTTGTTTCATTATAGCTCAGAAACAGCGGTTCTTCCCCAAGACAAATCAGGAAGAAAAATCCACCCTTTTCTTTGTTACTTGGATTTTCTGTTCTGCTGAAAATTTCCGTACATGGCCTGAAGTTAAACTCACCAGCCCCATCCTACACATATTTCCCTTCTCTTCTATCCACCACTGCTCCCTTCCCCATGCTGATATTGCCATTGCTGCGGAAACCTAATAGATGGCAGCAGAGTCCAACTTAAAACAATCAAAAAATAACAAGTACGCCAAAGTCACCAACTGATTGTCTTTCTTCCATCCTTCTACTTTTAGCTTCTCTTGAAGGTGCTAATTAAAAAAAAAAAAAAATGTTGCAAAGTATTTAAGGCACTGTGTGTGTATGTATATGTATCTATTAAAGATGCTGGGATGTACATTGCATTTGTTTACCAGGGAGCTGTGTATGTCATCTGCAAACTTATGTCTTCACAACAAAACAATCTTGAGAGGGAAAGCAAAAATTGTAAATGATTTGTAAAAATCTTTGTGATATTCTGTTTGAGCTGGTAATTTAATTACTTGGTAAATCCTTAATAGTTTGAGAAATCATCATTTTTTTCTTCAAATAAACAACACTTTTTTGAAATCTCAGCTCTCAATACTTTACAGTCTCCTTCTAGACTTCAGTTAGCTCTCTCAGATTAGTGTCTGCAACAAGCCTTACTGTACAGAAAGCATCCCTGTGTTTGGATTTGCAAACCTAACCCTGTTTAATAAGTTTTATTACTTATAATTTCAGAGAATCTAGCGAGAAATCAGAAATCCCACTGGAAGAGAAAACGCACAGTCCAAGTCCCACTGCATTCACAAGATCAGAACACCACCAATGATTCCAGGTTCTCAGATCTCACTGAAGATTAAGCACCAGCTTGCCCCCGAGGGGCTGCACTGCAGCTTCTGAATGTAATAAGACAAGTTCTTTCCCATACCAGAATGCATAGTCAGCAGTTAAGTTACCCAATTACAAATTAAACAGGGAGACTTTGAGCACTGTTTAGGCAAATTGAGTCACAGTTCAAGCTATCGGTAACTGTTCTGACTAGTAAGCAGCAACTTCCCTTGCTCTGAAATGCAACTGTGACCAAGCCATATATTGCTATTTCGTCGATACCTGTGATGCTAGGTCACAGCCAAGGTAAGTTTCTGTCAAGCTCCAAGCAGAAATTTTTAACAACACACACTCAACAGGAGACAACTTGCGAGAGCAAACTCTGCTGCCTTCAGAAACTGACCCAAAAGTAGCACATTGCAGCTGACCTCCAAGAGACCGTGAAAACCATAAGAAAAATGACTCTTTGAGTTCACAGTAAAGGCTCATTTTATTGTCAAGGCAGACAAACAAATAATTTTAGTGACTGATTCCTGCAAAGTGTTTTACTTATGGTCATAAAATCCAAATAGAAATGTCTACTTGTCACCACTAACAATAATGGTAAACAAAAGTGACTAATTCAGATGCTAATCATAGAATCACCAAGGTTGGAAAAGACCTCCAAGATCATCTACTCCAGCCATCCAGTCCCACACCTACACAGCTCTTCAACACCTCCAGAGATGGTGAGTCCATCACCATCAGGCAGCCTGTGCCAGTGCTGACAGCAAAGACCCCTGAAGTGCAGTAAGTGGAATCCCACACAAGGTGAGTTGCAGGAATTATTTTTTGTGGTCTGAATGTTGACCAGAACTTATTCTTGAGATATTTCTCTGCTAACCAATGCAGATATCAGTTCAAATATGTAATATTTTACTTTATGCCAGGTATAATTTTCCTTCCATTTGCATTTAATTCTCCTTGACTTTAATGAGAGCTGCACATGTGTCTATGCGTAGAAGAGACTCTAGGCATTTTGCAGCTTGATTATTTTTTAATCTTTTTAAATGTAATTAGAGGAGCACATTGAAATGCTTAATCTGTGTGTTTTGCAAGAAATTTTTAATGTTGGCTAATTACTGCATAAGATTTACATTTAGAAAAACAGTATCCAGGCACTGCAGTAATCAAAATATTTGCAGAAACCACAATAGAAAAAAAAAAAAAGATTATAAATGGTTGCCTAGCAAGTGTTCATGAATACGTTGTTCTGGTCTTTGTTAGTGTTGTTTTTTTGTGGTTTTCTTGTTTGTTTGCTTGTTTCTTTGGGGTTTTTTTTTAAAGGAGTTTTGGATTATTTGGATTTTCTTAACCAAATAAAAATCTGCAACTGTGTGCGCCCTTTTCTAGACAAATAGGCAAGCTTGGATGCTGTAAATTTGTTAGTCACTTTTTCATCATTAAAAAAGAAAGAAAGAAAAACACCTCCAACAGTTTGTGAACTGTAAAAATATTATCCCAAAAAACTTATTTCATTTATTCCCTTCTCTGTCTTTTAGCTCGTTCACTTAAGAGTGTGGTTCTGCTGCTACGAGTTTGGAAAACTTTCATTTCTCAAAGGCCACTCACATAAGACAAGCTGCATTCTACACTATTTGAAGTTTACTATCTAACCTGTATGTTTTAGAAATAATCTGGCACATACGATGAAATAAACATAAGAGCCTCTTGAACTGAAATGAAAAATTAAAATTCTGGTCTAGAAGAATCAGAGAAGAAAATTGAATAAAAGAGTCTCTGTAGAGGAGAGGGAGGGAGAGAGAATAAACCTTTTAGTTTGTGAGACTTCATGGTACACTGTGAAAACATCCCTCTCCTGCTGAATGTCTGTTTTGACTGAATAATAATTCTGTTCTTTTTTGAGACTCCTCATTCTGTTCAATCCCTTTGGGGACTTTACAGCCAGATCTTTTCCTGGAGTTAGTCCAGAAATATAGCTCTTTAAATAGCATCTTTTCAATGTTTAGAGATTTTGAGGCAATTCAAATACTCAAAGACATGACAGAGATATGGATAGGAAAGAAAAAACTCATAGCATACCCACATTTCTAAATTCCAATCCCATTATAAATTGAGTCTAAATCGAGTCCTGTTCCAAATCTTCCTAATTTCAATAGAAGCTAGCTATGCAAGTAAACATCAGTTTTTCCGGAAGATTTAAGTTATCCATTTTTAAAAAACTTTTTTCAATAATGAATTCTTGTAACTTTCTGATGACCTCCAAAAAAGCCAGATTTTCTTTTCAGAGATGTCGAGCGCATGCTACTCTCCACCTTTGCAAATCAAAGAATGTGTTTCCAAGACTAACTTTTAAACACCGAAAAGCTGCTTTGTAGCTGAGACAGTGCTGCAGATCTTCTTGTGGAGCTCTAGCAGAAAAACAAAAATACAAGAAAGCAAACCCCTCCCAACACCCAGCCTGCATCACTCAGACCCTGTGGCTCACAAGAGATCAATATCCTGATGCGAGGCTCCCTGATCACCTGAGGGGCTCTGGCTTGCCAGCTGGCCCTCTATGTATCTTCCCCAGGGCGGCCATCCTCCAGCATGCTGCACAGAACACACCATCAGTTTGCTGGGCTCTGCCTCAGGATAGGAGCAGTCACTTGGCAAATCATTTTCTGCAGTTGGGTTGATGAGCAGCAGTTTGCCAACTGGTTGCAAAAGGCATCAGTATGACCACACCGCAAGAGATGGAGGTGCAGCTGCATTTCTACACCTTTAACCTCATCCAGAAGCAGATGGGCATAATTCTTACAAAGCTGATCCCACAAATCTGTGGCACAACAATTAACTGCTGACAAGTCTACTCTCAAAGATTGCTAGACCAGACGTTCAAGCTGTCCTCTCTGTCATTATCCATGATTTGAAATGCCCATAAAAACAGCAGGGTATCACCACAAATACCAGCTTCCATCTCACTCACCTGAAAATGTCACTGGTGCTGTTGTCTCAAAAGGTACCATTTCATCACGCCAAAGTATTACACAGTACACACAAAGGGTAACAAGGTTTTAACGTCAATGGGTTAAAATATTGGTTGGGGCTTCACAAGAGGAAAAATCATCAGTAAGATAGGATGCTTCAGTAACCCCATTTGGAATGTCAGAACAACCCTAAAGGGGTACAGCTCTTCTAAACCCGTGCCTACTGAAAAGCACATCAAGATGAATGGAGCTGCCAAAAAAATCTGTGTTAAAAGAGACCTGGAGCAAGGCAAGTCTGGAGAAACCACAGTCAAAGTTGACGAGTTGCACTGAGTATGTAGGGCATGTGCAAGTCTTCACCACTCTGCCTCAGTTTTTTCCACGTCAAGACATTTCTCACATATTCGCATTAGTGGCAAAGATCATCTTATGAAGATTTTTATTTTTTTTTAAATATGAAAAGCTATGCAGAAAGAAGCTAAGAAGTCCTTGAAATTTTTAAATACTATTGAAATTTCAATGGGTTGAAGAAAGCATTTCTTTTGAGGTTAAGTAATTTAAAAAGACAGATCATCTACTCTCAATTGGAGCTTTCATTTTTAAACATGAATAATCCCAGAACCTGAGCAGTTGAAAGCCTTCTACATAGCTTATACATTTAAGGGGTAAAAGTGAGCTTCAACTGAGGATGAACTCTGACCTTTATTCAAATATGCTCAAAATAAGCTCTCAAAGTCCAGTAAAATGAAGGACACTGAAGAAGAGTCTCACATGAAAAGAATGTGTTATTGCAGTTGACTGTGCACTGAAGAAACCCATGGAACTAGCAAGGGAAAGATAATTGTTAGGAACTATTAGTAGTAATTTAACTTATACAGCACAAGAGACATTCTGTTTTACATAAAGAAATTTTGTGCTAATACATTTTGATGAGTTCTATTAATACATGCCTACCAATTTCCACATAAAAGAGAGATGTTAACCCCAAGTCCACAGCTTTCTCTCTCAAAGGTTACATTAAATCACATCACCCTTCATTTCCTCACTGGCCGAAATCCATAAATAACAGTGAAGTATAACTATTCTATTCTATGGTAAGACTTGATGCAAAACCAAAGTGACCAAAGAGAGAAATCTCCAGAGTAAGGAAATTCAGAGGAAATAATAATGGTAATAATGTTACTCTGGTAATAATGTTAATCAGTCTTACCAAAACGACAACACAAAAGTGACCATCTTGCATCAAACAAGTGTCTAACAAATGGCAGAAGCTCATTTACCACACCTAGCATTAAGTTCTGTTTATATTTCTGCATATCTTTGTTGTCCACAGCAGCAAATACTTTCTCTGCAGAAGATATTTCAGGCAAGGAAGAGACCATATTTGCCTTACTTTATACCAACCAGATTTTCTTCCAAGCAAGCAATTACAATTAACACAGTATTAACTTGTAGTAAGCACTCTACAACAGGCTCAGGTTTGGAAATTCAAGAGGTATGTTAGTAGGCAGGGTGACAGAAGAGCCTAAAGTAGCTTCAGGAACTGAAAATTCCATTGACCGATCATCTGCCATGCTTTTCATTAAAAAACAAAACAACAAAACAAAACAAGAAAGAAACTGAAACCAGAAAGGGAAACGAAATACACAAAAATTTTTAACAATCCACCTGGTCAAAAATCACTGTTTCAGAAAGTTGGCTATTAGCTATTCCTCAGAGGTAGGTGGAAAGAATGGAGTACAAAAGAGAGCAAGCCATATTCCCATCTGGGTAAAGACAGATGCTGTTTATACTTGCTACTTTATGTTTATGTTCATTCATTTAATTTAATAAAAAAAATAAAGAACAAAAAAAGCATTGCACATAATAGGAATAGAGAACAACGTGTTTCTTTTTCAAGGAGGAGAAAAAATTATTCTCACACTGACTGCTACCAGGTTCCTCAGTTCTTTATAACAATACATTCCATGAAGGAAGAAATAGGATTCAGAATCCCTCTCCCCAAGAAGCTATTCATCTTTACATTGATGGGCAATGAGATAGAGAGTTTTGAGTATCTGAAAAAGAGGCAAGACGCAATATATAGTAAGTCCAATAACATCCACTGTTTGAAGTTTTTGGAGGGAGACATTTTCAAGCTGAAACCAGAAATCTAGGATTTGGTGGTTTGCTTTCAGACAGCTGAAAAAAGCTGTCCACAAAGGCCTTTGTGTGTACCAGGATACAGATCACATAAGAAGTGAGCACCAGACATTATGCATTGCTACCCAGGTGTTTGATTTCAGCATTTACGGGCTACAAAAGTTTGCAGTGATATTCACCACATTATAATTCAAAAAGCTCCTCAATATCCTGTTGATGTACAGTTGGATTTGCTCTTAGATGAGAGCAAATGGGTGAAAAACCTTCCATCCACCCAAGCCTCCTGCTGTACATGGATTTTCTTACATGTTGTGCTAAAGGCAAGGTCTCAGAGCATCCACATCCATTGCTGCACTAAAACAAAGACCTCCAATCCTAGGAGGCTTATACTGCTAGATACTTAAAATGACACTGAATTCAAAGGCTTGTTAAGGAAAAAGCAGTGATGTATCTATCACTAGGAGTTATTCCAGAGGCAGCCTGCCCACTGTGCAGGGCAGTACTACTGAAGAACTACTCTTACACATAAGGTTGGTGATGCACCTTATTATGTGTTTTAATAAATCATTAACTGATGGATGGGTTTAAAAAGGAAAAACAAATAAGACAGAAGCCTGAATGCAGTAAGGATTTTCTCCTAATATACCAGTCCTACATCAGTCCCTCAGAACTGAGATACAGTTAAGGATTTTTCTTTATATCACTGCACGAAAGGAATGTTTTCCCATTACAGTAACATTAATAGGTCTGGAGCAAATTTATACAAAACAACAAACTGTGATTAGGAACAACTATCCCATACTAGATTGACAGTGAATTCTAACTTCCCCAAAATCTGAAGTATTTTTGACTCAGAGCCAACGCTCAGAAACTCTACTATCATTCAGATAGTCCCTTTGCATAAGGAGCTTCCCATTAGCTCCATCCTACTCTACTTCCTCTAAGATCAGTAATTTGAAGGTTTGGTTACAACAGTGATGTCAGTGAGCAGGGTGAGATCAAGGAGCATAAGCAAGTAGCAGCAACACGTCCCATAAGGAGTTAATAATACAGTATAACAATATAATGTATAATTTTGCTAATCAGACCAGCCATCAGAATATTCTGTGACTTACATTTAAAGAGCATGGAAAGCAAAATGG
Source organism: Phasianus colchicus (assembly GCF_987193195.1). Lineage (NCBI taxonomy): Eukaryota > Metazoa > Chordata > Aves > Galliformes > Phasianidae > Phasianus > Phasianus colchicus. The sequence goes on from NC_143443.1 coordinate 3,121,318, forward strand.
CAGCAGATAGCTTAGCCCTGCCAGCCATGGGAGCCATGGCAGTGAGAGCAACTCCACACACACACAGCCCCATATGAGAAATAGATGCACATACTTCTCTGAGAGCAGAATGAACGTGTTGTCACACACACAAACCCAGAAACTTTGTAATTATAGTGTATGAAATCATCTTAGTCTTAGAAGACAAGATTAACAGCTTTTTCTCGTATATGGCTGCTTTTCACTTTAATCACAAATACAAGAATGCAACTTTTTTCAGTGGGCTTGGATCTCTCCTCCATTTTGAAAAGGAATAGCAAAGAAGAAACCAAAAAACTCCGCCCTATGTGGAGTCTCCCTAACTTTTGCAAAGCAATTTAACAACCTGACTACTTCCAAACATAAATTATATCCCACGATAATGAAAGTAAATCTTTTCCATTGTGACTATCCATTGCCATCCTCACTGCCTGTTTGGGGCAGGAAAGACAGATTCTGTTCTGAAGTCCACTAATTCCATTCAAATCAATTTTCATTTAAGTTACATGGCTGCATTGGAGGTTAAGATGTGGTGAGCTCCCATTGTTTCCTGAATGAAAACTAATTTTCCAGTTACTGTCCAAAATAAATTATACGTGAGTATAATCAAAGTTAATTGAAGAATGCTGCACGGCTTGAGCTCATTAAAATCATCTCAAATGCCAACATTAAGCATACTGCTGGTGCTTTAAAGAAAAATAAAAACCAAACAGATTAATTTAAGTGGGAGTTCCTCAAAGCTAAATTAACGCTGCTCAGAACAACTTCAATGGTTAGGCAGAAGAAGCAGGTAATAAATGTATGACCCTCCTCAAACGTTGCATTTTCATACTTATTGGCTTAATCAGTGTTGCACCCATCGCCGGGAATTTCATGACTAGGACTTCCAGAGTACCATGTGTGGGTCAGAGAACAATAGGAATTGTTTGAGAACAAGTCACAGAGCTCCATGATGAGCACAGACAAGCTTGTCGCTTCTGGTTCATTGAAAGCAGTGAGCTGGCAGGTCATCCAGAGCTCCAATCAAGATTATCAAGGCAAATCTGCTGAAATGTTTTCAGCTGCTAATTACTTTCTCTGCAAATACTTAAAGTCTTAATCATGGGCTAAACATAGCCTGAATTTGTAGTTTTTTGTCTGAAGGTCTAAACGTTGCCTTTCTTTCTCCAACGTCACAGACCTGACTGTTACTGACAGCTAATGACCTCAGAGAAAACAGGGAAGTCCTTGAAAATGGGTTGCCAGAAAATAAGCAGATGTTGCATTACTTCTGCTTAGCCATTAACTTCTGTATCATTTGTGTGTCAATTCAAATGCTACCAAGAAGTGAGTTCTCCATCACAGGGCGTTGATAATGAGTATACCCAGAGCAAAAGGAACAGTGTCAAGTCACACTTTTTCTAGCGTAAGCAAAAACCAATAAATCATCATTTGGCCATAAGATATTAAACAGCTTAAGATACGGTCTTTAAGACAGAGCTTCCGGACAGCTCTAACCACAACCACCTGTTTGAAAATGCAAAGTATATCATATTTCTAATTTCACTGGAAGTTTGCCTGGCCTTCCTTGACGCATCTTTATCTTCCAACTCAAACCTCGCTTTCCCCTGCCACTGCATCTCTGCAAGCCTGAGCACAAAGGAACCATATTCAGGTCCTCTTCATTGACAAACATTTATTTTTGAATAGCAAGAACAGGCCTTTAAAATATTCCCCCCGGCCCCCCCTAAACAGCTGTTTCCAGAGATCCAGTGAGCATCACTGCTAAGTTGTGCACCCTTGATGTGCAGGAGGCACCAAAAGCTCCCACAACCAAAAGACAGAGCCTGTGCTTGCCCCTTCTTCTTTGTCTTCATGGTAAGTCCCTACAGTCTTATCTGAGTTTGAAAGCCCACAGGTTTTTCTGTATAACAATTTATCTGTATAGCTATTACAAAAACAAAGAGAGGTTTGACGTTGTGCTGACCAGAGTTCACTTAAGGTGACATGACATGGTGGAACAGTTGATAGAACCTGATTTCTAATTTCCACCACTTTCTAATACAGCACACCAGAATGTGAAGTAGAAATAAAAAGAGAAAAAAGCTGTTTCCTTTACAAAGAAACCTCGGAGAGTAGTCTCTCTCTGAAGAGCTTCTTCTAGAGGAATCTTTAAAAAAGGTGTGGTTTTTTTTCCTGCTGCAAAGTCAATACTTCAAACCTGTGGTTATCTACTGCAGGAAAATTAATACTTAATCACAACTGTGGCTTCTGTAGACAATGATGCCTAGTGCAATTTTGCTGAAGTAAAAATAAATGATCTGTTCTCACTTTATCAGTGAACTTCTACTCCTCCAAAATATTAAGAATTTAGGCAACTGCACTGAATCCAAATGCAGATAACCACAAATCTGAGTACTTCATTTATATTGATTTTGGTTCATCGCACAAGAAATTAAAACAAGGAAGCAAGCCTGTGAGTCTGTTTTCTCCAGCACAGGAAATAAATACATAATTAAAAGAAAATCAAATATTCAAAATCACAGAATAATAGGGGTTGGAAGGGACCTCTGGAAATCAATGAGTCCAAGCCCTCTGCTAAAGCAAGCTCTGTAGAGCAGGTAGCACAGGTAGGGTTTTGAATATCTCCAGGGAAGGGGACTCCACAACCTTTCTGGGAGTGTTCCAGTGAGCTGTCAGCCTCACAGTAAGAAAGTTCTTCCTCATGTTTGTGTGGACCTTCCCGTGTTCCCCCAACTTTCACATTCCCAGTCTTTGCTTGTTTGTAAGAACAAGGCCCAGCAGCACACCTTTCCTGAGAGGCTCCTCCACCATCCACATCAGAACCTGACTTTCCACATGCTGCCAGAAGCACCAGTTGCCATTTTCAACTCTGTTATTCAAAATGGAAAAAATACTAATTAACTGACTTTCACAAACATCTCCAGATTAACAGCAAGATCAACTGATTGCTGTGATTTGTTTTAAAAACAATAACAACCAAAAGAGCATGTATTGCTTATATTGCAACATAAAATCTACTCCAGAACATCCAGATCACATCATTTCACAAAGCACGTAATTCCACAATCAACAGGCCAGGCTCTTCAGCCTCTGCAGCACCATGAGGCACAACATGGTATCAACAGAAACACAACACTGCCTGCTGAGCAGAGAAAAAGCTCTGGTCAAGGCAAGGAATTCACTTCCTCTGGAGGATCACTTACAGGTTTAGTTTATTCTAGTCCTTAAACAAGGCTAATTTGGGGACACCAGTCTTACTCAGTTGGCCGTGTTAATCTGGAAAATGTTGCTCACCTGCATAAACCTAACAGAGCCCAGCAGTTCACTGTGGGCTTGAGCATTTCTACTTGTTAGTGCTGGAACAGTACACCACATTTCTTTATGATGGGGCTTAGAACAAAATAAGAGCTCCACTGATCAAAGGCAAGAGTCACCAAAGAAAATCACGATGCCAATGATTACAGCAAAGAAAATTGACCCTTCCTTCACGTTGAGTTTGACTAGAGCCAGGCAATTGTTAAAAAAGATGTGGAAGGGGAAATGAAAGATGTAATATCTCATAACAGAGTGCTTATTGTATCAGAAGGGAGAGAGCTACCTGGTATAGCACAGAAATATAGTCAGGAAATAGAAAGCGTGGGGAGGGAGGAGGTGGGGAAGAT